>NC_091472.1:25061082-26263582 GCF_036971445.1 Narcine bancroftii
GAGGGTGGGCAGAAAGTTCCTTTTCTACATGCTGTGTGATTTTTTTTTCTCTCTTAAACAGCTTTAATTTGTTAACAGTAAATATAATTTTTAAAAAGTTTGGGTCCTTAATGTAATAATGTGCAGTTTCCAATGAGTAAATGACAATTCCACCTAGGAATAAATAACAAGATTTTGAAAATTCCCTGTAACTGAAAACTGGAGAATCAATTTAATGTGTTTCTCTCCAAATATTATTCTATTTTTCAGGTATGTTAGTTATTGTTTGAAATTTGTTGAGATGTTGGACTCTTTTGGTGTTAAACCAGTTCTGGTTTTTGATGGATGCACTTTACCGTCTAAAAAAGAGGTGGAAAAGGCCCGACGATTGTAAGTAGTAATTCAGCTATCCTATTTGAATCTTGAGGTGCACAATACTAGAAATTTCCTTTTTAGACATTACAGTAGACATAAATTGAGGCACTGAAGATTTTACTATATTATTTTATCACTCCATTAAAAAATCTTTCAAATCTTGATGCTAATTTTGTTCATTTCCTATTTTTCATTGAAATGCTTTTTCTTGTGGAAACACTTGGTTTATTTTGAAGAACTGGCTATCAATTCTATCTCAGGTAGACCCCAACTTACGATGGGGTTCAGTTCCGGGACTCATTGTAAGTTGAAATTATCGTAAGTTGGGGTCTACAAATAAAAATAACATACAGGACGGAGATGAGAAAACATTTTTTTACCCAGAGAAGTGTGAATCTGTGGAATGCTCTGCCACAGAGGGTGGTAGAGGCAGATTCGCTGATTATGTTCAAAAGAGAGTTAGATAAGACTCTAGTGGGCAGAGGAGTTAAGGGTTATGGGGATAAGGCTGGAAAGGGGTACTGATAGTAGTGATCAGCCATGATCTGTAAAATGGCGGTGCTGGCTCGATGGGCTGAAGGGCCTACTCCAGCTTCTATTGTCTTATCATGCATTCTGGAATAAGCCACAAAAAAAACCATTGAAAACAAAGTTCAGATACAGGTAGGCTGGGGCATCAGGAGTTCAGATGTGCAGGCGGACGGGGAGAGAATGCTGAAAACCTTTATTCACATGTTGCAGTTTGATCCCCACGGTCATGGCAACTGAGAACTCCACAGCAACGATAAGGCTGAGTGCAACTTACTGGAGGGAGACGCGCTCAATACTCCTCTCCCTCCCACTGCCTGATCTAACCCCATTTTCTGGCAGGGTGGTGAGCAAGATGACCCCGCTCTCAGCACCCCCTCTCCCTCACACCATCTTCTCATGGCGCCGGTTGACTAGGGGTAGCGGCGTCACTTCCCAACTAACGTGATTTGGAACGCATGTGCAGATTGCCATCACTCTCTCTCCCTCAGCAACAACAATCTGTGCATGTATTCCAATCACCATTTTTTTTAAAAAAAACTGCATTGAGTCCGTCAAAGCACGATTCCTTGACTTTGCTACAAGAAGAGCACCAAAATGATGACATTTGGGGGTTGGTAGCAGTGGGAAGCAATCTGTATGCGCTGTTTGGATGGAAGCATTTCCTTCAGAGAAGGAAAAACAACCATGTTGATACAGGTAGACCCCGACTTACATTTATTCAAAATGGATTCTGATCATCGTAACTTTGAAATATTATAAGTCAGAACATTGTAAGTCATGGTTTATCTGTAGTTCTCAGTGTATGATTTTCTATTTCCAAGTTCACTTTTTTGTCATTTAATGGCACAGCTGTTTGTGCATGTGGTTTGAAAACCTTATGCTTGAGTGGTTTTCTGCATTGCAGACGTAGGCAAACAAACTTGCAGAAAGGAAAGCAACTCCTTCGTGAAGGCAAGATAGCAGAAGCCAGGGAGTGTTTTACTCGATGTGTTAACATAACACCTGCAATGGCTCATGAGGTGATAAAGGCAAGTAGTTTCAATGTTATTTCACTTGTGGTTTGTGCTGTGAACTCTTGCTTCTAGATTGATTTTATACCCTATTGATTTTCATACCCTTAAAAATGTTTAAATATAGAATGTTTAAATATTGCACAGAAGTTTGGAGGAAAGCGAGGGCTCATATGGGCATAATGTGTCTAGCTGTACTCCTTACATAAAACGATTAAAATTTTGCAGAAATCAGCCATATGGCCCATTTATACCTGCATATTCTTCTTTCTTTCAAGTAGTGGCAGGTTTCACAATCAATTTCCTCTTAATATTTTTCATTGGATTATTGGTGACCAATTTGTATTTGTCTTCTACCATTTGGACTTGCACACAAATGGATCTTGTCCACAAACTCGACATGCTCCTTCTTAATTTTAGATATTTGCCTCTGATCCCTCTTCAGCTTTTTCTTAGTTGAAATGAGCCCTTTAATTCTTTCCAAATGGTTTTGATGTTTGTTGTTGATGTTTTTGTTTGGAAGATTCTTTCTCATCTTATTTTTTATTAGGGGTTCAGAAGATGCTGGAATCTTAAAAATGAGAAGCTAGAGAAACCCAGCAAGTCAGGCAGCATCCGTGGGTATACATAGTCAATATTTCAGGTATTTATTGAGACTAAAGTAGAAAGAGGTGAATCAAGTACATTAAGGGGGGAAAGGGGTAAGAAACTATTTTGGACAAAAGATAGGAGAGGTGGAGAGTCAAATAGAGTGAGGAACCACTGGGAGAGTCGACAGTTGGAGAGAAAAGTAAGAGTGGAAGTAGTTAAAGAAGAGATAGAAACAGTAGAACCAGATAATGGTAGGAGTTAGCTAAAATTAGGAAAATGGTTTTTCATGCCATTGAGCTTGAGGCTGTCCAGAAGGAATATGATATGTTGTTCCTCAAGTTTATTTTTTGACAATTGTTGAGGCTGAGAACAGGCATGTCTGTATGAATGGAATTGAAATGAGTGGTTTTTGGGAGTTCAAGCTTTAACCCATTGACATAGTGTGATCATCCAATCTGTGTTTGGTGTCATTGAGAGAGTACATGCAATGCAATGGATTAGCTTGGATGGCATAACTCTGACTCACCTGGAAAGTCAGTTCAGGGCCCTAGATGAAGGTGAGCAGCAGATGTATGTATGTGTTTTACTTGCTGTGATTGTAGTGGGAAGTGCCTCACAGTAGTTGGGGAGCGAGAAGCAGGCCAGTCAGTGTCTGATGATTCTGATCCATGGGGTAAAGCAGAAGGAACTGGGCACAGGAAAATATGTCTGGTGGTGAGATAATGCTGAAGTTGGCATATATGTTGGAGGATAATGTGTTGGATGTGGGCACTGATAAAACGAGGATCAAAGATATTCTGTCCTTATTCTGCCTAAGGGGAGGTGGGAAGATGAGAGTGGCTGTCCAAGAAATGGAGGAGTTACAGGTAAGGACTTTATCAATGATAGTTGCAGGGAATCTACATTTATTAAAGAAGGAAGACATCTTTGGATATTCTGGAGTGGGTGGTCTCATTCTGGGGTCTAATGCAGTGGAGATGGAGGACTTGGGAGAAAGTACTGACAAGGGAAAGGGTGAGAAGAGCCACCCTTCATATAATCCAGGTAGCTGTGAATTGGTTTGTGAAAAATGTCTCTGGATAGTTTGTCTCAAGAGGTCCAGGAAGGGGAGAGGGGAGTGTGGAAAAAGTTAAAGTAAGTTTAAGGACTAGTTCTGCAAAGGACCTGAACAGCTCTGCATTCGAGAAAGAAAGGAAAGGCCCAGAAGCTTTCTTGATGAGGTGTGGATGTGTTTACGACTTGTGAGTAGATAGGGAAATTGGCAAATGCCAGAGGATTGCATCTTTCAGTGAGATGGAGAGCATGAGTAGTGTTGCAGATGTAGGTGAGGAGGGACTGGATGAATAGGGACAAGTTGCTGTTGAGGTAATGTAAGAGAAGAAGAGTTTGGTAGGTGAAGAGCAGACTTGATAATGAGCCCTGACTTAAAACATTGACTGACAATTTCTACCCATGAATGCTGCCTGACCTGCTGAGTCACTCCAGCATCTCGATGTTTGCATAATTTAATGTTGCTACATTTTCATTTTTGCAAATTTGTTAAAGGCACTATTTAACTTTTCTGTGAGAGAAAGGGGAAGGGCAAAACATAAAATGCAGTTGGCACAATTTGTACCTCCAAGGAATAAGCGAAATAATTTGGAAGAGGTGTATCTGTAGATCGGGAGAACATGCTTTGGAAGGACAAGCTTTTAAGTTGGTTATATACTGGTTTATGGTAATGTTTGTGAAGAATGTCAAATATTTTAAATTACAAGCTTGTTACCTCGGCACCATTAAAGACATCTTTAGAGTATACACAGCCTGTATTTTCCTTTCCTTTGTGGGTTTTCTTAATCACCTCTTGATATCTGCAAGTGACTTCAAAATTAGTGGTACTGTGGACTGCGTTGAAGTCAATTAGGATCGATTGGAAAGGTTGGCGAGGAATGGAAAATGGAATTTAACTGTGACAAGTGTGGGGGCTTCCCATTAGGAAGTCAAACCAGCGCAGGACTTGCACAGGAAGTGGTAGAGCTGTGGAGAATGTTGTAGGACAGATCTAGTGCTCTAAGTGATTAAGATCCCTGAATGTCTTTGGTAACCAGGATGGTGAAAATGTTCAGTGTACTTGGTTTAATTGGACATGGGTATTGAGTACAAAAGTTGGGGGCCATCATGCAGCAGCTGTACAAATTATTAGTGAGAGACCTTACTCAGAGCACTGTGTGCAGATGTGGTTGCCTAACTATAGGAAAGATTATATTAAGTACTGGGTCTTGATCTATTGAGGTACATTACCATTGTGAGAGGCATGGATAAAATAAATGCTCATATTTTTCCTAGATAGATTATCTAGAACCAGAGGGTGTACGTTTAAGTTGAAAAGGAGAGATTTAATAGAGTAGTCCATATCTGGAATAAGCTAACTGAGGGAGCTATAGAAACAGGTCCATCTATGAAGTTTAAAGGATGGATAGGGAAGGCTAAGAATTAAGGTAAATGGGACTAGCTCTTTATTGGTAGCATCCTTGTAAATCTTCTCTGCACTCTTAATCTTATTGATAGCTTTCCTGTAGTTAGATGGCCACAACTGCACATAATACTCCAAATTTGGCATTATCAATGCCTTGAACAGCTTTACAAATCATCCCAACACTTGTACTCATAACTTTGATTTCTGAATGCCAACATGCTAAAAGCTCTCTTTACGACTCTAACTACCTGTGATGCCATTTTCAGGAATTAGCTATCAGTATTCCCACATCCCTGTTATACTGCACTCTGCAGTGCCCTACCCTCTACTGTGTATCTCGTGTTTTGGTAAGTCCTCCCAAAGTACAACTACCCTTTTATGGCAAATAGACAATACTAGATTTGGCCATGGTTCAGCTTCAGATGATGATTTCTTCTCTTGTGCAAGAATGTATGGTTGGTGCTTGCATGATCTTATTGAAGCTAGCAATATTAACAATTTTCTGTAAGAGTTTGTTTTTGGATTCAAAATAACATTTTTGGTCACCATTCTTTGTGGATGGCAGGGGTGTCGAACTCAAATTCACGGAGGGCCAAAATTAAAAACTTGGAATAAGTTGAGGGCCGAATTAAATATTTATTGAAAATTTTCAACAACATCTGCATGTTTTCTCTTCTTTCAACATATGTAATGTTAAACTTTTTCTTATTAAAATAAATGTTTAATAATAGTTTTGGATAAACTCTTTCCAGAAGCATTAACAAATGAGAAATAAAATATTCAATAAATAATATTTTTCTATAGAGGATTTGTCAAATGTTGCTAGTGTGCTGTCGAATAGTAAAATCTGAGGGCTATTGAGAATGTGGGAGAATAACATGATTCCTGAAACAATCAAATGGGTGACTGATTGTGGGCATGAACTCGAGCAGGGTTATTTGCCATGCCCTTTTTCCATTGGTACAGATATCCATTGATTTACACACTTTTCAAGTTTTATGCCTAATGAGCTTGTATCCAGGTACAGGACCATTTTTAACCAGGAATATATTTATCACTGTGACATGAAAATATTGGAAGATCGTTTTATCCTGAGATTAAAGTTCATAATACTTACTCAGGCCTGTGTGCGAGAGGGCGGGATTTTCGGGTGATCGGGTTGGACAATGACAGTGCGGGGGCATCAGCTCTCGCTGCAGGGCGGCATCTCGGCGGATCAGTGGCCCCGTCACCGTGAGTCGCAGGTCGGCCTGCGGCAAGGAAGGGGAGTGGGCAACAGTCCTGGCGAGGTCAGGCCCGAGGCCTCCGGTTCCGGGCGCTGGGAAGCGGCCTTGGCTTCCCCTGACACCGACCAGGCCCCAAAACCAGAGTCCATGGTGAGACCCTGCAACGTAAACAGAGGAGGTGGGGGCGATTAGCAGGCTGACGCCAATGCATTCTGGGATTTGTTGTAATACTGTGCATGCGCTATACTGGCGCGGTGGCCAGCGGGCCACCTCTAATACACTTTTGAAATGATCTTGCGGGCCAGAGTTTGACATGTGTGCCCTATGCCATCGGAACTCTGTAATTAGTAAGGGATTGCTTAAGGTGGGATGTGAGTGGGAAGGAAAGGGTGAGAATCACTGCTCTAGACCCAATTGTTACTGAAATATTTTGCTTGAGAAAAATTGTCATTGGCCCATTTCCTTTAGCGTTCTGAAACCGTGCACATGATGAGTCAATGAGGGATGATTAAAGCAGTGATCTTCAAACTTTTTCTTCCCACCCATATACCACCTTAAGCAATCCCTTACTAATTAATCACAGAGCACCAATGGCACAGGGACTCGAGTGGAAAGAAAAAGGTTGAGAACTGTTGTATTGTGGTAACTCCACATCTGATTAGGTTAATTGTTAGACAAGTGGTCAGAGAAAGACCCCCCCCCACCCACCCCAAGAAAGGCTTAAATCACAGGAACAAAATAAGCTTCCGTCTCACTGCTCCCAATCTTACACACAGTCCTGATGTGGAATGTGGGGTCGCAGCTCCACGTTCACCCGAGTTCAGGTGCTGTCTGTGTGGAGTTTGTACGCTCTCCCCTTGTCTTGGACCAACAGGTCGGTCGCCTGACGAAGGCACCCGAACCCCCAGTTGAAACGCCAGCGTCCAGGGCGGTGGAGGAATTGGCTGAGAAGAGCACGTTGCTCCCACCCCCCTCCCATGGTTGGAGAGGGATTAAACTGCGATCTCACGGCGCCGGGCTCATCTCCAACAAAAGGAGCGGAAGGCAGGGTCCGCCGTGCACGGAGCGAGGGGGATGGCATCGCCAACGAGACGTTCGGTCCGGCGTCGCCGCTGAAGCGCAGACCCAGCGAGGATGGTCCCCAATTCCAGCTGTGTCTGTGTGTCCGGGAGCCGGGCGGGCTGAGTGCGGCGCTCCGATCCCCGGGATTCGGGACTCTGAGATCCCTCCACACCTTCGGCATCTTCATTTTCACCTTCAGTGTGCATGCGCTATACTGGCGCGGCGGCCAGCGGGCCAACTCTAATATATAATATGATCTTGCGGGCCAAATATAATTATATCGTGGGTGGCCCGCGGGCCAGAGTTTGACATGTGCGGTGGATGGTAATGATAATAGGTTTAATGTGTGACAGATTATGTAATATTTTATATTGTATATAGATATGTTTTAAAGGAGATTAATTGAGTGGGTTTGTTAGTTAGGTCACACAGATACAAACACTTCAAAACATGTCTCATTTAAAATGCCAGAGCTCTGCTCAAGCCAGACAGTCCAGGTTTCCATATAACCATATAACCACTTACAGCACAGAATAGGCCAGTTCGGCCCTACTAGTCCATGCCGTAGCAAATCCCCACCCTCCTGACCAGCTCCCGGTCCGTACCCCTCTAGTCACCTCCTATCCATGTAACGATCCAGTCTTTCCTTAAATGTAACCAATGATCCCGCCTCGACCACATCTGCCGGAAGCTCATTCCACATCCCCACCACCCTCTGCGTAAAGAAATTTCCCCTCTTGTTCCCCTTATAATTTTCCCCCTTCAATCTTAAACCATGTCCTCTAGTTTGAATCTCCCCCTTTCTTAATTGAAAAAGCCTATCCACATTTACTCTGTCTGTCCCTTTTAAAATCTTAAACACCTCTATCAAGTCCCCTCTCAATCTTCTACGCTCCAGAGAAAAAAGCCCCAGTCTGCACAACCTTTCCCTGTAACTCAGACCCTGAAATCCTGTCAACATTCTCGTGAACCTTCCCTGCACTCTCTCTATTTTGTTTATATCTTTCCTATAATTTGGTGACCAAAACTGGACACAGTACTCCAAATTTGGTTTTGAGTGCCTTTGCTAAAATTTTGAAGAGTGTCTTTCAAGACTTCACAAGTAAGTGTTAATTGGACATGCTGTGGATTAATGGATTATTGTTTTGGAAAATCACAAGATTGGGTCCAGTGCCGCAGTCTGAGTGCAGGTTGCTGTTTCAAGCTGTGGGGGAAAAAAAACATTTTGAAGACGGGTTGTCAGTTCTGAGTTCAGCCTGGTCAAAGCCCTTGTGGTTCATACAAGAGGAGATGGGCGGCTGTATAATGTTACACTTGAAATAAGAGAAACAAAAAGGAACTCTGTGGTGACCTGGAAGAAGAGGTTATTGTCTGGAAAGCCCTGATTGGTCAAGTTTCTTCAGCAACACACTAATGTGGCTGATCAGAAGGAATCAGTTGTGCGTGTCCAACGAGCGACATATCTTTCTCTGAAAATCGACAAGAACCTTCCTGAGTGGTAACCATTTACCTTTCAAGGACAAAAGCCTGGTGAAATTCATAAATGTAAAATTCTGTGCACAGTATAAAAATTGCCTGATACTAGTGAACCTGGAGAAGTGAGAAGTAAGATTCGACTGTGAATCCAAGAACTTTTCTGAACTTGCATACACGTATGCTTAGAATTAGAAGGGGGTTAAGTTAATAGTAATAATTTAAAGTTTAATCCTGTTTTTATATTTAAAGAAAATTAAAAGTAACTTTAGTTTAATTAACCATTTGTCTTGGTGAATTTCTATTACTTCTGGGTTTTGGGCCCATAACAAATGTCATACACATTATACAATATACATATGCAACAAAATTCTTGATTGATGAATCAGAACAGATTCTTGTTAAGAAAATCTATAATAGTAAATTAAATGAATTAAATTTAAAGAAACTACAAATGCATAAGATGAGTGAGAAATATTAATGATAATCCTCATGCAAAAAGAGGGGGGCTTGCAATAGTGCAGGCTTTTTATCATAGCTAATGTGAAGAAGCAGAGAAAAAAAACAAATTACCATAAGTTTTGGACCCAAAGATGGTTGAACTATCTTTTTGTACTGATACAGGTTGCAAGAGCAAAAGGGATGGATTGTATTGTCGCACCTTATGAGGCTGATGCTCAATTGGCTTATTTAAACAAGATTGGCATAGCTCAAGCAGTAATCACAGAAGATTCTGATCTCTTGGCATTTGGGTGTAAAAAGGTATGTAGAAAAGATTATTTTTATTGTAAAAAAAAAAATTACTGCTTTGTGCTACATATGTTGTAATAACTCAAATCAAAATTCTTTATAAAAGGAAATCAGTCGTCGTCTTGACAAAATTGTGATTTTTTTTTAAAAATTACAGTTAGAATGGTGCACATTGTTATTCAGACTTGTATGTGTCAGATATTTTTAAAGATCAGAATAAGATGTGGATTCATTTGAAGATGGCGGCGAGCCTCTTTATTAAACCACTTGGGTGCACCATGTTTTTCCATTTTTAATTTTCAGGATGTAGATTTGTTAGAGAAGGAGGAACAGTGGTGCATTTCCATCTGGGAACAGTTGGTGTGGTGGAGGATTAGTCAGCATGTATTTGGTGCCCTTTCCCTTTGTAGTCAAGCTATTTGGTCGAGAGGGAAATAAAGCTAACTTGTCTGTGGTGATGACCGTACTGGTAACATATTCGAAGGTTTCACGGAGTGAAAACCCCCAGATACCTTTCAGAGGTAAAAATGTAGAATTTATTTGCAAGTGGGATACAAATACAAAATATCATGCCCACACACAAACTGATCTAATTCAAAACTTACTGGGGTGTGGGTCAATCAGGTGCAATTGGACAGCACAGGCTCATGGGCCGAAAGGACCTGTCTAAATTTAAATGTAAACCAAAAAATTATGTTGGTTACTGGAGTTATAAATACCTGTTAAAAGTACCTTTCATGACTGAGAGTTAAAAGAAATAATACCTACTACCCTTCCCTCATATATATATATATATATATATATTTTTTTTTTTTTTAAATTTATATATATATATTATATATATATATATAATATATATATAATATTTATATAATATATATAATATTTATATAATATATATATATAATATTTATATAATATATATATAATATATATATATATAGGCATATCACATGGATTAAAGGAGCTATCCAGATATAGATATGAATGTACAATTTAAACCACAAGAGGATGCCAAGCCTGAGTCCCAACCCCTTTTACGGCGCACATCACACAATTGGTCCTTCAACACTGCCCGTAGCTTACAGGCAAAAGTGGGCTTGGTACGCCTGGAGGAGAGGGCTGGCCCAGGTATCAATTGTGTGTGGATTTGATACACGCAGACATAGGAAGTGACTTTCAATCTATTTCCTGTTATACCATCTTAACTGTTTCTTGTCTGTATGTGGATATAATTTATTGCCAAATGTTATGCATGCTCATGTTGTAGATGTGTATCCATATTAGATCAATCTTTTCAAGGTGATTGATTTGTCATGGGTCATTGCTACCGGCAGAGGAAGCAACCATTCTTTCAATCTATCTGTGTCTAATGGATTAGAGCAAGATTTTTTGTTTTAAAAATGTGATATCCAATTGCATGAATAATTTGGATGCATTTATTTACTGTACTTTTAGGTTATATTAAAAGTGGACAAGTATGGAAATGGCATTGAAATTGACCAAGCTCGTTTTGGCAAATGCAAACAATTAGGAGATGTATTCACTGAGGAGAAGTTCAGATATATGTGTATTTTATCAGGATGTGATTATTTGCCATCTATCCATGGAATTGGTTTGGCCAAAGCATGCAAGCTACTGCGGATTGCTAACAATCCAGATATCACAACGGTGGGTCTCCATTATCCTGAACTCTTTATTCATTTATATAACAATAAACGGGCAGCACGGTTGGGGTAGCAATTAGCGCAATGCCTGAACGATTTCCCCTCGTCTGCGTGGGCTTTCCCCGGGGGCTCAGGTTTTCTCCCACCATTCAAAATGTACCGGGGGTATAGGTGAATTGGGTGTAAGTTGAACGGCATGGGCTGAAATGGCCTGTCACCATGGTGAATGTCTAAATTTGACGTTGTTACAGTGACTGGGGTTCAAATCCAGTGCTGTTTGTATGTTCTCCCCATGTCTGCATGGATTTCCTCCAGACATTCCGGTTTCCTCCCACCATTCAAACCATTACCAGCGTTGTAGGTTAATTGGGCAGCTCAGGTTCATGGTTCAAAGGACTTCTTACCTTGTTGTATGTGGTAGCAACTATAAGTTACCCGGTATACACACAATCAAAAGACACTCACTCGTTCTTCAGTACAAAATAGAGTTGACTTTCTTTATTTTTCTCAGATACTGCTTTTGCATCCCACCAAACACCACCCAGCCAAACCCCCTGAACTTTTCATTGGCTCTCTGCCACATGGGTGATCTTGATGCTCTCAATCTCCTCTTACTGTGTCCACGATCCATCATAATGTATGCAACCTCCCATTCCAACTTGCACAAGTGTGCTACTAATCCCCTACTCCTGTGCATCGCCCCGGATACGTCACTAGTGGTGACTAGCACTGCTCCCGATGCAGGTAAGTACGCTGTTTTGCACTAGACCAGCAACAATGGAAATTTACCAAAATGATAATTTCTGTTAATAATATAAACACTTCCTTCTAACTTCACCCCTCTGTGCGTGTGTGTGTGTGTGTGTGTGTGTGTAAATTATTATAGTTAAAACCTAATTCTGAAGATATGATTTTAAAGTTTTGTTTTGAAACTCAGATTCTTTACATTGTTGCTCAACAGCAATTATGGAGTAGGTGTGAGGTTTCACACTTCTTAACTCACGAGATTCTTGTAGTCGAGTTTTCAGAGTCTTCTCTCTGCTTATTCATTTTTTTACACAAATCTCCCTCTTTTGCCTGGCAGTTTTGGAATCTGTTTCACATGATGATTTCACAAACCCAGACAAGGGTTAAATGAAGTGCCGTGTAGAAATGGACTCAGCAGAACTGCCCTCATTTAGAAGTGGTCATTCTCTTTCGAAAGCCACTTTTTCAGTGTTTTCCTTTGATCAGGAGTACTATGTAATAGAACCTTTCTGGACACTGCATCTTCAGTCCTGTCTTACTTAGAGGATGGCCAAGAAACTGCTTCAATCCTGTATTACCAGCAAGATAGCCAGGCATTGTATGGCTTCATTTCGAAATTGGTTCCTTAATATTCAAAAAATGCTTTCTGTCTTGGTGTGTTTACCATATGACATGACATCATTTCTGTCTTTTGAAGTTTATCTCTTCCAAATGTTTTACGAGCCAATGCCCCCAATATGTCTGCTGACCATAAGCAGAAGCCTGTTTTTGTTTAAACCGATGCCATCTGAGTCTCCATTCTAACAACATAGGTAAACAAGCAAAGAACCTTCTGTTTAATTAGATGTCCTTATTGAGCAAACCCATTGTCCTTGATATTCCAATGAATAAACATTGTTAGTTTTATTTGGGTTGCTTACCAGACTTTATGACTCCGAAAATGGCTTCTCTCTGAGTGTTATTGTGTGACCCTGTGTCCACCCATAAAATAACTTTACTAAAAATATATATTTTATAACTAAAGATTAATAATAACACAATTCTATCATAACAAGACCGTGACAATGTCTAAATTTTTTAAATAATATAATGCAAAAAGAATTTCAACACTTTACCTTAAGAGTTAAACATTAAATTAGAAGAAATAAAATTGAAGATCATTGCTTAATATGTTCCATTCTTGTGTTTATCGTCAAGTTATGTTCTTAGTGTGGGAGATAATATCCTGGCATCAATGGAGAACTGACAGAAAATAGGTTATTTTCAGACTGGCAAACTCTTAACATGTGGTCAGCTACCAGGATTGGTATTGTGAATATAGTTTTGAAAAAAAAACGTGGGATATCAAGGTATGTGGAGAAGACAGACTGGAATTGTTGATAGGTTAAGTATCAAGAAAATTGCAGCTGGGATACAAGGTGAAAAAAAATGTGATGTTATCTATTTTGCTAGAAAGAGTAGAAAAGCAGAATGTTGAATATTGTTAGGGGGAAGAAAAGCTTCGGAAAGCTGCTGCATGAATATGTGTCTGATGTGAAACAATATTAGTATATAGGTATAGTTCGTAATTAGGAAGCCAATAGAATGTAGCTCTACATTGCAGAGGAAATTAAGTACATTGATAGGAGTTCCTTGCTATTGTGCATTGAATTGTTTGAGCCACACCTGCTGTTGTGTGTACAGTTTTAATCTTTATTTCAGGAGGGACTTACTTGCATTGGAAATAGTTCAGAGAACATTGATCCTTGGGTGTTATTATTGTTAGTAAAATGAAAGGGGATCTTTATTGAAGGGTATGCTGTCAATGCTCCTCATTCTTACATTGGACAAATATTTTCCCGGACAGGAAAGCTTAGAACTAGAGAACACAACAAAGTTTTCACAGAAAGCAACTTTAAATTAAATTTGCATTATTTCCCACTTGGCTGTTTTCTGGATTTCTTTTGACCGTGTACTTTCACTGATATAACTCTATTTCTCTATAGACCAGTGTTTCCCAAACTGGGTTCCACAGAAAGGTGTAGAGGTTCTGCAGAAGAAATGGGTAGCAATAGCTATAACTAGTAATAACTGTTTTTCTTTAAATTACTTTTTACCTGTGTCTTTAAATATCTGTGTTTCTGCGATGGCAGCAAACAGTTTCCTCGACGTCAGGCCTCAAGACACTATTTTCAACCAATAAGACTTGGATTTCTTTTGGCACGAGGCTGGCCACATTTTAAAAAAATTTAAACTGAAAATATATTCCACGTGCACAGTACAGCGAGAATGACTTTTGCTAACTCTCTGGTTTTTGTGTTCCCCTTCCCTCCCTCTCATTCGCTCCCCTCCCTTTCGCTCATTTGCTTGCTCCCTCCACTACCCCCTGTTTGTGTGGGAACTGATGATGGAGTCGGCATGGGCACCGGAATGGTGTTGGTTGGGATCTGGACCTGTGTTAATAGAAGTGTCGGGGGCTACGGTATGTTTTCAGTCAGGATCACCAGCAGAGGGGATGGTGGCTCCAGCACCTGGTCAACGGGGACGGGGGTTAGCAATGGAAGTGTTGGAAGCTCGGGCCTGTTGACATTCATTTCAAGGGGAATAGTGGACAAGAGTAAAGATGTGTTGATGAGACTCTATGGGGCACTGGTGAGGCCTCATTTGGAGTATTGTGTGCAGTTTTGGGCCCCCTATCTTAGAAAGGATGTGATGTTGGAGAGGGTGCAGAGGAGATTTACTAGGATGATTCCTGGAATGCAAGGGCTAACGTACGAGGAGTGTTTGGCCGCTCTTGGGTTGTATTCATTGGAGTACAGGAGAGTGAGAGAAGATCTCAGAGGTTTTTCGAATTTTGAAAGGTTTAGATAAGGTGGATGCGGGTAAAATGTTTCCCTTGGTGGGTGAATCAAGGACAAGAGTTCATAGTCTGAAAATTAGAGGCTATCCATATAAAGCAGAGATTAGAAAGAACTTCTTTAGCCAGAGGGTCGTGGATCTGTGGAACTCACTGCCACATACAGCAGTAGAAGCCAGATCACTGGGAGTATTTAGACAAGTATCTAGTGAGAGCATCAAGGGATATGGCGAAAAGGCCGGAAATTTGAACTAGTGTAGAGTAGCTTAGTGTAGATTTACGGAACAGACTCGATGGGCCTAGTGGCTTGCTTCTGTTCCTTTGCCTTGTGATCTTGTGAGGATGCAAACCCACCTTAGAGACATCAGGAACTACACCTATAAGCAGTCGGGGCTGAGGTGGATACCCGCATCAGAGGCGTTGGGAGATCCGGCCTGTGGGTGGCTGGGGACGGGTTGGAAACTCACTTCTGGAAGGTTGGTGATGGTGCACATTTGGGGCCTGGGAGGTTGGTGATAATTGTATTTGCAATTTGGTTAATATTCAGTTGAAACAAAATAATCAGATTATGAAGAAATGGGATTTTGCAAGCACTGCCTCAAATTACTGTTTAAGAAAAATAATTTAAATTAGACTCAATCACACTCAAGCCGAAAGTTGACACAATTCTCTTTCCGGTCAGCTTCTGGTTTGTAACTATGGGGTTCCGTGATTTCCAAGTGCTCCCCAAAGGGTTCCGTGAGCTAAAACATTGGGGAAACTCTGCTATAGACTGTAAAAGCTAAACAGTTTTTTATATTTTTTTTTAAAAAGCAGCCCTTTGTATTTGAGAACTATTTTGTACTTGTTTGTGAACTTTTAAACACAAATTTGGCTGAGTACTGAAACTAAGATCTAGTAGTTGATGCATTATGTGTGTAACTTGCGAGAGCTTGCACTGCCAATTGAGGTGGGCGTGTACAGGTTTTGGAGAGATATGGATCACATTCAGGCAGAAGAGTTGTAGTTTAACTAGCATTCTGTTTGGTGCAGACATTGTGGGCTGAAGAAACTGTGCAACATTAATTTGTTCTGTTGACCTTTTTGCTTTTATAGACATACAGCACAGTAATGGCCCCTTACAGTCCATAAATCCATGCCACCCAATTACACCTGATTTGAAGGGTGGGAGGAAACTGAAGCTCCTGAGGAAAACCCATGCAGAACATGGGGAGAATTAACAATCCCCTTAAGATAATGCAGGATTCAAACCCTGGTCCCAATCGCTGGCAGTATCACAGTATTGCGCTAACTGTTATGCTATCCGTGCCCCCATGGTTTTGATTGCTCCTCACTAAAAGTAATAAACTTAATTTTACTCCAGCTAAATTGTATCATAATTTCTTTGTGTAGTATTTTGCATTTGTCACTATTGACTTCCATTTATCTGCCCAATGTGCAACCAATTTAAATTGTATACTGAATACTTTGTTGCATTCTATATCTGTTACTCAATTTATCTCCTTTCACACTTGCAAGTGATCCCAGGAATTAACCACTAATCGGCCTTTAAAGTGCCAAGTGTGAAAGCCAAATCAGCTCAATGCTTATGTCAGATGACGTCATCTCACCAGAGATTGATGGCCTCAACTTGTAATACAATCCCTGGCATCTGCAGATGCCAGCCTTGCAATCAGGCAAGTGTGAAATGGGTAATTGCATTGTGGGATTGAAATTACCCAAGTTTTTGCGTGAGTGCAGGAACGTGAAGGAAGAAAAGATTGAAATGAAGGCATGAAGTTTGCTGTGGGAAAGAAGCAATGGGGGAGAGAGAGAGAGAGAGAGGAAATAAATAGCAATAGCAGACAATTTATAAAGATTGTGAGAAAAAGCAATGGCGGACCTCATTTCCCACAATGCCATGCGGCAGAGAAACCCCTCCATAAATGGTCCATTACTGCAGCCAGTCATACAGCCCTTTCTCTGCCGCGTGGTATTCTGGGAAGTGAGGTCCGCCATTGCCTTTTCCCCATGGTATTTATAAATTGTACCCGATAGTGCTAGCAACTTTCCCGTGCTATATAAATTGTGCGCTATAGCGCTACAATCTTTCCCACGCTGTTTCAAAATTGTCCACTATTGCTATTTATTGCTAGCACTTTCCTACTGTCCCTTATAAAGGTTTATATAGGTCAGAACAACAACAGGAGCTCGTACTGTGCTGTACATAAAGCTTAATTATGTTATAATTAAGCATGATTAATTTTGTTCAAATATAAGATCATAATACATTGATCAGGATTTAGGGTAGGTCCACCATCACTTGATGTGTCATGATGTCACCAGTAGAAGGTAGAACAGTCCTAACCCCGGGGATGGCTCCTTGCACATGTGAAAGTGTTAAGTGTCCCGGTTAGGAGTGGTCAAGCGTGAAAAGCTAAACCCCATTCCTACCCCAGGACAATGATCGGCCAATTTAGTGGGATGCAAGTGTGAAAGGAGTTTTTGTTTTACTTTTTAAGCTGTAAACTTGACAATTTTGAGTTTCATTTCATTTATCCATAGCACATAGATGGGTAATTATGATTGAAGAAGATAGCATCTTGGACACGAAGCTGTTTTAAATTAACCCTGGGATGAGGTGGCTGTTAACTACACTTAATGTGTAGAAAAGTACAAAGGCAACTAAATGCCTTAGTGAATTGGGAGGCAACCTTCTATGCTAGAAATATTGTCACACTTGGTGCTGCTCACTTGCATTGATTAGCTCCAAATGTTGAGGGATATGTGAGTAGAGCTTCTTTTCCCAACAGTCATCCCATGAAGAGGAAGGAACTCTACACGATGACCAAGGTATTGGGCACGAGAACTGGCATTTCTGCCTTGGAATCTCCATGAGGCCTTTTGACAACCCACTGTTGTTAAAGACCTCTGAAATGTTTGACATATGAACATTTAATTAAAAGTTACTTTTTTTAAAGTAAAGATTAACTAAATTGAAAATACCATAAGCTATTGGAATTTCATCAGAAAATAAGTTAATGTCTGTGCTTCTTAACACTGGGTCAGCAACTCCATTTGGCACTTCAGCTCTATGTCTTGTTACAGAACTCGAGGGAGAGTGGGAAGAGAGCTGTCCTCATGTGGACCTCTAACTCATCCTTAACTAATGTTTCAATGCAGTGAAGTCTGCTGAGCAACAAGTAGAAGATACCAGTGCTTTCTCAGCACTGCTGGCTAAAGGATTGTGCATTCTAGATGATGTCTTAGTTCTACAATCTTGCATAAAGTAGTCATCATATTAAATCCTCAGTTGCATTATTATAATTGACATATAATTGCCACAATAATGTTCTTCATTTGGTCTTTCTAAAATGAATCACTAACGTGTTCATGACTTTTGTGGTTGTTCTTTGCACCAGGAATACAGAGTGCATTAGCGATCAAAGGCCTAAGCTGGCAGACAACTGTAACTAGTTTACTCAATATGTCGTGCTGACATTGAACTTTATAGTGATAAATTAAATTAAACAAAATTTTCAATATTTTTATATTTCTGATTACCAGAAATAATTAGAAACAATTGAAGAGGCCATTCATAGCAAAACATTCAAAGGGCTGTTGGGGTGATCCAGGGTAGGGGCCTTGCATCTGCTTTCCCATGCTTAGTTGCTATATGCATACCTCCCTGTCTCATGGACGAGCCACAGTGAAAAGGGCCCCAGATCAATTAGATATGCTGGTATGAGATTTAAGCAGTTTTTAGATGGCTTAAATTGCTTTTGCAACCAACATTTCCATCGCTTATTCTTTTGTCTCTGCGTAGGTGATCAAGAAAATGGGACAATATTTGAAGATTAATGTGATTGTACCGGATGGATACATAGATGGATTCATACGGGCAAATAACACTTTTCTATATCAGTTGGTGTTTGATCCACTGAAGCAGAAACTTGTTCCTTTAAATGATTATTCAGATGATGTTGATCCAAAATCTCTCGACTATGCTGGGCAGTATCCTTTAAATGTTATTCTGATTGTCTGCTACCAATTAATTCAGCTGGACTTTTGGATTTAACGCATTGCAATTTTGTGAATGCAAAGAAAATGGCTGGTTACAGAATGGTGATTTTTGGAGTTAGCTTCAAAGGAACAGCATGGGGATGCAGAGGAAGTCAATTGTTGTAGAAGTTGAGCAGAAAGATCAAGTTATTGAAATGGGCCGAAACTAAAAATGTATGCGAAGCTGAAGGAATAAAGTGTGGGTGTTCAAGTCTCTGTGGAGCTCAGCATATTGGCCTACTTGTCCTACTTGTTCATTTGCATCAGTCTTCATGTGACTTGTGTCTGGAATAATATTTATAATGTGCTGCAGCTGCTTGTGGGTGAATTCACCAAAAGAATTTGGAACTGCTTGTAACTTCACCCATCTTGAATTCCAGCAAAAAGAAAGTAATTTATGTTGCAGAAGATTTATTAACTGTACTGAATCAACTGAGCTAAATTTATTCACATAAGCAGTTCAACAAAGTTAACTATTTTGATTCCAGAATTGCAGGAGAACTAAAGGCTATTTTTAGAAAATATGAAAAGAATCTAAATGATTTTATATAAATTTGCTTTGCATTCTCTTCATTCCTTTGCAGTTTCATACATAAGCCCATGTCAATTTTTGTAATCCGAGGTATTTTGCATTCAGGCGCCTGCCTGTTTGTTATTTTTTGCATGCCTGTATTTTTGCTCATTCCTTGACCAAAGTTCTAGCCCAAGGCCTTGGTTATCCTTTACTTCCCATGAATGCTGCATGACTTGCTGATCTTCTCCAGCACTTCTGTGTCTCTGCATACTTTCAACATCATTTTACATATGCAGTTTGTGCATTTTTAACATTTCTAATGCAAATTTAAAAGCAGCAAATGTGGTGCATGGTATATTAATTTACTCAAATTTTGTAAAAAAAAAAAAAAAAATTTCTAGTATCAGCTACATGGGTAGAAATCAGTGTTGGAGCAATGGGAGGCATTTGGGAAGGAGATTCATTGGGGTTTAAGTTAACATTTCCAACAAAGAAAAAATATGAGCCTGCCAATCCAGTGCCACACACTGCAAAAATAAGTTAAGCTAGTATTGATTACCTTCTTCTTACGATGGTTGAAAGCTTCGAACTGGATAGAAAATGTAGCTGTTAAGATTTTTTTTTAAGATGGAATTGAGAAACCATTTGGGAAAAAAAAGGTTAAAATCTAAGAACATGGATTTATGTGAATGTAGAGCAAGAAAATAATTAACAAAAAGAAAACCAGTCCAGGCTATCAGGGACCAAAAAGCTAACCTGAATGTGTAGATGGAGATGGATGTGATTCTTCTTGGAATTTTGCAATTGTCAGCACAAAAAGGAGCAGGTATGTCAATGAAACACAAAAGTCTGCAAACACTGTGATTGTAGTCAAAACACAGAAATGCTGGAGGGAACCAGCAGGTTTGGCAGCGTCCATGGTGGTGGTGGGGGGCAGGGGCGGGTAAAGATGCATATGTAACCAATGTTTAGAGACTGAGCCCTTCTTCAAGGAGTTTCTGATGCAGTCAGAAATCCACTATCTGAAGATGCAGAATACAAGATTGAAACCAGAGAGCTGCAAAATGCTGAGATAAAGATGAGATCCTGTTCCTCCAAATTTGCTTTGAACTTTGTTGTAACATAGAGGCAACAAACTGCTAGGTCAGTGAGTGATGGGATGGAGAATTAAAGTGACAGGCAACATAAAGCTCAGGGTCACCCCTGTGGACTGAATGAAGGTGGTCTGCAAAGCAGTTACACAGTCTGCGTTTGGTTACTCCATTGTATAGAAGATAGCACTTTATGAACACCTAGGGTGGTGGAAAAATTAGTGTTGCATTTTCTGCAGTTGCAAGGGAAAATGTAAGTGAAGTGATTAGTGGCAACAAAAGTGTGGACCAAGGAGTGAGTGATCCTTGTAAAAGGTAGAAGGAGAGGGGAATATGTGACTAGCAGTAGGATCATGTGCAGCTGGTAAAATTGCAAAGGATATTATGTTTATTGCAAAGGCTACGTGGCTCAAAGTGAGTACAAGGAGGGCTATCTTTGTTGTGACCCAGAGATGATGGAGTGGAGATGATATTTTTCAGCTCAAGCAAGTGAGAGGTCTGAAATTTGCTGCTTTAACTGATGATGGCGACAAACTCCTCATCACACTTAACTTTTAGATGCATACTTGGAGATCTAACTGCCATATCAAAGACCAACCGCTGAGGGTGGGATTATGTTGGGTTGCTCTTGTCTGATTGGCATGAGCACAATGTCTTGTAAATTTACTGTGATTGATACTATTAGATGTTCCTTTTTGTCTCCTGGTTTTGGATGAACAGTTTTCCATTCCATTCGATTTTCTCCAATGATGTTTTCCATTTGCATTTTGTTCCTTAACTTGGCTACTTTAGTCACTTTGGTGATGAGAAAGCTCTTCACATAGCTCTTGGGAATATAGATATTAAGAGTTCAGAATTCATAGACAACTTCAATCCATGCACTTCGCAGGTAATGTATATTAAATAATTCTTGTAAATGCAAATCTTATTTTCAATCATACTTTTTGCTATTAAGTCAACTGGAGTTTTTAAAGTTTTCCATAATAAATGAGAATCATAAATGTTTGTATCTTAATTACTTTTCTGTTCAGTTGATTAAATTATTTTCTCTGATTAGCATTTTTCACACAATTTCTCAAATACTGTTCTATCCTAGAGCAGGTAAGTAGCTACTTCTATAAGATGGAGCCTGAGTTTTGGAAGCCACTTGTGAGGAAAAGATTTAACAGTGGCAGACAAATATTGTTTTCAGCATACACTATTCTCAAATTGTCACTTTGGAGTTTGTCAAGCTCTTCTGAAGTGCATTAAAATAGATCATTGCAAATATTTTTTTAAAATAATGTACATCTATAAAGATTTTCTGTTGGCAAACAGCCCTCTTTTTAAGCACTAGATGAAAATAATTTTAGTACAGGATTTAAAATCAGAATTTCTAACATGTAATTTCAATCAGTTAAATGAAAATGTGTGCTGGTGAATGTTATCTCAATCCAATTCATTAAACATCTTCTCACTGTTATTTTTGGAATTTTAAAAAATATTTTATTTTTCATTTTCCATCAATAAACAAGATAACATCACTGACTGTTACAGAATATATCAAAAACTCCCAGCAATCTACATACATGTGTTTCTCCCCTCCCATTCCCCCCACAAAAAAAAAAAGGAAAGGGCAGAAAATGAAAAGAAAGGGAGGGAAAAAAAGAGAGAAAGAAAAAAAGAGGCTGGATATGGTGTCGGAGCTTCCAGTAAGTGTCCAAAGAGGCTGTGGAGCCACCCCCTTATACAATTACTTTTATTGATCCATTTATTGGGATATGGCTACAGCTGTGCTTCCGTGTACGTCAGATATGGCTGCCATATTTTACCAAAGGTGCTGTGTCGGTTTTTAAGATTATACGTGATTTTTTTTCCATGGGAATACAGCTATACAGCTCAGTAATCCACTTAATGATAAGAGAGGAGTCAGACTTCTTGGTCATCACTGCATTTTTTTTTCTATGGACAGAGCAATAAATACAAATTGAATTTGGAATTTGGTTAATTTGTAGCTTATGTCCATAAGGTTCCCCGGCAGATACAACATTGGATCTGGCGGAAAGGTTACCTTCGTTATTCTAGTCAGTATGTTGGCCAAATCCTGCCAAAATGGGGCTACCTTTGGTCAGGACCAGGTTGCATGAATGAATGTTCCCTGTTCCACTCCACACCTGAAGCATGTCTTCAGCACCTCTGGTTTAGCCTTGTGAATCTTGCTGTGTGAGGTGCTATTTGTGGAATGTTGAGGACAATTGGCAGGATATTCTAATGTCTAAACTGTGAAAGGGCTAGAGCAAATGGAGAGCTTTTTGTCTTAATGTTTGAATGCAAAATTCCTTTTTCTTTTTAATGGAGACCTTTGAATAAAGGTTACTTTCTTTTTTTTCATCAGACTCTGCCTAAAAGGTCCAGTTGGTGGAATGATAATGAGACAAATATGGAGAATGTGTCCCATATGCGTAGTATATGGAGCAAAGAATTTAGACCATATGGAAATCAATTTTCAGTCCCAAAGGCAAAACTATCACCAGAGAAACCCTGTACCAGGGGTATGGAGAAAGTGATCAACATTAAAAATTTAAAACATCACAGCAGAGTTACATTGGCTAAAAGAGCAAGGGAAGGTATGTTTTTTTTTATAAAACCTGATTTTAAAATTAATTGTTGAAGCAAAGAAACCAACTAATTTGTATTACAGAATATATACTCGTTAATTAAATAGCTGCATCATCACTGATCATTCTCTATGGAAATGAAGGAAAATTATTGGTCTCTGGGGAATTTGGCAAGAGAAGTAGCAGATAGAGTGGGGGGGGAACCACAGGGATTTAAGTAGGCAGTAGTGACTGGTCATCAGCTGTGGGGCCATTAACTATTCACTTTCTTTTTTCAAAAAGAGAGCTTTGATAATGGAAAGCCCGTTACAAAAGTGGCATTGTTAGCCATGTATTATAAAGAATTAACAAGTGACAAATAGAACTCAATCTATAATAGAGTTGTAGAAATGTTGGTGGAATTTTTCCAATATATTTATTTATAATTTTAGAAATACAGCACGGTAACTTCCAGCCCACGAGTCTGTGCCACCCAAATACACCTACAAAGCCCGTACATTTTTTTTGGAGGGTGGGAGGAAACCGGAGCACCCGGAAGAAACTTGTGCAATCTTGGGGAGAATGTACAAATTCTTTACTGGTAGTGCTAAACTCGAGATGGCAGAGGTCGACAGCATCGAGTCCACGCTGCTGAAGATCCAGCTGCGCTGGATGGGTCACGTCTCCAGAATGGAGGACCATCACCTTCCCAAGATCGTGTTATATGGCGAGCTCTCCACTGGCCACCGTGACAGAGGTGCACCAAAGAAAAGGTACAAGGACTGCCTAAAGAAATCTCTTGGTGCCTGCCACATTGACCACCGCCAGTGGGCTGATATCGCCTCAAACCGTGCATCTTGGCGCCTCACAGTTTGGCGGGCAGCAACCTCCTTTGAAGAAGACCGCAGAGCCCACCTCACTGACAAAAGGCAAAGGAGGAAAAACCCAACACCCAACCCCAACCAACCAATTTTCCCTTGCAACCGCTGCAATCGTGTCTGCCTGTCCCGCATCAGACTTGTCAGCCACAAACGAGCCTGCAGCTGACGTGGACTTTTTACCCCCTCCATAAATCTTCGTCCGCGAAGCCAAGCCAAAGAAAAAAAGTGCTAAACTTGAACCTAGGTCGCTGGCACTGTATTCAGTTAACCGCTTGGCTAACTATACCACCCCTTTAATTTTAACAATCCAAAACTGTCGAAGGCCCTTCTGGCCACAAAACTCGTCCTGCCCATTTTTCATACCAATCCCTTGCGTTTTGGGGGGTGAGAGGAAACTAGAGTACCTGGAGAAAACCACACAGATCATGGGGAGAATGTATAAACTCAATACAGACCATGACAGATTCAAAGTTGAGTCACTGCCACTGTAACAAATTGCTGCATTAATCTTTATGCCCATTATGTAATTATGTAGTTAATAGAATCTAAAATCCCGTCATACTTTGGCCCCTTAAAGCTATTCTTTATCCACCCTGTAGATTTGCTTCCCCTCTTTCATGAAATCTGTTGGCATGCAAATTGTTCATTTTGCACAACTTGAAAGCTATTCTGAGAATCAGCATGCTTTCAAATGTGAGATCATTTAATTTGGATTTAACAGAATAGAATCAAACCTATTATAAGGTGAAAAGTTTGAAGCAGTGGTGATGCAAAGAAACTTGGTTCATTTTCATAACTGTTTAGTAATCTACGTACATACAGAAAAAGGGATATTTTTAAAAAGGGGTAATCAAATGGGGCCTTTTACATATACTGATATCCAAGGGAATAGAAGTTCTGCTGCATTGACACAAAGCCCTGTTTATGTCCATTAAAGAGTTCCATGAGCCATTCTGAAAAGATTTATTGGTATTGGGTGGGAGGGGGTAGTAGCATGGATTTATGAGAATGATCCATGGAAAAGTTGAAGGATAAAGTTATAGGATATTGAAGGAACCATATCTATATTGTGTGCAATTTAAAATAGTAAAGTTGATAAGTAGTCTTCAAGTTACAGAGATGAACCAAGAGTAGTACAGATAGATCCCAACTTGTGATGTTCCAACTTGCGATATGTCAAAGGAATGATGATCAGAATCCATTTTGAATAAAGGTAAGTCGGAGACTACTTGTATCAACATGGATGCTTTTCCTTCTCTGAAGGAAATGCTTCTGTCCAATCAGTGAACGCATATCGCCTCCCTCCACAACCACCCCCCCAATACGTCATGATTTTGGTATTCCTCTTGTAGTGACATCAAGGAAACTTGTTTTGACGAAAAGGTGATTTGGAACACATGCACAGATGGAGAGAGAACCATGCATTCCAAATCAAAACGTAGGTTGCCCCTAGTTACCCGGCACCACCTTGGCCTCCCATCAGGGACAAGGCAGAATTCTATCTGTACAGGTTGTCTCCGACTTGCGACAATTTCTACATACTACACAAGTCGCAGAACTGAACCCCATTGTAAGTCGGGATCTATCTATATAGAGAATCTATTTTCACTAATTTTGGGAGGATGAAACTTTTCAAGAACAGAGCTAAGAAATACTACAATATCTGGTAATACAAATCTTGAGCACTTTTCCCACAAATGGAAACTGATGCCTGACCAGTTGTTAATTTTAAAAATGAGATGGATAGACTTTGTTTTTGTTAACCCAAGTTACATTTGGGTATGGGAAAGTGTTAAATATATGATGTTATAGATTTATAATCTTGCAAGACCTGAAATAGCCATCTCCTGCTATGACGTAATCTTTTCTATGCACATTACCTCTAACCAATGTGCCAGCTGGGAGACCATCCTTACCTTCACCACCTATTACTGCCAGTACATCAGCTGTAATCACTGATATTTTCCTGCATAATATTCTTTCATTCATAGCCAAAGCTTTTGCCATCCAAGTCCTTATTCTCTGTGATTTTATTAGCATAATCATTGTATTAAAAAAACACTTTCTGTCTGTTATTGGCCTATATTGAAGATATTGGAGAAGATGCAGAAAAGATTCATGAGAATGTTAGTAGGACTGGCAGGTTTGAATCCTAAAGAGATGCTGGATAGGCTGGGACTTTTCTCCTGAGAGTGTAGTAGGCTGAGGAGTGACCTTGAAGATGTTTATAAAGTCGTGAGGAATATAGATAAGGATATTCTCCAGGATATGGGATTATAAAACTAGCGGGCATAGATTTAAGGTGAGCATGGAAAGATTTAAAAGGGATCGGAGTGGTGACTTTCCATATGTCGTGAGCTGGGGATAAGGAACGAGTTGCTAGAAGTGGTAGAGGCAGGGGCGACTGATATTTAAAAGGCAGGCAGGTACATTGATAGTAATAATGTTGATTATGTACATAAGTGCAGTATACAGATGCACTGAAATTCTTTCTTGCTGCAAAAGATCTTTATAAAAGAAAAATTCAAATTGTATATATTAAATTACTCTGTAGAAAGAGATGAGAATAAAAGATCAATATTTACAGTTACAATAGCTTAAGAAAAAAGTGGTGTTTCAATAGTCTTTTTCTGGTGCCGGTGTACCTTATGAGTGGAGATGTAAAGAGTGTTTCAAGAGCCTGATAGCTGTTGGAGAGGGGAAAAAAAGCTGTTCTTGATCCTCAAGGTACAGGAGTTCAGGTTTCTATACCACCTTCCTGAAGACAGTTGGAAAAATTAGATTTTTTGTATTTCTTGTTTTGCAGCAGGATTTCAGTGCAGTGGTTGATATAAACCACCTTATAAGATAAATAAAAATAGTGCATGAAAAGGTCAAAGTAAGGTTCATTGTTCATTCAAGGATCTGATGGCAGAGGGAAGGAAGCTGTCTTTGTGCCGGTGAGTCCCCATCTTTAGGTTCCTGTACCTTTTTCCAGCTGTTTAGTGGAGAGGGCATGGCCTGGGTGGCGGGGATCCTTGAGGATAGAGGCTGCTTTCTTAAGATACCACTTCTTCTTGATGTCTCGTGTCTGAATAAACCCTTTGGAGTTTATTCTTGTCCTGAGGTTTGGCACCTTGGTATAGCCAGAATGCTCTTCACAGTACACCTGTAGAGGTGACATACCAAATTTCCTTAAACTCCTCCCAAAGTATAGCAGCTGGCAAACCTTCTTCATGATTGCATCGACATGGAAGATCCAGGACAGATCCTCAGAGATATTGACACCCAGGACTTTGAAGTTCTTGACCCTCTCCACTCCTGACTCCTCGATGAAGACTGGTTCATGTTCTCCTGACTTCCTTCAGAAGTCTACTATCATCTTTGGTTTTGCTCACATTTAGTGCAAGGTTGTTGGTGTGACACCACTCAATGAGCTGATCTATCTCCCCTCTGTATACTTACTCAGTGTCACTTGTGTCATCAGCAAATTTGTAGATAGCATAGGAATTGTCCCTAGCTACAGAGTCATGGGTGTAGAGTGAGTAGAGCAGTGGGCTAAGCCTTCATCCTTGAGGGGAGCCTGAGCTGATCATCAGTGAAGAGAAGATGTTTCCAATTTCTACTGACTATGGTCTTCCTAAGAGGAACTAAAGGATCCAGTTGTAGAGGAGGGTACAGAGGCCTAGGGTTTGGCGTTTGATGACCTCCACTGAAGGAATAATGGTGTTGAAGGCTGAGCTGTAGTTGATGAAGAGCAGCCATATATACGAGTTGGTGTTTTTATGTGTTTCAGAGCTGAGTGGAGAGCCAATGATACTATGTCTGCAGTGGAGTGATCTTGAGGGTAGACGAATTGCAATGGGTCCAGTCCTTTGCTTAGATAAGTGTTCATTCTGGCCATGACCACCTCAAAGCATTTCAACACAGTAGATGTTGGTGCTACTGGGTGATGGTCTTAGAGGCAGTGCATTTTTTTTATTAAGCACCAAGATGATTGATGCCCTTTTGAAGCAGGTGGGAACCTCTGACATGAGAATGCAAATGTTTGTGAATACTCCAGCTAGTTGGTGGGCACAGATTTCCAGTGCCTTGCCAAATACACCAGCAGGGCCTCGCGCCTTGTGAGGATTCACCCTCTTGAATCATGTTCTGATAACAGTCCCCAAGACACATATCACAGGGTCATCAGTCTTTGCACAGATTCTCGTAGGTACTGAAGTTCTCATTTCCAAAGTCGGCAGAGAAGGTTTTGTTACCAGGGTAATGGGGGCCCTTTATGATGTTGGCTGCTTTCTTGAGGCAGTGGTTCACAGATATGTCTTCAGATGATGTTAGGTTGGAGTCCATGATGGACTTGGCTATATTTGCTACTTTCTGCAGGAGATGTTTAGAGGGATTTGGGTCGAATAAAGGCAAATGGGACTAGCTTGGTAGGCTTGGACAAGTTGGGCTGAAAGGCCTGTTTGTCCATGATTCTAACATTGCTTTATTAATTGTGTGGTTTATCATGTCACATTCCAGTGTTTGTTGCTATGTTCTGGTGCTTTCTTCCTGCCTCTCGACTTTCCTAAAGATCCTGTGATCTGAACACCTTTTATGCTTGCTTTGAAAAGGAGAATTCAACTGTACCAGTGAGAATCCTTGCAGAAATGGGTGACCCTGTGATATGTTTCAGATGCCAACATCAAAACATGCTTCAAGAGGCTGAACCCTCAAAAAGGTGTCAGGACCAGATATGGCTTACCTGGAAGGGTACTGGAAATCTGTGCCAACCAACTAGCTGGAGTGGTCTTGGACATTTTCAGTCTTTCATTGCTGCAGTTGGAGGTTCCCACCTGCTTCAAAAGGTACCCAAGAAGAGCAGGGCAACTATTGCCCAGTAGCACTTGCATCTAATGTAATGAAATGCTTAGAGGGGCTAGTTATGGCCAGAATTAACTTGTATCTAAGAAAAGACTTGGATCCACTACAATTTGCCTATTGTCATAATCACTCCACAGCAGATGCAACCTCGCTGGCTCTCCGCTCAGCCCTGGATCGTCTGGACAGCAGCAATACCTACAAAAGGCTGCTTTTCATAGATTATACCTCAGCTTTTAACACCATCATCCCCTCAGTACTGCTCAGCAAGCTTCAAAGCCAGGGCCTCTGCACCCCATTATCACTGGATCGTTTTTTAAAATATTTTCTTTTTTTTTAACAAATATACATAGTAAAATCTTCAGTATCACAATATATTAAACTTTTTCATACTAAATAAAACAAAGAAAAACCCCTTCCTACAAAATATAAAACCACACAACATCAGGGGTCACACTTATCCATAAAAAAACCTGTGGGGAAATTACATATGCTTATATTGTAATAACATTGATTATTATCATTATAATTGGGCCCCTATATGGTCCACATATATCTCCTATATCTTGATAAATATATCATACTTATTTTTTTGATTGTATGTCATTTTCTCCATAGCTATACAACTATTCATCTCTGCAGTCCATCGTGCTATGAGTAGAGTCAGACTTCCAAGTAATTGCAACACACTTCTTAGCCACTGCTAAAGCTACTTTGACAAAATAAATTTGGAATTTAGTTAATTTATTACTTATTTTAATAACATTTCCACAAAAGTAAAGCTCTGGGTCATCTGCAAAGGCCTCCCCTGTTATCCTTGTTAATGTTTCAGCAATATCCTGCCAAAAAGGCCTCAACTTCACACAACCATGTAGCACGTAAAAATGTTCCTGTTTCAATCCCACATCGAAAGTACATCTCTGATATTTCAGATTTTGATTTATGTAGCTTCTGTGCTGCAAGATATAATTGGTGAAGGAAGTTATACTGAATCAGTCCATGTCTTGCATTGATAATTGATGTTATACTATCCAAACACCAACTTTCTGGTATTCCAACACCCAAGTCCAACTCCCATCTCTCTTGACCTCTCCAAACCTGACCTTCACTCTGGAGAGCATAGTACATTTTTGTTACGAATTTGTGTATTCCCCAGCCAGAACATTCATTCCATTTTACTAATTTCAGGTGGGACCAACGTTGGCCTCCATCTTTCTCTCAAAGATGATCTTAGCTGAAGAAAACAGAAGAAAGTCCCATTAGCTACTCCACATTTCTGTTTTAGTTGATCAAAAGATGCATGAATCCCCTGTACATAGCAGTCTTCAATGTATCTTATTCCTTTGTCATACCAAGAGTTTAATATTCTGTTACCTATATTCATTGACAACTCATTCTTACATAATGGTGCTCTTAATGTTATCCCTGCTCTTTTGTCCCCAATGAACTCATTGATTTCTTTCCATACTCTAATCACATGTATTAATGTAGGATTATCCATCGTTTTTGCTATTGACTTAACACTCCACTTATAGATAAAATCTTTCACTGCCTCCTCATTCATTGAGTGTAATCCCATTCAAATCCGAAGAAGTTACCTTCTTCAAAGAAAGTTGAAAGAAATCTGGTTTGTGCTGACAAATAATACTTTCTAAAATCCAGTCGCCTATAGTTGAAAATCCCATGTCAATTCTTCCAACAAAATTCTCGGCACCTTATTGTTCCATAGGAATTGCCTAATATAATTATTTCATAACTTAAAGAAATTTTTCTGCAAAGAAATAGGGAGAGATTGAAAAAGATATTGTAATCTTGCCATCACTTTCATTTTGACACACTTCCAATCAAAGTGATCAGCAAATCTTTCCATTTCTGCAAATCCTCCTCTATCTTCTCCAACAAGGGATTGTAATCTAATTTGTACAAATTCTGTAGGTTGTATTTAATTCCATCTCCTTTCCACTATAATCAACTTTTTGATATCTTTCATAATCAAAGTTTGTCAATGGCATTATCTCATTTTTATCCATATTAATTTTATAACCTGAAATTTTAAATGAGATCTGTGTTGTGAAGTGTTTGTTCTTGTTTGCAACCCACTTAAAAAAAATCACAAAAATTTATCTCCTTCAAAACATATCTATATCAATATAAAACATAACATAATCTGTCACCGGAGTTGGATGCTTCTTTCACAAGATAAGAAATTGAGAAGGTTCTGAACACTCTACAGGAACAATAAGACTCCAGGGGAGTGTTTTCTAGTGTTTGCAATTTCTCCAGAGATTCCACTGGATCAGATAAATATAATAGCACATAATCAGCAAAAAGACTGATTTAATGTTCTTGTCCAACTTATCCAGATCTCTCCTTATAATCTCCGCCAGTGGTTCAATCGCAAGGAGAAAAAGCACTGGGAACAGGGGGCACCCCGGTCTACTCGATCTACTCCGAGGGAAAACTGCTGACATGTGACTATTAGTTGAATTTTGGCTTGTGGTTTATGATAGAGAGTTTTTATCCAATTTATGAATGTTCTACCTATTCCAAATTTCTCCAACGTTTTAAATAAAGGCCATTCAAAGTGGTCGAATGCCTTTTCCGGGTTGAAGGAGACTGTTATGCTGGAATTCAATTTTGATTTAGCCATATGTATTATGACTATTTGAAGAGTGTCTTCCTTTAACAAATCCCACCTGATCCATATATATTAATTTAGGTAAGTATTGTCCCAATCTATCAGCTAATGCCTTTGCCACTATCTTATAATCAGCATTCAAAAATGAGATAGGTTCATATGATGAGGTTTTTAATGGGTCTTTTTTTCTTGGCAACACTAATAATAGCTGTTGAAAAGAGAGTTTGGGAGAGTATGAGTCTCCACTGCCCAGTCCAGCACATTCATTACAAGAGGTATCAACAAATCCTTAAATTGTCTACAGAACTTGGGTGGGAACCCATCCTCCCCTGGAGTCTTATTGTTCCTGTAGAATATTCAGAACCTTCTCAATTTCTTATCTTGTGAAAGAAGCATCCAACTCCTGTGACAGATTATGTTATGTTTTATATTGATATAAATGTTTTGAAGGAGATAAATTTTTGTGATTGTTTTTTTTTGTGGGTTGCAAACAAGAACAAACACTTCACAACACAGATTTCATTTAAAATGGCAGAGCTCTCCTCAAGCCAAACAGTCCAGGCTATCAGTGACTTTCTAAAGACAAAGGAGACTGCTTTGCTGAAGGACTTCACAAATAGGTGTTAATTTGACATGCTATGGAGTAATGGATTGTTGTTTTGGAAAGCAACAGATGGCCACACCTCCTGCCCACTGTTCCAGCAAATATTCCTGGTGAGGCTGCCAGAGGATATCCGGCTCCTCATCACGGGGGAGGATTTTGAGGTCTCAAGGAAGGTGGCCACCCGAGCAGATGTGCTATGGACGGTGAAGAGGGATGCCTGAGCTTCAATCGACCAGGTGATGACACCGGGTCAACGGTGCATGGCCACGAGGAACATCGACCGGCTGACCATCCAACTGACCAAATGAGATGCCCCACTGGTGAGCTGTACTGTTATTATCATCAATCGTGGGGCTCCAATGCCCAGTGATGCCACACCAGAGAAAAGCCCAGTCCAGCCGTCATTAATGGCTGCAACGACTGGCCAACATATCCAGGACTTGCTGTCAGGCTGACGCTTCTTAGTGGACACTGGGGCACACTGCAATGTCATCCCCACCTCCTCCTTCCCTCCACCCCCCCCCCACCACAACAAGCCTCAAGTTTTGCTGTGCAAAATGGGCCGAGGACTCCGAGCAGCAAGCAGGTTCAGTATCCAAACTTTCGGCACTCATTTCATGCCCCTCCTCTTCAGGGACTGCCGATTCACCTGGAAGTTCGCCATGGAGCCACCTCTTTTAGGTGCCAACTTCCTGAGGGTCCACTCCCTCCTGGTGGACATCAAGGGGCTTTGACAGGTACATGCTCGGACATTTCAATCGCTTTCCCTCAACGGCACGAAGCTCACCAATCCTCACCTGCACTTGGTGAGTACTGCAACCAATGAGTTCATCAAGATCCTGTCGGATTTCCCCACTATTACCATGCCTCACTTCCATTTGGCAGAATGAGGCACCAGATCATGACTGAGGGGGCCTCCCCTCCATGTCAAGGTGCGTCACCTCTCCCCGAGAAACTTAACTTGGCCAGGGACAAATTTTTTACAATGGAGGAACTGGACATTGTGCGGTGCTCTGACACCCCCTGGGCCTCACCCCTCCACATGGCCCCCAAATCAGCGGGTGGCTGGAGGTTGTGCGATGACTACCGCCGCCTCAATGAGGCCACCATTTCTGACAGGTATCCCGTGCCCCATATTCAAGATTTTACTGCGAACTTACAGGGGGCACGGATATTTTCATCAGGGGCCTATCACCAGATCTCGGTTCACCAGATGACCTCCCAAAAACGACCATCATGACCCTCTTGAGATTGTTTGAATTCCTCCACATGCCCTTCAGGTTAAAAACAAAAATGTGACTCAGACTTTCCAAAGGTTGATGGAAGTGGTGGGCTGGGATCTGCCCTTTGTATTCGTCTACCTCAACGACCTTCTAATCGCCAGCCACACCTGCGCCAAGCACACCACCCACTAACGGCAACTGTTCAGGCTGTGCAATTTTGGCCTCACCATCAACCTGGCCGTGCCAATTTGGCTAAGAGACTATCAACTTCCTAGGCCATCGAATCGATCGTCTTGGGGCCAGACCGTTGCCAGCAAAGATGGAGGCTATCCACTCTTTCCCCATGCCTTCCACGGTGAAAGGGCTACAGGAGTTTGCAAGTATGGCCAACTTCTATCTCTGGTTCATTCCTGTAGTGGAACGCATCATGATCCCACTCTTTCCCCTCATGGCAGGGCCCAATAAAAGCTTACAATGGATCCAAGAGGCCTTTCAGGCCACTAAGAACGCCAATGCCACCTTCCTTCAGCACCCCAGGACAGAGCCCCGACTGCCCTCACCACAGACGCCTCCTGCACAGCAGTTGGGGATGTACTTGAGCAGCTCATTGATGGACATTGGCAACTGCTGGCCTTTTTTCAGTAGACACCTCAGGCCACCAGAGCTCAAGTACAGTGCCTTTAAATTTACATGGACCACACATCCCTTACATTCGCCTTCCGAAGGTGTCTGACCCGTGGTCAGCCAGGCCACATTCCTACGTCTTTGAATTTACTACGAACATTGAACATACAGTCGGTAAATCCAACATAGTGGCTGAAGCCCTATCCTGCTGGCTATCTCAGCAGTGCACGACCCTAACTCTGGCATCGACTATACAGCCTGGCAGGGGTGCAGCAAGCAGACCCTGACATTCCGGCGTACCAGACAGTGCTTACCGGCTTACACCTGGAGGACATCCAGATCTTCCCCAGCAATCACACACTCCTCTGCGACACCTCGACGGGTAAACCTCACTCTGTTGTTCCATCCGCATTGAGGAGGTGAGTATTTGACTCAGTCCATAGCTTGGCTCACCAAGCTATCAGGACCCCTGTTAAGATGGTGGTGAGCAAGTATGTCTAGCACGGGCTCTGCAAAGAGGTCGCGCTATGGGCCAGGACTTGGACTCATTGCCGGTTGTCCAAAATTCAGACCAACACCAAGGCCCCCCACCCACAGACATTTGATCCTGCACATCGCCGGTTCAGCCATGTGCACATTGACAATGGGGGGGCCCCACCTGTGTCGAGAGGCGCACACTACTTTCTCACACTGGGTGACCAGATGCCCTGAGGCGGAGCCACTATCAGAGGCATGTGCACGGGCCCTACTCAACACTTGGGTAGCACTTTTCAGGGTCCCCAAACACCTCACTTCAGACAGGGGGGCCCAATTTACTTCTCTGTGGAGTGCCTTCGCCGACACCCTGGGGACTTAATTCCACCACACCATGGCGTATCATCCGCAGGCCAACGGGTTGGTGAAGAGGTTCCACAGACACCTCAGGACAGCTTTAATGGCAAGGCTGACTGGACCAAACTGGGCAGATGAGCTTCCCTGGGTCCTGTTGGGAATTAGAGACATACCCAAGAAGGATCTTGTCCTCCTCTGCTGAGTTGCTCTACGGCACATCCCTGGTCATACTGGGGGATTTTGTAATGTCCCCTGAGGACTTGGGGGAGCCGGCCTCGCAAGCGTCTAGGCACCCTGGCCCCCACCAAGCCGAGACCCCATGGCCAGCCGCACACATACATTCCCAAGCACTTGGCCGATTGTAAATACGTATTTGTTCGTGTGGGGCACACAGGCCAACTTTCCAGAGACCTCACAAGGGCCCATACCATCTCATAAGAAACAACAGCTTCACCTGTGTTGTGGATGTTAGTGGCAGAGAGGAGACTTTTACCATCGACTGGTTAGAACTGGCCTACTTTGACTCTGACCTGCCCATCACCCATCCGACCCCACATCACAGGGATCGGCCTAAGAACTCTGCTCCAATTACCGGTTCTGGGTGGGGGGGGAGGGGGAATCGTTAGCACCTCGGGCTAACACGGGAAATGGCTGTCAAATGCTGCAACTGGCAAGACCTCGCATGGGCTGAGATGCCCTTTTCCATAGGCCACTGATGGACACCATTGGGGGATCGCAGGGGACCCAATCGGGGCTCGGATGCTGGAACCGACCAATTGGTGGCGGCCTGCTCAAGCTACAACTCAGTGGTGACACAGCTGAGCTCACGATAAAAGGCAGAACTACCCCTGAATAAACTCTGTGTCAAATACACTTTATTGGTGTGTGTGTGTCTTTTTCCTCCAAGTTTCGAGCTACAGCCCAGGAGCTAAAACCATGAGCTATATCGTGGTGGTAGTGGTAGCGACCTTGCTTCAAAAGTCTCCTTTGCATTGAAATGCACTTTTCAACAGGGAGTGCTGGATGTTCTCGGAACAGAAACCATTCACTACTTAGAGTAGTAAAAATATCCTTTAACAGCAAATGATCAGTAACTTGTATTAAACTGGTTTTCACGAGCAATTGATTAGATTTAAAAGCTGAGTGATTTTTTTGCTCTCTAAACAGGATGACAAGCAGGTCATTGAGTGTATTTAAGGCAGAGATTGATAGGTTCTTGATTATCCAAGATATCAAAGGTTACAGAATTGTGGGAAAAAGAATCAGCTCATGATTGAATGGCAGGGCAGATTCAGTGAGCTGAATCACCTATTTCTGCTCCAATGTCTTATGGTTTTGTTCTTGAACATATGTATACTACTGGCATATTTATAGAAATATCTATTTTCTATGAACCACCAGATGAAAATCTTTCAGATGGAGACTTGTTAAGTCAGTACACATTTCCAAATAATAAAAAAGCAAAAAAAATCGAAGAGTGCCTGCAGCCACCATCTCCTTCTGAATTGGAATTGTCCTCATCGTTAACGGACTGTACAGTCACTGAGGAAAGCCCAAGGCCACTCTCCAAGATCCGAAATCGATTTGCTACCATTTTACAGAAAAGAAATGAAGATTCAGGCACTGTTGTTGTTCCTGGAACCAGAAGCAGGTAAAGTGCAATTGGACAGGCTTTTATTATCCGAATGCTGATGTAACGCTGTTTTCAGAATGCCAGATTAGCCTATAAAATTCATCTTAGTCGACCTTTCCGTACAGGATCTTTTACGATTATTTTGGTTGCTGCTGAACACCTGCATGGCTAGTCGAGCTGCTGTCTCGCGACTCCAGAGACTGGATCCAGTCCTGAACGGTGGCCCTGTCAATGTTTAAAATGTAGACCTCCGGTCCCTTCCCATGAGCCCATGCTGCCAAAATATCCCAATCAATCTGTGAGCTCCCCCCCCCCCCACCCCATACATTTTGAAGGGTGAGAGGAAATCCATGCAGTCATGGGGAGAACTTTATGTTGGATTAATGCTATTACGCTTCGCTAACCATGTCACCCCTTAATTAATTAATGCAGTTAGTAAGCAAAACTAGAATACATTGGATTGGGGTAAGATATAGGTATTGATTGTTTAATTGAGGAAAGTCTGATGCTAAGAATATGGGGGTCACTTCTGGGTTGGGAGGCTGAGATTAGGGGATGGTCACAGGGCGATGTCCTGAGTCCCCAGTCGTGCTCAATATATAATGGATTTGAATGACTGTAACATATTCAAGGTTAATGATGATACAAAATCAGGTCTCACTGTGGACTAGGATACACAGGTTCTTCTAAACGAATTTGACAAAATCAAGGTGCAAAGATATAGCAGATAGAATACAATGTAAAATATGACCTCTGGTCAAAGGGGAAAAAAAACGAGCACTTTTGAGACATAGTGAGAGTTCAAAGGGTACTGATGCAGAGGAACCACGGAGATGATATTCAGGTACAGTAAGCTATTGTAAAGACAGACTATTTGAACAGCTATGGGCTTGAGCAGATGAAGTCCTGCAGCAATTCTGTCAAGTCCTCGTGAAACCACACTAGGAATATTGTGTGTGGGCCTGTTCTGCTTACCTCAGGAAGAGCACACCTTCCATATGAGAAAGGTAAGGAAGATTCACAGATTGTAATCAATACATGGAATTATGAATGTGGCGGTCATGAAAGAGACTGGCTGATGCAATGACACGATTTGTTGCTTGACTGAAGAGGGTGCACAAAATCAGTGAACCGGTGCAGACTCGAAAGGCCAACATGGCCTGTTTCTGCTCTGTAAATGTAAATGGTTATATGGTATCCCGCAGGGAAAGATTCAGTTGGAGGAAAGAAGTGATCTCAGTGAAAATGTATGAAATTCTTATTTGGCTTGAAAGAATGGACAGAGGGCTTATGTTCCACTATCTTGAGCATATAGAACTAGGGACCAAAAAATTTAAATTAAGTTCAGCCATTCAGAACAGATGAGCAGAAATGTATTCACCTGGAGGGTAGTGAATCTTTGGCATTCTCTTCCTGAGAGAGGTGTGGAGACTCAGTTATTGACTATAGTTTGATAAAATTTGAGAGGGGAAAGGTATCCAGAATTGCAAATTTGCAGCTGTTTAAATTCCAAAACAAAGAACTTTTACCCTTCCCCTGAGCCTCTCTCTTCCTCTTTCTATCTCCTTTCCTCCAGCTACCCTCTCACTTGTCCTCTTACCTGTTAGACTTTGCTCCTATCCCTACCCCTTCCTCCTCTTAAAAAAGTGGGGGAAAGTATTAAAGGTGGTTAGAGTATTAAAGGTGGTTAGAGTATTGGTTGAGGGACAGGAAGCAAAGAGTAGGAATAAATGGGTTCTTTTCAGAACGGCAGCCACTGACTAGTGGGATACCACAGGGCTCAGTGCTGGGGCTGCAGTTGTTTATGATATATACCAACGACTTAGATGTGGGAGATAGCAGTATCTCGAAATTTGCAGACGATACGAAGTTGGGTGGCAGGGTTAGCTGTGTGGAGGATGCTAGGAGAGTGCAGGGTGATTTGGACAAGTTAGGCGAGTGGGCCAGGACATAACCTTAGGAATCTGTATCTGCCAAATGGACTATTGAACATGCACAGTCTTGAACTTGCTTCAGCCAATTTTAACTGCTAACATCCTGATGATGCATCTAACTTGCTGAAAAACTTTGCATTTACAAACTGTGACATGATTTCTTCAAACGTCGGAAGCTTAAAGTGTTCTCTATTTATTGCTCTATTTAGATCTCTTGGATCCAAGCAAATTCTAAGCTTTCCATTCTTTTTATCTACAATGATGAGTGAACTCATCCATTCCATTGGCTCATCTATCTTCTGAATCACGCTCACTCTTTCCATCCTGTTCACCTCTGCTTTTAATTGCTTTTGAAGCGCAATTGGAACTTTTCTGCATGGATGTATTATCGGTGGCACACGTTTATCCACTCTGATCGTGTGATCTCCTGGAAGGCAGCCTAGACCCTGAAATAGGTCATTGTACTCTTTCATGAGTTCATCATAGACTGTCTCTCCTTCACTTTCCACAATGGGGACTCTTTTTACCAGGTTCAATTTCTCACATGCTGTTAAACCTAGTAAGGCCTGTACATCTTTTGGTACAACGATGAATGCTAGCTTGTGCTCTTTGTCCTTGTGTTTCACTTTGACCATGCATTCTCCTTGCACTGGTATATCAGTACCTGAATATCCTGTCACCTTTAGTTTTGTTCCATACATCTTTGGTTTCTGTCTAATCTTCTTAAAATCAGTCTCTGATATTACATTAATTTGTGCTCCAGTATCCAATTTAACTGAATTTAACAAATGTCATTCACTTTTAATCTCAACATCCAGTCTCTGTTTTCTTTCTTGTTTTCAGTCACAACATCTACATAGAATTCCTCTATTTCCCTTTCATCTACTACATGAACCTTGCTTTGTTGCACTTCGTTCCTACAGCAACGGGCATAATGGTTGCTTTTGTTGCACATATAGCATGTTTTTACCATAAGTTGGACACTTTTTTTTGGTAGGTGTTGTGTACTACATCAACGACATGACTTTCGATTGTCCATTTCATTTTTGTTCGCTGACCACGCCTCTCTTTCCCTTTTGGCGCTCTTTTTGTTCAACTGTTTATGTCTGTTCTTGCTCACTGCATCCACGTTGCATCTAGTTCCACTGAACAGCTCTTTTGCCTGCAACTTTACAGTTTCTGCAGCTCTACAGAGAGCTATGGCTTTTTCCAGGTCTTCACTGATCAGTTGCTGATTTTAGATTTTACCTTTTAAAGTATTTCCTTTTAATTTCCTTCATCCCATGTTTCATCTTGTATTTGTATGTGTGAGTTCCTAGACAACACATGGATGAAGGAAACGGTTCTTTACTTTAGTTGTTGTAAACAACACATGAGGCATTCCATGAGGCTGCAAGTCTCCATTACGGATCTGCATACTATGTGTCCTGCTCTGTGTCATCCCCTGCTGGCAGCCAAGTCTAATCAAACAGGAGCTATAATCCTTAAGGCATTGCTAGTTGCATTGCAACCATGATCACTATAATTGCAATATAAAATGTAACATAATCTGTCACACCATGCTGCCCAAATTACACCCCATTAACCAGCACCCTGATACGGCTTATTTTGGAAGGTTGGGAGGAAACAGGAGCCCCCAGGGGGGAGAAAAACTCCACCCAGACATGGGTAGAATGAGCAAATGGCATGGGAGTCGAAACCAGGTCTGGTCCCAATCACTGGTGCTGTGAAGGCATTGTTCTAACCACTATGTCAACTCCTGCACTCTAAGTAGGTTTTAGGTGGGAAGGATTTTTCCCAAAAGAAATGAAGAGTTTGGGCATGGCATACCTGTTTTTCCCCAGTGCTTTGGAATGATTGCAAACTGGTTACAATGCATTTGGCCCATAGAGCCAGTACAGATAAGATACAAGGGCAAAACTAGTTTCACTTACTGATGCAATAAGCTATTTTCTTCTGGATGCTTATCCAGCTCCCTTTTGAATGCAACAAGTCACTCTGCCTTCACTACTATCTCTGAAAGTGCAGACCATAATCATTGTGTATTTTACCTCGGATCTTCTGCCAATCTTTTTCATTCCACATCCTTAAGGTTTTAGCCACTCTACCAATGTGAACAACTTCTCCCTGCCTGCTCAATCTCTCTTCTTCTTTGGCTTGGCTTCGCGGACGAAGATTTATGGAGGTGGTAAAAGTCCACGTCAGCTGCAGGCTCATTTGTGGCTGACAAGTCCGATGCGGGACATGCAGACACGGTTGCAGCGGCTGCAGGGGAAAATTAGTTGGTTGGGGTTGGGTGTTGGGTTTTTCCTCCTTTGCCTTTTGTCAGTGAGGTGGGCTCTGCGGTCTTCTTCAAAGGAGGTTGCTGCCCGCCAAACTGTGAGGCGCCAAGATGCACGGTTTGAGGCGATATCAGCCCACTGGCGGTGGTCAATGTGGCAGGCACCAAGAGATTTCTTTAGGCAGTCCTTGTACCTTTTCTTTGGTGCACCTCTGTCACGGGGGCCAGTGGAGAGCTCGCCATATAACACTATCTTGGGAAGGCGATGGTCCTCCATTCTGGAGACGTGACCCATCCAGCGCAGCTGGATCTTCAGCAGCGTGGACTCGATGCTGTCGACCTCTGCCATCTCGAGTACTTCGACGTTAGGGATGAATTCTGATTTAAAATAACAGAACCCTTTGCAATCTTTTTTTGATCTGAACACCTCTGCTTTGATCGATCTGTGTAACCGGGGTCCCTCACCCTGCATTCATATTTGTAAGTTTTTTGTGCACTCTGCACACCTTGCAGGGTTGTACCCGAACTGGGTGCAATGATCTGTTTTGGCTGAACCATTGGTTTGTAATTGCTCAAATCGTGAGCTGCTGGAGGAACTCAGTGGCAACATCGACAACCATCCAGAGGTAGAAATGGCCTGTCATCGTTTTGGGTTGAACCCTTTGCTAAGACTAAAGTAGGAAGGGAAGCTATCAACTTTATTAAACTGTCGGAGGGGGCTGGGGTGATAGAGTAGTTGACCAAAGCTGGGAGAGGTGAAGAGGTTGATGCCTTGGGCCTTTGGAGGGGAGAATGTAAATGAGAATAATAAGAAATGGGAGTACTTCAAGAAGAAATGGGAACAGTGGAACTAGGTGGAGATGGGGTTCACTGAAAATTATAAAAAATGATGTTCATGCTGTTGGACTTAAAGCTGTCCAGGAGGAATTTGGAGTGTTGTTCCTTATGTTTACATTTGACCTCACCCTGGACAAGTCCAAGGACAGACATATCTATATGGGAATGGTGAAAGAAATTGAAATGGTTGGCTGCTGGAGAGTCAAGCTTGGACCCACAAACTGCAGGTGTTCGGTGAAGTGGTCACCCAATCTACATTTGGTTTCACTGATGTAGAGGAGACTGCACCACATGCAATGGATTAGGTTGGACAATGTGAATGTAATATTCTGCCTTACTTGGAAATTCTGTTTGTGGACCTGGATAGAAGAGAGGGGGTTGATGTAGGGACAAATATCACACTTTCTGTGATTAGTGGAAAGTGCCTAACTGGGATAAATAAGAAGGCTGCAGATACAATGGCAATTTTTTTTTTTACTAAGCTAGAAAACCAGAGCAATGCACAAAAATGCTGGAGGAACTCTGCATCCATTCCTAATAGGGTGGATGGGGAAGGAAATAGAGACTTGACAATTTGAGAGAGATTGGTCTGAGAGAGGTTGGAAGATGTGGCTGGTGTAAAATGGCCGAAGCTAAAGGAAGTGTTGGAGGATAATGTGTCAAATGCAGAGGTTGTTTGGAGTGTAAGATGAGGACAAAAGGGAACCTGTCCTTGTTCTGCTTAGAGGATAGCAGAATGAGGATTGAAGTACAAGAAATGCAGAAAAAAACATATATAGGCTTTATCAAGGACTGCAAGGGGAAATCCACATTTATTAAAGAGGAATTTTGAATATGATTTCAGTGTTTCCAATTATAAAATCAAGGATATTGAAAGCTTTTGTTTTAACCATTTTCCTGCTATTTTCAAGACCCTTCTTAAGTACCTGCGGGTCTACCCGCTCTGTTGATCTACCCCTTTTTAGAGTTGTCTTATTTGCTTAATTTAGTACTAGCTCACATGGTTACCAGAGAACTAATTAGGATAGTGTGGCTGGTTTGTACTGTACCTCCAAAATCTATAAAACATTCTAGCACATAGAAACTTTGTGTCTTCTTTGACGTGATCAAGTGAATAACTTGCAGTAAATTTGACATGGATGTCTGATTTCCATTAGCTTAACTGACTGACAACATCTGATGTTTAAAGATGGGTTCAATCTTGCTGAACAGTTTGTACTCAGAATTGTAAACGAGAATGAAATGACTATTTGGAATGCAATTAGTATTTAGCAAATGTAGTTAACTGGGAAGAGAAAATGTCATGCTCAAGGAATGTAATTTGAACCCTAAATGCTTTTTGTGGTATTTACTATTCTACATTGAATTCTTCTGTACCACATTTGTAGATTCTTCTGCACACCCAAAGAAGTTTGTGTTCCTGATCAGAACATTGAAACCAAGGTCGTATCTAATGCAACAGAGGAATTGAAGGACCTCAGCCAAATAGGTTATTCTAAGACTGAGAAGAATGATGTTTTAACAACTGTATGCAACGATGAAATTGAACCTGGTGAAAAGCCACTTGAAATTTTGGACACCAGTCCAAGCACAACTCCTACGTGGTTGAATCCGGAGGACAGAAGAAGCTTGAGTGCGTTCAGCTGGTCTGGAGGACTGAAGGAAAAATCGAGGGCTTCAAGTCTTGCTGCTGGTTTATCTGTGTTGCGGCAGTTCCACAGAAAGGTGGCGCACTCATCTCAGAATAAATGCAGTGATGATGGTAAAATGGGAAGAGAAACTCATCAGAATGTGAAACCGTCCCAACCAGACCTTCCAGAACAATCTGAAGAATTCACGGGTCACAATACTGAACTGACGGACTCCACACAGTCACCTCTCAATACAGGATCTTCTCTGGGCAGTGTCAATTCCTTGGGTTCTCAACTATCCACAAGTTCTGATTTGGATGTAAGTTGACTTTTGTTAATGTGGAAATGCTTTCGATTCATTTTCAGAACTGGAAAATTGTTTCGTTATTTATTAATATCCTTTTATTCTTTGTTTTGATGAAAGGAGGCATATGATAGTACATCACCTCATGATCAAAGTTCCAGTCCGCTCACACTGTCATCATTACATGAGAAAACCGCTGTAACTGTAAAGCATAGGGTGAGTGTGTATAACTTTTTATGGTAGAATTATTTCCAATTGGTCATTTAAAACTAAGTGTCATAATTCTGTACTTTGAAGGTAATTATTTATCAATATTTAACTTGTAATTTGTATCCACTGTTGAGATTGGGATTGGTTTGACAGTACTGCTGTCATTTTATAAAGAATTGTAATAGGGGAGAAATCTGTTGCATCTATGGGGCAGCATGAATTGATTTCCTTATTCAATACCATGTAGTAGAGTTTTACAGCACAGAAACTTTTCTATGGCCCACCTTGACCATGCAAACCAAGCTGGTCCCATTTGCCTGCATTTTGGCCCATATCCTTCTAAACTTTTCCTGTCATTGTATTTGCTTATAATTTTTACTTGAAACTTTTCAATTTTACTTGAATCGCTTTGACATGTTATTCCATATACCCTCACCCTCTGGTGCTTCTTTCACCCCAATTAAATCTTTCCCCTCTCCTTAAATATATGGCATCCAGTTTTAGATTCCCCTACCCTGGGAAAAAGACCAGGACTATTTTTCTTGACTTGACCTTCATGATTTTATAAGGTTCCCCATAGCCTCCTACCCTCCAAGGGGAAATGTGCCAGCCTATCCACCCTCTTCTTGTAATTCAAGCCAACCAGTCCTAGTAGCATTCTCATGAATCTTTTCTGCACCCTTTCCAGGTTAATATCTTTGCCATAGCTGAGTGATCAAAGCTGTGCACTCCCCCCGATGTAACATGACTTCCTCCTCAACTCACTGACCTGATAGATGAGGGCAAACGTGTCAAACACCTTCTTCATTAACCTGTGTCACCACTTCCATGGAATTATCTGTCTATATCATCGGTTTTTTTTTTAACCACAACTGTGTGAGACCTTCCCTAATTTAATTTTCCAAAGTGCAACACCTTGAACTTGTCCGAATTAAATTTCATCCGCCCTTTCTTTGGCCCACTTTCCCAGTTCATCAAGATCAGTGGTTTCAAGCATTTTCTTACCATTTGCACAGCACCTTAAGCAATCCCTATGCCATAGATGCTCAGTGATAAGTAAGGGATCACTTAAGGTGGCCTGTGAGAGGGGGAAAAAGGGGTTGAGAACCCCTGCTCTAAACCCAATTGTTAGTGAAACATTTGGCTTGAGAAAAATTGTCATTGGCCCACTTCCTTTGGAGTTCTGAAACCGTGCACATAACGAGTCAATTAGGGACAATTGGGCCTTGTTTTCTTTTCACCTCACGCAATACAGATATTTTTTGGATTTTTTTTGTGTAGTTGGTAGGAGTACAGAACAAATCAAAATTTGACTGCTTCACAGGCAAGGGAGCCCATAAATATTGAGCAAGAGGCTTCATGGGGCCATAGTCAAAACATGGTTGAGAATAGCTGCACTTTACCACCAATTTTGTGTCATCCGCAAACTTTCTATCTGTGTTAACTACGTTGTCAACCAAGGCATTGACTTAGATGAGAAGCAGAGAACTTGGCACTTATCCCTGTCAATGTTCACAGGCTTCCAATCTGAGTAACAATGGCCCTCTACTTACCACCTTCTGTCTCCTACCTTCAAGCCAATTCTCTATCCATTTGACTGGCTCACCCTGGGTCCTATGTAATCTGACCAAAGGGGTGTTGGAAAAAATAAAAGATTAAAGTCGCATCTATTGATATGTTGAGAATAATCTTAAAATCTCGTGCTTTAAAACCCTATTTCTCTTTAGTCTCAGGTTTTTTTTTTGCTTTGAATTTGGATTTTATTGTCAAACCCAGTATTTACTACCCATTCTTTTTGACTGATGATAAGGTGATAGTGACAGCTGAGAAACTGGATACTCTATTTCAGAGCGGATTCGAGAGTCAATCTGATTGCTTTAGAATAGGAAATGTGCCTAGTGATTCCAAAGTAAAGAAGTTGTTCTCTTCTGAGATGACTGATAAAACTTTATCTCTTGTTACTGCTGAGCAGTGTTAATAGGTTTAATGCAAAACTATGCAGACAGTAAAAGCCCCCAGTATCTGGCACATATGGGGATTGATAGATGCCAGATAAATTTGCTGGTTACTTGAGACAGCATGTTGCTGGAATTCTAGATAACAGGGATCTTATGGTAAATGGATTTGGTGCAATAACCAAATGCGCTTATTGTTCAGGTTCCTGGATTACACAGACTGAGCTCTGGATCTGCTAGAAAGTACACTAAACTGAAGCTTCCAGGACCAGCTAAAGCCAGTGGATTAACAAAAAGGTCATTAAAATTTGTCCCAAACAATGAGAACAAGCCTGAGCTGCAAGCCACAATCCATGACCTATGGAAACAATTTGAGTTTAAACAGTAAGTACAGCTAATTAGAGCAGCGTTTAACATGGGGTTATGGTCTGTTTATTTACTGCCTGTTTTCTTAATTATGATTGAGACCACCTTTTTTTTTCATCTAACTCGTCACATTTATGTCTTGTCAAAGAGATAGTTTAATTCAGATGAGAATCTTGAATGTACCTTCATTTTGAGTTGTTAACTAAAGAATTTTTTTTCCCCCACAGGAAATCCAAGATGCTTCAATGTGGTGAAAAACCTGATCCAATGTCCCCCATCAAGGACAACTTGAAAATCTTGACTCCAGAGACTGATCAAAGTATTTTATTAAGATCTGAATGTATTTCTGTGCAGAGGCCCATACAATGGTGAGGAATCCCATGAGGAATTTGAACTCCACGTAACTAACAATGTCAAATCAAAACCAATTTATCAACTGACGGTGGCATTAATTTGCATATTGCATGCAATCCATCATCTCCTCTTTAACTACTTGAATTAAACTTTTTTAAAAAGGCAACTGGTTTTGATAAGTTTTATTACGTTACAGGAATTTAGTTTGTTTCTGATTCTTGTCTGGAAGTGTGGATTCCTAAACTTAAAGGTGGGAAAGTTGAATGTTTTCTTCTTTATAGTAATATCAAAGAACTCACATCTTCTCCAAACCAATCAAGTTGTACTGTAGAAAGGTAAATTGCCAAATTAACCATTTGGGACAGCAAATTGAACATTGTTCTCGATGCACAAAAAAAATGTTTGCAATAAATTGAACTATTTTAGAAATTATGCCCTAGGATTTTGAATTTTGACTTGAGCAAGACAAGGAACAGCTGGCTTGGTTTAATAACTTTACTTTCAGAAGACAGAATTTGTGACATTTGGAATTATCTCAATATTGGTGTATTAGTCTAGAATTGTTTTTTTGGTTGTTTTTCCAGACTCTTTTGTGTAGTCTTCCAAAGGCGCTCTTTGCCTTGGCGAGTCTGTTGTCTATCTCGTTGTCGATCCTTGCATCCGATGAAATGGTGCAGCCGAGATAGGTAAACTGGTTGACCGTTTTGAGTTCAGTGTGCCCGATGGAGATGTGGGGGGGCTGGTAGTCATGGTGGGGAGCATCGCCTTCCGAAGATCATGTTATATGGCGAGCTCTCCACTGGCCACCGAGACAGAGGTGCACCAAAGAAGAGGTACAAGGACTGCCTAAAGAAATCTCTTGGTGCCTGCCACATTGACCACCGCCAGTGGGCTGATATCGCCTCAAACCGTGCATCTTGGCGCCTCACAGTTCGGCAGGCAGCAACCTCCTTTGAAGAAGACCGTAGAGCCCACCTCACTGACAAAAGACAAAGGAGGAAACACCCAACCCAAACCAACCAATTTTCCCTTGCAACCGCTGCAACCGTGTCTGCCTGTCCCGCATTCGGACTTGTCAGCCACAAACGAGCCTGCAGCTGACGTGGACATTACCCCTCCATAAATCTTCGTCCGCCAAGCCAAAGAAAGAAAGTCTAAAATAGAGTTGAACATTCAAGGATTCTTTTTTCTTTCAGCCTGCGCCTCTGAATCAAATAATTGTTTTCTTTTTGTGGCTTTATTACATGCATTAATTTATATTAACTTAATCAAGAAACATAATTTTAACATTTGAAATTAACTGCAACATTTTTTCCACTCTCCCAATCCCATCTTTAGTTCTCTGCCCTGCCCTGGTTCTTGCCCAATTGCTTCGTAATAAGTAAAGAGTTGCCATTGAGAATTTATTTGCTGAATTGGCTTCATAAAAAAGTTGTCATAGATTAATTAAATAGGAATTTTTATTTATATCGAGTGAGTACTATTTATAATGTCAGTCATGCTTCAATGATACCACTCTTATCTATGTTCTACCTCTGAAGAATTGTATCTACACTCCTGGTCCATTATGCCCTCTGGATGAAATGGAACAATAAACATTTCCCCCACCCCTCTCCATTTGCCCACCTCATTAAAGATTAAATGGTAGAATTTTGCCAAGTCTTCATCAAGGTCTTGTGGGTTAGTTCTCTTTAACTAACATAATTGAAGAGATTATCTGGTCATTGTCATTGCTTTATGTGGGAATTTGCTCTTGTGTTTCCTACATTTATAGCATTAATGTCACTCATTGACTGTTAAAATAAGTTAATTGGAAGAAGCAATACAGAACAGGATATCCAGCAACTAGTAAATAAATTATGATGACTAATAAGGGGATTGTTGTAGGTTGCTAATTCTCAGGATGGATCAATTTTAACCCATCCCAATTTATGGATTTTGTCTGCCAACAAGCTCCACTGCTGCTCGTGTTCTGAATTTTTTTTCCATGAGGTAAATATTTTGGGCTTTGCTTCTATAGGAAATATCTATAAGCTGATAAAGCTATTGGTGGAAGTGACCATGTAAAATTTTAACCAAGATATTTTGTAGCACAGTACAGAAAATGGATTTGTATATTGATTGTAATCTTCACCAAGCTATTTCCATTCACAGAAATCAATCTTTTGTATCTGTCTTGGCTCGTGCCTTGTAAAAGATTGTGCGAATAAAGCCCTGAAAACACTCAATTCTTTTGATATATCTGTTGGCCAGACATTCAAGTTTATTATATCATGTACCAAGATGCAGAGATGGAGCTTGTTTTTTAAGCATTCCAGTTAGATAGCTCATACATAGAACCATAGAATATTACAGCACAGAAACAGGCCCTTCTAGTCTGTGCCAAACCATTTTTTTTTTGCTTAGTACTACTGACCTGCACCCAATCAATAGACCTTCATATCTCTCCCATCCAAATACCTGTCCAAATTCTTCATCAGTGTTAAAACTGAGCCCGCATCCATCACTTCAGCTGGCAGCTTGTTCCACTCTCCCATCACTCTCTGTGTGAATCAGTTCCCCCTCATGTTCCTCCTAAACTTTTACCCTTTCACTCTTAACCCTTGTCCTCTGGTTTGTATCTCATCTACCCTCAGTGGAAAAAGTCTATCTACATTTACTCTGTCTAACCCCCTCATAATTTTAAATACCTCTATCAAATCTCCCCTCATTCTTCTACGCTCCAGAGAATAAGGTCCTAACCTGTTTAACCTTTCCCAGTTCCTGAAATCCAGGCAACATCCTAGAAAATCTTTTCTGCACTCTTTCTATCTTACTGATATCTTTCCTGTAGTTAAGTAACCAAAACTGCATACTCCAAATTTGGCCTCACTAATGTCTTAAACAATTTTATCATAACATCCCAGCTCCTATATTCAATACTTTGATTTATGAAGGCCAATGGGCTCAAAGCTCTTTACAACCCTATTCACCTGTGACACTACTTTCAGGGAATTGTGTATCTGTAATCCCAGATCCCTCTGTTCTACTGTACTCTACAGTGTCCTACAATTCACCGTGTACGTCCTTTCTTGGTTTATCCTTCCAAAAGGGGTGGCACAGTTGACGTAGTGGTTAGCACAAAGCCTTTTTAGCACCAGCGATCAGGACCAGGGTTCGAATCCTGCGCTGTCTGTAAGGAATTTGTACATTCTCCCCGTGTCTGCGTGGGTTTTACTCAGGGACTCCGATTTCTTCCCACCATTTGAAACATACCAGGTTTGTAGATTAATTGAGTGCAAATTGGTAACTATGCCATAAGGGATGAGGCTGTCAATCATCTTTCTTTTGAAACACAGTACAATTCCAATTATGCAAAATCCTCAGTTATCTGAAATTTTTTTCAGAGCTGAACTGTTGTCACAGTTTGAAAAAAAAAAAATTGGAATTTTGGAAAGACCTCAGTAGAATTTTGATTTTTTTTTTGGTGTTGGATTTATCTTATTTTGTTTAGGGTTTCTTTTGTTGAGAATTAAACATTTTATAGCCGACTGCTACAAAGAAACACACATTCGTGGTGTGGGAAGTTAAACTCAGAGATTTATTGAGGCAGTTAGAATTCCTGCCATTTGTTAGATTGTCTGACATCATCTGCATGAATAACAATTTTGTAGCAGTCGTCTACAAAATAATGTTTAATTCTCAACAAAAATAAAAACAACCTGAACAAAATAAGATAAATCCAACACCAAAAGAAATCAAAATTCTACTGCGGTTTTTCCAAAATTCCAATTTTTTTTCCAAACTGTGACAACAGTTCAGTTCTGAAAAAAATTTCAGGTATCTGAGGATTTCTGATGGTTTCAGATATCCTCATTTATCTGAAAATTTTTAGAGGCGAAATTATGTCATTTTTGTATAAGTGATGGTTTCTAATTTTTCTGAAATCCTCGTGTATCCAAAAAAAATTGCAGAGCCAAACAAACGTCACTTCTGGGTCCAAAAAATTTCAGATAACTGAGGATTTTGGATAATCTGATTTCGGGTAATTGGAATTATATTGTGTTTCAAAAGAAAGATGATTGGCAGGGGAAGAAGGGTATTCACATGCAAGAATGTTCCCGCCCACTATTGTTGATCTGTTAGCTGGGCAGCTTGGCCAGCGTCATTTTAGGGCTGCTGGTCTTGTACTGCTCCAGCTTTTAACCATGCCAGGTCGCTGTGTTAGGGGGCGTGTTACAGTGGGTTAAACTGCTAGCTTTCTTCACCAATCTCTGCGGTGGTGGGGGGTTTTCATGCTTAAACATTATTACAAGTGATTTGCTGTTGCTACTGGGCTGTTTTTTTTAAATGACCAGCTATCCTAAAATATTGTTTATCCAAAATAGGCCCGGTCCCGACCATTTCAGATAATCAGAATTGTACTGTACAAGGTATTGGTATTAAGCTGTAGAACAACAACAGGTGGACCAGTCAGTCATTAAGTCAGGGAAACAGTCAGTGAAGGTTAAAATTATGGGTTTGTGTTCTGAGTATTCAACTGGGGGAAATTCTCTCACACCAGATGATAAATGATTTAGGCCACAATAAAGGCAGATCATGGGCTGCAAAATTGATGGACCTTATTGTAGATCTGTTAGGTGACCCCACGATTTTGGCGTGTGTCGTCAGGACAATGGTGCTGATGAAGGAGTTACTAACAGATCTTTGTGGTATTCTGGGTGTAATGGTTTACTTGCAGAAGAGGAAGTCACTGCTTGAGTGGCATGGGTTGCAAATTAAATAAAATGTGAGCCAAATTAATTTTACCGCACAAGATCATCTTAACATGAAAGATGTTACAAATTGCAGGGAAGATGAAGGAAAAATGCTTCCTGTACATAATTGGCAGGCCCCCATATATATCTTGCTCAAGCTCTTTTAATATACTGATGCAACCAAATTAGAGGAGGTTCTGTAAAATGGTCATAGACGAAGTGGAAAGTAACATTGGAAATTGATGTGGTTTGCAGTGAAGAGTTGAGAAATCCAGCATTGCTATTTTTGTCCCAGCCTGAATCAATAGAAAGCAAGAGACATCATTGAATTTGAGGTCTTCCATGTCTTATTCCTGGTTGTTGTAAATCAAGCCCAGGTGTGGCCTTTCTCATTTGGGAATTCTTTAGTAAAAATCATAACATGAGATAATACAACTTGGGGGTGCATTCTTGATTTCAAGGAGAATTAAAATAAAAAAGCTGTTAGCACAGCAGCTTCCTGAGGCCAGCATATTCTCACATCTGGATTCCGTTGACAACTCAGCCTTTAAAACCAACTGATGCTGGGCTTAATCAATGGGTGATTCTCTGTCCCAAATAAAATCCCCTTCACAGGGTCTCCCATGGGCACACCTTCAAAGCTGCTTTATCGATTATTTTGCGCTATTCCTGTTGTTTCTTCACTGGCTCATCAATACAGTAACTTTTTTTTTTAATTTAGACATTCAGGATGGTAACTGGCCCTTGCTGCCTGAATTAACCTACAAACCCCACCCCCCCCACCCATGTCCTTTGAATGGTGGGAGGAATCAGACTTACCCAGAGGAAACCCACGCGGACATGGGTAGAATGTACAATCTTCTTACGGACAGTGCCAGATATGAACCCTGGTCACTGGAGCTGTAATAACTGCTCCACTAACTGTGCTTCTCCTGGTTAAGAAATGTTATGAGCCCAGAGGACCCCAAAACCCGGCAGCAATAGAAATTCACCAAGACCAATGGTTACTTAAACAAAATTTGCTTTTAATTTAAAAATGAAAACAGAATCAAACTTTAACTTATTATTATTAACTTAACCCCTTCTAATTCTAAGCGCACATGTATGTAATGTGTATATAAGTGTATATAAGTTCAAAAAGAAAGTTCTTTGATTCACAGTCCAATCTCACTTCTCCAACTTCACTGGTTGCAGGCAATTCTTAAACTGTGCACAGAATTTTACATTTATGAATTTCACCAGGCTTTGGTGTTTGAAAGGTAAATGGTCACCACTCAGAAAGGTTCTTGTTGGTTTTCAGAGAGAGATTTTTTTGCTCGTTGGACACTCACAACTGATTCCTTCTAATCAGCCACGTCAGTGTCTTGCTGAAGAAACTTGACCCATCAGGGTTTTCCAGATGATCACTTCTTTCTTTCAGGTCACCCTTATTTCAAGTGAAACATTATACAGCCAGTTCTCTCCTCTTGTATTGCTAAGAACTCACAACCCATCTTCAAAATGGGGTTTTTCCACAAGCTTGCCAGCTTGTTTGTGACTTGCACTAAAAAAACCTGCCATAATTTATCTCCTTTAAAACATTTCTATATAAAATATTATTATCACACTTTTCCCTTCAAAGGAATTTTAACTCTTCAGTTAAAATTCAGTTATAACTAAACTGACTTTAAAATCAGCAAAGAGATAACATTACACAACATATAACATGTTATAACAATGCAACCCAATGTTGAGAGTATGTATTTTTATACATGATCAATTTTAACAAACAATCTGCTATTACATTATTTGTACCTCTGATATGATTAATTTGCAGATTATATTCTTGTGATATTAAACTCCATTTTAAGAATCTTCTGTTTTTATTCTTCATTTTATTCAAAAACACCAGAGGGTTGTGGTCAGTAAATGTCACAATTGATTCATGAGAGGTACCGAGATGTACATCAAAATTCTGCAGAGCAAGTATTATGGACAACAGTTCCTTCTCAATAGTGGAATAGTTCCTTTGATGAGCATTGAATTTTTTTTTTTAATAAGTAGTCACCTGAATGATCAATTCATTGTTGTAATAAAACTCCACCTGCTGCCCCATCACTGGCATCCACAGCTAAAGAAAATGGTCTGTCAAAATCAGAAGATTTTAAAACCGGGTAATGGCATAGCATCTCCTTTAAATTTTCCAAAGCTGTCTGGCAAACTTTAGTCCACACAAATTTCTCCCCTTTCTTCAAAAGATTGGTTAATCTGTCACAGAAGGAGCATCAAGCCTTGAATTAACAGTGTGGAGCAATTCCCCCAAATTTGCACGTGTGTGGTACAACCTGAGAGTTGATGGGACTGGGGGGAAATAAAATAGGATTTGTGTAAATGGGTGGGGACTTGGCAGACATCGGGGCTTGGCTCTATGTGGTGGGATTATGATTGCATGTTTCTGTGCAAGTTGCCTTGGCCCTAAAAGTTCAAATCTTGCACCCCAGTGTTGTAAGAACATGAAATAATAAAGTTTTTTTTTAAATCAATAAACAATGGAAAATATCCTTCAGGAAGATCAATAAAAAGACATCACTTAATGGTTTCACATCAGAAATATGACTGACCTGCAAGTCTTTTTTCTCTCCTTTTGATATTAATATTCTAATTTTTGTTTAATGTGTCAGAGTGAATATATGTAAACTTTACAATGATCTTGAATTACCTGTGCAAATATTTGCATTTATTCATTTCTAGCATTTGCAGGTGGGGAGGGGTAGATGAGGCAAGATAAACTGAACGAACTGCCAACTTTTATCTCTAGCTTTTGTCGGTGTTGTATTGGAGCCACGAGCATTCTCCAGAATACCTGACCAACAAAGATTCTGTCTATTTTTTAGGGGTGTTTGTTGGAGGTCATTAAGCACCAGAAAAAGGAAAATTTAAAACATCATTTGGCAATGTTTTTGGATTCCATAAAAGGATCGTGCTGACAGGTTCAGGGTAGGCACTTTTCCCCCATAAAAGGCAACGTGTTCTTGGTTTATTGCCATGTCTTAGAGTGTATTATGGCTGAGGATATAAATCAACAATGAATGTGTTGACATTAAGTGCCAATGCTTATATTATGGTAAATAAAAGCACAATATACTGAATTTACAGACCATATTTCATATGGAAGAATGAAAGCTATACTGCATGAAAATGACAACTTTCATTTATTTATAAGCTACCGAATATAATGAGCCACATGAGACATTGGCTCAGACAAGGGTGATCTTCACTGGAGGGCGGGGGCATTGCAGAGAGATTAGGGTGAATTCTAAAGTACAGTGTGCCCATTCTTTCTAAATTTTAACTCAAATGGCACAGAATAGATGGAGTTCTACATTTAAATGACCTTGAAGACAAGTAGTGATTAGAACTCAGAGGAGTCCTCGTGCCTTCATTGGATTTGGGATGGGAATGTGGTCGGTCATAAACTAATGTGGATCACAATAGAACTACAGTTATATAACCACCTCAACTGCTGGCACGATGTCCATCTTCCCTGAAGTTGTTGAACATACTGCAGGTATAGGTAAATGCAATACGGACTAATGACTGGCTATTACAAGAGAGTTGGTTAACCAGTTCAGAAGATGCAGTTTTAAATTCTGACCTTATCAGCCCAATCAAGCAATTGTATCTGCAGTATTCTAATAATGAAGGACAGGAAACAAAAACAAAAGGTATTTTTGTTATGTTGGCACGACGAGCTTAATAATTAGGAAAGAACAGACCAGTGGAGTTAAAAGCAGTCTTGAACAAGTGTTCTGACCTGAAATAGAAATAAAAACCATGCTGGAGAAACTCAGCTGGTCAAACAGAGCACTTTATATAATACATAACCAACATTTTGAGCTTAAGCCCTTTATCAAGGTACAAGAAAATGTAGGCAGGTACCCAACAAAATTTCTGACCTGAAATGTTGGCAGTCTGTTTCTCTCCATGGATGCTGCCGGACCTGCTGAGTCCCTCCTCAAGAACAGCCAAGTCCAGTATTGATTGCAGTCAATAATTTTATGCTGGGACAGAATCCAAGCAGTAGTTTTCTTGGCTGTAAGCTTGATTCTATAGAATATTCCAGTTTGCTCCTCTACCACGACCTTGCATTGTTCTTTAGTAAAATAGCGCAAGCACTGTCCCAGAGAGTACTGATCTGTTACACTCTCTTCATCATGGAATCTGAACATGCATGGGTGCATACCCCTGCCCTTACTTTAGTAAAGACATCTGTACATGTTGCTGTCTCCTCTAGAAATCCTAAAGCAATGAAATCATCCAGTGTGACTTGGTATATAGTGGAAATTGGTCATTTGGAAGTGGAACAATATCCAGCCCATCTTGCAGTCAGATCTGCTTCTTCCCTTTTGCCATCAAATTTCTGAACGGATAATGAACCTACAGCCTCTACCTCATGTTTCTCTCTTTTTTTTGCATGAATTATTTTTAAATGTTATATTTATGGAACTATAACTTATAGCAATTTGCACCTGTAATTTACGATATTGCTGCCACAAAACAAATTTCATGACACATGTTCATGACGATAATTCTGATTCCGTCAAAATTGGGTATGTTCTGGTTTTGTCTTGGGACATTAAGAATATAAGGAATAGGAGTCAAAAGGACATCTGGCCCTTTCGTGCCTGCTCCACCATCTCATCAGGTCATGGACACAGCTTGACTAACTTGCCTGTTTTTCCATAACCTTTGATTCACCTATTATTCCAAAATCTATCTATCTGTCTTAAATACATCCAATGAGTCAGCCTCTACTACTTCCTTGTACAGAGCATTCCATAGATTTGCTGCACTCTGAGAGAAGTAGTCTCCATTTTAAATATAATCTCCCTTAATCTTGAGGCTATGTCCCCTAGTTCAGTGGTTCTCAACCTTTCTCTTTCCACTCACAGACCACTTTAAGTAATCCCTATGCCATCAGCACTCTGTGATTAGAAATGAATTGCTTAAGGTGGTCTGTGAGTGGGAAGGGAAGGTTGAGAATTGTTACTGAAATATTTTGCTTGAGAAAAATTGTTATTGGCCCATTTCCTTTGGAGTTCATGATGACCAGATTATCAACCTTTGACTGACTCTTCCTCTTTGAGATATTATTTGGGCTGGTCCAGGCAAGTGGAGAATATTCAATTACTCCTTTCACTCACATTTAAATTTTAAAAATTATGGCCTCAGGACATTTGGGAGTCCTGCTTGTCATAGGCTTCCTTATGAATCCTGGAGTCAATGCTTGGTTTGCTGAAGCCATTTGCCAGTAGTCTGTGTCCTGGTGTGAGGTCTTCAACCACCAAGCTCTGGAGCTGCTGCTGTGATTTCCTACACTGTCCTTTTCGGATATGGCCTCCTCAGCATCAGGGAGACTAGGAGATTGTTTCATTGAGCATCTTTGCTGTCTGCTGAAACAGCAAAGACCTCCCAGTGGCCAACTATTTTAATTACCCCCCCACCACTATTGCTACATCAACATGTCTGTCCTTGACCTTGTACTGTCAAACCAAGGCCACTTGCAAACTGGAGGAACAACACCTTGTATTCTGTCTGTCCATCCAGACAGCATTAACCTCCAATTTCCATTAATCTCCTCTTCAGAGTCTCTCTCTTTCTGTATCCCTCTGTCTCATTTCCTTTAGCTCCCCCTTTTCCTTCTTTCTCTGATCAGAAAACTACCCTTTTCGCCCTTTACCCTCACCCCCTTTCACTTATCAGCCTTCTACCCTCCCACCTGTATCCACCTCTTGCCTGTTGGGCTGTACCCTTTCCCCCCCCCCTTCCTTCCTCTTCTCCTTCTTCCCCCTCCACTAACCTTTTTATTCAGCCATCTGCCTGGCTTTTATTTCTGACAAAGGGCCCAGGTACGAAACATTAGTTACCCGTTACTTCCCATGGATGCTTTATGGCCTGCTGAACTTCTGGCATTTTTGTGTGAGGACCTTGGGAGCATTGACGTATAGAGTGACTGTGGGGTGTAAATTCAAAATCTGCTGAAAATGATGACCTACTGTAGGTGGATAGGGTAGTGAAGGCATATGAGAACTGGACTGTCATATTGCAGCTGTACAAAGCATTGTTAGACCGCACTGGGGATATTGTGTACAGTTCTGATCACACTTCAGGAAGTTTGTGTTGGGATCCTTACACAATGCAGATGTGATTCATCAGGATTTCCAAGAATGGAGGGCTTCTGAGAGATAACAGGTTATGTCTATTCTCACTGGAGTGTAGCAGGTTAAGGGGACATCCTGGGTGTTATAAAATTGAGCAACATGTAGTAGATATAGTCCTCTTCCCCACACAGGATTAGGATTAAGAGGTGAGAAATATGAAAGAGATCTGAGGAGTAGGTTTTGCCACACCAATAAATGTGGTGTTATCTGAAATTAGCTGCCAGAGGAGATGGTTCAAGCAGGTACAATCACGATGTTTAAAAAGCATTTGAATATTTCTTTCTTTGGCTTTGCTTCGCGGACGAAGATTTATGGAGGGGGTAAAAAGTCCACGTCAGCTGCAGGCTCGTTTGTGGTTGACAAGTCCGATGCGGGACAGGCAGACAGCGAAGAGGGAGAGGGGGCTAATGCAGGCAAATGCAATCATGTTCAGCATGGAAGAGGATGGGCCAAAAGGGTCCATCTCTCTGCTGTATGCTTCTGTGACTCATTAGGCTCATTTGGTTTCTTATAGATTGTTGAATGTTTAGCAATAAATGGGTGTGAACTGAACACATACAGCATAAAAACTACAGTTGCATGTTTTGGAGACACCTCTTTGTTATGTATTTGTTGCATTCCTATGTGACTATATTACTGATAATAGCTGCATAAATATTTCCACGTGCCAAAATTCCTTCCTATTTTAGCATTGACTGGTCTAGCTGCAAGATTTCTGTGGCTGCAATCTCAGGTGACCAAATGCATAAGGCGTATCCTTTCGTTACCAAACAGAACAAAAACATTTTTTGACATCGAGCAGTGCACCACTCCCAGAAACCTCACAACAATTGTATCAACTTTCTGACTTAAAGCTATCCAGAAATTAAATGCCTTACCATTTCATTAACCATTCAGCTAGCTTCGGTGCACAATTCTTGCATCGAGACCTGCTCGTATGTAAGATCGCATTGAAGGCTATAAATGGATGATAGTCATTAACTAATCTGACAAAGAATTTAATACTTTACACAGAGAGAGGCTAGAATGTGGAATTTGTAACCACAATTAGCAGGGGAGGCAATGCTTTCTAAAGTACTCCCAAGTTTAAGCTGGTAGGGCTCGTGAGAGGCGAGTGGTTTTGATGCGCTGACAATGCTATTTGGCTGTATGTCTGCTCTTATTCCATTTCGCTTCAAGTAAGAAAGGTATGGATTTTCTCACTACAACTCGTCAGGTAGCAGCATCAAATAATGCAGTCTCTTTTAATGCATGAGTCATAATGTATGAGAAAGATGACAGGATTTTAGGGAACACCTGTATTCGCACAGCAATTATCCAGTCAACCCATATTTGCCCCAGTAATTTGTTGAAGCTGTTTCCCGGGTGAGGAGAATGGGAGGTGGCGCACCCCCAGCAATACCTTTGAGTCATATGGCACAGAAACAGGCCTGTTGGCTCACTGTGTCGAGGCTGACCATTTAATTATCAACACAGAAGTCTGCACACACTGTAATTGAAGTAAAGCACATTGCTGGAGAAACTCAGCAGGTCAATCAGTGTACTTGATGTTGCAAAGGTACACTGTATGATCTCGCAGAGTTTTGCAGTGGATTCTGCTGGCATACTTTCCCTTCGCTTTCCCTTTGTCTTCTTTCTTCCAGCTCTCCACCCCTTTCCCTCTCCATTCACAGAGCCATCCCTCCTTCCCCTGCTTGTTGCTGTATCCTCCCTCCCTTATCCACCTATTACTTCCTGCCTTTGGGACCGTGCTCCTCCCCCTCCCCACCTTTTTGTTCAGATGCCTGGCAGCATTTTTCCATGCCGATGAAGGGCTGAAGCCCAAAATGATAGTCATCTGGCAGAATACTTCATCACCATGGTGCACTAGGCCTTGCCCTGACTGGTGGTGAAAGGAGCCTTCCCAATCAGATCCTTGTTGTACAACTGGAAAATTACCCTCCATGCACATTATACTCGGGATGGCTGCCGTGGAGTGGAGAGTGTCGCCTACCTCTTTGCTGAATGCAGATTCACAAAGACTATGTGGAGAAAGATGCAGGGAGTTTCGTCACAGTTCACCCTCAGGAGCAGCATGACAGAGGATCTACATTCTGAATCCGACATCCAGAACTGCTGGAAAACCATCAATTCGGTGAAAGATGCTCTTTGGTCTGCCCAAAGCCTGTTGGTCTTTCAACATTACTGAGATGTCAGTCCGGAAATTCTGCCATCTGGCGCATTTCAGGCTGCAGGAGTACTTGTTAAGGGACGCACTGATTTGTGGTGCATTGCCAGGGGCTGAAACTGAGGAGAAACCCCTCAGCCAACAAAGGGGTGGGGGAAACAACTATTAAGAGAACAATGAGGATTGACGAGAATGTATGAGTGTAAAAAAACTTGAATTCTTTACTTGTTTGTAAAAAAAAATTTCCAGAGGTATGTCCAATGACAATGTGTAAAAGCGACAGGGTGCCACACTGGAGGTAACAGTGTATCTAGAGAACAATGTAAAATGTACATTGATGAGATTGTATGGAGATGGCTGACACTATGAATGTAAAAAGTCTTGAACGGTTTTCTTTTTTTTATAAATAATTTATTGTGAATCACAAATATTTTTGGAGAAAAACTGTATTTTTCCCTTGGTTATATAATGTATATAGAGTTTCTCCAGCATGGTGCTTTTAATTCAACCACAGGTGTCTGCACACTTGTGGGAAGAAACTGTTGGTGCTGGCTCCTGTATCTCTTTCCCAAATGGGAGCAGATGAATTATGTTGTTGGTCAGCAACTTGAAAATGGGCTGAAACCAGTTTCTAGTCCATAGTTTTTAAAATTTTTATGTCAGTTTTTTTTTAAAATTTGATGCAGCTAGTGTATTTTATTAAACAAGGCTCCCATAGCTCTATTAAACATAGCTCAGTAGTTAGAGCACTAGCCTTGTAACAAGGGATCATGAGTTTGATCCTTGCTGGGGCCTCATTTCTGTGAGGAGTACAAGACAAAGTGTTGACTGTCTTCCTTACAAGACTGTTACGAGTCCAGAGGACCACAAAACCCAGCACCAATAGAAATTCACTTATCTCCAAATAAAGTTTTATCTGGTCCTTTAAAAACATAACAAATTCAGGTCATCTAAGTAACATTTCATTAAACCTCCAACAGTAATTCCTCTTGGCCTTTACAGTAATCTCACAGGATATCAACAATAAAGAATGGTCTGGCAATATTCTACTTTTATATTCTGCTAAATCTACTCTTCCCTGTAGATGAGCCAACACTAAAAAAAATCTATTCTAGAAAATGAATCATTTCGGGCAGAATAACCTTTCTCAATCAGATGAATACGTCGCCAAATGTCCAACAAATTCAAATCTCCCATTACTTCTCCCAATCTTTTAGCCATTTGTTTTTTCTTGACAATTTTTAGAGATTTATCCAACAATGGATCCAGGCAACAGTTAAAATCCTCACCTACCATTATATTCTCATTTGACTGACTCAAATTCAAAAATGCATCAGTTACAAATTGTACATCATCCTCATTTGGAGCGTATAAATTCAATAAAGTCCATGTTTCAGAAAACAATTTACAATCCACCTTCAAAACTCTTCCAGCACTTTCAAAAACAGAGTCCAACATAAAAGATATTGTCTTATGTATCAAAATCACCACTCCTCTCGCTTTTAAATTAAAAGATGATGCCAATACATGTCAAACCCAATCCCTCTTCAATTTCAAATGTTCTTTTTCGGACAAATGCGTCTCTTGCAGAAAAGCTATATCTTCTTGATATAATCTAAAACTCGCTTCCTCTTTATTGGATGATTCACCCCTTTAACATTAAAAGTCGCAAAATTCCATTTACTCATTTTATCATTTAAAAAAAAAACTTTTACCAACCAACCCACTAACAAACTTAGGCTCCAGTAAAAAAAATTTTTAAAAAACCAACTCCCCCCTAAAAAAACTCCCCCCTTCCCTCTTAAAAAAAAAAGAAAAAATAATAAAAAGGAGAAAAAAAACCACCAAAGAGGAACCTCCTTTCTATAAACCAGGTGTAAAAACCACTAGTGACAGATGACTTCGGAAGTTACAATGCCATTCACAACCCCCACCCCCCACCCCAGCTGAATTTCATACATCTCAAAATTTTGTTTAAGTATCAAACTAATTCAATTCCCCACCCCCACAACTCCACCAACTGCTCCCTGAACATTAACAACAGCATCAGCAGACGGATCTTCCTCAACTTTCTGATTTGATTGCTGATTTTGACCATTTTTCTTACGACTCCCATTTGCAGCACCATTAGGCTTGGATTTCTGTAATTCAGATCTCTCAGACTTATTAGGCAAAAAAATTGGCAAACAACAAACCATCAATTTCATCATCAAAGAATTCAACTTGTGAATCCCCAGAAAAAAACCTTCAACACAGCAGGGTATCTAAAAGCAAACCGATAACCCTTTTTCCACAGCACTGCTTTCGCCGAATTAAATTCTTTCCAACGATGCATCACATCTTGACTTAAATCTGGATTCAAAAAACTGTGTCCCTGGACCAGCGTAGGACCTTGATTCTGCCGGGCTTTTGGAATTGCCAATCGCCAAATTAATTCACGGTCCTGATATCTTAAACAACGAACAAGAACCGCCCGTGGAGGTTGATCAGGGAAAAGTTTCCTTCACAACGCTCTATGCGCTCTATCCAATTCCAACCCCTCAGGAAAAGCATCCTCTCCCAACATTTCAAGTATCCATCTCTGAAAAAACTTCACTGGATCCGAACCTTCAATATCCTCCGGTAAACTTACCATTTTAATGTTATTGCCTCTACTCTGATTTTCCAATGAATCAATCTTCTGCATAAACTCACACTTCTGCACCTTCCAATCTGTTAAACAATGTTCCAAATAGTCTGTCCATTCCGTATATCGATCAACAGTATCAGTACAATCACGAAACGCTCGTGAATGGGCAGTGATGGCGCCATCTTGTGATGAGGGTGCTGGAGTCAGTATTATCTTAGCCTGACTAGACTTTGAAGTCCTCAGGTGTTCCAAAATCGACCTCTGCCGATCCTTCTGCGAGGTCGGCCTCGATTCTTCTGCATTTCCAACTCTTTTAAAATGTGTTTTTTTTTGATGGTTGAGTTTTGAGGGGTCTCATTATAGTTGTTAAAACACTTGTAAAACTTACAACAAGCAATATTAATATTTAAACAGTTTTTAAATTTTTGGTTTTAAATATTCAACTGGGGAGAGATGGAACTCCTCATCTGCTCCCTACGCCATCTTGCCACACCCCAGCAATAGAAATTCACCAAGACAAATGATTACTTCAACAAAAGTTGCTTTTAATTTTCTTTAAACATAAAGACAGGATAGAACTTTAACTCATTGCTATTAACTTAACCTATCTTAACCCCCTCTTAAGCGCACATGTATGTAATGTGTATAAGTTCAGGAAAGTTCTTTGATTCACAGTCCAATCTTACTTCTCCTCCAAGTTCACTGGTATCAAGCAATTCTTATACTGTGCACAAAATTTAACATTGACGAATTTTCACCAGGCTTTGTCGCTTAAATGTAAATGGTTATGGCTCAGGAAGGTTCTCGTTGGTTTCAGAGAGAGATTTGTTGCTCGTTGGACACATATAAACTGATTCCCTCCTATCAGTCACTTCAGTGTCTTGCCGAAGAAACTTGCCCCATCATGGATTTTCCAAATGATAACCTCTTCTTCCAGGTCACCACAGAGTTCCTCTTGTTTCCCTTATTTCAGGAGAAACAATCTATCCAGCCATTTCCTCTTATAAGGACTACAAGGGTTTTCAACAGGATGAACTCAGAACTCACAATCTATCTTCAAAATGGGGTTTTCAACCAACCTGCCAGCTCGCCATGTTGCAGCCTCCAAAAACTACTGCAGAACTCTCAATTGAATTCTCTCTTTCTCTCTCCAAGAGAAATCCTGTTTGTTTTTTGTAAAAACCAGAACTTCTTGCAGGGCTAACCTAATCCTTGAAAGATCTTGATCACCACTTTGAGCCTGAACTGTTTATTTGCACCTGTTTTTTCTTGAAATTCCTTCCAAAGCAGTTCCATTGTCTTTTGCAAAGTCACTGGTACCTGCATGTCTGGCTTCAGCCAAACTCTTGCATTTTAAATGAGATGAGAAGTGTAAGTATCTGTTTGTGAAGTGACCTTCACTGAACCCTCCACAATCTATCTCTTTTAAAAACATATTCATATATATAATAATATACCCCGTACCATAGACAAAGTTAAAGAATTTCATGCATGTTATATTCTAAATGTAGTATTATATGACGATAATGGAATCTTTACCTTTATGGAGCTTCTTTTTTAAATTTCCTAGCATTATGGGGAATGGTTGTTGCATGGTTCATTTTTACTCTTGCTTTTAATATTTAGTAGCAGAATTTAATTTAGAATTGTGGCGGACAGAAACTTCCAGTCTTTGATTGCCAACTCTGAGCATTCATGTCATACAGGGCTCTTCACATTAGACAAAAGAAGCAGAGGGGTGAATTGAATGAGTCCTTTAATGCACTGAAAGCATTCGGAATAGTAGATGTAGAGCAGGTGTCCTCATGTGGAAGAGATCCAAATCAGGAGACAAAAATGTAAGGTATCCACTAATAAAATAAATACAGAACTTGTTTACATAGGGGGTTGCAAGAAGGACGGCACGGTTAGCGTAGATGTTATCTCTCCTGTTGCAGCGCCAGAGACATGCCTTCGAATTCAACACTACCTGCAATGAGTTTGGACGTTCTTCCCGTGTTTGCATGGGTTTCCTCCGGGTGTTCCTGTTTCCTCCCACCCTTCAGAAACCTTTTGTGGTTGTAGGCCAGTTGGGTATAATTGGGCGGCAGGAGCTGTTGCCGTGCTGTATGTCTAAAATTTTAAAAAACTATTTACACAAGGAGTAGGTTGTGAATAATGTGCGTCCAATTATGAGGAATCTAGATGATTCTGCGAGGGAGTAAGGCCGTGCTGATGAAATCGGGTGAAGAAGGGAGGAAGCCACAGCAGATGGGCTGACAAGGCCATTTTAGTTGATTCTCTATGGTTTCCTTTCCAGGTATTTAACCAGAAGTGAATGCGAAGGCTGAGAGATAATTGACTAATCACCCTTTCACCACTCTTGCAATTTCTCAAAGCAACGCATTCACTAAAACCTAACAGTTGCATATCCCATTTGATGACAGGCGCTGGACTTGTTTTATAAAACAAATGACATGAAATCTAAGTCTTTTACTCCATACTTATTCAATCTAAAATATCACAAATGTAACTTTTAATGCACTCGTTGCTTTGCTCTCATTAGAACTCAAGTAATTAATAAAAGAAATGCAATGATCTTGCTTTTTCAATTTAAGCAAAAATGAGATTGTTCTGACCCAGTTTGCAGACGTACCTGAGTCTGTACCTTTAAGGAGCAGGTTGTGGTGAATTTTGATACCTGAAATCAGCCACAGAATTGAAATGGATACAGCAAGAGCTTGCCAAGAAGTACTCCTGGCTGGGTAATCTAACTTGAAAGAAAAAGTTTTGGTGACGTTACTTTGGAATTTTAACTCTAATAAACAGATTCTTGGAATGCTCCACTTGCACCCACACTCCTCCCTCACCACCACTCAGGGCCCCAAACATTCCTTCCAAGTGAAGTAACATTTCACTTCTGAAGCTGCAGGGGTCATCTACTGCATCTGGTGCTCCCTTTATAGTCTCCTCTACATCGGAGAGACTGGGTGCAGACTGGGAGATCACTTTGTCGACCACCTCGGCTCTGTCCATCACATTAGCGTGGATCTCCCAATTCAATTCCCCAACCCATTCTCTTGCTGACATGTCTGTCCGTGGTCTCATGCCCTGCCAGACTGAGACCACCCACAAATTGGAGGAACAACACCTCATCTTCCATCTGGGCACCCTGTAACCCAATGGCATTAACATCAACTTCTCCAATTTCCTTTAAATCTCCCCCTCTTCCCCCTTTCTTCTTCTCCCTCTGACCTTTCCCCCATCTCTCTCCCTTGCTCTCTCTCTCTCTCTCTCTCTCTCTCTCTCTTCCCTCCCCGCTCTTTTCCTGCAAGGCTGGCTGAGTTCCTCCAGCATTTCTGTGTTTTTATGACAATCATGTCTGCAGAGTTTCGTGTTTCATTCCCTTTTCCCTCTGTCTCCTTTCACACCACCGAATCAATTCTCACCTCTCCTCTTAATATATTCAATTATTTATTACCTTTGTTGGTCTGCCAATTTTCAGTCTTTTTATTCTTGCTCCTTCTATTCTCTGCTTATTCTTGAAGAAGGACTCAGGGCCAAAACGCCTCCTGTGAGACCAGGCGAGTTGCTCCAGCATTTCTGTTTTTTTTTAACTACAATCACGAGGTCTGCAGACTTTCACGTTTCACTTTTGGGAATCCTGTTCTCGTCACCTCATGAAATTTCATAATGAACAAAATTTTCTGAGAACTTGGAAGGCCGTTTTTTCATGATGTTTATTGGTATTTGAATATAGCATACTCTGATTTGATTTCTTGCTAAATTTACCAATGGAATTAAAATGACAAGGTTTGACATGGTCTTTATCAGCTATGGTTAAGTGGATAGGAAGCTTACTGCACAGCCAAAAGATTCTAGGCTCAAGTGTCCCATTCCCAACTTTTGAGTATCGGTATCTAGGATGATCGTGATGAACGTGTGGAAGGCACTATTTGTTTAAGAGGAGATGTTTGGCCAAGGCTCTGTTTGCATCTTGGGAGGTTGCAAGGATTACATGGTATTATTTAAAAAAATAAACCTCAATTAACCTCAGTCTCCTGGTCAATATTATTGCACAAACAGCACACAATAAAAATCTGGCTGTTACCACCTTTCCATTCCGATCATGCTCTGTGCAAATTGGTGTATTCCAAAAATAGTAATAAATATTTAAAAAGTAGCTCATTGACAGAAAATTTCTTGGGACAACCCAAAACATGGAAAGGTCCTGCATCACAGAAGATTCCTTTGAGTTCAGAGTTCATTGTTAAGATATGTTTGACTGTGGTTTGCCAGCATTTTGCTTCATTCTCGCACATTCAGCTATGTATTATATAATGAAACAAGAATGACATTTTTTCTTATCTTGGTTTTCATTCTTGATATCCATGATTGCATTTTCCCAGGTGCTGTATTTAATCAGGCAGCTGTGTCTGGGCAGCAACTTCTAGAGTTCCCTTTCTGTAGGTTCCCCCCCCCCCCCCCCCACCAACCTTTCTGCCTTTATTGCTCCCTCTTTGACAATTTGGTCTTGCCCTTTCGTGAGTCCTGCCCGTGGTCCCCCTCTACAATGGAGAGATTTGGGAGGTCGCTTTGTTAAACAACTTGGCTCTGTCCGCCGCAATAGCGTGGATCTTCCGGTGGCCACCCATATCAATTCCCCGTCCTATTCTCTTGCTGACGTGTCTGTCCATGGTCTCCATGCCCTGCCAGACTGAGATCATCCACAAATTGGAGGAATAACGCCTCATATTCCATCTGGGCCCCCCTCTAACCAGATGGCATAAACATCGACTTCTCCGGTTTCCGTTAACCCCACCCCCCTTCCCCCGATCTCCTTTCCCCAACTCTCTCTCTCTCTCTCTCTCTCTCGCTCCTTTCACAGAGCCAAAATCAATTCTCACCTTTTCTCTTATGATATCCAATTAACACCTTTTGTCTGTTGGTCTGGTCTCTCCCATTCCTCAGTTTTTATTCAGATGTCTTCCTGTTTTTTGCTTACTTCTTGAAGAAAGGCTCAGATCCAAAATATTAATAATACAGTATATTTTTATCTCTTATGGACGCTACGAGACCAGCCGAGTTCTTCCCGCATTTCTGTGCTTTTACGACAATCACAGCGTCTGCAGATTTTCATGTTTCACTGTGACATTCTGGGCCAGTATCAACACAATGGCCAAAGTGGGTCAGGAGACACTAGTTGTCAACAAGTAGGCACAGTAAGGTTTTTTAAAAATTGGGGAATCCTTGACCAGGACTGCAGAATCTCGCTTTGTCAAGTCAAATCAAGTTCATTGTCATCTGATTGTACCCGACAAAACGGTGTTTCCCTCCGGTCCTTGTTGCAAAAATAAAACAGGCATACAACTGGACATAACACACATAGAGACAAACAATACTTATGTATGACAAGCATTTCATTTATACAAATGAATAAATAAATATTGTTTCATAAATATGAGAGTCTCAGACAGTTAGTATGAGCAGTTCCTTTGGTCGTTCAGCATTCTCACTGCCTGTGGGAAGAATGCCAGTGCATCTCCCTCAGACCACCCACACTGACATTATACTGAGCTCTGTACTCTTGTACCCAATATCCCAAGGCTCCAGACCCACCAATAATTCATTCAGTTCAAATAAATCTCTACTTCATTCATTTATCAGTTGACTCCCCACAAATGTTCCACAAAGCTAAGCAAAGGGAAAAGAAGAAGAAAAGACTGAAACCTCTTCCATTGGATAGAGGGGAGATTGCAGAATGTTTTTCCAAAAGTTTAGATATTCAGTGGAGATATCAACACTTTTTTTGTTATTTAACAGCTGAAGTCCACTGTAACAACCATTTCCTCTGCTTCTCCCTGACCAGCTAGTTGAGTGGTGTCACACTAGCAACCTTGCACTCAATGTTAGCAAAACCAAGGAGATTGTGGACCAGGAGGAAGTCAGGAGAACACAAACCAGTCCTCAATGAGGTCTCAGCAGTGGAGAGGGTGAAGAGAATCAAACTCCTGGGTGTCAACATCTCTGAGGATCGGTCCTGGAGCCAATGAATGTCATCCCATGTTCGTGATGATAAATTCAGATTCTGATTCTGACCTGTAAGGAAGAGCCTATCAAATGTATGTTGAAAAGGTCATGAGCCTCAATGACAATAAGCCCACTGGTTGCTTGTGTAAAGAGCTCTGTAATTACAGTCTAATTTTAAAAAAAAGCTAACTTTATTTACTCAGCATTTCAAGTATCCATTGCCAATGCAATTTGTTTGTAATAATGTAGTTATGCAGTGGAAGTTTCTTCAAACACCTCTGGGAAATATTTCTGTCATTAACAGCACCACAGTATTTTCTACAGGATTAGATTTCAAATTCTCAGAGGAAATGCAGTTGCTAGGTGTGGCAATAGTTTGAATGTTTATTTATAGGAACATAATGCAGTTTTTAAAAATATTTTATTTAAAGTTTTCAACCATGGAATTATATGATTTATTTAAACAAATTTAAGATTATGGTGATTAGACGGTATTTAAACCCACCCCCCCACCCCCCCACCCCACCCCTCTCCCCATTGCATAAAGTATATAATATCGTTAACTAAGAAAATACCAAAGGAAAACCAAAAGTGGAAAAAGTAATGTTATTCTGGATTGCATAGAGGGCTGGGTCGCATGCCCGGACATTTACAGTGTTTATATGTATATTACTTGTAGGGAAGAAAACAGGACTTAAGAGGCCGGAAGTACATTTTTTACATATTTATTCCTAACCTTTGCATATATGGGCTCCAAATCTGCACAAAGAGTGAATATTTATTTCTTAAATTATAAGTAATTTTCTCTAAGAGAATACAAGAATGTGGTTGAATGAATTTGTCTCGTTTGCTTTTGAGAATGACACAAACTTTAACTTCTCAGAAATCCTCACTTTGGTTTTTCTTGGGTGAATCCGTACTCCTGCAAGGATTAGATGAGTTTTAGAATTGAACCAGATGGAAGCCACCTGGTCATCGATTGGGTTCCTTGAAGCAAATGCAACATATCTCAGGGCACAAGTCTAAAATGTCGGTCATGTATCCTTACCTCTAATGGACGCTGTGAGACCTGCTGAGTTCCTCCAGCATTTCTGTGTTTTTGCTACATTCACAGTGTCCGCAGACTTTTGTTTCGATCTAATGCCATGATGATGAATCACTGGTCCATTCTACTCCTGGGTTCTTTTCTCTCTATGAAACAAAGTCTGCAGATGCTGTGATTGTAGTAAAACACACACAGAAATGCTGGAGGAACTCAGCTGGTCCTGCAGCGTCCATAGGAGGTAAAGATTTATTACTGATGTTCCGGGTCTGAGCCCTTCTTCAAGGAATAAGCAAAGAACAGGAAGTCATCAGAATAAAGACTGAAGATTGGCAGGGGGAGGAGTCCAGACCAACAAAAGGTGTGAATTGAATGTGATATGAGGAGAGGTGAGATTGATTTTGGTTCTGTGAAAAGAGACAGAGCGAAATCGAAGAGAGAGACAGACAGACAGACAGACAGAGTTGGGGGAAAGGCGATGGAGGAAGAAAAAAGTTGGGGAGGGGGCGATGTTTAAACGGAAACTAGACCAGAGAAGTTGATGTTATTACCATCCAGTTGGATGGTGCCCCGATGGACGACGAGGTGTTGTTCCTCCAATTTGTGGGTGGTCTCAGTCTGGCAGTGCATGAGACCATGGAAAGACATGTCAGCAAAGGAATGGATGGGGAATTGAAATGAGTGGTCATTAGGAGATTCATGCTATGGTGGCAGACAAAGGTGTTCAACGAAGCCATCTCCCAGTCTGCGTCCAATCTCTCCGATGTAGCATAGACCACAGAGGGAGTACCGGATGTAGTAGATGACCCCTGCAAATTCACAAGTGTTGTTTCACTTGGAAGAACTGTTTAGGGCACCGAATGGTGGTGAAGGATGACAGGTGGGCAGAAGTGGAGCATCTCCAATGCTCATGGGATAGGTGCCAAGGGGACGATTGGTGGAGAGGGAGGAGCGAGCAAGAGAATCACAGACGGAATGGTCCCTGCGGAAGGCAGAGAGGGCGAGGAAAGGGAATATGTGGCAGAGGAAATTCAATACAGAGGCTGGTGTGGTAGGTGAGGTCAAGGGAAATCCTGTCATTGTTGCGTGTGAGGGCAGAGGGGGCCAGGGCTGATGTGTGGGTTACAGAGGACATGAGGGTGAAGGCCAAGCTGATGGTGGTAGAGGGAAAGCCATGTTGTTTGAAGAAGGAGGATATCTCCGATGATCTGGCATGGAAGACCTCGTCCTGGGAGCAGATGCATCAGAGACAGAGGAATTGAGAGAAAGGAATGGAATCCTTACATGGGGGAAGGGTGTGAAGAGGTGTAGTTGACATGGCTGTGGGAATTGGTGGGGTTGCAGAGATGTCTGTTGAGAGATTGTCTCCTAAAATGGAGACCAAGATATTGAGGAAAGGGAGAGTGTTGCTAGAGATGGACCAATTGAATTTGAGGTCAGGGTGGAATTGGCAGCAAATCTCTATCTGATTTAAATCCCCTATTTTTCTATCTGATGTCCTTTCAATGGGTATCCAATAGCAATTTTCAACCAACATTGGGTTATCAGTAACTCACAGAATCATTGTGTTTTTAGTGAGAAGAAATGGATTTATCCCATTCCAGAAAGTAAAGCAAACTGATTTATTCTCCCCAAAACATTATTTCTTGCATATACTTTATGAATCCAAAATAGTACGAGGCTGACTAACATTCATGATCTTGTCAAGTTATTTCATTTCTTGTGTAACCAAGATGATACATTCTATCTACAAAACATCGGTGCTATTCAAGTGGATTCTCTGATCAATGTACCCTTCATCTGTTAGGACTGTTACACAGAACCCAGCTCCTCAGTGTTTCGTGGCAGGAGAACCTTAATTATAGTCTTTACCCACAAAACCTTTATATTAGCTGCTCCAAGCTGTCTGTAAGAAGTTCTCCTCATGTCTGCAAGGGTTTCTTCCAAGTGCTCCTGTTTCCTCCCACCCTTCAGAAAAGTACCTGGTTGTAGGTCAAATGGATGTAATTGGGCGGCACGGGCTCATGCGCCAAAAGGGCCTGTTACTGTGCTGTATGTCTACATTTTGGAAAAAAAAATTAAATTCAAAGCATACATTCGCTGTTGGAATCTAAGGGTTAAAACATTATGAAAGAAATGATTAATTAATAAGTTTATATTTACTGCATGGTTCAGGGAAAAAGAGGAATGTGATTAGGTGGCAATTACAGCATGGAGCAAAGTTGGCTGAGCAAAATTGTCTGTTCCAAAAATACAGGGAGAGGAAATGCATAAAACGATTTAGGAGGAATGCTCAAACTGAAGGAGGTGGTGAGTAGCACAGGAGACACAGGCCAGACCAGAACAAAGAATGGCCTGCAAGAAACAAAGGGAATGGAAAACCAGTCTAGGAGGAAGATTAAGGCATGAGGAGGTGTTAAAGAGAACAGCAGAAATTGGCCAGACAGGGACAGAATGGTGATTAGAAATATCTGGGGATGAATTAATTTCTGATCAAAACAACAGGATAGTCTGGCCTGGAGGATTAAGATGGGAGCGCTACACCCCAGATATCTGCAAAACAGGAGATGACTTGTGATAACCCTTATGCAAAAAGATCTAGCAAAGGAAGACAACTTTTGTTCTGTATGATAATGAAATCTAGCAAAGGAAGCCAACTTTTGTTCTGTATGATAAGGTTGATCTATATAAACTGAGCCAACTGGACAATAGGAGTCAGTCTTGGGGAATAGCTCACTGTGCAGGTGACCTCTGAACTAACGACTGAACCAGAGCTCTGTTAAGCTTTATTCTTGTGCTGTGTAATAAATTGACTGTTGAACCGAATACCTTCTCCTATCACTTCATTCAAAGAACACGCTGGACTCAGACCACACATAGACTAAATTAAGAGTAACGTAAAGCCAGAGTCCGACATCACACATACTCCCGCAGCCTGGAATGTACCACTCCCTTACAGACTTCTCGTACTGGAAAACCAAAAGGTTTTTGGTCAGGCTAAAGTGAGCCTTTCACTGAGTTGATCATCTTGCTGTGGCACCAGACTTGGGTCTCGGTATGCAGTGCTGGGAAGAGCCCATGCACCAGAGTGTCCTCTCTTCCACACTTACTCTGGACGCACCTCAACAGGGACCCTGGCATCTTGCCCCGGATCATTGCAAATGCACAGTCCACAAATAGGTGGACAACTGGCTAATCCTGAGAGCAGCCGACTTAAAGGCAGCGTGTGTTGAGTATGAGGAATGGAAGATACAATTCTTGGAACTTAATAGTGTATCCACTGAGCTGATGATCAGGACTGCACTCCCAAGTTTCACTCATATCTTCAACATCTTGTGACAGCTCCTCTGAGTTGCTTCAGAAGGTGGCTTAGAGGCAAGCTCAGCACACATCCAGCAATAGGAAGCACCGTGCAAAACCAGTAATTCGAGGGTTGCCCCACCCCCAGGAATGCAGTGAAAATTTGACCTGCAAACTGATGCCTGCCATTGATTTAAGTTTTCAAGCCACGCCTTTGCGAGACGGACACATTCCAAATTACTGAAGCAAAGGAATGTAAAGAATGGGATGCAGAGAGGAGGTTTGGTAGGATGGGCAGGATACTTCAGTTTTATCATGAAACATAAAGCCCAATGTACTGTTGAGGTATGAGAAGCAAGAATGTTTCAGATTTGATTTGGGTTATGGTAAGATATCTTAACAGCATTAGAAGTTTAATCATTAATCTCAGTATCTTTTGATCCAAGGTAGGGAAAAGTAATTTAGGCTGTTTCCTATTGCTTCTTCTTTGGCTTGGCTTTGCGGACCAAGATTTATGGAGGGGTAATGTCCACGTCAGCTGCAGGCTCGTTTGTGGCTGACAAGTCCGATGCGGGACAGGCAGACACGGTTGCAGTAGTTGCAAGGGAAAATTGGTTGGTTGGTGTTGGGTGTTGGGTTTTTCGTCCTTTGTCTTTTGTCAGTGAGGTGGGCTCTGCGGTCTTCTTCAAAGGAGGTTGCTGCCCGCCAAACTGTGAGGCGCCAAGATGCACGGTTTGAGGCGAGATCAGCCCACTGGCGGTGGTCAATGTGGCAGGCACCAAGAGATTTCTTTAGGCAGTCCTTGTACCTTTTCTTTGGTGCACCTCTGTCACGGTGGCCAGTGGAGAGCTCGCCATATATCACGATCTTGGGAAGGCGATGGTCCTCTATTCTGGAGACGTGACCCACCCAGCGCAGCTGGATCTTCAGCAGCGTGGACTTGATGCTGTCGACCTCTGCCATCTCGAGTACTTCGATGTTGGTGATGAAGTCGCTCCAATTAATGTTGAGGATGGCGCGGAGACAACGCTGGTGGAAGCGTTCTAGGAGCCGTAGGTGATGCCGGTAGAGGCACCAAACAGTATAGATTTAACAGTAATAACAGGAACTTTAATTTGTGTTTAATAATCAGAACCATAGGTGGCTACAGCACAGAAAACATGCGGTTCAGCCCCTCTAGTTTGTGCTGGCCATCGTCTCCCTCGTCCAACTGACCTGCTCCTATACCATAACCCTCCAGTCCTCTCCCACCCATGTACCTATCCAATTTACTCTTAAAACACACGATCAAGCCTGCATTCACCACATCAGATGGCAGCTCATTCCATTCTCTGAGTGAAAAACTTCCCCCTAATGTTCTCCCTAAACCACTCCCCCTTCAGCTTAAAATTATGACCTCTCAGATTTATTGTCAGAGTACATACATGACATCACATGCAACCCTGAGATTCGTTATCCTGTGAGCCGGGCATAATTACCACTTATTGAGTGAAAAAAACTGTGCTCAACGTACACATGTAAACAAATAAAGAAATGTAAATAAACTGGCTGCGCCATATGAAGGTATTCTCAGATGAAGGTATAGTATCAGGGAACTGGGTAATGTAATGTGCGAACCCTGGAAGTAGTTTGAAAAAAATATAGAAAAATATTTAGAAATATGTAGAAATCAGAAATACAATAACAAATATTGGGGTAGTATAGCTTGCATAGTGGCTAATGCAACGCTCTAACAGCGCCATTGCCCTGAGGTTCGAATCCCATGCTGTCTGTAAGGAGTTTGTATGCTGTCCCTGTGTCTGCCTGGGTTTTTTTCTGGTGATCTGGTTTCCTCTCACTGTTCAAAACGTACTGGGGTTGAGGGTGAATTGGGTGTAATTGGGTGGCACAGGCTCATGGGCCAAAAAGGCCTGTTACCGTGCTGCGTGAATAAATTTAAACTTAACAATTATCCTTCATGGATTTCAATAATGAAATTCTTTTTCATTGAATTTGAGGTAACAGTAATAAGAGCTGATCAGGATATTACGCTAGATGTAATTCACATAGATATCAATAAACGCCTTGGTAAGGGGCAACCAAATGCAGACAGGTCAAGTAGTAGAATGGGAAACTTCAGAGATGAGTGGGAAAGAATGAATAACGGGATTCAGAGAAGATCAGACAAAGATCAGTGCTACACAATAGTGATTTAATGGAATCAAGACACAATTTCCAAGTTGTGGGTGGCACTAAAATGGTTGTCTTCTGGTGGGTAGAAATAATAACAAAAATAAGGATCTGATTGGGAGGATTCTTCTCGCTGTCAGTCAAGTGAGGCCTTGGTGCTTGTTGGTGTGTTTAGATCAGGGGTGACAGAACAGCAGCTCATGAGCCTCTTTGACATGTAAAGTGTGGCTTGAGGAAATATGTTACCGGCACTCCAGAAGCTGTCCCAGGATGCTCTAGGAGCTGTCCCAGGATGTTCTGAATCCCTGCAGCCAGACCAAGGAGAAGTAATGGGCACTGGAGGAATGACCCCTGCAGAGGAGTGGAGTGAGCAGCGCATGCCAGATGGGTTGTCTTCACTCGGGCTGGGCCCCACATGGGGTGAACAATAGGAAGGTTGGACAAAGTTGAGGATCCTCTCCAGGGAGCAGCTGCAGAGGTTGGGAAGCCAGGGCTGGGCCAGGAGAGCTCCGATGAGGCATGGGCTGCCCAAGAGGCGGGGTGTCTGACCAGGCACTCTGGCAGGGGGAAGCAAGATAATGGAGATGAGGAGGTGCGGCTGGAGGGGGTCCCCAATGAAGACCTCATGCAGGCACCAAGCCAGGACAGATCTGGAGCCGGCAGCAGCAGTAAAGTTCCTGTCAGTGGCCACGGGCAAGCCCTCACCCCACTGGATGGAGGGTCGGCACCAGGCAGCACTGAGGTTAGACCTCTTCATACCCCAGCTTCCGCTCGCAGCAACCACTCCCCCCTTCCTGCTGGTGAATGGGAAGAGGGGAACAGAGGATGGGATGGGGAGGAGCAGAGATATGGGCCTCTGGCCTCACTCTGCCACAGGAGGCAGCTTTGCCTCGGGCCACTTCCTGCATTGTGCTCGGCTGTGGATTTTGTATTGATGCAGGCATCTGCAGACACCAGTGGCAGCAGCGTTTCCCGAAGAGAACATATCAGAAACAAGAGCAGGAGTCGGCCCATCGAACCTGCTCCTACATTCATTGAGATCACAGCTGACCTGGCCGTGGACACAGCTCCGCCTTTCCCCCATACACCTTAATTCCCCTATGATGCAAAAAGCTATCTTACTGTATCTTAATTATTTTTAATGAGGCAGCCTCTACTGCTTCCTTGGGCAGAGATTTCCACAAAAAAAAAATCAGTCAGGATTGTGAAAATATTTGGTATGTATATGTGCACTTTTTGATTATAACCATATAACAATATACAGTATGGAAACAGGCTATGTCGACACTTCTAGTCCTCACCGATTTACGTGAAACTCCATTAGTTTCACCTACCCACTCCCATGCCCATAACCCTCCAATCCCCTCACATCCATATACTTATCCAACCTCCTCTTAAATGACAGAATTGACCCTGCTGCAACTACCTCTTCTGGAAGATCATTCCACTCAGCCACCACTCTCTGAGTGAAGAACCATCCTCTTATATTACTCCTTAGGTTTTGCCCCCTCGCCCTTAACTTATGACCTTTTGTTCCAATCTCCCCTCCCCTCAGGAGAAAGAGCCTATCACATCTACTCTATCTATTCCCTTCATAATTTTAAATACCTTTATTAAATCCTCTCTCAACCTTCGATGCTCCAATGAATAAAGTCCCAGTCGACTCAATCTTTCTCTGTATTCAAGATACTGCGATCCAGGCAACATTTTTGTAAATCTTCTCTGCACCCTCCCTACCTTATTTATATCCTTACTATAATTTGGAGACCAGAACTGCACACAATACTCCAAACCTGACCTTACCAAAGCTTTCAACAGTCTCAACATCACCTCCCAGCTCCTATATTCTTTTTTAAAAAATTTTTATTTTTCACACTATAAACCATACTGACCAAAATACATACAGACATTTTTCTCTTGAATATATAGTGTCATTTTCTCCCCTTTTCCCCCCTCCCTTCCCTCCCTCCCTCACCCCCACTTCCCATTTATTCAAAGTTCAATCTATAAGATACATTAAACCCGTTAAACAATGTCGTCACTTAATAAAAATAAACAAGAAATTTGTGTCTTTTACTTTTACATACTGGGTCAGTTCATTTCGTTGTCTTCTCCTTCTGTCATTTTAGGCGGTGGAGGTTCATGGTAGGATTTCTCTATTGTATTTCATGTATGGTTCCCATATTTGTTTGAATATTGTGATGTTATTTCTTAAATTATATGTTATTTTTTACATTTATTCATTTCTATGTACCATTGCTGTATTCTCAGGCTATCTGCTGATTTCCAGGTTGACATAATACATTTTTTTGCTACAGCTAAGGCCATCATAATAAATCTTTTTTGTGCGGCATCCAAATCGAGTCCAAGTTCTTTACTTCTTATATTACAGAAGGAAGATCTCTGGGTTTTTTGGTATGTTAATTTTTATGATTTTATTTAATACCTGGTTTAGATCTTCCCAAAACTTTTCCACTTTTTCACATGCCCAAATTGTATGTACTGTTGTTCCCGTTTCCTTTTTACAGCGAAAACATCTGTCTAATACTGTTGGGTCCCATTTATTTAACTTTAGGGGTGAGATGTATAGCCTGTGTAACCAATTATATTGTATCATGCGTAACCTCGTGTTTATTGTATTTCTCATAGTTCTGGAGCATAGCTTTTCCCATGTTTCATTCTTTATCTTTATATTTAGATCTTGTTCCCATTTTTGTTTAGGTTTACAGTTTGTTTCCTCGTTCTCCTTTTCTTGCAGTTTGATGCACATGTTTGTTATAAGTTTTTTAATTACCATTGTGTCTGTAATCACATATTCAAAATTGCTTCCTTCTGGTAACCTCAGATTGTTTCCCAATTTGTCCTTCAAGTAGGTTTTCAGTTGGTGGTATGCAAACCTTGTATCGTGAGTTATATTATATTTGTCCTTCATTTGTTCAAAAGATAATAATTTATTTCCCGAAAAACAATTTTCTATTCTTTTGATCCCTTTTCTCTCCCATTCTCTGAAGGAAAGGTTATTTATTGTGAAAGGGATTAGTTGATTTTGTGTCAATATTAATTTTGGTGGTTGATTATTTATTTTATTCCTTTCTATGTGAATCTTCTTCCAAATGTTGAGCAGATGGTGCAATACTGGTGAATTCCTACGTTGCACCAATTTTTCATCCCACTTATGTAGTACATGTTCCCTATTTTATCTAGTTCTAATCTGGTCCAATCTGGTTTTTGCCTTGTTTGATAAAAATCTGATAGGTATCTTAATTGTGCTGCTCTATAATAATTCTTAAAATTTGGTAGTTGTAAGCCTCCTTGTTTGTACCATTCTGTTAATTTATCTAGTGCTATCCTCAGTTTCCCCCCTTTCCATAAGAATTTCCTTATTATTTTCTTTAGCTCCTTGAAGAATTTCTCTGTTAGGTGAATTGGTAATGATTGAAATAGGTATTGTATCCTTGGGAAGATGTTCATTTTAATACAGTTTATCCTTCCTATCAGTGTTAGTGGTAAGTCTTTCCAGTGCTTTAAGTTGTCTTGTAATTTTTTCATTGTTTTTGTACAGGGTGATGATGGTGGCATCACGAAGATCCTGAGGCAGTTTACCTTGGTCTCAACAAAGCTTGAAAAACTCATGCAGTTTGGCATGCAGAGTTTTGCCGCCAGCCTTCCAGACTTCTGGGGGGATTCCATCCATACCTGCTGCTTTGCCACTTTTCAGTTGTTCGATTGCCTTATATGTCTCATCCAGGGTGGGAACCTCATCCAGCTCTAGCCTTAGGGGCTGTTGAGGGAGCTGGAGCAGGGCGGAATCTTGGACTGAGCGGTTGGTACTGAAAAGAGATTGGAAGTGTTCTGACCATCGGTTGAGGATGGAGATCTTGTCGCTGAGGAGGACTTTGCCGTCTGAGCTGCGCAGCGGGCTTTGGACTTGGGGTGAGGGGCCGTACACAGCCTTTAGAGCCTCGTAGAAACCCCTGAAGTCGCCAATGTCCGCGCTGAGCTGTGTTCGTTTGGCGAGGCTAGTCCACCACTCATTTTGGATCTCCCGGAGTTTGCGCTGAAGATGGCTGCATGCGCGACGGAAGGCTTGTTTCTTCTCTGGACAGGACGGCTTTGTAAGGTGAGCCTGGTGGGCAGCTCGCTTCTTTGCCAGCAGCTCCTGGATTTCCTGGCTGTTTTCGTCAAACCAGTCCTTGTTTTTCCTGAAGAAGAAGCCCAGTACCTCTTCAGTGGATTGCAGTATGGTAGTCTTCAACTGATCCCAGAGGGTTTCAGGGGACGGGTCCGTGAGGCGGGTTGCAACGTCGAGCTTTGCTTTGAGGTTTGCCTGGAAGTTTCCTCTCGCTTCGTCTGACTGCAGTTTTCCAACATTGAACCTCTTTCTGGGGGCTTTATTGTTCCTGGGCTTTGGCTTGAAGTGAAGGTTGAGCTTGCAGCGAACCAGCCGGTGGTCAGTGTGGCATTCCGCGCTAGGCATGACCCTGGTGTGGAGCACATCTTGTTTGTCACTTTCTCGCACAAGGATGTAGTCCAGGAGGTGCCAGTGTTTGGATCGGGGATGCATCCAGGTGGTCTTAAGGCTGTCCCTCTGCTGAAAAAGGGTGTTTGTAATGACAAGCCGCTGTTCTGCGCAGAGCTCCAACAGGAGCTCCAACAAAGGCGAGAAATCAGACTGCTCAAACTACAGGGGAATCACGTTGCTCTCCATTGCAGGCAAAATCTTCGCTAGGATTCTACTAAATAGAATAAAACCTAGTGTCGCTGAGAATATTCTCCCAGAATCACAGTGCGGCTTTCGCGCAAACAGAGGAACCACTGACATGGTCTTTGCCCTCAGACAGCTCCAAGAAAAGTGCAGAGAACAAAACAAAGGACTCTACATCACCTTTGTTGACCTCACCAAAGCCTTCGACACCGTGAGCAGGAAAGGGCTTTGGCAAATACTAGAGCGCATCGGATGTCCCCCAAAGTTCCTCAACATGATTATCCAACTGCACGAAAACCAACAAGGTCGGGTCAGATACAGCAATGAGCTCTCTGAACCCTTCTCCATTAACAATGGCGTGAAGCAAGGCTGTGTTCTCGCACCAACCCTCTTTTCAATCTTCTTCAGCATGATGCTGAACCAAGCCATGAAAGACCCCAACAATGAAGACGCTGTTTACATCCGGTACCGCACGGATGGCAGTCTCTTCAATCTGAGGCGCCTGCAAGCTCACACCAAGACACAAGAGAAACTTGACCGTGAACTACTCTTTGCAGATAATGCTGCTTTAGTTGCCCATTCAGAGCCAGCTCTTCAGCGCTTGACGTCCTGCTTTGCGGAAACTGCCAAAATGTTTGGCCTGGAAGTCAGCCTGAAGAAAACTGAGGTCCTCCATCAGCCAGCTCCCCACCATGACTACCAGCCCCCCCACATCTCCATCGGGCACACAAAACTCAAAACGGTCAACCAGTTTACCTATCTCGGCTGCACCATTTCATCAGATGCAAGGATCGACAATGAGATAGACAACAGACTCGCCAAGGCAAATAGCGCCTTTGGAAGACTACACAAAAGAGTCTGGAAAAACAACCAACTGAAAAACCTCACAAAGATAAGCGTATACAGAGCCGTTGTCATACCCACACTCCTGTTCGGCTCCGAATCATGGGTCCTCTACCGGCACCACCTACGGCTCCTAGAACGCTTCCACCAGCGTTGTCTCCGCTCCATCCTCAACATCCATTGGAGCGCTCACACCCCTAACGTCGAGGTACTCGAGATGGCAGAGGTCGACAGCATCGAGTCCACGCTGCTGAAGATCCAGCTGCGCTGGATGGGTCACGTCTCCAGAATGGAGGACCATCGCCTTCCCAAGATCGTATTATATGGCGAGCTCTCCACTGGCCACCGTGACAGAGGTGCACCAAAGAAAAGGTACAAGGACTGCCTAAAGAAATCTCTCAGTGCCTGCCACATTGACCACCGCCAGTGGGCTGATAACGCCTCAAACCGTGCATCTTGGCGCCTCACAGTTTGGCGGGCAGCAGCCTCCTTTGAAGAAGACCGCAGAGCCCACCTCACTGACAAAAGGCAAAGGAGGAAAAACCCAACACCCAACCCCAACCAACCAATTTTCCCTTGCAACCGCTGCAATCGTGTCTGCCTGTCCCGCATCGGACTGGTCAGCCACAAACGAGCCTGCAGCTGACGTGGACTTTTTACCCCCTCCATAAATCTTCGTCCGCGAAGCCAAGCCAAAGAATTTTTTCATTAATGGCTGATAATTTAGTTTATATAGATGGCCGAGATTATTATTTAGTTGTATACCTTGGTATCGAATTGCTTGTGTTTGCCATCTAAATGGTGATTCTTTCTTAAACTTTGTGAAATCCGCATTATTCATTGGCATTGCTTCACTTTTATTTGTGTTGATCTTGTACCCCGATAATTCTCCATATTCCTTCAATTTCTTATGTAATTCTTTTATTGATATTTCTGGTTCTGTTAAGTATATTATAACAAAATCTGCAAATAGACTTGATTTTATATTCCTTCTCTTTTATTTTTATCCCTCTTATTTTATTTTCTGTTCTTATCAGTTCTGCTAGTGGTTCTATAGCTAACCTAAACAGTGAGGGAGATAGTGGACATCCCTGCCTTGTTGATCTGCTTAAGTTAAATTGTTTTGATATATATCCATTTACTGTCACTTTCACCAATGGTCCCTTATATAATGCTTTAATCCAATTAAAATATTTCTCTGGTAGGTTGAATTTTTGTAGTACTTTGAATAAATAATTCCATTCTACTCTGTCAAAGCCTTTCTCTGCATCTAAAGCAACGGATACTGTTGGAGTTTTGTTTCCTTGTACTGCATGGATTAAGTTAATGAATTTACAGATATTGTCTGTTGTTTGTCTTTTTTTAATAGATCCAGTTTGGTCCAGTTTTACTATTTTTGGTACACAGTCGGCCAATCTGTTTGCTAATAGTTTAGCTATTATCTTATAATCTGTGTTAAGTAGAGATATTGGTCTATACGATGCTGGTGTTAGTGGATCTTTCCCCATCTTTGGTATTACTGTAATTATTGCTGTTTTTCATGAATCTGGTATGTTTTGTATTTTTTCAATCTGGTTCATTACTTCCAGGACAGGAGGAATTAATAAGTCTTTAAATGTTTTATAGAATTCTATTGGGAGTCCATCCTCTCCCGGTGTTTTATTGTTCGGTTGTTTTTTTAATATCTCCTGTATTTCTTCTATTTCAAATGGTTTTATTAATTTATTTTGCTCCTTTGTTTGTAATTTCGGTAGTTCAATTTTAGTTAGAAATTCATCTATTTTGTCTTCTTTCCCTTTGTTTTCAGTTTGATATAGTTGTTCGTAGAATTCCCTGAAGTTTTCGTTGATCTCCGTTGGGTTATATGTAATTTGTTTGTCCTTTTTCCTTGATGCCAATACCGTTCTTTTAGTTTGTTCTGTCTTAAGCTGCCATGCTAGTATTTTGTGCGTTTTTTCTCCTAGTTCATAATATTTCAGTTTGTCTTCATTATGTTTTTCTCCACCTTATATGTTTGTAGTGTTTCTTATTTTATTTTCTTGTCTATCAATTCTCTTCTTTTAGTTGTATCTTCCTTTATTGCTAATTCTTTTTCTGTATTTGTTATTTCCCTTTCCAACTATTCTATTTCTCGATTGTAGTTCTTCTTCATCTTAGTTACATAACTTATTATCTGTCCTCTGATAAATGCTTTCATTGCATCCCATAGTATAAACTTATCTTTCACTGATTCTGTATTTATTTCAAAGTACATTTTAATTTGTCACTCAATTAATTCTCTAAAATCCTGTCTTTTAAGTCCAGCTCCTATATTCTATTCTGTGATTTATAAAGGCCAGCATACCAAAAGCCTTCTTCACCACCCTATCTACATGGGAATCCACCTTCAAGGAATGCTGAACCATTATTCCAAGATCCCTCTGTTCCTCATCATTCCTCAATATCCTCCCCTTCACTGTATAGGCCCTGTTCTGGTTATTCTTCCCAAAATGAAGCACCTCACACTTATCTACATGAAACTCCATCAGCCACCTTTCAGCCCACCTTTCCAAACAGTTCAAATCCTTCTGTAGTCCATGAAAATCCTCCTCACGATCTACATCTCCCCCTATTTTTGTATCGTCCGCATATTTACTCACCCAATTTACCACTCCATCATCCAAATTATTAATATAAATGACGAACAACAAAGGACCCAACACTGATCCCTGAGGCACACCGTTCATCACCAGCTTCCATCCTGACAGATAGTTGTCCACCATGACTCTGTGGCGCCTATTTTCCAGCCACCGTTGAACCCATCTTACTATCTCTATATTAATCCCTAGAGATTCAACCTTCTTCACTAACCTTCCATGCAGAGCCTTATCAAAAGCCTTACTAAAATCCAAATAGACCACATCAACTGTTCTACCTTCATCAACCTTTCTGGTCACCTCTTCAAAACGTTTAACAAGATTCGTCAAATACAACACTCCCCTCACAAACCCATGTTGGCTGTCCCTGATCAATCGCTGCCTATCCAGATATTTGTACATATTATCCCTAAGAATTCCTTCCATTAGTTTCCCCACCACCGATGTCAAACTTACTGGCCTATAGTTGCTTGGCCTACACCTTGCGCCCTTTTTAAACAGCGGAACCACGTTTGCAACCCGCCAATCCCGTGGCACCACACCCTCCTCCAGGTACCATTGAAAAATCACTGTCAGAGCCTCCGCTACTGAAACTAATTTAAATTAGCAATTTAAAAATGACATACTGAATAAATATTACTATATACATGTATTTCTTAATATTTATATACATTTTTGTAACAAAATACACATGTAAGAGTAAAAACAAGTATTTCATATTTTTTCATGTCTTGCAGTTCTCGAACATCTGAACTTTATTGTACATGGCTCTGACGTTAAGCAAGTTTGGCCACCCTTGATTTAGCCTGCTCAGGGAACCAGCCCACATGATCCATCATGTCTGTGCCTTGTAGGATCTGGAAGCCATTCTGTATAGGTCACTGCCTGATGGACGTGGTCCAAGGTGTGGGACTGAAAACCTATCCATGAAGGTTATGCTGTGCAGCAATGCCCAGTTGACTGGGACACTTCAAGCAATAGGGCCAGGCCTATCCTTCACATTGCCAGGGATGGGTAGAACCTCAGAGAGTGACCTAGTGCCCATGTACTTTGTTTCCAAGCATAGCCTGATTCAGCCAAACACACAATGGCTATTGGGAGGAGGGCGATGTCGGGTATGTTTCTGCCATCATTGTCAAGGACATGCATTGAGACCCATCAGACCTGATCCAATTTGGATGAACTGGAGGATGGCTCAGGTGACTGTAAGGGGAGCAGGGAATGGGGCCTACACCAAGTACTGCAGCACTGAGAGCACCTCGCACCTGATGACCATGTTCTCATCAGTTATTGAGAGGGACTGCCTCTCCCTCAGCCCCAGTTTTTTGTTTGGTCCTGCCTCCACTCCATTCAATTTTGTCAGGTGCATCTGTCTCTCCACACCAGCATCTTCAAGTAATCAAACAGATGATGAAGGGGATCGTGCTCTTCTTGCGGTTGACTCCAGCCTGGCCAACTCAGAATGGCTGCAAACAAAATTCCAAATATTGATCGGGGAAAATGCCCCCTTCTGATTTCCTTCTCCTTCTGTTGAGACTGGAACCTTCAGACCTCTAGGGCTCATTTACCCTTATCAGGAGGGAGGCGAGAAGGAGCTGTGTATTTAAATATAATAAATGCTTAAGGCCAGAAATTTCCAGATCAGGTGCTTTGTGAAGTAAACTCTCTGGCAATGTTATTCCAGACCTCGTGAAGCTTTCCTAAAGTGAACTGAATGTTTCTCTGAAAAGAAGAACGGTGCTGGCTGAGTGAGAATAGACCAATTTACTGTTGTGTTTTCAGAAGTTGCCTACGTTACGTTAAATTGCTCAGTGATGAAATCAGTGCACGTATATCTGTGTGTGTCCAGGCCCCTCCTCGAGAGGATTTTAAAACACGCCTACCCACTATACTTTCTGGTAAACCTGTCTGATGACTTTCCGAAGCCGGTACAGAAAGCAGGTAAAGAGCACCACTGCTCCAGTGCACCTGCAGCTTGGGGAGAAACAACAGTGGAGAACCGGGGCTAGGATTGCAGCAGGTAAGAGATTAATTATTGTACCTCATGAAATCTTGCACTTCTGGTTCCTTCAGTAACTACTAAATACACATTTTATTTAAAACATTTTTTTGTACTTCTGCAGAAAAATAGTTTTTATACAGTATTTGGAGAGTTTTAGTTGTGGATTGAGTTGGTACCAAACTGGTTAAATACCTTGTCATCTGGTGGGCTACCCATACACAGATGAGGTCGACCTATTTAACTCTGTGCCAAAGCACAGGCAGAGGTTTTACTTGTGCAATTTTCTGAAATTAGTTACTTGTTAATCTGTTCAGACAAAAAGAAAATGACCTCGTAAGTCAAGGCTCTGTGACCAGAATTTTAAACTGCAAAACCAAAACGACTAAGGAAATAGTTTAAAGTTCGGAAAGTTTTATCATCTTCCACTCATTGGCGGGATTTGCATCACATTTGTAAACAGCTGTCGACAAGTGGCCGAGAGTGGCAGCATTACTTAATACAGCATTACTTTATTTTCTTTTTAATTTATTTTCTCTCAAGTCTCCCAGTTTGGACCCTTGGCGATATGATCATGTGCCCTCTGGGCATCTACCTGTTGGAGATACAGAAATTGTAAACAATCTCACTTTTTTCTATTTTAAGAGAATTCAGTTTATAATTTTGACAGAAAATTGGTAACTTTGGAATTAATGACACTTTATGTCAGACCCTGACCCACTCATACCCTCCATTCCAAGCCCAGAACCCATGCATTGCTGGGGTGTGGTCACCTACAAATATTACACGTGAAGAGTATCTTCCTTCACTTTCAGAAGACATTTTTTTGGTCACTGGCTGCTAATAGTTGAGGCAAATGTGACACCCCAAGTGCTGAATACAAGGAATATCGTGTCCACATATAGACCCAGGGTTGAAGTTGGATTGTTACATACCAAGTTTGCTTGCCAATGCCTTGTAAATCTGCACCAAAGGGCCGATTTCAGTATTTACATCTACTATTCTAAGCAATTATCAAATTGGCAAAGAAAAAAAAATCCATCAACAGTTTGTCAACTGATGGTTATCTCAAAGGGAAAAATACTGAGAGTGATAGTTCCAGGTTCCATTGGAAATCCAGAATCTATGGCAAGCCTAAAAAGAAATAAAAATCAATTTAAAACTGGAGATCCAAGTGCAGGTGTTTTAAAACAGTCTTTGAAAGTTTGTGGGGTAATCTGGTATTTACACAAATGAAGATGGATGGATTGGAAAAAAAAACAAGTTATAAAAAGGACTTGAACTAAATGCAACTTTCAAGATTCCTTTATTGTCATACAATAAACAGGTGTAATATTAGACAGAATTGGCTTTAGTCTGCCATAAAAGATTTACCATCGGTAGAAATTCCTCTTACAGTAAGAGAAAGAGAAGCAAAAGAGAGTCCGTCCCCCCAGAGTGTCAGCTTTAGGCAGTCCTTGTACCTCTTCTTCTTTGTGGCTGACAAGTCCGATGCGGGACAGGCAGACACAGTTGCAGCGGTTGCAGGGGAAAATTGGTTGGTTGGGGTTGGGTGTTGGGTTTTTCCTCCTTTGTCTTTTGTCAGTGAGGTGGGCTCTGCGGTCTTCTTCAAAGGAGGTTGCTGCCCGCCGAACTGTGAGGCGCCAGGATGTACAGTTTGAGGCGATATCAGCCCACTGGCGGTGGTCAATGTGGCAGGCACCAAGAGATTTCTTTAGGCAGTCCTTGTACCTCTTCTTCTTTGGTGCACCTCTGTCACAGGATCTGAGGCTTCAATAGCTCAGTGGTTAGCGCACTGGCTTTGTAAACCAGGGCTATGAATTTGTCCCTCACTGGGGCCTCATTTCTGTGAGGGGTGCTGGACAAGTGGCAACTCTCTGTTTTCCTCACAGACTTAGAAACAGAAGTACCTTCACAGAAATTGCTTGAGACAAAAATTGAGAACAAAGAACATTTATTATACAACAATGCAAAGTTGGGTGCTTTCCCCTTACCCTGGGAATACACACATACACTGGAGCTCGCCCAACTTTTATACATTTGATTTCAGTATAGGAATACCCTCCCCCTTACATTCTTCTGCCTCCTGGATGGGTTTGGCATTCCTGTCTGCCTACGTGCTGTTTCTGAGAACTTGGAGGACCAGGGGGTATCCTGTCGGTGTCCCATCATGTCATTGTCCTTATTGTCCTTATTCACAAACCTGCCTTTGTTCTAATTCACAACCTCTTCATATGCAGAACTTTATGCAGAACTTGCTAATTCTATCTAGGGCTAGAAGACCCTTATCTTATTCAGACTAACTTTACTTCCTACATTCTAATATCTATTCTTATCCTATTCATACTGGCTTTATTCATTACACATATATCTATACTAGTTTCCTCATCTTCATATTTTTATATCAGTTTTTACTCATCTCTCACAATCCTCACTTTTCTTTTAGATCAGTGTTACTCATCTCTCACACAGTCAAAAGTTACATTCTAAATATGTGACAATAGGCCTTTTCAGGTGGCCTGTAAAGCTGCATAATCTCCCCCCTTGCAGCTAAAGACATATAGGCCCTTTCAGGAGGCCTGATCGCCTCCTTGAAAAGCCGTATAATCTCTCCCCTGTAGTTGAAGATATATTCACTTGAATGTGGCAGAAGTGCCTCCAAGGCGCCAACGCCAACCCTCCACCAGAATGTGTGCAGTGGCTGCCTGGGGGGCAGGCTTATGACTCCATCAGCCCACGACCCAACTCCCCACTGCCTGACAGTCCCCTGCCCTTCTGTCTGACAGCTCCCCACCCCGCTACCTGACACTGGGGAGGGAAGGTCAGCGGGGGCCGTCAGGGCAGGGGTGGCCATCAGGACAGGGGAGGACTGCGGGGGCCAGTAAGGCAGAAATAGCCAGTGGGGGACATCAGGGCAGAGGTGGCCGGCAGGGGACGTTGGGACAGGGGCTGTCGGGGCAAGGACAGGGGCGGCCGGCGGGGGTTATCGGGGCAGGGGCAGCTGGCGCGGGATGTCGGGACAGGGGTGGCTGATGGGGGATGTTGGGGGTCGGCCGGTGCTGGCAGTGACAGCCCAGCTGGCTGCCCCTGCACCAGGGCCACACGCAGCTGGAACTGTTGTGGGAAACACAGAGTGGTTCCACCTGCATGGGGGATGATGGGTAGGGAAGATGGCCATTGTTATGCCTCATATTTATGACGGGTGACGCTGTGGCACCAGTCGCCCCGCCTCCATCAGATCCGGAGGTATGGAAATCAATAGGCCCTTTCAGGTGGACCAGGCAACGCTGCAGCAGCTTTTTAGGGGGTGCCACCTGAAAAGTGAGTTAGCAGTTTTAAAATCCACTCCTGTCACTGGCCTCAAGGCGGAGGGTACCATCATGAGGCGAATGTACAAGCTCCTTACTGACTGTGCTGGATTCAAACCTGGGTTTCTGACATTGTAATAGCGCTAACTATGCCCAACTTGATTTAGGTGTTTAAAATCACCCAGGAATGGGATTCATTAAGGCTATTTTTTTTTTTTTTTTTTACTTGCTGAAGCTTCACAGGTATTTCACAAAATAAACTATATTAAATTAAGTTACAAAGGCATAATAAAACTAAAATGGTGTTACAAGTGGTGCTGTTCTTTTCTTGTTCTTACAGTAGTTTCTTAGTAAGGGGAGGGTCAGGAGCACGACAAGAAAGAAACTATCCGGAACATAGAAGAGCTGCACTTCGGGTTTCTGACCTTCTTCCACAAGGTAGCAGTGAGAAGAGATCATGACAAGGGTGATGAGGACCCTTTATGATGTCAGCTGTCTTTTTTTTAAATTTTTTGTTTTTCACACAATAAACCATACTGACCAAAATACATGGACATTTTTCTCTTGAATATATACAGTGTCATTTTCTCCCCTTTTTCCACCCTCCCATCCCTCCCTCCCTCTCCCTCCCTTCTCATTTATTCAAAGTTCAATCTATAAGATACATTAAATCCGTTAAACAATGTCGTCACTTCTTTTTTTTTTAAATTTTTTTATTTTTCACACCATAAATCACATTAGCCATGATATACACTATTTCTTTTTCACACATATACAGTGACTTTTTCTCCCCCCCCCTTTCCTCCCAAACCACCCCCCCACCCCCCCCTCTCATCCATTTTAGGTATACAATCTAGGTTGCATTAAGCCAGTCAGACAATGTTGTCATTCAACAAAATTACACCAGAAATTCTACTGAGTCCATTCTTTTCTTTCCTTCTCCTTCCATCAACTTAGGTACTGTTTGTCCCCGGTAGGTTTTCGCTATTGTATTTAATGTAAGGCTCCTATACTTGTTCGAATATTTCAATCTTATTTCTTAACCAATATGTTATTTTTTTTAATGGAATACATTTATTCATTTAAATTTGGTAGTTTCTTCCTTTTAATTTGGTTATGTATTCCATTAATATTTAAAGACATATAGTTCAGCGTAGCCCTTTTATATTTTGTTTATCTTCTCTTTCTGTTTTTCCATCATTACCTTTCCTCCTTTTCCATTTCTGTTTTCTTATTTTCAACTCTTTATAAGACAACATTCCTACAACATCTAACATTTTCCTTATTCTCCTATTTCTATCTTATTTATCCCCAATCTCCCCTTCCCCTCCTGAGTTGTCCTTTATCCCTTGTCGGACAACCACATCTCCCCTCTCCATTTGGATTTGCGAATCCACTCGCAAGCGTCAACTGATTTTGCAGTGACCGCTATTCCCCCCCACCCCGCCTCCCCCAGAAAAGATTTCACTTTTCATATGTCACAAAGGTCACTCTTTTAATTCCCTCCTTATTCTCTCTATTCCATTATCTTCCCTTATTAATTCTTGTCTATACTATCTATATTTTCCTCTAAGTACAGATACATTCATGTATGCTCATTGTCTCTATTCACTCTTATACCTCTTTACCCGCATACATATCAATCGTGATCATTTTTACTCTCATTACCCGTCTTCATCCCTCAGTCTATTTTTGTCTTTACCCACATACATATCAATCGTGATCATTTTAACTCTCATTACCCGTCTTCCTCCCTCAGTCTATTTTTGTAATTGTTCTGCAAATTTTCGTGCTTCTTCTGGATCCGAGAATAGTCTGTTTTGTTGTCCTGGAATAAATATTTTCAATACCGCTGGATGCTTTAGTATAAATTTATACCCTTTCTTCCATAAAATCGCCTTTGCTGTATTGAACTCTTTTCTCTTCTTTAGGAGTTCAAAACTTATATCTGGGTAAATGAAGATTTTTTGCCCTTTATACTCCAGTGGTTTGTTGCCCTCTCTTACTTTTTCCATTGTCTTCTCCAGTACCTTTTCTCTTGTAGTATATCTTAGGAATTTTACTACAATAGATCTTGGTTTTTGTTGTGGTTGTGGTTTAGAGGCCAATACTCTATGTGCCCTTTCTATTTCCATTTCATGCTGTAGTTCTGGACATCCTAGGGTCTTAGGGATCCACTCTTTTATAAACTCCCTCATATTCTTGCCTTCTTCATCTTCCTTAAGGCCCACTATCTTTATGTTATTTCTTCTGTTATGGTTTTCCATTGTATCTATTTTTTGAGCTAGTAGTTCTTGTGTCTCTTTAGTTATTTTATTAGATTTCTCCAATTTCTTTTTTAAGTCTTCTACCTCCATTTCTGCTGCTACTGCCCGCTCTTCCATCTTGTCCATTTTTTTTCCCATTTCTGTTAAGGTCATCTCTATTTTATTCATTTTCTCTTCTGTGTTGTTTATTCTTTTTCTTAAATCCTTAAATTCCTGTGTTTGCCATTCTTTAAATGACTCCATGTATCCTTTAATAAGAGCAAGTATATCCTTTACCTTGCCTATCTTTTCTTCTTCTATTTCACCATACTCTTCCTCTTCTTCTTCCTCTGGGTTGGCCATCTGTTGTTTCTTTGGTGCCCTTTCCTCCTCTTCTTTCTTGTTTCTATTGTCTTCTGTGGTCTCTTCTTGCTGCAGGTGTTCTGCAGCTGTCGTTGCCGGCTGTGGAGATCAACTCCCCAGCTGGTCCCCCCTCCCGTCGGTGTGTTTTTTTTCATGCGCATCGCGCATGCGCGACTCCTCGCGCATGCGCGGTTGCGCACTTTTACTCGGCTCAGCGAGCCATTTTTGTAGTCCATTATTTACCGACCTGAGGGAGCGGGTTTCTCTCTCCGCAGCGGGCCTCTTCGGACAGGTAAGGCCTTCACCTTTTTCCTCCTTTGTCTTCTCTTCCTCTCTTCTTGCCGTTGCTTTCGATTTTTCTTTTTTTGTCGCCATCTTCTTTCCACCTTCATACTCACTTTTCTGTAACTTTTATTTCTGTGCCTTTGTGTTTTCTCTTGTTTTTCCCAACTTTTCTGGAGAGGGCTGGAGTTCACCGTCCGGCCACTACTCCATCACGTGACTCCCCCCTTTTAAGGCTATTTCTGATGTTTGAAGGGAACAAAATGATGAGGGTGAGAGCATAACATAATTGACAGAATCTATCAAGACCTTGAGCTATCACACAGCACTGGCAGCAGGGCTACAAGAGTGGAGTGGAAATGTGGACTTTCAGCACTCTTCCCAAAGGGTTTACTGCCCATCCATCCCATTTAATGGCCCCAGGCAGGTTTAAATTGCTTGTATATTGCAGATGGTGGCAACTTTTATATCAAAAATCTATGGGGCCCTGCACCCAACATGATGGTGCCCACATTTGACAGCTTAGACTTCAAGAATGCATACTCCGGGGAGCAGCAAACTAGCACAGAGCAGCAGAAAACTCCCTACTAAGTATAGGTCTGAGAGAGAACTCTACAGGGCAATAACTACAGCAGCGAACCAGCACAAAGCTTGGCGGCCAAAGACTTTCTACTAGATGGCAGACCTCTGGTAACCAAGCATTAGGACCAGGATTCATGAGGGTGCTGACGGGAAGCTGGGCTCCCAGAGAGTCTCGGCACTGAGAAGTTTCTAATGGCTTTGGGGATTCAGAACCAGTGACCAAGGAGAGGTGACTTGGATGCCTTGAGATCGGATTCACCATTGTGTAGCTGTGGAGGTTATGGGAGCACAGGAGGCAGTGCCGTCAGAAGAGGCAGTGGAATCCACAGGCACTCGATGTCCCTGCAGGGACTCCTTTTTGCTTCTGTTGTTTTTTGTCCAGAGTGACACTCGACAGGCAACAACTCTGTGTGCCTTTACATGGCAAAGTAACGACAAAGATTTCTGTGTACATGACAGTAAATGATCATCTTTTATAATTCTTATGCATTGCACATTTTGTGTCGCTGGGAAGTTGCAGCAAGTAAGGCTTTCATTGCTTCTGTAAATGACGACAAACCCCATTCATTTATTAAGGGGTGCAATATAATGAATGGCTGAGGAATACTATTAGAAAGGACATTCATTTAACGTCTCATCCAAAATATAGCATCTCTGATGTTGTAGCAGGTGAGTATAGATGTTGGAGCTCAAGCCTTTGGTTCTTTAGATCGCTGGAGGAAAAAGTCTAATTGAAATAGAATAGGGCATATGAACATTAATTTGGCTTTTCTTTGAATGTATATTACAAATAGTTGTTTATTAAGAAACTATGGTATGTATGTCAGTTGGCTGAACAAAGAAAGATGATATAAAAGTATAGGGTTAAAGCATTGAGAGAGTCTCTGTATTATCCCTGGTGTCCGACACCTATGCCAAATATGCAAATTTTCTGGTTGCCTGAGGTACAGTCTAACAGTGCCAAACTAATACACCTGCATTAATAATATACAGTTTAAAAGACAAAAGATGGTGCAAAATGTAAAATAATTTGAAAAAACAATCCTTTACTAGATAAGGCTCACTTCTCAGATAATTCCCGTAAGTTTTGGCTGCTGGTGCCATAACAGTAATGTGCCAACCCTGCCACCATCATAATTAATGCCCTCACCCTTCCCCAGGCTTATGGATAAAGCCTTACTAATATACTTAATACTAATAAGGATAAACACTGTTGCTAGGCAGGGTAGGGAGACACTTTGGGAGAGTCACCCTCGCAACGAACAGCATCGGCTGGCCCTTCATCCTGGGCACCACCATTTGATTCAAACACAACTTTATTGAAACTTTACTCAAACAGCTGCTGTGGGTGGGGCACATTGTTTGCTCCCATCTTCACCAAGGGGTTGCGTTGTTGCTATGGAGAACATTGACAATTTTAAACTTTTATTTGCATTTTTAGTTATTCTTATTTATTTTCATTTTTGTTTATTAGTTTATTTCCTCGATTTTTTTTTCTCTCAGTTGGTTGGGTTGCCAGTTGCTTGAATTCCAGATACCGGAGATTTTACTGTGGACTTATTTCTTCATTGCACACTTTGAATTTTTGTTTTTTAAGTCATGATTGATACTGTGTGTCAATGGAGGAATTTAAGGAAGGAAACTGGAAAGATAATTGTTCTGGCTAATATAGTCATTTGGTGGTGGTGAGTCAATTAAATAATGTTTCTTTCTCCCCACCCCCTGTCCACACCTTAACTTGGAATGATTTCACAATAGATGCACCCAGTATTTGCAGCTGGTGTAATAATAGTCCAATGAACAAAATTGAGACTGAACTAGTGAAGGTGCTATAACTGATTTGCAAACTTGTGACCTTTAGTAACATGTTGGACCCTGGGGATTCTTCCCTTAATTACTTGCTTTTGGTTTGAGTGAAGAAAGCGAACGTCATCTCATTTTACGTACTGCTATCAAATCTTCTTTAGCTTTCTCTTCTCCAATAGGAATAGCCCTGGCCTCTCTCTTCAATTTTTAAAATTCACTCCTTAATCCCAGGAACCATTCTTGTAAATCTTTTCTGGACCCACTGCATTGCTTTTAATTCATTCTCCGAATGCACCAACTGAAATAAGCACAAAAGTCCAGGCCAGTATTTTATTAAGAAACACATAAATGCCAGAGGAACTTAGCAGGTCTTGCAGTGTCCATAGGAGGTAAAGGTAAGTGACCATGTTTTGGGCCTGAGCCCTTCTTCAAGGTGTGAATTGGATATGGTAGGATTGTATTCATTTGAGTTCAGAAGAATGAGAGGAGATCTTATAGAAACATATAGGATTATGAAGGGTATGGATAGGATATATGTAGGAAGGTTTTATGAGATGGCCGGGGAAACTAAAACGAGAGGAGACAGTCTCAAGATTCGGAGGAGTAGATTTAGGACAGAGATGAGGAAAAATAGTTTTTCCCAGAGAGTAGTGAATGTTTGGAATTCTCTAACCAGGGAAGTGGTTGAGGCTGCCTCATTAAACATATTTAAAATTCGGTTAGATAAATTTTTACATGATAGAGGAATTAGGGGATATGGGGAGAAGGCAGGTAGGTGGAGTTAGGTCATAAATTAGATCAGCCATGATCGTATTGAATGGCGGAGCAGGCTCGATTGGCCATTTTTGGCCTACTCCTGTTCCTACTTCCTATGGTTCTATGTACCTATGAATAAAAATCAGACAGGCACCAGAATTAAAAGGCTGGAGAGAAGGAAAGAAAAGGCGGGGGGTGGGGGGGGGGGGGGGGGGGGAGGCGGGGGAGTACAGTCCAACAGACAAAAAGTTTAAATTGGATATGGAGAGGAAGACAGGAGAGAGGAAAGGTGAGAATTGATTGGAGAGGGGCGGGGTGTTTAGGTCTGTGAATGCAGAGCTGGTGAAAAGACAGATGGAAAAGGAAAGAGCAAGAGAGACAAAGCTAGAGGAAGGGGGCTGTGGGGTATGTCACCTTTCCTCTCTCCTGGCCTCCTCTCCATATCCATTTAACAGTTTTTGTCTGTTGGTCTGTACTCCTCCCCACCACCGCCCTTTCCTTCCTTCTCCCCAGGCTTTTAATTCAGGTGCTGGTACCTGCCTGCTTTTTACTCACACCTTGAAGAAGGACTCAGGCACGGAACATTGATTATATATCTTTATCCTCCTATTGGTCTCTGTGAGTCCTGCTGTGTTCCTCCAGCATTTCTGTGGTTCTACTACAATCACAGGGTTTGCAGAGTTTTGTGTTTCAATCAGTAATTTGTTGAGTTTCAGCCCGTCTTACCTGTTTTTAAACACTGTGCATCTAATAATAAAAAGCCGTAATTGTGCATACTTATCAACTTCTTTCCCAATCTGGCCGGCCACCATATTTTCTGTGCACATGCCCCCATGGCCCTTGGCTCCAGCTCCCCTTTTATGACTAATCCTCTTTTCTATGTTGCCTCTGAGCAAAGGGCATCCCTTTGGATGTCTCCACGTTAAACGTCATCATCAACCATATTCTGTATGTGGCTGAATCTGACTGCTTTATTATTATAATTCTTGCAAAACTGTGAAACTCTATAGCATTCATCAATTTAGAAAATTATTACAATTTAAGGTAGTGCACAGGGCCCACTCTTCCAAAGTCCAATTGACAAAATTCTATTCTAATCTTACTTCTAAATGTGAGAACTGCAAATGTATTACTGACAAAGGTACACTGTATCATATTGGTCTGGTTATGTCCTCTACAATTTTTCGGGAAGGTGTATTTCGTACCTTGTCTTTAGTTCTTAATATTACTTTGACTCCATATCCTTTTCTTGCTCTCTTTGGAATAAGTGGGCCAATGGATCCGATATCAACTGCATCACAGTCTCATGTAGTTGTCCTCACCTCCCTTATCGCTAGAAGGGCCAGTTTAATGAGAAGGAAAGATTCTGTCCCTCCCACTCACATCTCAATGGTTGCCTGCTATGATGTCTGTCTTTGGAAAAAATTAAATGTCCCACTACTGAAATTAATCTTAACTTTGTTTCTTCATGGGGTTCTTTACTTAATTACTTTCAAAATTTGTCAGATTAGTTAACTTTGGGTTGTTGACCCCATTGAGTACCTTTTTATTATATAGTAGCGGACTGCTCATGTTTACCCAGTAGCCTCTGAAGAGAGAGGGTTGATAATTAGTAGAGTGCATTTTAGGGCTTTTTTCTTTACTTCTTCTCAACACCATTTTTATTACTGTATGTGATTTATTAATACTTTATTGTCATGTACCTAAGCAACATTTACTTGACAAAACCAATAAAAATATTGAAAAGAGAGTAATTAAATTTTTTATTCATGACCTGACTAGGTCGCTAACATAATGATCCTAATACTAATCTCTCTGGAAATTTCATTATTCCTCTTCCTTCAGTCTTTAAAAAAAATAACCATGCACAATTCTTCCAATCTAAAGACCTCAATTTTTGTGTAATATCCTCAATAAATAAATGATTTAAATATAAATTAATTACATTGTCCATCTTGATTGCCTAATCCTCAAAATAAACTAACAAATCTGTCAAACATAATTTCCTTTCACAGATCAATATTGACTTTGCCCAACCTTACAATGACTCACTAGGTGCCTATTCCTCCTGTAAAATATTCCAGCCTTTAATCTAGAACTGAAATCTGGCTCTTTTGGTGGCAATCTTTAGTTCAAATCCCTTTTCTCAGACCTAAACGTAAAGATCTGGATGGCATTTTAATGAATTATAAAATGAGTGGAGCTATGTTGTCATTTCTTTTGGATGAGACATTAAAGTGAGGTGCTGTTTACTTTGTCATGTGAATGTAAGAGATCCCAGAACACAATTTTGGAAAATGGAGGAATTCACCCTTATGCTTGGGCCAGTGTTAACCCCCTCATTTGAAAGCTCATTTGGTAATCATCACACTGTTGTTTACAGAAACCACAATCAAATTAGTGACTCCATTAGTTCCCAAGTCCTTTAGGGATATTCTAAATGGCAATAACAGGGCATGTGATAAATTTGAATCAACATCATTAAAGAACCACTATAACCCTAGGCATGAAGGAAGAACCAAAATGCACCTCCAGGTCCCTAATGATCCTCTACTGTCAGTATCCGAGGATGATGTGCGGGCTGCCTTCAGGAGAGTGAATCCAAGGAAAGCATCTGGTCTGGATGGAGTATCCTGCCGAGTACTGAAAACATGTGCTGATCAACTTGCCAATGTATTCATGGATATGTTCAATATCTCACTCCAGCAGGCCATGGTACCCATCAGTTTCAAACAAGCCTCAATTGTACTGATGCCCAAGAAGAATGTGGTAACCTGCCTTAATGACTACTGACCAATGGTACTCTCATCTACAGTGATGAAGTGTTTTGAGAGGCTAGTGTTGAAGCGTATCTGCTCTTGTCTGAGCAGCGACGTGGATCTGTTCTAATTTGCCTACCTCAGCAAAAGGTCAATAGCAGATGCTATCTCACTGACTCTACACAAAGCCTTGGAATAGTTGGACAGCAAAGACGCATATGCCAGGATGCTCTTTATCAACATTCAACACTATAATCCCCTCAAAATTGACCAGCAAACTCCAAGACAAGCCTCAATTGGACCTTGGATTTACTCACTTCAAGACCCAAGTCAGTGAGGATTGGTAAAAACATCTCCTCCCCATTCTCCATCAGTACTGGAGCATCACAGGACTGCATATGTAGCCCCCTGCTCTGCTCGCTTTACATCTATGACTGTGTGACTCGGGATGACAACAACACCATCTATAAATTTCCCAACGATACCATTGTAGTGGGTTGTATAAAAAGGGGCAATAAGTCAGCGTACAGGAGGGAGATTGAAAACTTGGCTGGATGGTTACTAACAGCAATCTTACACTCAATATCACCTGAGTGTGGACTTCAGAAAGGGAAAACCATAGATGTATGATCCAGTGATAATTGGCAAATCGGAAGAAAACAAGCAAATTTAAATTCCTGGGAATCCCTATCTCAGAGGATCTTTCCTGGACCCAACAATCTAATTTCATTGTGAAGAAACCATGTCAGCACCTATATTTCCTCATGAATTTGAAGAGGTTTGGTATTAAAAACCTTGGCAAACCTCTACAAATGTGTAGTGGACACAGTGCAGTACATCACAGGCAAAACTCTCCCCACCACCAAGAAACTCTATATGGAACGCTGGCGTCAAGGAGCAGCACCAATGATCAAGGATCGATACTTCCCAGGACATGCTCTATTCTTGAATCTGCCATCAGGGAAGAGGTACAGGAGCCACAAGATTCACACCACCAGGTCCAGGAACAGTTACTACCTCTCCACCATTAGTCTCCTCAACAACAAACTCAATCAGAGACTCATTTAAGGTCACTTACTTTGCACATTATTTATTACGGATTTTTTCTGTATTGCACAGTCAGTTTGTTTACATTTCTCTTTTCTTGTACACTTATCTTTTTTGAGTACAGTTTTCTGCTCTATTGATTAGTGGAAATTCTGCCTGGCCTACAGGAAAACAAATCTCAGGGTTGTAAGTGATGTCATGTATGTATCCTGACAATAAATCTGAACTTTATCTTTGACTATGACAGCTTCTTTTACCTGGTACCTTTGGACAGAAGACCAGCACCTCCGGATTCAAGAGCAGTATTTTTTCCCAAAAGCTCTTGAAACCCCCCACCCCAGTTACAATAATTAGGGACTGCACTGACTCCACAGAACAACAGTCTCCACTACTACAGTCATTGTATTTGGACTAGGATAACCATAAATATTTATTATCTAACTTTTTTTGTATCTTTTGTGTCTTTTTAATTAAATTAAATATACCATTGTAGTTGTTTTTGTGGTTGCAACTTACCAACCTCTGGGGATTGTTTGAGTATCTGGAAAATTCAGCCCTGATCAAAAGGATCAGTTTAGCTACTTCTTTTAAAAAGCTTATGAAAAAATTCCAGTTCAGACGATCTGTGCATTTCAATCTCACTTGATATATGCAGAATATTCTGTACAAACACTAACTTCCGAGAGGTCCTTATTCTGAGTATATTCTTGGTTCTCCAGGATTCTGGAGAGGGGGAAGCGTGTGTGTTAGGAAGACTACCCACTGATCTTGTGCAAAGAGTAGTTTGGGTTATTGGGAGCCAATCATCTCAGCATCAGGATATCATTGCCAGGAATTATCAGTGTTGTGTCCTGAGAACTTCTGCACCATGGATACATGACCTGCAGCCTCACTCATCCACATTGTCCAAGCTTGTACCGCATGCCTGTGTTCGGCCAATATCCTTGCCTTTTCCCTATTTTTATCCCTGTTTAAATGCCAACAGTTGTCCCTGCTTCTACCATTTCCTCTGGTGGGTCATTCCATGTACCCACCACCCTCTGTACGAAGAAGGTGTCTGTCGGGCTCCATTTAAACCTCACTGGTAGCATCTTGAATCTATGCCCCTTCGTTTTCAATTCATCTGCTCTGGTAGGGGAAGAGGGAAGGTGATGAATATTTTACCTTATCTACATCACTCATGAAATTGTCACTAGTTCCCTTTGTAGCCTCTGGTGCACCAGGAGAAAAATTACAGCATATCCAGCCTCTGCTTTATAATTCAAGCCCAACAATCCTGGCAACATTCTTTCAGACTGTTTTCTGCATCATTTCCAGCTTAATAATATACTTCATATAGCAGGGTGACTAAAATAGCACACAATACTCTAAGTGCGGCCTTGCCAACATCAGCTACAGCCGTGACGTGATGTCCCTGCTCCTCTACTCGCTGCCTTTAACCAATAAAGACAATCTTTCCAATATCCTTCCTCATCCTACATATTATCCTCCAAATTGAAATTGCTAATAGCTTCTTTCATGTAAAGGATAGATGGCTGTTCATTCTATTAGATTCTAGTTTGGTTAACAATGTTTAGAAATATGTGTGAACTTCAATTAAAAAAAACCACCTTTGCACTCTTGTGTTGAATGCAAACAGACAAAATAATTTGTTGCATCTTTTCAAACTTGTCTAGCTTTGAAATTTGAAATTTGTGTAGGTAATCATTTGTAAATGTGAATAGAATATTGCTAAATGGGCTTAAATATCCAGAATTTAAGTTTGTGTAATAATCTACCATTTTAAAGTAAACCTTAGTTATGAAAACTGAGCTCAAAATTGGAGATAATGCCCTGCCTGGCTAAAAATTGAAACCAGACGGATCAATGTGATTGCTTCCGAAATTGCACAGCAAGAGAAATTAGAGATTGCCTGCTGAGAGCCCAATGATACCCAGATCCTGATAAATAAATTTAAAAAAATTAGATATGTGCAATAGGATCATGGCAAAAATAGCTGCAAAGCCACATGTATCTGAGCAAGCAAGTAATGCGGTGGATGGGGGGGAAGCTTCAGTGCCAATGTTTCTCATAATCAATCAAGCAAAGCATTAAGTCGATTTTCCTGGCCAGGATCTGCCATTCAATTCCCAGCTGTGTTTACTCACCTGGGCCAACTGGAGAAGTTATCTAATTGGATCTCTGCATCTCAAGCCAGGTGGCAATCCCAAGATGGCAAATGGGGCTGCAGATGTACAGCCCTGGAGTGGATTTGAAAGGACAACAGAAGGCAAAACTGGGGTTTGCGGGTTCACCTCATGGGAAATAATTTTACAGTTCTCTGTTAAACTTTGTTAAAAAAGGATTAGTTATGGAGTTATTGCTAGAAGAATGTGATACTTCAGTAAAGTGGCTTTTGGACTGAGTTTGAGATGAGATGAGAGTTTATTGTCCTATACACAAGTACAATGTTCAGAAGCACAGAAATTCTTACTTGCTGCAGCCACACAAGGATAGAAGATACCCAAGTTTCTTGTTTACGTTAAAAGAGACTAAAGTTTAATCTTTCAATAATGAAATGATACCATAATAATCTTCTTTGATAACATCATTTGAAGCGATATTGCCTGTCTCCTGTCTCTATATTTGGATGGTTCTTTAGCAAAGAAGAGAGAATTAATAAAGCGATCTAAAATAAAGAAGGCTTTGGCTAGATAAATATTTGAGTTTCCATAGGCTTAAGTGTTGACAACCAAATGTCATACATAGGTGATTGGGAAAGAACTGAAGAGAAAGTGGACAGAGGAAGGGGCAAAGATTTAGAATGCATTGTCAAATTCAATTGTGCATAATGCCAGATGCCATGGCATCTGACACCAAACATTTTCTTTCGCTTGGCTTCGCGGACGAAGATTTATGGAGGGGGTAAAAAGTCCACGTCAGCTGCAGGCTCGTTTGTGGCTGACAAGTCCGATGTGGGACAGGCAGACATGGTTGCAGCGGCTGCAGGGGAAAATTGGTTGGTTGGGGTTGGGTGCTGGGTTTTTCCTCCTTTGCCTTTTGTCAGTGAGGTGGGCTCTGCGGTCTTCTTCAAAGGAGGTTGCTGCCTGCCAAACTGTGAGGCGCCAAGATGCACGGTTTGAGGCGTTATCAGCCCACTGGCGGTGGTCAATGTGGCAGGCACCAAGAGATTTCTTTAGGCAGTCCTTGTACCTTTTCTTTGGTGCACCTCTGTCACGGTGGCCAGTGGAGAGCTCGCCATATAACACCATCTTGGGAAGGCGATGGTCCTCCATTCTGGAGACGTGACCCATCCAGCACAGCTGGATCTTCAGCAGCGTGGACTCGATGCTGTCGACCTCTGCCATCTCGAGTACTTCGACGTTAGGGATGAAAGCGCTCCAATGGATGTTGAGGATGGAGCGGAGACAACGCTGGTGGAAGCGTTCTAGGAGCCGTAGGTGGTGCCGGTAGAGGACCCATGATTCGGAGCCGAACAGGAGTGTGGGTATGACAACGGCTCTGTATACGCTTATCTTTGTGAGGTTTTTCAGTTGGTTGTTTTTCCAGACTCTTTTGTGTAGTCTTCCAAAGGTGCTATTTGCCTTGGCGAGTCTGTTGTCTATCTCATTGTCGATCCTTGCATCTGATGAAATGGTGCAGCCGAGATAGGTAAACTGGTTGACCGTTTTGAGTTTTGTGTGCCCGATGGAGATGTGGGGGGGCTGGTAGTCATGGTGGGGAGCTCAACATGATTATCCAACTGCACGAAAACCAACAAGGTCGGGTCAGATACAGCAATGAGCTCTCTGAACCCTTCTCCATTAACAATGGCGTGAAGCAAGGCTGTGTTCTCGCACCAACCCTCTTTTCAATCTTCTTCAGCATGATGCTGAACCAAGCCATGAAAGACCCCAACAATGAAGACGCTGTTTACATCCGGTACCGCACGGATGGCAGTCTCTTCAATCTGAGGCGCCTGCAAGCTCACACCAAGACACAAGAGAAACTTGTCCGTGAACTACTCTTTGCAGACGATGCCGCTTTAGTTGCCCATTCAGAGCCAGCTCTTCAGCGCTTGACGTCCTGCTTTGCGGAAACTGCCAAAATGTTTGGCCTGGAAGTCAGCCTGAAGAAAACTGAGGTCCTCCATCAACACCAAACATACAGCAGCTCTAAAGTGGTGGCTCCCTTCATAAGAACTGACCACACTTTGGACAATACAACTCATTAACATATGACAAGATTCATATATAAGCCTTGTGAGGTCTTCCATGCGAGAGCATCAGAGATGTCCTCCTTCTTCAAAATACAGGGTTTCCCCTCTACTACCATCAACTCGGCCCTCATCAGTATATTCTCCATTAATCTGTCCTGGCCACCTCCACCCCAATGCGCAAGGAAAACCATTCAGATCTCTTCCTGCCCTTAGTTTTCGTATTCATTCATTTCCATCATAGTACATCATTAGATTCATTTCTATTTACACCATTGCCACCAATGTGGCTCCTTCTCATTTCTCTTCCTTCTGTTGGTTGAGGGCTTCCCATTGGTCTCAGGCCCTCATTGCCCAGTAATGGAAGGATTCTAGACTGTTGCCCTCGTGATGGCTTCATCAAGTCTCATTGCACCCCCCCCTCCCCCCAGCACGTACTCCTGCAGTTTGGAATGTGTCAATCGGCAGCATTCCCTCACCTACATCTCTGTTTGCTGAAAGACCAACAGGTTTTGGGCAGACCAAAGGGCATCTTTCAAGGGAGCAGCCCATAAATCAGAGAGTCATCTGTCACGCTGCTGCTGGGGATAAACAGATAAGAGGACTCTTGCATTCTTCTCCTCACACTCTTAGTGAATCTGCATTCTGCAGAGGTAGGTGACTGTCTCCACTCCATTGCGGTCATCTTGGGGACAACATGCATGATGGGTGATGCTTGGTTGTATAGGAAGGATCTCACTGGGAGGGGTCCTCTCATTGCCTGCCAGGCCAAGTCCTGGTGCTTGTTTGTGAACATTGGCGATGAGGCATTCTGCCAGATGACCTGGATGATCTGCTAAGGGTGCCACCCACCATGTCCATTGAGTTCTTCTCTCTCGGTGTCTGCAGGATGTTCCATGCAGACCATTGCCTGATGGCATTGTGGTCAACGTGTTTGTCTGGAAAAGATTTTCCACGAAGGATATGTGTTGTGGCAAAGTCCATCTGACTGGAACATTGTGTGGCTGTGGGGTTAGGCCCATCCTTCACAATGCCTGGGGCAGGTAGAACCTCAGTGCATAGTGGCACTCGGTGGCCTCATATTTTAACTCCATGCACTGTCTGAAGATAGTCATCAGGTTGGGGGCCACATGGGCATGCTTTTGCCCTCATTGTCTGATGACTTGTACATGGTGACCCTTTGGACCCTTTTCATCTTGGATCTCCATATGAATCGGAGACCTGCTCTGGTGACTGCCGGGATGGAGGGATGGGTTAAGGGCCACACCTGCTCCATGTATTGCATTACCGAAACCACCTCGCACCTGATGACCAGTTTCTTCCCTTTTATTGAAAGTGAGTTCTGTGCCCACAGTCCCAGTTTCTGGTGGACCTTTGCGATCCACTCTGACCAATTTTTGCTGCACATCTCAGCCCCTCCAAACTAGATCCTCAACACCTTCTGGTAGTCAGATCTCATTGTGAAGGGGATGATGGACTGGTCAGACCAGTTACCAAAGACTATTGCCTTGCTCTTCAGGTTTACTCTGGAGCCTAATGCGGACTGAAAAAGGCCAGGGATGCTGATTAGTCTGCGGACTGATATTGTGTCCGAACAAAGAATGGTGATATCATCCATGTACAGGAAGGTCTTGTCTGAGTGTCTCCACAACTTGGCAATTTCACTCCTCTTATGCCCTCGTCATTCCTGATGGTTTCAGCAAAGGGATCTATGCAGCACACAAATAAGACTGGGAACCATGGACAACCCTGCCTGACTCCAGACTTGATGGGGAAGCTATCTGTTTCCCACCCATTGATTTGGTATGCACTATAAATGTTCTTATAGAGCAGTTTAATCCAATTTCGGATTCCCTCCCCAAAGCCCATTCTGGAGACCCGTCCATCACGTTATCCAGTCGAAAGTTCTCACCTCCGCTTACCAGGCAGGTGTATACCCCTATGTCCTGCATGGTTATCTCTGAGCAGAGTGAGGCTGTCAGAGATTTTCCTGCCTGGAACCATGCAGGTTTGGTCTGGGTGGATCATTTACCACCTCCAGAGAAATATACAATCAAAGGGTAGCTGGAGAGAATCAGCAGGTTTGGTAGCATTTTATTCCTTGCCATGCTGAGTTTCTCCAGCTCCTTTTTGTTTGTTCAAGGTTCCAGAAATTGCAGTCCTTACATTTCTCTAGTGTACAATCATGTCAACTGACTTATCTAACAGTAGCAATCTAGTTTTGGCTACTTAGAGGTGAGCACTTGATGACGATTAGAAACAAGTAGAAAATGGGTCATCTTGGAAGGTCCAAGATTGTTATTGCCTAAATTCCATCACTTGTAGTTTCTTTCATAAAACCATACTTGTGCCTCAATCTTGCACACCTCCCTCTCCACTGAAATAAGGGAATTAACCTAAAATGTTAATCCCGCCTTGATGTTGCCTAACCTGCTGAATATTTCCAGATCTTTGTGTTTTTTATTAATTTCAGATTTCTAGTTTTTAAACTGTTACAAAATAAATTAGCAGCAATGGAAATATCCCACAGACAATCGTATTTTCAAAAACAATAATTTTTTATTATTAATTATTAATAACATAATACTTCACACTTAACCCCACTATGCACAGGTGCATGTATGTGTGTGTGCGCGCGCGCGCGCATGTGGTAAAACCAAAACCATATAGTTCAAGCATAATTCTGAAGAAGTGATTTTAAAGTTCAGTGTCAGAAAGCTTTTGTGTTGAAACTCAGTCTTTACTGCTGTTCAAAAACAATTATGGGCATCAGATTTCTTTAAATTGTTACTCAAAAGCAATTATGAAGAATTTTGAAACATCAAGTTCTTTAAAACTAACCTCTTTAAAACTAACACATTTCTGGTAGAATTGTGTTCAGAGCAATATTTCTTCATACGAGTGATTTTCTCTCTCTTCTATGGAGATTTTGGAATCTGTGCTCCACATGATGACTCTTTTCTCTTTTCAGAGACAGTGAAGTGGCTATTTTCTTCCACCATGATTTCACTATAGTGCCCTATAGAAAAGGACAAGATTGAACTTCCCCATTTATCTTAAAGAGAGAGTCAGAAGTGGTCTTCCTCCTTTAAAAGCCACTTATTTTGTCTTCTCTTTTGACTAGGAGTAACTTGTAACAGTACCTTTTATGGTTATTCTATTTCAATCCTGTGTTACTCACAGGAGGGCCAAGTAACTGCTTCTATCCTATGTTACCTATAGGATGGCCAGGCATCTTCTTCTGTTTTAAAATGCTTCTGGGTCAGTTCTCCAAAATGTCTCATCACATGACATGTGACATAATTTCTATCTTTGAAGTTCCTTCGAAGTTCATTCAAATCTATATGTTAAAAGCATTTCTGTCCACTTAGACCCACTTCAAAAGCATGAATCTAGAGCAAAGGACTCTGAACTATCTGTTAGTCAGCCAGCTGAATGGCTGTGCATGTAAACAGATGTTTCTGAGCAAGCACCTATTGTTTTGAGTTCTCAATGGAGAGAAGTCATAAGACTTTTATGAGTGCAGTTTTGAATTAGCAGTCTTTTTAAGCAAACAAGTTTCCAGCAGATCAATACCTTAACAAACTTTTTGTCTTCCCAAATGACTCGCCATCTGCCATCTCAAAGAATTATGTGCGTGTCTGTGTGTCCGTGTCCAAACCCACAAAAACTAACTTTACTAAGAAATAAATCTCTTCTAACTAAAGATTTTAATTTTAAAGATTAATATTAGCACAAATCTGTCACAAAATATTTTGACTAATATTAGTTAGATAAACTTGCATCAGTACTAAGAGAAGTGATATAATTGTTTGACAAAAGAGAAGTATGGTGTCACGCTGGAGGAGATGAGGGCTGCGGTGACTCATCTTGATGAGTCCCCACACAATTATACAGAGCTACTGCCAATAAATTGAATTGATTAGATTCAGACTTTCTAAACCTTTTTCCCACCTCAATTAGACCACTTCCCATTCTTGAAGGGAAAAGGTGAGGGAGGGAAAATTTAGGGCACAGAGTGGAAGGTTCCTGGAACAAGGGTAGAGATGAAAGAAGATTTGGCGATAGGATTTAAGAGGTTTCTAGATAGACATATGAATATGCAATAAAGGGACATTGACATTGAGTAAAAGATGCAGAGTTTTAATTTAAAACTCATGTTCAGTGGGTTGTAGCATTCTACATTCGAACCAACCTTTCCAGTTGAGGCAGAGATTCACATGCACCTCCTCCAATCTCATCTACTGCATTTGGTGCTCCTGGCGCAGCCTCCACTATATTGGTGAGACCAAGCAGACTTGGGGACCAGAGCTTTTACATTCTGTCTGCAATAGCCATTTCAATTTCCTTTCCCATTCCCTCAGCAATCCTTGGACTTCTCCACCTGCCATACATAGTGAGGCTGCATACAAACTAGAGGAACAACACCTCATATTCCTTTTGGGCAGTCTATTGCTCAATGGTATTAACATTGAATTTTACGATTTCAGGACATGTGTCACTCTTCTGAATTACTTCCAATCTTCTTTGGCCTTTCCCCACATAGCAAGTTGCCCATTCTCACCCCCCCCCCCCCACCCTCTTTGATTCCTTTCTCTTTCCTCCTTATTTCCCCATTTGGATTCTTCTCCAGCCCCAGCCCCATCCCCTTCAGTTCCATCTGATCTCTCATTGTGCCTTTCCTGTCATCATCTCTTCTTATCAGCTGATGAAACAGGCACACTCTATCAATCATCTCACCCTTTTGCTTTGTTCTCCCTCTATCTAGCATCTGCCTGTCAACTGCCTTTATCTACATCATTTCTCTCGGGTCCATCAATCCCCCCATGGCCCTAGTTTCATCCTTCCCACCCTGTCCTCATTATACAATCTCTCAAATCTCTCTCTCTCTTCCCCCCCCCACCCCACCTCTCTTCCACACTCTCCATCCTGATGAAAGATAATGGCCTGAAACACTGACAATTCTTTTTTCTTACCAGCAGATTGTGTGTTGCTTCAAATTAGAGGGAACTGAAGCAGAATTTATTTATATGTTTCTTTTCATTGACAATTATACAACTTCATTATTTTAACAGCAAAATATAATCTGCTGGTAGAACTCAGTGGGTTGAGCATTGCATCAGTCATAAACACATGGAGAGATACAGCACAGAAACTGTTTTTTTTTTGCTCACCTTGTCCTTGCAGATCATCAATAACCCATTTTTACCCCAATCCTCCCATAACTCATTTTATCCTCGCCATCATGAGCTGAAATTGTTACATTCTCCCCTTACCTTGATGAAAGGTTCAAGCCCAAAACTTGGGTTACATATATTTATCTTCCCTGCCTTCCATATCTCTATCAGCTTCTACCACTCATCAACACATTCTTAGTCATTTGCTTCACTTGTTCTTATTGTCATTCAACTATACATCCAGGTTCTGTTTAGTAATTTTAATACCAAACACCATTGCCATTTAAGAGTATCTGAGGGGCTTCCCCACCAGACTCAGCCCATAAAGGCCCAGTTACAGAAAGTCCCAAGACTGTGCTCCTTCCCCATAAAACATTTGGGTTGACTGCACTAAGCTTCAGTGGGGTTCTTCAGCAGTCTGGAATGTACAAATCAGCACCAATTTGTTCACAGAACTCTTGTTATGTTAGAGGACCAACATGTTTTGGGAAGACCAAAGAGTGTCTTTCACCAAGTTGACAACCACTTGATGTCCCTCTGCGAGTATTTAATCCCGGGAACAGCCTGTAAATCAGAGAGTTCTCTGTTATGCAGCTGCTCTGGATGAACTATGGCTGGGAGGCTTGTCTCCTTCTCCAGACATTAGCAAATCCACAGTCTGCAGAGAGGTGGGCAAGGGATTCATTCACATTTTGGGTCAGGGCCCTCCATCAGGATTAAGAGTGCAGAGAGAAGAGAGCCAGCATGAAGTGAGAGAGAAGGGTGAGAGAGAAGCTTGAGGATGATGGGATGGAAAGTAGATAAAGGGAGAAAGAACAAAAGGTATGTGGAATCGAGTGGGGAAGAGAAGAGAGAGGTTGAGACAAAAGCAGCATGGTGGAATCAGATAAGAAAGGGATAATGGGCAGCTGGAACCAGGAGGGCAGAAACAATGAAGGAACCCGGATGAATAGGTATGTGGGAGATGGGCAGAATAAACAAGGTCGGAGAGGATGAAGGGTTTAGGCAATGAGCTGGGGAAGGGAGCAATGGGGAGAGGTGGACAAAGGGAAAAATAAACTGTGTGGACAGGTGGGAGAAGGAAATGAACATGGGGATGTGAGTTACATGAAATTAGAACATTTGAAGTTCACTCTGCTCTAACTATGTCTATCTACACTAATCGCATTTTCAGTTTCAGATTTCAGATTTATTGTCAGTACATACATGACATCACATACAACTCTGAGATTTTTTTTCTGTGGGGCAGTCGGACTTATCACCCATTGTTAGTGCAAAAAACAATTGTACTCAACATACACATGTAAACAAATAAAGAAATGTAAACAAACTGACTGGGCAATACAGAGAAAAAAATTGATAAAGTGCACAAGTAAGAGTCCTTAAATGAGTCCCTGATTGAGTTTGTGGTTGAGGAGTCTGATGGTCGAGGGCTAGCAGCTGTTCCTGAATGTGGTGGTGTGAGTCTTGTGACACTTATACCTCTTTCGTGATTGTAGCAGCGTGAACAGAGCGTGTGCTGGGTGGTGTGGATGATTGCTGCTGCTCTCCGATGGCAGCATTGATGGCTGTACCTTGCATTGGCTCATACCTCTCTAAGCACACGGAAGGAATTTTGACATGTGGAATACATCTGCAGCTCTCAATCTTGTTGAAGGGTTCCAACCCAAAATGTTGACTGACCATCTCTATCCATGGATGCTGCCTGACCCCACTGAGTCCCTCCAGCTTCTCTTTGTTTACTCAAGATTCCATATCTGCAGATTTTGCATTTCTTAGTTATTCACAGGATTTGTTTGCTCTTCATCTGCTGATCTGATTTGCTTTTCAACAGCTTCCTTGCTCCCTTTTAATGGTTTCCACATGGGATGTAATCTATGCTCTGCTCTCTCAGGTTTATGAAAATGAATCCACATGGCACTATGTTTAAGGAAAAGGGCGTTGCTCTCAGGTGATCTAACAAGTTTTATTCCTTAACCACACCCCTAAAATAAATGATCTGGTATTCATTACGTTTTCATTTCTGTGAGTTAGTTGTGCAGCTGTGATTACAAGTTTGCAACAGTCACTATATTGGAATGGTACATAATGAATTACTTCAGCAATCAGGAAAAGGATATGAAAAGCTTCATATAAATCCAAACATTTCATTTATTTTTATGCTACATCCCAGGTGATGTATATTGACCAGATTGAAACAGTTATATTTTACATTATGAAATAATTTAAAACTAATAGGGGTAATATTTGCCCTGTTGCTAGAACCAGTATTTCTCACCTCTGTGGTTAGAACTAGTATTCTCGACCTCATGGGCTGCAAGTAGCAGATGGAATTTAATGCAGGCAAGTGTGAGGCGAGGCAGTTTGGAAAGACAAACCAAGATAACAAATACGTGGTAAACAGTAGAGCACTGAGGAATGCAGTAGATCGGAGGTGTCTGAAAATACAGATACATAATTCTCTGAAGGTGGTGTGACAGGTAGACAGGGTCGTAAAGAGGGCTTTTTGCACATTAGCCTTCATAAATCAAAGTATTGAGTCTAAGAGTTGGGATGTTATGGTAACGTTGTATTAGACAGAATTGATGCCAAATTTGGAGTAATATGCGCAGTTTTTATCTTCTAACAACAGGAATTATATCAATAAAATTGCAAGAGTGCACAGAATACTTAGCAGGATGCTGCCGAAAGTTGAGGAGTTGAGCTATAGAGAAAGGTTAAATAATCAGGGCTTTATTCTGTGAAGTGCCAGAGAATGATAGAGGTATTCAAAATTATAAGAAGTGCAGAACCTCCACTGATGTTGGTTGAGGCAAGAACTGGAGGACGTGGGTTGAAATGTTTCAGGGGACATTAGGAAGAGCCTCTGCACTCAAGAGGGTGGTAAGAATATGGAATGAGCTGCCAGTGGAAATGGTTGATGCTGGTCTAATTTTGACATTTAAGAGATGATTGGGTAGGTACATGGATGGGAGATATATGGAGGGTTATGATCCCAGTGCAGGTCGATTGGACGAAGCAGAATGATAGTTTGGCACAGGCAAGATGGGCTGAAGATCCTGTTTCTGTGCTGTTATGTTCTAAAAATTGCGAACCTGTGTATTTGCATCGTATCTTCAGCAAGCCATTGTCAATGTAGTACTGCCTCCCAGTGGAGCATGAAGTATAGCCCTGCTTCCCTGGAAATGAAATGTCCAAGCTACTACCATTCTTCCAGGATTCTCCTGTTCTGGGTAATTAACATGCCCATTCTAATAGCCATAACAGAGTGTTAGTTTATCCTTGCATCAAATTTAGGCTGAAATATTTGGAATGCTCCATTGTCAAATTAATACAACCTGGTTATTAAAACCAGCATATCCTTGTACAGGTATGGATTGGTTCTCTTTAAGTAAATCCTAAAATGTATTTGGAAGGATATCAGAAGTCTTATTATACATTGGATAACAGACTTAATCCATAGCAGTGGTGTATTAATAATAATGGATTCCTGATTTGAACAGTAGATTCAGAATTAATGATTTTAAGTGTCAGGAAATACAGGTTTTTGTTTAAATTCAACAGAAGTGAATTTACGTAAATACAATGCAAAGCTGGTGCACCATCTTTGTTTCACATAATATTCCCAACTGGGAAATTAGAACGTTGATAATCAGCATTTAGTTCATCTTTGAAGAAATGCCATAAAGTACCAGAAGGTCAACCCTGTTGGTGGAATGTATCAGTGCTTCAGAAAAATGAGGAAGCAAAATAAAATTAGATGTGACGCCAGAAGTTTCTCATTTTGCCTTTCTGTCTTTCAGGATTTGTGTAGGAAGGGAAGCAATTGAGAGAATAAAATGGTATGTATCATTTACAATACACGGTTACAGCTCCAGTGACGCAGTTTTGAATCCGATGCTGTCTGTAAGGAGTCTGTGCGTTCTCCCCATGTCTGGATGGGTTCCCTCCAGGTGCTCAGGCTTCTTCCCACCATTCAAACTGGGGGTGCAGGTTAATTGGGGTATTTGGACAGCATATGCATGTGGGTCGGAAGTGCCTTTTACTGTGCTCTATGTATGTCTAAATGTCAAACCAACCACTAAAATGTTATTGATAATATAGACATGTTTTTTTGTCTGAAATTTCTTCATACTTTCAATGGTCCATATTCTATTATGTACTCTCTATATTTTAGGCTTACTTCTTCTGATTTATATTTTCAACCATTATTGATAGGACAAAAAATCCCTCACCAAATGAAGACCACAATTTTGAGAGCCTTTTTTCACCGGTATATCATGGCTGCATTGCTTATTTTATACATTCAACCCATTGCTGCAACTCTTCAAGGCTATTTTGATATCAACTCCCAAACATTTGGCCTCGGAGCTGAACAAGGGAAGTTGATTCAAGGGAGCTGTACTGGCCTTTGACTTTCCCGGCAAACTCACACACCATTTTTTGCTTGCATTTTTATTGTTGTTTCTCCATGGTTGATTGAGTCAAAATCTTCAAGGAGACCATGAAAGCATTAATCCACTCGTTAACCAGAATGAGATATCAGTCTGTTCTTTCTAGCGCTACAGGAAATTTGAGAGGAGTGGGAATGGGAGAAGGCATTTTATACATAACTTTCTTCTTCCCATCCCTCAGTTCTAAGTTTTATAACCTTTAACACAATGAAGTGAGATTTCGAGTTGTGAAGAGGTATTATTTTTCCTTTTAAACTCTGAACACATGTGCAAAAAATAAATGATGTAAATTGTTTGCATGGATGATTTGACTTTGAAAGGATCATCGCAAGCATTGACATCTCATAGAGCCAGAGTTATGCCGCATGGATTTGCTCTTTTAGCCCAACCTTTCCATGCTGGTCAAGTTCCCTACCTATGCTAATTTCATTTGCCAGTGTTTGGCCCATACCCCTTTCCTAACCATGCACCTGTCTCAATAACTTTTAATAAACCTAATTGTACCTGACACTAACACTTCCACTAGCAGATTGTCCACATTCCCACTGCCCTCTGTAATCTCCTTTAAGTCTTTCTCTTCTCATTTTAAATCCCTGGGAAAAACTGTGATCATTCACCTTATCGATGGCCCCTCATGATTTTGTATTTTTTTTTCTGGAAATTAACCAAAGGTAAACACGTCTGATCTTTTTACATCAGCATTTCAGCACGGACACTGGTACGGCTGTCATTCTCCCAGGGAGCGGAGCGGCTCTCTCTGATGAACTTACCCTTACTGATTCACCCAGAGGAGGAGTGATAATTGAGGATATCCAGAAAGACTCCCCAGTTGCAAGAGCCGGTACTTTGAAGAAAGGTATAATTGTTGCCTATTTTTGAATGTGTTACAATAAATTAAAAAATGCTTCCAGTGGGCTAACCTAGAAATAAAACTGTCAATGGGAAAACTATATATAGATATTGCTTTCAGGTTCAAATAGGTACTCCAGTATTCCATAAGTCCAGCAGAACAATGCACATGTCCCTTCCTCAAGGCATCATAGAATGTAGCTTCATTGCCTTGGCTTCGCTCCCTCATTCACCCTACTAATTTCTTATGGAAGGAAGGATTTGGATTCAGGGAGTGAATTGTCGAGTCCAGTTAAGTTTCTGGTCAATGGTCAGGTTTGGGATTAGTGATGGTGATGCCATTGGATGTCATGAGTATGTGATGAGTCACTTGCTCTCTCTCTCTCTCTCTCTCTCTCTCTCTCTCTCAATCACTGTCTCCCCCTTGTTGGAGTCGGTGATTACAAAGCAATTTTGTGGTAGAAATGTTACTTTATTACTTTCAGCCCATACCTGAATTATTCATGTACTGCTCAATTTTCTCTGAGGAGTAGAGTGAAACACAATAGGGTGCAGACGCTGTGATTGTAGTGAACCCACCCAAATGCTGGAGGAACTCGGATGGTCTTTTCAGCATCTAGAGGAGACAAAGATACATTTTGAGCCTGAGCCTTTCTTCAAGAAGAAAAAATCAGGATAATCAGAAGGAGGATATATATCAGAAGGTCTCAGAATTCAAACAATGGAGGAATCCAGACCAACAAAAGGTGTAATTGGATACGATGAGAGACTTGCTAGTATTTCTCATCACTGTGTGAAAGGAGACAGGGAATGGAGAGATGATGGGGAAGAAGGGGGTGAGTTTTTTTTTTAATCGAAAGCCAGGAAAGTCAATATTAATGCCAACCGGTTGGAAAGTGGCCAGTTGGAAGATGAGCCAGTACATGAGACCAAGGGCAGACATGTGAACAACAGAATGGGATGGAGAATTGAAATGGGTGGCCACTGGAAGATCCACGCTATTGTGGCGGACAGAGCTGTGGTGCTCAACAAAGTTATTTACCACTCCGTATCCAGTCTCTGGATACAAAATCAAGGCTCATGGGATTGGGGGCAAAGTATTGATGTGGATTGAGAACTGGCTGGCAGGTAGAAGACAGAGAGTTGGGATAAATGGCTCGTTTTCTGAGTGGCAGGCGGTGACCAGTGGGGTACCACAGGGATCTGTACTGGGACCCCAGCTGTTCACAATTTACATTAATGATCTGGATGAGGGGATTGGATGTAATATCTCCAAATTTGCAGATGACACTAAGCTAGGAGGGGTTGTGTGCACGGAAGAGGAGGTCAGGAAGCTCCAGTGTGATTTGGATAAATTGAGGGACTGGGCAGATACATGGCAAATGCACTACAATGTGGATAAATGTGAGGTTATCCACTTTGGTAATACAAACCGGAGGGCAGATTACTATTTGAATGGCAATAGATTAAGAGATGGGGAAGTGCAGAGAGACCTAGGGGTACTTGTACATCAGTCTCTGAAGGCGAGCATGCAGGTACAGCAGGCGGTTAAAAAGGCAAATGGTATGTTGGCCTTCATATCAAGAGGGTTTGAGTATAAGAACAAGGATACCTTACGGCAGCCGTACAGGGCCTTGGTGAGATCCCACCTGGAGTATTGTGTGCAGTTTTGGTCACCTTATCTAAGGAAGGATGTTCTTGCAATGGAGGGAGTGCAGAGGCGATTCACCGGGCTGATACCTGGAATGGCAGGAATGACTATGAGGAAAGATTGCGCAAATTGGGATTGTACTCGCTGGAGTTTAGAAGATTGAGAGGTGATCTCATAGAGACATATAAAATTCTGGCAGGACTGGACAGAGTGGATGCAGATGGGATGTTTCCAAGGATGGGAAAATCCAGAACCTGGGGCCATGGTTTGAGGATAATAGGTAAACCATTTAGGACCGAGATGAGGAGGAATTTCTTTACCCAGAGGGTGGTGAATCTGTGGAATTCATTGCCACAGAGGGCAGTAGAGGCAGGTTCATTAAATATATTTAAGAGGGAATTAGATATATTTCTTCAGTATAAGGGTATTAAAGGTTACGGAGAGAAGGCGGGGACGGGGTACTGAACTTTAAGATCAGCCATGATCTCGTTGAATGGCAGAGCAGGCTCGAATGACCTACTCCTGCTCCTATCTTCTATGTTTCTATGTTTCTATTTTTCTCTCTGATGCAGATACTCTCAACCGACATCTTCTATAAACCCACCAACTCCCACAGCTACCTCAACTACACCTCTTCTCACCCTGTCCCCTGTAAGGATTCCATTCCATTCTCTCGATTCCTCCATCTCCATCGCATCTGCACCCAAGATGAGAACTTCCATGCCAGATCATTAGAGATGTTCTCTTTCTTCCAACAACATGGCTTTCTCACTACCACCATCAACTCAGCACTCACCTGCACATCCTCCATTACCTGCACATCTGTCCTGGCTCCCTCTTCCCCCATGCACGCTAAGGACAGAATTCCTCTTCCCTTCAACTACCTCCCCACCAGCCTCTGCATCCAACACATCCTCCTCTGCAATTTCAGTCACCTACTACATGATCCCACCATTAGATACATATTCCCCTCTCCTCCCCTCTCTGCCTTCCACAGGGACTGCTCCCTCTGTGGCTCCCTTGTACCCTGCCCTCTCCACCAATCTTACCCTTGGGACCTACCCCTCTGACCGCAGGAGATGCACCACTTGTGCTCACATCTCTTCCCTCAGCACCATTCAGGGTCCCAAACAGTCCTGAAGGAACATTTCAGTTGTGAACTTGCAATGGTCATCTACTACATCCAGTCTTCCCACTGTGGCCACCTCTACATCAGAGAGACTGGACACAGACTGGGAGATTGCTTTATAGAGCACCTTGGCTCTGTCTGCTGCAATAGCATGGATCTCCCAGAGGCCACCCATTTCTTTATTTTTAATGATTAAAACAGAGGATTTCCCTTTTTTTAGAATATTTTATTTAAAATGTACATCCATGTAATTATAATTGTACAGAGTCAATAATTAAATTTAAAATGACAGTGGTATTAACCCCTCCCTCTTACTTGCCCTCCCCTCTCTCTTACCCCCGTTCCACTATAAAAGTTATAATAGATACAATATATAGTTATATAAAAGAATTATATAAAAAGTGAAATAAAAGTATAAAGAAAAAAATAATATTAAAGGATTAGCTCACATACTGAGATCTTACAGTATTTATATTAAATGACTTTGGGGAAGAAGATTATTACAGGTCTTAAGAGGCCAGAAGTAAATTTTTACATATTTAACCCATAACAGGCTTCAAATTTGTACAAAAGTTGAATATTTATTTATTAAATTATTGTTATTTTCTCCAAAGGTATACAACTTTGCATTTCCGAATGCTATCTTTCCATGCCCAAATGTGCATCTGATTACCAAGTCACTGCTATACAGTTCCTTGCCACTATTGGAGCAATTTTAATAAATTTCACTTGATAAAATGTTAATTTTAATTCAGGTCTTGTTCCTTCTACATTCACCATATAACCATATAAAAAAATAAATCTGGGTTTTGTGGAATAACAATACCAATAATCTGTTCTTAAAAACTTTCCTAAATCCATCCAAAAAGTTCTAACTTTAGAACATGACCAAGTGGAGCGCACATCTAAAACATTTATCTCATAAGTCCGATTTAATTTTGTGCAGTTTTTGTGGTGTTAAATATAATAATGTAAATAATTATACTGAACTAAACTGTAGCATTTATAACATTTGTCATACAGGCTTGACAAGGTTCTGCCTATCTTTTCTCATCAATTGTAATATTTAAATCAACCTTCCATTTCCGTCTAGATTTATGTATTCCTTTTTAATAGTGCCTGCTTGTAATAAAAGATATATTGTAGAAATACATTTCTTAGTATAATCTCTCCTGATAAGAACTTCCAGCTCATTACAAGTTGGTAAGTACATTATTGGACCTATTTTTTCCCACAATTATCCCCTCAATTGAAGATAACAAAAAAATGTATTCTGAGTAATTCCATATTTATTTAACTGTTGAAACAACATCAATTGACCTTGTTCATAACAATCTTCTACATTTTTAATACCATTGTGAAACCATATATTTAAAAATGGGTTATCTTTAGTAAAAGATTGTTTTGAATCAAAGGTGTTTTAGATGATATACTTACTTTCATTCCTATTTCATTTTTTATCTTGTTGCAAATGGTAATCAAATGTTTAAGCAAAGGTGCCTCCTTCATACCAATTATTAACACTGAATCTTATTTATAAATGCTAATTTCTCTCCTATTTTATCTGTTAAGGGTTATTATATTTTATATTATATATAAATATGTCTTTAAAAGAGATAGATTGTGGGGGTTTTGTGAAGACCGCAGAGCCCACCTCACTGACAAAAGACAAAGGAGGAAGAACCCAACACCCAACCCCAACCCACCAATTTTCCCTTGCAACCGCTGCAACCGTGTCTGCCTGTCCCGCATCGGACTTGTCAGCCACAAACGAGCCTGCAGCTGATGTGGACATTACCCCTCCATTAATCTTCGTCCACGAAGCCAAGCCAAAGAAGAACTTCACAAACAGACATTAACATTTCCTCCGACTCTGATTTTCCAAAACATCAATCTTCTTCAACAAATTACTCTTCTGAATCTCCCAACCAGTAAACGAATCCTCCATCTGATCCATCTTCTCTTTACACTACTCCACATTATCTTTACAATCAAGAAATGCATCTTCAATCTTCTTAAATTTATCTTAAACCTTATCCATTGCTCTCAGGCATTTAGTTACATCCATTTTAATAGAGGACATTTCACCCTTCATTTCAACCAATTGTTCCTTCATAACTGAAAACCCTTGGCCCACCTGCATAACCAAGTTTTCCATTTACTTAGATAAGTCAGATAAGGCAGAGTCGGAATGAGAAAGGTCAGATTTAAGCTTAAATGTCTGCCTCAACACAGGCCTACCCTTGAACATGCCTGCTGCCTCCTCGACAAGTTGCTCCTCTTCCTCTTCTATTCCAGCGACACCCTCTTCCTCCTCTGTCGAAATGGGAGTCTGCACAACCCGATTATGGGTGCAGACCCCACCCCCGCCAGTCCAGAGTCACTGGACTGAGGGAGGTTGGGTTCCCCCGCAGCCTGAACCATTTCAAACTCAGCGTGCGTGCATGAAGTTTTGCGCAAGCACAATTGATCCTCTTGATCCGGAGGAAATCGATGTTGATTGCCGGCACCATCTTGCGCAACAGTATGCAAGGTCAGCGCTGGTGTGGCATGCACCCTACCCGTCGATGAACGCTGTGGTCGGGGCTGTGTTGAAATCGACTCCGGAGGCTCCCCATGCATGGTAGGCCACATTTCTTCTGTAGTTACTGGTTGTTTAATAGCTGTTTTCTTAACTGTTTGAGCTTTAGTCTTCCTTATAACTGTTTATAAGGTACTTCCACAATATAAACAACAGATATAAAAAACTTTTTAAAAAAACATTTAAACGGGATTTAGATAGTTCTGCCAGGAGGGGGTGTCCCTATGCCATCACGCTATGCCCACCACAGAAGAAATCTCATTTGAAATGCAAGAGCTTTGCATAAGCAGAGACTTCATGTCCAAAGTGACTTACATAAACTTTGAAGAGTCCTTATGGAGACTTCACAAGTAAGTGTTAATTGGACTGATGTTGTGGAATAAGTGGACTATTGTCTTTAAAGCAACAGGCTCAGAAACTGATTCCGGTGCCAACAATCTGCCTGGTTGCAGTTTGCTGTTCTAAGAGGGGTCATGTGGTTTTGCAAATAAAGAAAGAAAAAAATGTGATTCTTTGGAGAGAGAGAGAGAAAGAGAACTGAGTTCTCCAGTGGTTTTTAAGGCTGGAGCATGGCAAGCTGGCAGGCTGATTGAAAACCCCATTTTGAAGACAGGTTGTGAGTTCTGAGTTCAGCCTGTTGAAAACCCTTGTTTCTCCTGAAATAAGGGAAACAAGAGGAACTCTGGGGTGACCTGGAAGAAGAGGTCATCATTTGGAAAATCCATGATGGGACATGTTTCTTCAACAAGACGCTGAAGTGACTGATTGGATGAATTGAGTTTGTGTGTGTCCAACAAGCAACAAATCTCTCTCTGAAAACAACTAGAACCTTTCAAAGTAGTAACCATTTACCTTTAAGCACCAGAGCCTGGTGAAAATTCATAAATGTTAAATTTTGTGCACAGTGTAAGAATTGCCTGATACCGGTGAACTTGGAGAAGTGAGAAGTACATGACTGGACTATTAAAGCAAAGAATTTTCCTGAACATATACACATTGCATACATGTGCACTTCGAATTAGAAGGGTGTTAAATTAAGTTAATATAATAAGTTAAAGTTTGATCCTGTTTTTAAATTTAAAGAAAATTAAAAGCAACTTTTGTTTAAGTAACCATTTGTCTTGGTGAATTTCTATTGCTGCTGGGTTTTGGGGTCCACTGGGCTCATAACATATCCATCTCTATTTTGATCCATGCTGGTTTTCCTGATCCCTCAAATAAAGATATAAGAAACCTCAATTGAGCTACTTGATAATAATTCTTAAAGTTAGGAAGTTAAAACCTCCAATTCATATTTCCATGTTAATTTTTGATATTTTACCTTCATGACATTTTACCTTCCCAAATAATTTTTTAAATGTTTATTTAATTTTTATAACCATACAACCATATAACAATTACAGTATGGAAACAGCCCATCTTGGCCCCTCTAGTCCGCACCAATTTAAGTGAACTCCACTAGTTCCACTTACCTGCTCCCTGTCCATAACCCTCCAATCCCCTCACAAACTTGCACTTATCCAACCTTCTCTTAAATGACAAAATTGAAGGAAGGCCATTCCACTCAGCCACCACTCTCTGAGTGAAGAAGCTCCCTCTCATGTTACTTTTGCCCCCTTACCCTTAACTTAGACCCCTCATTCCAATCTCACCTACCCTCAAGGGGAAGAGCCTATTCACATCTACTCTGTCTATACCCCTCATAATTTTAAATACCTCTATGAAATCCCCCCTCAACCTTCTTTCTACACTCCAATGAATAAAGACCCAGTCTACTCAATCTTTCTTTGTATTCTAGATACTGTGATCCAGGCAACATTTTAGTAAATCTTCTTGGCACCCTCTCTTCCTTATTGATATCCTTCCTATAAATTGGGGACCAGAACTGCACACAGTATTCCAAATTTGGTCTCACCAATGCCTTGAATAGTCTCAACATCACCTCCCAGCTCCTATATTCTATGCTTTGATTTATAAAGGCCAGCATACCAAAAGGCTTCTTTTCCATTCTATCCACATGAGAAACCACTTTCTTTTTTTTTTTTTTTTTTTTTTAATTTTTTTATTTTTCACACCATAAATCACATTAGCCATGATATACACAATTTCTTTTTCACACATATACAGTGACTTTTTCTCCCCCCCCCCTTTCCCACCCCCCCTCTCATCCATTTTAGGTATACAATCTAGGTTGCATTAATTCAGTTAGACAATGTTGTCATTCAACAAAAATACACCAGAAATTCTACTGAGTCCATTCTTTTCTTTTCTTCTCCTTCCATCAACTTAGGTAATGTTTGTTCCCGGTAGGTTTTCGCTATTGTATTTAACGTAAGGCTCCCATACTTGTTCGAATATTTCAATATTATTTCTTAACCAATATGTTATTTTTTCTAATGGAATACATTTATTCATTTAAATTTGGTAGTTTATTCCTTTTAATTTGGTTATGTATTCCATTAATATTTAAAGACATATAGTTCAGCGTAGCCCTTTTATATTTTGTTTATCTTCTCTTTCCGTTTTTCCATCATTACCTTTCCTCCTTTTCCATTTCTGTTTTCTTATTTTCAACTCTTTATAAGACAACATTCCTACAACATCCAACATTTTCCTTATTCTCCTATTTCTATCTTATTTATCCCCAATCTCCCATTCACCTCCTGAGTTGTCCTTTATCCCTTGTCGGACAACCACATCTCCCCTCTCCATTTGGATTTGCGAATCCACTCGCAAGCGTCAACTGATTTTGCAGTGACCGCTATTTCCCCCCACCCCGCCTCCCCCAGAAAAGATTTCACTTTTCATATGTCACAAAGGTCACTCTTTTAATTCCCTCCTTATTCTCTCTATTCCATTACCTTCCCTTATTAATTCTTGTCTATACTATCTATATTTTCCTCTAAGTACAGATACATTCACGTATGCTCCTTGTCTCTATTCACTCTTATACCTCTTTACCCGCATACATATCAATCGTGATCATTTTTACTCTCATTACCCGTCTTCATCCCTCAGTCTATTTTTGTCTTTACCCACATACATATCAATTGTGATCATTTTAACTCTCATTACCCGTCTTCCTCCCTCAGTCTATTTTTGTAATTGTTCTGCAAATTTTCGTGCTTCTTCTGGATCCGAGAATAGTCTGTTTTGTTGTCCTGGAATAAATATTTTCAATACCGCTGGATGCTTTAGTATAAATTTATACCCTTTCTTCCATAAAATCGCCTTTGCTGTATTGAACTCTTTTCTCTTCTTTAGGAGTTAGAAACCACTTTCAAAGAATGATGAACCGTTATTCCAAGATCTCTCTGTTCCTCTGTATTCCTCAATGTCCTCCCCTTCACTGCATATGTCCTGTTTTGATTATTCTTCCCAAACTGAAGCACTTCACACTTATCTACATTAAATTCCATCTGCCATCTTTCAGCCCACTCTTCTAAGCCGTCCAAATCCTTCTGCAGTCCCCGAAAACCATCATCACTATCCACAACTCCCCCTATTTTTGTATCGTTCGCATATTTACTCACCCAATTTACCACTCCATTATCAAAATCATTAATGTAAATGACAAACAATGGGACCCAACACCAATCCCTGAGGCACAGTCATGGGTCAGAGTGAATGGCAGTGGTCTAAGCACGCAGCCCTGTTATTTACTAAAAAAGACATAAAATATGTCTTTTATAGTAAATGTCAAAGGATATTTGAAGTGAAAAACTGCCATAAAGGAAGAAGAGTGTCAGGGCTCAGTGGAAAGGGATAAAATTGACAAATTTTGCATGAGTCCAGGAGGCAGCAACATTGCAGACATTGATATATGGAGGCCAGAAAGGGGTTTGTTACAGAATTATATTATTCATGTTTAGGTTAAAATATTTATTTTAATAGTAAAGAGACTTTGAGGGTTGGATTCAGGGTCGCACACAAAGACTCATTACACATTTGTGTTATCAGATAAGAGAAATTTTCTGGAGACAAAGTGTCTCTTAATTCAAAGCAGTAAGAATTTTGGATTGTGTTATTGAAAGTGCAGAGGCAATGGATGTGTGCTCAGAAGCACCTGTGAACACACACAGCCATTCTGCTTCGTGGTCTGAGCAGACAGCTTGGAGGATTTTCTCATAACCTTTGGAAGAGATGAACTTCAAACAAAACCAGTGGTGATGCCATATCATGCAATTGGGACACTTCGAGAAGGCATCTTTAATATTGAACCATGCTTCGTCTGAAGTTAGAGATGCAGTAGCCTTCAGTGGGAGAAGTACTGTTGTGTTGTTCTCCCTTTGATAGGACAGGAACACAGAATCAATGGCTTCAAGGGAAAGAACCACTTTGTCAAGAGAGGGCAATTTTGCATGTTCATATGAAATGGACACTTCATTTAACCCTTGCCTGGGTTGGTGAAATCATCAAGTGAAACACAAGTCCTGAAACCTCCATGCAAGAGAGGAGAATTTGTGAAAAAGTCAGTCGTATGAAGAAATATTTATCTACAAGAATTCGTGAGTTTGAGAACTTTTGAACAGCATTTAAAGACTGAATTTCAACAAAAAAGATTTCAGATTTCTCTTCAGAATTGTGCCTGAACTCTATTGGTTCAGGATTTGCCACACACACACACACACACACACACACACACACACACACACACACACACACACACACACACACACACACACACACATTGTTTTGAAGATACCATTGTCCTGGTGAATTTCTATTGCTGCTCATCTATGTTGTAACAGTTTGGAAGAAGGAATGTTTAATGTAGCCAACAAAAAGACAGTAGTAGCTGGGGCCCATGGCTACACTTTTGATTAATTGGAAGTGAAAGGATTCAAAAGAGAATTTGTCAAGAGAAAGAACAGGTGAGAGGTGCAAGTGGTGAGAGTGCTGATAGGGGGGAGCTGGTGGGATCTTTCATACAGAAAGTAGTGAAGGATTGTAGGAACTCCCTGATGGGAAATGGAAGTGTGTGGAGACTAGACTTTCATAGTGAAGATGAGGGAATAAAGTTGTCAAAATGGTGGATAGCATGGAAGTAGGTGTGAAGGGACCGGATAAGGGAAAAGAATAAGGATCCAAGGAGATAAGTTCAGCGGGCCGAGAGCAGGCAGAAATAATGGGTCCACTAGTGACAGTCCTGTTTGTAGATCTTTGCTAAGAGATAGAAGCAGGCTAAGGTCAGTGCACAATGAATTTAGAGGCTAAGAACGGGAGATTTCTTGCTGTGATTAAATGAGATTTGTAACTATCTGGGACACAGTGGTCTGATATTCATTGGCAGGGTCTAAAAAGATGCATAAGTAAGTCTTTTAGACACCATATGGCCTCTGCAAGTTAAAGGACAATCCTTCAGGCCACAGAGGCTCTACCCATATCTGTGGGTTTGATGACTAGATTATGAATAATATGAATTGAGTGAATTGATCAAGTTTATTTATCATCTGATTGTATAAGTACAAACTGATTATCACTGCGTGTTTTGCACCTAGAATTGGAAAACGCCATATTACGTTGCGTTGTCCTTGTGCAAACACAGATGATAATAAACCTGAGTTGAGACTTGAGATTATTGACGTAAAAATAAACATAATTCTCGATTATTAATTAAATTTAAATTACTCTCCATTAGTCCATGCCTCCAGTCATTTAATGTCAAGGTTCCATTATGGTCAAGTAATACTACATTTAGAATGTAACATACATGAAATTCTTTAACTTGGTCTACTGTAAGGAAGACAGAGAAATGCTCCTTTGTCCAGCAGCCCTCACAGAAATGAGGCTCCAGTAAGGAACAGAACTCCCAACCCCTGGCTTACAAGACCAGTGCTCTAATCACAGAGAAATCAAAGCCTCAAGAATGGCTGTACTACCATAATCCATAAGCACATGCTTTTCTATTTTTTTCTATAGTAGAATTCATTACTTTTACTCCACTTTCATTTCTTAAATATTGATATTACTTTGGATTACAGTCAGTATTCTGGCACTACAAGGTTCAAATGAATGGATGTTTGATGATCAGCATGACACAAAATGCTGAAAAACATTTAATGTTCCATATGATCCTATAGGTCTGAGAGATATTAAATATGTGTGCAAATGAGCAGTCAGTGAGGATATGTAAGAATATCTTCTCCACAATTTCCATCAGTACTGGAGCAACACAAGGCTGTGCTTTTAGCCCTCTACTCTATTAACATTACACCTACGACTGTGTGGCTCAGTAGGACAACACCATCTACAAATTCGCTGACAATACCACGGTAGAAGGGTCTACAAAAGGGTCGATGGGTCAGCATACAGGAGGAAAATGAAAATTTAACTGAATGATGGACCAACAGCAACATTGCGCTCAATGTCACCAAAACCAAGGAATTGATTTTCGACTGCAGGAAGGGAAAGCCAGAGGTGAACAGTTAAGTAATCATTTGGGGATAAGAGGTGGAGTCACTATCTCAGACAATCTTTCCTTGACCCAACACATTACTGTCACCACCTTTACTTCGTCAGTTGTTTGCAGAAGGTTGAAAACCTTGGCAAACTTCAAAAAATCTGTAGTGGAAAGTGAGCTGATCAGCTGGTATGGGGGCACCAATACCTCTGAGTGGAAAGCTCTACAAAAGGTAGTGGACACAGCCCAGCATATCACAGGCAAAATCCTACCCACTCTTGAGATTGTCTACCAGGAAAGCTGCTGTTGGAGAGCAACAGCAATCATCAAGGATCCATATCACCCAGCACATGCTCTGTTTTTACTGCTTTCATCAGGAAAGAGGTATAGGTGCCACCAAGGTTTGCACCACCAGGTTCAGGAACAGCTGCTACTCCTCAACAACAAACTCAATCAGGGACTCATGGAACGACTCTTACTTTTACACATCAGTTTTTTCCTCTCTGATTTGAATGTTTACATTTCTTTATTTATTTACACTGTTACAAGCCCAGAGGACACCAAAACCCAACAGCAATAGATATTCACCAAGACAAATGGTTACTTAAACAAAAGTTGCTTTTAATTATCTTTAAACATGAAAATAGAATTACACTTTAACTTAACTCTATTGACTTACTTAACCTAACTTAACCCCTTTCTAATTCTTAGCGCATGTGTATGTAATGTGTGTGTAAATTTAAGAAAAGTTCTTTGGTTCACAGTTCAATCTCACTTCTCATTCTTCCAAGTTCACTGGTTGCAGGCAATTCTTCTACTGTGCACAGAATTTAACATTTATAAAGTTCACCAGGCTTTGGTGCTTGAAAGGTAAATGGTTACCCCTCAGGAAGGTGAGTCATTTTTCAGAGAGAGATTTGTATTCCAGGACATCCGCAACTGATGTACTTCAATCAGCCACTCCAGTGTCTTGCTGATGAAACTTGCCCCTTCAGGGTTCTCCAGATGATAACCTCTTTCTTTCAGGTCACCAGAGAGTTTCTTTTTGTTTCCCTTATTCCAAGTGAAACATTAGACACCCAGTTCTCTCCTCTTGCATGAACCACAAGAGCTTTGACCAGGCCGTCTTCCAACTGGGCTTGCCAGCTTGTCCTGTTCCAGTCCCAGGTATTTCGCTGGCTGTAACACTGTACAAGTGATCTCTGTCTCTGTCTCTCTCGGAGACAAAACCTGTTTTGACTCGCTCTGCTTGCAAAACCACATGACCCTCTTACAACAGCAAGCTCTCCTTCAGACAATATGCAGCTCCAACAAATTCTTTCATCTGTTGCCTTTTATAAACAACAATTCATTAGTGAAGTTTCTTGAGCAATCTTCAAATCTCTTGCAAAAGCTGTGTAGCCGGTATGTCTAGCATGGGGCAGAGCTCCAGTATTTCAAACAAGATCTGCTTTAAAGTGTTTGTATGTGACCTACTCCTACAAACCTTTCCCAATTTATCTCACAAAAACATATCTATATACTCTATATACTCTGTCATGACACATGTACGTTGTGTACAGATTTTTTGCATTACAATAAGTTGTAATTCTGTCTCATCTGCAGGAAAATCTCAGGGATGTGAAGTGTTGTATGTAATCTGTTATGAGTCCAGAGGATCCCAAAACCCAGCAGCAATAGACATTCACCAAGACAAATGGTTACTTAACCAAAAGTTGCTTTTAATTTTCCTTAAACATAAAAACAGGATCAAACTTTAACTTATTACTATTAACTTAACTTAACCCCCTTCTAATTCTAAGTGCACATGTATGTAATGTGTATATGCTCAGGAAAGTTCTTTGATTTAATAGTCCAATCTCACTTTTCACTCCTCCAAGTTCCACAGGTATCGGCAACTCTTATACTGTGCACAAAATTTAACATTTATGAATTTTCACCAGGCTTTGGTGCTTAAAAGTAAATGGTTACCACTCAGGAAGGTTCTCATTGGTTTCAGAGAGAGATTTGTTGCTCGTTCGATACACACACAGAAACTGACTTCCTCCGATCAGCCACTTCAGTATCTTACCAAAGAAACTTGCCCCATCGTGGGTTTTCTAAATGATAACCTCTTCTTCCAAGTCACTTCAGAGTTTGTCTTGTTTCCCTTATTTCAGGAGAAACACTCGAGCCAGCCATTCCCTCTTGTAAGAACTACAAGAGTTTTCAACAGGCTGAACTCAGAACTCACAACCCATCTTCAAAATGGGGTTTTCAACCAGCCTGCCAGCTCGCCATGTCGTAGCTTTCAAAATCTACCGCAGAACTCAGTTCTCTCTCTCTCTCTCAGAGAAAGCCTGTTTGTTCTTTCTTCTCTCTCTGCTTGTTAAAAACCAGAACATCTCCCCAAGGCATCAAAACCTAATCCTTGAAAGAGCTTCTCAGCACTTTGAGCCTGGACTGTTTATTTGCACTTGCTTTTTTGAAATTCCTTCCAAAGCAGTTCCATTGTCTTTTGCAAATCTGTTGGTGCCTGCATGACTGGCTTCTGCCAAACTCTTTGCATTTTAAATGAGATGTGAAGTGTAAGTATCTGTTTGTGAAGTGACCTACACTGACCTCCACAATCTATCTCTTTTAGAAACATATTTATATTTAATATAATATAATTCATAACAACTCTGAAAATAAATCTAAAATTAATCTAAATGCTGTATCAATCTGTGTATGTAATCCAAACTCTATTGTCCTCCCAAGTGACTTTGGCCCAAAACATTGGTAATATATCTTTATCTCCTATGAATGTTGAAATACTGGCTGAGTTTCTCCAACATTTCTGTGTGTTTTACTCCATTCTCAGTGTCTGCAGACTTTTATCTTTCATTCCCACTTTCAATCTGTCAACAGGGAACTCAAGAACAAGATAAATGAATAGGTGTTTGGTGGAGACAAGTGAAGGGCGGTGTCAGTGGACAGAATGGTCCGTCGACATTACTGGAGTTGACAAGATAATATTCATCCTCTGTCTCAATGCTGTCTACAGATCTTATTATTTTGTGGTATGGCAGGTGTACAGATTCCTTCCACAAACTTTGGCTTTATGGAATCCCATCAATGTCTCTACAAAATATTTTCAGAACCTTTCCCCTTGATGGCCTTTCCTCGTGGCCTTTCTGGAACCTAATATAGTGGCTGCTTCTACTTTAAAAATTATTGTTACCATTAATTAATCTACAAATCTTGTTATTAAAATCTGTAAGCCTCAATTCAAAGAAACTATCGTAATATATAAAACTAGAATAATAAATATATAATTTCCTTTCTCATTACCTTCTGATTTTCATTGCCATTTTACAGTCACTGCTTGAGCTTCAATGCTTTCCTAAATTTACAGAGAATTACATCTAATCACATTCAATAAGGCTCAGCTATTGTAACAATTATGCAATTGTATAAAACATTGACTAATGTATCATGGAGGATGTAAATCTCAGAGCTTTTATATCTTTTGAAAATATATAATTAACATATTTCAATATTTTATTATTTAGGAGATAAGTTCTACAAGTTAATGTCATTCATATATATTCATATATATTTTGTAGGTGATCAACTCAAAGCTGTAACAATACATTTTGATGATCTAAATAGCGAAGAGGTTGGAAAAATATTGAAATATACTGAACCGTACAAAACAAGTCTGAACCTGAATGCAAAAGGTGAAGTCAGAAGTCCAGGTTATGGATATAAAACTGCTTACATGGTAAAAAAAAATTTGCATTTGATTTACACATATATTCATTTTGTGAATACATTATTTATTATTAAACAAATCAAAATTATGTATATTTACATCAAAAATACTCTACTTTCAGGGAGGTGGTGATCAAACTTACTTAAAGTTATACAACAGCAAGATCAAACCCCATCTTAAGCTAGCAAAAACAAGTACGGATGTCGGTGGCCTAGCTATCAAAGGAAAAACACCTTCAATTGACATAAGTGGTCCCAAGATTTCATCTGATTTTGATATGAACCAAAAGACTTCACCAACTATTGATGTGAAAACTCCGAAGATTGGAGGAGGATTAGCATCAGATATTAATATTAAATCGCCAAAAGGGGCCATTAAGATGCCAGACATGGAATTAAAAGGTCCAGGTTTTGAAATGCCATCAAAAAGTTTGAAGACTGACATAAATACACCTGGGTTTGAGATTAAGTCTCCTAAAGGGGGTTTTGATGTCAATACAGATCTACAAGCACCAAAATTTGAAATGCCCTCATCTAATTTACATGGACCAAATATCTCATCATTTGACACAAACCTGAATTTGCAAGCACCAAAGGTCAAAGGTAACAACAAATTTGTTCCTGATTTTAAAATAATGTTCTATATTCTAACATTTCTATTTTGCATTAAATACATGTAATGAAGAAATAGCAGATAAATAAATGCCGAGAATTTTGGTATTGGTCAGCAGAGCTAAACAGACAGTGGAGAACAGAAGGCCACCTACTTACAATTTCTCGTATTTGGTTCTTTTAAAACACCTTCAGGTCCGATTTAGCAATAAATGATGTTATATGGAGAAGGATGCTAACATGAATGAATGGGATGGCACAGTTAGCATAGTGGGCAGAAGCACGGTTGGTGTAGTGGTTAGCACAACACTGTTACAGCGCCAGCGATTGGAGCTAGGGTTTGAATCCCGCGCTGTCTGTAAGGAGGATTGGGACCAGGGTTCGAATCCCTCGCTGTCTGTAAGGAGTTTGTATGTTCTCCCTGTTTCTGCATGGGTTTTCCCCGGGGGTTCCAGTTTCCTCCCACCATTCGAAACGTACTGGGAGTGTAGATTAATTTGGAATAATTGGGGCAGCACGGGCTCATGGGTGGAAATGGCCTGTAACTGTGCTATATGTCTACATTTAAAATAAAAATGTATTTTTAAAGAAAATTTAGAATGTATTATATTATTATTAAAATACACTGGACAATAATTTTTTTTTCAAAAGGTTTGCTTCCTGAAAAGATATTGGGGATTATGATAAACAACTTCACGCTGAACATAAAGATAATGTCAGATTTGCAGTATCATGTAGGAAATTTGAGAAACATTAAATAAATATTTATTGAATTTATCATGTTGAATTGCATAATATACCTCTGAACCAAGCTCTCAGGGTGATTGCACATGTTGCACAGCAAATGTGAGGAGCCCAGGGTTTTTTTTTGGTCGCGACTGAGGTAGAGTTCACAGGCTTTCTAAATAATTGCAGTCATGCTGTGTCTTTGAGCCTTAAGCATATGCTCACCACAACTGAATGTATCGTAGTTGTTGCAACATTGACAAGACATTACTGCTGTATTGAATCTTCCTGAAAACAATGCTTTATTAATTACTCTCACTATGCTATTGCCTGAAAACCCTGTGTGGATCAACATGTGTTCAATCTATATCAATGTAATGCAAAGTATCTGTATATGTGAGTTCTTTAATAGTCTGTCTGCATTTATCCTGACAAAGCATGCCCAGGCCTAAGGCAACAATTGGATAGCACCTTCTTGGGCTGACCAAAACAGGGTTGGTGCCAGAACGTATGTTAGATGGGGCATTGGTGAGTAAGAGGGGTGCAGGGACCTACCTGTTGATGGGGGGATGGGGGGGGGGGGGAAACTGGCAGGGACCGGGCTGTTGATTGGTGGGGACCAATGCCTACCCATCATTAATGTAATCCGACCCCTCTGACGTGGGTCATGAGGGAGCTCTTTTTATTGCATCAAGTGCCTCTAGACACTACTGGTGCTTGACGCACGCTAGTGACGTGGCCGGGGACAGGTGGAGAGTCACTACCGTGCGTCAACCTAGATGCTACTGACACAGGAAGAAGTGGGGCGAGTCTGACTATATGGGGGGCACAGGCCCTTGTTTGGGGGAAGAACAGAACATCATTTAGAGGGGCAATGCGCGCTGATGCCCCTCTTGGTGCCAATCCTGGACCAAAACAGCTTGCTTGGTGGGAAATATACTAGTAAGCTTAAAATATGACAGGAAATCTCAAAAATTGTTTTAATCTAAAGAAAAAGTATGTGATAGGAAAATTCTTAGGTGATTTTTGGATCAGCAGACAAAAATCCATAGAATACCCCCCGAAAAAAAGTGTTCAGGAAGTAAAAACTTTGGTATGATTTAGACTGAGATTCAAATTATTGTTTTGAAACAGGCAATGTTGAAATGTTATTTTCATTTGTATCACAAAGAATGAACTTATAGTACCAGGGGTTGAGGTGAACTCTGAAGTACAAGGAGGCATATTGTCCTGAGCAAATTCCAATTTAACATTAAGTTTCCATATTATTCGTTCCCTTACCAGTTGTATCTGAAATTTCCACACTAAGGACCTGTATCGAATCACAGCTGGTCCTTGCAAATTTGTCCATTCTTAATGGGGGTTTTATGACCCCACCCCCTGGAGATCACAACACATTTAAGTAAAAGCCTTGTTTTCTTTTCACCTCACCTAACATGAATAGATTTTTTTATGTTCTTTATGTAATCGGTAGGAGGGAAGTATGAAAGAAACCAAAATTTGACTGCTTCGCAGGGAAGGGGGCCCATAAATGTTGAGAAGAGTCCAAGTGGGGCCATAGCTGAAAAAAGATTGACAATGGCTGATCTAGACCTTCAAGAATACTGTATAACATTTGTCTGCCAGTTCCAACATTAGGATCGAAAGAGTCTATTGAATTTCAACACTGAAGTAAAAATGAACAAAACTATTGTGTTTGTTCAAATGCTTAAGGCTATATAAAAATGCATAATCTGGATAATGTTGATAATCTGGACCTAAAAGAGGTGTGATTAATATTTTAGTGTTGTATTTAATGAAATATCAATACAGCATAATCTTATAAAGAAAATTAATATTAGCAGGTTATATCATGAGTTCCCTGCTGGTGGTGCATGGAGAAACACACTTTTATAGCCTGCTCCTAACTTTTTCAGCTCCCACATCTTTCTTTTTTAATCTACTTTTTCCTTAATGTGGAGTTCTTTCTTAGGTTTAGTTCTCCTTTCCCAGCTTATTTTACATCTATACAATATGACGTCGTCTCATGGAGCTAAAGATGGAAGAAATAAGAAGAAGCCTCTACTTCTCAAGATTTGTCTCCTTGATGAAATACATTAAGGACTTGAGTAAAGATGTTAAAGAGTTTTAAAAGTCATGCAAGGCTCTTTTGTCAAGTTGATGAAAATTCGGGCAAGTTACAAGATTTCATCAAAAAACATGACTCTAAAATTAAGGAATTGGAAATAAAACAGTTGAAGTTCATGATTCCCTGATGGATGATGTGCAAACTGATAATCTGGAATTAAAAATATCTAATGACTTATAATTGAAGAACGCCACAAATTTGGAAGTGAGAAACAGAAAAAAAATGAGAATCATTAATATGGATGAGGAAATCAAATCAGGCCAGCCTTCCAAATTCTTCTCTGGGGAGAGTTTCTCTGCAAGGTTTTGGACATGATCTGTTGCCAACTTACCTTGATGTCAACAGAGTGCACTGATCATTCATCTCTAAATCTGCTCCTGCTATGAAGCCTTGATCAATTGTTTTTTGCTTACACCAGTTCCAGATCAAAGACCAGCTTCTAAGAGAGTTCTGACACAGAGGGACTTTAAAATATCAAAATCAGAATATTAGGATTGAGGAAAACTACCCACCTGAAGTAATGAAAGAACCATCTACATATAAATAAGTCATGTTCCAGCTCTATAATGCCATCTTAAAACCATTGTTGCACTGCCCAGCTTGATTGAGAATCATCTTACCGGATAATACAAAAAAGTGGTTACTTTCTCCTAAGCCTGCAGCTGATTTTCTGAAAGATTATTTTCTAGTTTCAGTGGATGAGTAAAACGTGTACTTACGGACTCTTTTTTTTGGGCTCTTTTTGATATGAGTACTGCGGTTTTCTTTTTTTGGTTACTTTGCAATAAATTTAAACTGATGTTTTATGAGACATATGTTTTTCTTTAATTCCTTAGTAAAATTTATTTCTTTTTGTTTAAAGTATGTATGTCCTGCAAAATCATTTTTTTAACTTTTTTATGTTTGTTATAAAGAAAGAAAGGTTTCCATTCATTCTTCTTTTCCCATATGTGGTAACTAATGCTTTTGGTTAATAATTAATTACTGAATCCATGGAAATATTAAGATTTTCTTTTAAGAAGACTCAATAGTTTTGCAGCTCCGTAAGCTCTTTTATCTTTTACAATTCTAGGATAACTGCCAGTTGCAGGCTTTGGGGACATGACTTTGTCTGTGAGTGCTGCTAAGTGCAGTGGGAATTCATGAGGATGGGGGGGGGTTGTTAGTTTAGTAACGGATTTTTTGGAGAGGCTATATTGGCTATTCTTTGTTAGGCATTCCTTCACTTCTAATGATTTTGTCTTATTGACTTCTAATTTCTCAGATGGCCGAAGGTATTAAGGTTTTGTCCTGGAATTTTGCAGGGTTGAACCATCCAGTTAAATGCCAAAAGGCTTTTTCTCACATTAGAAAGTTCAAACCTGAGATTATTCTTTTACAAGAAATAAATTTTTATCTACCTGATATCTCACTATTTTTGAATTTTTGGAAGGGACAAAAATTCCACTCAGCTTTTTGGCGAAATCTAGGGGAGTTTCAATCTTGATCAATCAATCAGTGTTGTTTATTAGACATGAGGTTATTGCTGACACTAATGATCATTTTCTTATATTGTCTGGTAAACGATATAATAAAATTTATGTTTTTTTTGTGAACTGATTACCTGAATTTTTTTGAATGCCTCTTTTCTCTCTTACTGGATTTTAATATGTATTCTTTGATAGTAGGCGACAACTTAAACTGTTGGCTTGATCTGGTATTTGACTGTTTGTCTCATAAAATCACTAATTTAAATAAGTCAACTATACTTAAAAATTATTTTATGTTACAATCTGGGGTTATTGATGTATGGAGATTTATTCATCCTGAGGATAAAGAATTCTCTTTTTTTTTCTAAGGTCCACCATACACATTCTCTTATTGATTACTGTATATTTCAACATATAAGTTGAGTTGTGAAACCCCAGAAAAATCTCTCAAAAACCAGAGGTCAACTTATACACTAGATATATTTTTGGGACCTTAAATACAGGTCATAATCCAATCCACGCTGATCTGGTGTATAAATCAATCCTTGAAAAACAAATTTGGTGAATAATTCGACGCTAGAAAAACCGAAAAAAAACTGGACCGTGACATATTTTCATTGAGATTTTTATTGAAAACGACAACACAATTAGCACCCTTCAAAATCATTCTCGCTATCATTGTCTGAAGCAAAGATGGCAGCAAGTACATCCGTCCTCTCACTGTTTAAATGGTCATTATATGGGTCCCAGTCTGTATCTGATGAGGTGATTTCAGCTTCGTCGTCAGTGTCCCATAATAAATCATCTTCCATACCATCAATTGCACAAGAGATACCGCACTTTTTAAATGATTTTTTTCACAGTCTCTACTTTAACTTTGTCCTATGCCTTGAGCACACCTTTTATAAATGACCTTACTGCACTCGACATCCATATATTTCCATTCCTCACGCACATGGTCTTTGAATGGCTTGTTCAAGCAGACATCAAGAGGTTGCAATATCAACATCAAACCACCTGGGATAACCTCCATGTATAGTTTATGTAGCGCTAATCTACTTTTAGTGTTCTCAGTTAAGTGGCTACGAAACATATCCCAGACCAGCAAACTCCATTCTTTGCATAAACCGCCTGGCTGCTTGTCCCACACATTGTCTCTCCAGTTTTACACCATTTTCATCCATCTATCCTTTTTCTATTTGGCATTTTCTTCTCTGCTCTTCTGCGCCATGTCGTTCCAGAGGCTTCAGTCATAACCCTGCACACAAGGAGCTCTGGAAAACTTAAATCTGTCATGGGTCTGGGCCAAGACCAAAATCAGAAGAGTTACGATTCAAGAATTGGTCTATGCAGGTGATGCTGCCTTCGTGGCTCACTCCCAGCCAGAGCTGCAAGTGTTGTGCGATGCATTTGCATCTGCCTGCACTGAATTTGGTATGAAAATCAGCCTGGGCAAGAGAGTCATCTTTAGGGAACAAACCCACAACACTCCATCAATTACCATCAATGGGTTAGTGCTCGCCAACATAGAGAAATACTATTACTTGGGCTCCACCATGACAACAACGAACTCACTTGACGCAGAACTGGACACATGCCTGGGAAAAGCATCCACTATCTTTGGACGCCTCTGTGCCCACGTGTGGGATAACTGCCACCTCTCCACCAAGTTGAAGATCTGAGTCTACGAGGCCTGCGTGCTGAGTACTCTTCTCTACGGCTGTGAATCCTGGGTCACATACAGAAAGCAAGAACACCGCCTTAACGCATTCCATTTCCCCTGTCTCAGATCCATCCTAGGCTACTCATGGCACAACAGAGTCACAAACGTCCAAGTCCTGGAGAAGACTGGAAGTACAGACCTCTACTCCATCATCTGCACTCGCCGCCTGTGGATGGCTGCCCACATTGACCATATGGAGGACGGTCAATTGCCCAAAGATGTCCTCTATGGTGGGCTACCAGATGCTCCCCACCCTGTTGGCCACCCACAACTTCACTACAAAGACATAATCAAGCACGATCTCCAGTCATTCCATGTCAACTATACTGACTGGAAGGACCTCGCAAAAATTTGCACTGCATGGCATTCCACGATTCGCAGTGGCACATCACAATGTGCCAACAACTACAAAAAGTTCAGTGAGGGCAGAAGAGCTACAAGGCACCATGTTCATCTTCGCTCGTGAAGGGATGGGCCATGGTGATGATGATCCTTTTTCATGAAAATGTACAAAAATACCTGCAGGGAATTTCATTTTTGGTTTAATTTTGCATTTGAAGATTACCATGGGTTTTAACCCGTTGGCCATGCACGATAACACCACCATAAATCTGGTCCTTTCATGGCCTGTACTTCTGGTTTGCTCAGTTTTAACACATTTCCACTCCACTGTTCTATTGTCTATCATATCGAAATTCATGGGGATTTCGTCCATGTTTCCAATATTTGTCAATGTAAACTGGTGTTTCTGCTGGTTATGTATAATAAACTGGTGAAAACTTACAACTTTATGATCAAGATCTTTTTGTAGTTTCTGTGAAATGTTTTTTTGGCATAATACCAGATTTTTCCTGTTCATGGAATGATTGCACCAGCCGATTGTAGCCTCAAAATCATGACTGAGGTCTGGGTGCAACTTGGCCCACTGCAGTGCAAATGTTCTTATTTTATTTCAGGTGATTATGTGGCAATCTTGCCTCTGTTCACATATCCATTCTGCAACGTGTTTTTCCAACACTGGCCAATGAATGATTCCTTGTCTCATTGAACATTGCCTTTTTGGTATTTTTCTCAAAGTCTCTTCTTTCTTTGTCCAATCTCTTACCAACTTCTCATGCTCATCAAACTTTCTTGCAGCAGCAGAGTTGTTTGTTTTCTTGGCCATTTCTATTCTTTTCTTTGGCTTGGCTTCGCGGACGAAGATTTATGGAGGGGGTAAAAAGTCCACGTCAGCTGCAGGCTCGTTTCTGGCTGACAAGTCCGATGCGGGACAGGTAGACACGGTTGCAGGGGAAAATTGGTGGGTTGGGGTTGGGTGTTGGGTTTTTCCTCCTTTGCCTTTTGTCAGTGAGGTGGGCTCTGCGGTCTTCTTCAAAGGAGGTTGCTGCCCGCCAAACTGTGAGGCGCCAAGATGCACGGTTTGAGGCGATATCAGCCCACTGGCGGTGGTCAATGTGGCAGGCACCAAGAGATTTCTTTAGGCAGTCCTTGTACCTTTTCTTTGGTGCACCTCTGTCACGGTGGCCAGTGGAGAGTTCGCCATATAACACGATCTTGGGAAGGCGATGGTCCTCCATTCTGGAGACGTGACCCATCCAGCGCAGCTGGATCTTCAGCAGCGTGGACTCGATGCTGTCGACCTCTGCCATCTCGAGTACTTCGACGTTAGGGGTGTAAGCGCTCCAATGGATGTTGAGGATGGAGCGGAGACAACGCTGGTGGAAGCGTTCTAGGAGCCGTAGGTGGTGCCGGTAGAGGACCCATGATTCGGAGCCGAACAGGAGTGTGGGTATGACAACGGCTCTGTATACGCTTATCTTTGTGAGGTTTTTCAGTTGGTTGTTTTTCCAGACTCTTTTGTGTAGTCTTCCAAAGGCGCTATTTGCCTTGGCGAGTCTGTTGTCTATCTCATTGTCGATCCTTGCATCTGATGAAATGGTGCAGCCGAGATAGGTAAACTGGTTGACCGTTTTGAGTTTTGTGTGCCCAATGGAGATGTGGGGGGGCTGGTAGTCATGGTGGGGAGCTGGCTGATGGAGGACCTCAGTTTTCTTCAGGCTGACTTCCAGGCCAAACATTTTGGCAGTTTCCGCAAAGCAGGACGTCAAGCGCTGAAGAGCTGGCTCTGTATGGGCAACTAAAGCGGCATCATCTGCAAAGAGTAGTTCACGGACAAGTTTCTCTTGTGTCTTGGTATGAGCTTGCAGGTGCCTCAGATTGAAGAGACTGCCATCCGTGCGATACCGGATGTAAACAGCGTCTTCATTGTTGGGGTCTTTCATGGCTTGGTTCAGCATCATGCTGAAGAAGATTGAAAAGAGGGTTGGTGCGAGAACACAGGCCATTTCTATTACCTTTACTTTATAACTCATTTCATACATTCGATGTTTTGATGGACCCTCCATGATAGCAATTACCTCCAGCCAGATCAATCCGTGTGATCTATGGGGATCGACGTATACTCTGGTCAATGGCCCATTTCAGGTACCGTGAGCTTTGGAGGTCAACTTATACGCTAGCCAATGGGGCACTTCAGGCAGCCAGAAAATGGAGGTTGACTTGTAGGCTGGTATATGATAAAACCCTTAAAATGAGGCTGAAAATGAAGGGGTTAACCTATATGCCAAAATATACGGTACTTTCTTATGGACCAACAATTAATTTCTTCTATTGACTTTTGTAATTACAAAATTATACTAATTTCTGACCTGACCACTCTCCAGTGATTTTGTCTATTAATGTCCCAGATTTACATAGATTTACTAAGCAATGGCCGTTGAATACCCTTTTACATACTCTTTTATTATCAGTCCCTGATTTTTTTGAAATTCATACAAGATCAAATCTCCTTTTTTTAGTAAAAACTCCTTACTGGAGGTCTCCATTTTATTAATGTGGGGTGCTTTTAAAGCAAATATTAGAGATAAAATAATTTCATTTAAGAGTAATGTTAAAAAGAAGGCTAATTTTGAGAGAGGTAATTTGGCTAATCAGCTGGAGTGTATTGATCAACAATAAGCCTTAACTCCGAAACCTGAGCTTTTTAAAAGATATTTCAGGAATCACATGATCAGGAAATGTTCATAAGGTGATTCTTTATGCAGGTGACCTCTTATTCTATATATATCAAACCTTTACCAATCATTTCTATCTATTTTATCACTTCTTTATCAATTTGGGCAACTTTCAGGATATACATTGAATTTGCAGAAGAGTGAACTGTTTATTTTGAGTTCTTCCTGCTCTTTAGATTCCTCCATTCCTTTTCGGAAGATTTAAAGTAGCTAAAAATCAGTCCAACTATCTAGGTATCACTATTACCAAGAAATTCAATAATTTGTTTACGTCCCCTCTTTCGATGACATTAATTGGACGCATCAATTTTATCAAGATAAATATCCTTAAAATTTTTATATATTTTTCAAGCTGTACCGGTTTTAGTTCCCAAATCCTTTTTTGATTCATTGGATTCTATCATATCTCCTTTTATATGGAAAAATAAGCACCCCCACATTAATTTTTTTTTCCTTCTATTAAAAAGGACGGGGGCTTGGCATTCCCCAACTTTAGGTTGTATTATTGGGCAGCTAATATTGGATACTTTATTTTTTGGATTCATCATAGGGAAAATTTAGGTGATTCAAGATAGATTAATTTAGAAATTAAATCCACCAAAAAATATTTTCTTCTTTCGATATTTGGATCACTTTTATCTTTCTAGGCCTCCAAATAAACTAATTTTTTTTTTTTTTATTAGACATACACTGAGAATCTGGTTTTTAATGAAGGAAGCATTTTGGGTGCCAAAGATTCTCATTAATTTAGGTCATTCCTTTTTTTTTAAATCCTTTGGGTCAAGATTTCAGGGATGATCATTGGTCAAATTTAGGTATCCAATCCTCTTTCGATAATTTTACTGACCAAAGTCTTGACTCTTTTGAACAATTACCACCAAATTTATAAAACCCAAACAACATTTTTTTTTTGCTATTTACAGGTTAGGAGCTTTTTAAATTCTTTAATTTTGAAGCTCTCCAAAGACCTCAAACCTAATATGATTTATAATTTTCAACCTAATTATAAAGGGGTAGTATCTAGCCTTTATGACATACTTCTAAATTATAGGGACAGTTCCCTGGGAACAGGATTTTCAACAGCTATTTTCTGAAACTACATGGTATTCTATTTTGAAGCGAGTGAATTCATCCTCTCTTTTGCCAGACGTTGATAATTACAATTTAGGGTAGTAGTCCAATTGGCTCAATTCTATTCTAATCTCTTTTCTAAATCTGATAAATGTATAACTGAAGAAGGATCACTGTGGTGTATGGTCTGGTTATGTCCCTCTCTTTCCAGTTTTTCGGGAAGGTGTATTTTGTACCTTGTCTTTAGTTATTAATATTACTTTGGCTCCAAATCTATTTCTTGCTCTCTTTGGAACAAGTGGGCCAACGGGTCTGATATTGACTGCATCACAGTCCCATGTAGTTGCCCTCATCTCCCTTATTGTTAGAAGGACTATTTTAATGAGAAGGAAAGATGCTGTCCCTCCCACTCATAATCAATGGTTGTCCGCTATAATGGCATGTCTGACTTTGGAAAAAATTAGATGTTCTGCTACTGAAATGAATCTTAACTTTGTTTCTTTTTGGGGTTCTTTTCTCAATTACTTTTTAAATTTGTAAGATTAACCAGTTTCTGGTGTTTGATCCCAATGTTTGACTTCCTTTTTTAAAATATTAGTAGTGGACAGTTTGTGTTGAGCCAGTAGCCTCCGAAGGAAAGTGATTGATCTTTAGATAATTAGTCTAGTGGCATTTTTAAAAAAAATCTTTTTAATGTAATGTAGGTTTCAATAAGATTTCTTAATCCTTTTTTTATTGTCATGTACACATGTAACATTTATTTGATAAAGCCAATAAGAATATTGAAAAAGAAATATTGAACAGGTGCTGCACAAGAGACTTATCAGTAAGTTACAGGAAAGTGGAGTTCAGGGAAGTATCTTGGTCTGGATTGAAAATTGGTTGTCTGACAGGAGGCAGAGTGTCGGGATAAATGGTACTTTTTCAGGTTGGCAGAGAGTGGGGTGCCACAGGGGTCAGTGTTAGGCCCACAACTGTTCATCATTTACATTGATGACTTGGAGGAGGGGACAAAATGTGGTGTAGCCAAGTTTGCGGATGACACCAAATTGAGTGGAAGAGCAAATTGTAATGAGGATGTGGAGAGTCTGCGGAGGGATATAGTTAAGCTGGATGAGTGGGCAAAGATCTGACAGATGAAGTACAATGTTAGTAAGTGTGAGGTTATCCACTTTGGCAAGAAAAATAAAAGAGCTGAATATTATTTAAATGGTGAGAAATTACAGCATGCTGATGTGCAGAGGGACTTGGGAGTGCTTGTGCATGAATTGCAAAAAGTTAGATTGCAGGTGCAGCAGGTTATTAAGAAGGCAAATGGAATATTGGCCTTCATTGCTAGAGGAATTGAATCCAGGAGTAGGGAGGTAATGTTGCAACTGTATAAGGTAGTGGTGAGACGCACCTGGAGTACTGTGTCCAGTTCTGGTCTCCATATTTGAGGAAGGATATACTGGCTTTGGAGACGGTCCAGAGGAGGTTTACTAGGTTGATCCCTGGGATGAAGGGGTTGACTTATGATGAAAGATTAAATCGTCTAGGATTGTATTCACTCGAGTTCAGAAGAATGAGCGGAGATCTTATAGAAACATATAGGATTATGAAGGGTATGGATAGGATAGATGTAGGGAGGTTTTTTGAGCTGGCCGGGGAAACTAAAACGAGAGGACACAGTCTCAAGATTCGGGGGAGTAGATTTAGGACAGACATGAGGAAAAATAGTTTTTCCCAGAGAGTAGTGAATGTTTGGAATTCTCTATCCAGGGAAGTGGTTGAGGCTGCTTCATTAGACATATTTAAAATTCGGTTAGACAAATTTTTACATGATAGAGGAATTAGGGGATATGGGGAGAAAGCAGGTAGGTGGAGATAGGTCATAAATTAGATCATCCATGATAATGAATAGCGGAGCAGGCTCGATGGGCCATTTTTGGCCTACTCCTGTTCCTACTTCCTATGTTCCTATGTTCCTATGTTCTTATTGAATGGCGGAGCAGGCTCGATGGGCCATTTTTGGCCTACTCCTGTTCCTACTTCCGATGTTCCTATGAAAAGAGGTAAGGTCATGAGAGATACGTTGCATGCACAAATTTGATCTGACTAAAGATTAATTAAAGTTTTCACTTAATGAGGGCTAATAGTTGTCAACGTATTGATCATTACATAAATATACCATTATCAACCATTCCAAACTTATTTATGCCCTTAAAAATAATAAGAAAAAATATTACACCTAAGCTTTAATTTGGCTACAGTTACAATTTGAAGGTACCAAACATACACTTGCGATAACATGAAATAACAACAAATTAGACTTATTTAAAATATTCCATGGATGTTATGGCAGTAACAGGTGGTAGCGAAGGGGAAAGAATCTACTTATAAAGACATAAAAATAAGTGCAAATTGTGCAACACAATAAAGGGATAGAAGATGAAGCTTCAACAGTTAAAAAAAAGTCAACATGTTAAATATGTGTTTAATTAACATGCCTAAAAATCATTTCTATTTCAGATGTTGACCTCGATTTATCAACACCAAATATAGATATTGATGCTCCAAATATCCAAAGTCCAAACTTTGATATAAGTGCTCCGAAGATTAATGACATTGGCACAGAAGGAAAAATAAAGTTCCCAAAATTTAAAAAACCTGCATTTTCACTCTCTGGGAATAAACCAAAAGAGCCTGAACTGGAAGTCTCTATACCAGATGTGAAGGCAGATCTAAGGAGTCCTGATGTTGACCTCAAAGGAGGAGTGGATCTTCCTGAAACAAAGGGAAAATGGAAAATGCCGAGTTTCCAAATGCCATCCATTGGACTGAATGGACCCAGAGGACCAGATGTGGATTTAAATGGTTCAGTCAAAGCACCTGATGTTGATATTTCAGGCCCAAATCTCAAGGGAAATTTGGAAACTACAGATATTAACTTGAAACTTCCAAAAGGGGACATAGATGCAAACTTGCCAGATACAGGAGGAAAGTTTAAATTACCTGGCATAAAGTTGCTAGGTAATAAATTATCATTGTCAGGTCCTGACACAGGGGTTAATCTACCAAAAGGTCAGATCGATCTCTCTGCTCCAGACATTCAGGGGGATATGAAAGGTCCCAACTTTGATCTCAATGGCCCAAATATTGACATCAATGCCCCAAATGTCGACATGCCTGATGCAAAAGGAAAATTCAAAATGCCAAACTTAAAGGTACATTCTTTTGGATTATCTGGACCCAAAGGACCAGATGTGGATTTTGATGGTTCAATAAAAGCACCCGGAGTTGATGTTTCAGCCCCAAATCTTAAAGGAAACTTTGAAACTCCAGATGCTGACTTTAATCTAACGGAAGGCAATGTTGAAATCAACAACCCCAGAGCAGAAATTAACAAACCAAAATTTAAAATGCCAACATTCAATGTTCCAAATGCATTATTGTCAACTCCAGACACCAGCCTCAATTTAAAAGCACCAAAACTGTCAGGAGGTATGGAGGCCAAAGGGAATGTTCCAAAACTGAAGAAACCCAATTTAAACATCTCAGGAATTGAAGGTCCTGATGTGAACTTTGGCGGAAAAATTCCTGATGTCGATATTTCACCTCCAGACCTTAAAGGGGGTATCAGATCTGCTGGAATAGGCTTTCAAAAGCCCCAAATTGGTGCAGATTATGACATGAACCTTGAAGTTCCTGAGGTAAAACTGAAAGGCGCAGGTTTAAAGAAACCTTCTCTCAACATGCCAGCAGGAAACGTTTCAGGAACAGATGTGGACCTTAACTTATCAGCACCAAATGTTGATTTCCCTGCCCCAAATATTAAAGGAGATTTCAAAGGTCCAAACATTGACATAAAAGCTCCAAAAGTGGATGGCTTTGGAGGAGAAGGTAAATTTAAGTTCCCAAAATTTAAAAAGCCTACATTTTCACTCTCTGGGAATAAACCAAAAGTGCCTGAAGTGGATGTCTCTATGCCAGATGTGAAGACAGATCTAAAGAGCCCTGATGTCGACCTCAAAGGAGGAGTGGATCTTCCTGAAACGAAGGCAAAATGGAAAATGCCTAGCTTCCAAATGCCATCCTTTGGACTGAATGGACCCAGAGGACCAGATTTGGATTTTGATGGGTCATTAAGAGGATCCAGTGTTGATGTTTCAGGCCCAAATCTCAAGGGAAATGTGGAAACCCCAGATATTGATATGAAAGTTCCAAAAGGGGGCGTAGATGCAAACTTGCCAGATGCAGGAGGAAGATTTAAATTACCTGAAGTAAAGTGGCCAAGTAATAAATTATCATTGTCAGGTCCCGACACAGGGGTTAATCTACCAAAAGGTCAGATCGATCTCTCTGCTCCAGACATTCAGGGGGATATGAAAGGTCCCAACCTTGATCTCAAAGGCCCAAATATTGACATCAATGCCCCAAAAGTTGACATGCCTGATGCAAAGGGAAAATTTAAAATGCCAAACTTAAAGGTACATTCTTTTGGATTATCTGGACCCAAAGGACCAGATGTGGATTTTGATGGTTCAATAAAAGCACCCGGAGTTGATGTTTCAGCCCCAAATCTTAAAGGAAACTTTGAAACTCCAGATGCTGACTTTAATCTCACAGAAGGCAATGTTGAAATCAACACCCCCAGAGCAGAAATTAACAAACCAAAATTTAAAATGCCAACATTCAATGTTCCAAGTGCGTTATTGTCAACTCCTGACACCAGCCTCAATTTAAAAGCTCCAACACTGTCAGGAGGTATGGAGGCTAAAGGGAATGTTCCAAAATTGAAGAAACCCAATTTAAACATCTCAGGAATTGAAGGTCCTGATGTGAACTTTGGCGGAAAAATTCCTGATGTCGATATTTCACCTCCAGACCTTAAAGGAGGTATCAGATCTGCTGGAATAGGCTTTAAAAAGCCCCAAATTGGTGCAGATTATGACATGAACCTTGAAGTTCCTGAGGTAAAACTGAAAGGCCCAAGTTTAAAGAAACCTTCTCTCAACATGCCAGCAGGAAATGTTTCAGGACCAGACATGGACCTTAACTTATCAGCACCAAATGTTGATTTCCCTGCCCCAAATATTAAAGGAGATTTCAAAGGTCCAAACATTGACATAAATGCTCCAAAAGTGGATGGCTTTGGAGGAGAAGGTAAATTTAAGTTCCCAAAATTTAAAAAGCCTATATTTTCACTCTCTGGGAATAAACCAAAAGTGCCTGAAGTGGATGTCTCTATGCCAGATGTGAAAACAGATCTAAGGAGCCCTGATGTTGACCTCAAGGGAGGAGTGGATCTTCCTGAAACAAAGGCAAAATGGAAAATGCCAATTTTCCAAATGCCATCATTTGGACTGAATGGACCCAGAGGACCAGATGTGGATTTTGATGGGTCAGTAAGAGCGCCAAGTGTTGATGTTTCAGGCCCAAATCTCAAGGGAAATGTGGAAACCCCAGATATTGACATGAAAGTTCCAAAAGGGGGCATAGATGCAAACTTGCCAGATGCAGGAGGAAGGTTTAAATTACCTGGAATAAAGTCGCTAAGTAATAAATTATCATTGTCAGGTCCCGACACAGGGGTTAATCTACCAAAAGGTCAGATCGATCTCTCTGCTCCAGACATTCAGGGGGATATGAAAGGACCCAACTTTGATCTCAAAGGCCCAAATATTGACATCAATGCCCCAAATGTTGACATGCCTGATGCAAAGGGAAAATTTAAAATGCCGAGTTTAAAGATGCAGTCTTTTGATTTTTCTGGACCCAAAGGAGCAGATGTGGATTTAAATGGTTCAGTAAAAGCACCTGATGTTGATATTTCAGGCCCAAATCTCAAGGGAAATTTGGAAACTCCAGATATTAACTTGAAACTTCCAAAAGGGGGCATAGATGCAAACTTGCCAGATGCAGAAGGAAAGTTTAAATTACCTGGAATAAAGTCGCTAAGTAATAAATTATCATTGTCAGGTCCCGACACAGGGGTTAATCTACCAAAAGGTCAGATCGATCTCTCTGCTCCAGACATTCAGGGGGATATGAAAGGACCCAACTTTGATCTCAATGGCCCAAATATTGACATCAATGCCCCAAATGTTGACATGCCTGATGCAAAGGGAAAATTTAAAATGCCAAACTTAAAAGTACATTCTTTTGGATTATCTGGACCCAAAGGACCAGATGTGGATTTTGATGGTTCAATAAAAGCACCCGGAGTTGATGTTTCAGCCCCAAATCTTGAAGGAAACTTTGAAACTCCAGATGCTGACTTTAATTTCACAGAAGGCAATGTTGAAATCAACACCCCCAGAGCAGAAATTAACAAACCAAAATTTAAAATGCCAACATTCAATGTTCCAAATGCATTATTGTCAACTCCAGACACCAGCCTCAATTTAAAAGCACCAAAACTGTCAGGAGGTATGGAGGCCAAGGGGAATGTTCCAAAACTGAAGAAACCCAATTTAAACATCTCAGGAATTGAAGGTCCTGATGTGAACTTTGGCGGAAAAATTCCTGATGTCGATATTTCACCTCCAGACCTTAAAGGAGGTATCAGATCTGCTGGAATAGGCTTTAAAAAGCCCCAAATTGGTGCAGATTATGACATGAACCTTGAAGTTCCTGAGGTAAAACTGAAAGGCCCAAGTTTAAAGAAACCTTCTCTCAACATGCCAGCAGGAAATGTTTCAGGACCAGACGTGGACCTTAACTTATCAGCACCAAATGTTGATTTCCCTGCCCCAAATATTAAAGGAGATTTCAAAGGTCCAAACATTGACATAAATGCTCCAAAAGTGGATGGCTTTGGAGGAGAAGGTAAATTTAAGTTCCCAAAATTTAAAAAGCCTATATTTTCACTCTCTGGGAATAAACCAAAAGTGCCTGAAGTGGATATCTCTATGCCAGATGTGAAAACAGATCTAAGGAGCCCTGATGTTGACCTCAAGGGAGGAGTGGATCTTCCTGAAACAAAGGCAAAATGGAAAATGCCAATTTTCCAAATGCCATCATTTGGACTGAATGGACCCAGAGGACCAGATGTGGATTTTGATGGGTCAGTAAGAGCGCCAAGTGTTGATGTTTCAGGCCCAAATCTCAAGGGAAATGTGGAAACCCCAGATATTGACATGAAAGTTCCAAAAGGGGGCATAGATGCAAACTTGCCAGATGCAGGAGGAAGGTTTAAATTACCTGGAATAAAGTCGCTAAGTAATAAATTATCATTGTCAGGTCCCGACACAGGGGTTAATCTACCAAAAGGTCAGATCGATCTCTCTGCTCCAGACATTCAGGGGGATATGAAAGGACCCAACTTTGATCTCAAAGGCCCAAATATTGACATCAATGCCCCAAATGTTGACATGCCTGATGCAAAGGGAAAATTTAAAATGCCGAGTTTAAAGATGCAGTCTTTTGATTTTTCTGGACCCAAAGGAGCAGATGTGGATTTAAATGGTTCAGTAAAAGCACCTGATGTTGATATTTCAGGCCCAAATCTCAAGGGAAATTTGGAAACTCCAGATATTAACTTGAAACTTCCAAAAGGGGGCATAGATGCAAACTTGCCAGATACAGAAGGAAAGTTTAAATTACCTGGAATAAAGTCGCTAAGTAATAAATTATCATTGTCAGGTCCCGACACAGGGGTTAATCTACCAAAAGGTCAGATCGATCTCTCTGCTCCAGACATTCAGGGGGATATGAAAGGACCCAACTTTGATCTCAATGGCCCAAATATTGACATCAATGCCCCAAATGTTGACATGCCTGATGCAAAGGGAAAATTTAAAATGCCAAACTTAAAAGTACATTCTTTTGGATTATCTGGACCCAAAGGACCAGATGTGGATTTTGATGGTTCAATAAAAGCACCCGGAGTTGATGTTTCAGCCCCAAATCTTGAAGGAAACTTTGAAACTCCAGATGCTGACTTTAATTTCACAGAAGGCAATGTTGAAATCAACACCCCCAGAGCAGAAATTAACAAACCAAAATTTAAAATGCCAACATTCAATGTTCCAAGTGCGTTATTGTCAACTCCAGACACCAGCCTCAATTTAAAAGCACCAACACTGTCAGGAGGTATGGAGGCCAAAGGGAATGTTCCAAAACTGAAGAAACCCAATTTAAACATCTCAGGAATTGAAGGTCCTGATGTGAACTTTGGCGGAAAGATTCCTGATGTCGATATTTCACCTCCAGACCTTAAAGGAGGTATCAGATCTGCTGGAATAGGCTTTAAAAAGCCCCAAATTGGTACAGATTATGACATGAATCTTGAAGTTCCTGAGGTAAAACTGAAAGGCCCAGGTTTAAAGAAACCTTCTCTCAACATGCCAACAGGAAATGTTTCGGGACCAGATATGGACCTTAACTTAGCACCAAATGTTGATTTCCCTGCCTCAAATATTAAAGGAGATTTCAAAGGTCCAAACATTGACATAAATGCTCCAAAAGTGGATGGCTTTGGAGGAGAAGGGAAATTTAAGTTCCCAAAATTTAAAAAGCCTACATTTTCACTCTCTGGGAATAAACCAAAAGTGCCTGAAGTGGATGTCTCCATGCCAGACATGAAGGCAGATCTAAGGAGTCCTGATGTTGATCTCAAAGGAGGAGTGGATCTTCCTGAAACAAAGGGGAAATGGAAAATTCTGAGTTTCCAAATGCCATCCATTGGACTGAATGGCCCCAGAGGACCAGATGTGGATTTAGATGGTTCAGTAAAAGCACCTGATGTAGATGTTTCAGGCCCAAATATCAAGGGAAATTTGGAAACCCCAAACATTGACATGAAAGTACCAAAAGGGGGCATGGATGCAAACTTGCCAGATGCAGGAGGAAGGTTTAAATTACCTGAAATAAAGTGGCCAAGTAATAAATTATCATTGTCAGGTCCCAACACAGGGGTTAATCTACCAAAAGGTCAGATTGATCTCTCTACTCCAGACATTCAGGGGGATATGAAAGGTCCCAACCTTGATCTCAAAGGCCCAAATATTGACATCAATGCCCCAAAAGGTGATGTGCCTGAGACAGAGGGAAAATTTAAAATGCCAAGCTTAAAGATGCCATTCTTTGGTTTTTCTGGTCCCAGAGGGTCGGGAGTGGATCTAGATGGTTCAGTAAAAGCACCTGATGTTGATATTTCAGGTCCCAATTTTGAAGGAAATTATGACTCTCCAGACCTTGGAATGCAAGTTCCAAATGGTAATATGAATATTGAAATACCACAAGTTGATCTGAATAAACAACATTTTGCAACGCCATCCCTTAACAAACTGGGGCCAAACTGGTCTAGTCCGGATGCTAAATTTGGTCTGAAAACACCAACAAGTGACCTCTATGCAAAACTGAATGGCCGAAAGTTGAAAAATCCCAATTTGGAATTTTCAGGAATTGAAGGACCTTCTATAAATGTAGATGGTAATGTTGAAGTTCCTAAGGCTGATATAACAGCTGCATCCCTTAAAGCAGGTATGGACCTTAAAAAGCCTAAAGCAGGTATGGATTTTGATATGCCTGTCATGGACCTTGATGTCCCTGATATAAGTGTAAAAGGCCCAGATTTAAAGAAGCCCTCATTCAATGTGTCTCCAAGAAATATGGACCTCAATCTACCAACATCAAATATAAGAGGAGGTGCAGGTGTTGACATGGCTGATGCATTATTTAAGGGGAAAAACGTGAAGGGTGATAAGATAGGTGGGAAGGACACCAAATTCAATTATAGTTCTCCAATTCTGAATGGAGAATTTCGTGAAGTCGGTGTTGATGTGAGTCCAATAAATCCTTCTGCTCAACTAAATGATTCCAAACTAAAATTAAGTGCAGACGATCATGTTAACATGCAGAATAAATTTTCAAGAGAAACATTTAAATTAAGGTCCTCTTCTGTTTCTGATCTTGATGATGCAAATGCACAGGGAAATTATGATGCCAATTTACGTGCAAAATCTTATAGCACAATAAATATCAATGATACCTCAATGAATAAAAAGGGTAAGTTCAAATTCTCAAAATTCTTTACTTTCAATCATAAATCAAAGGGATCAGTTGATTTCACGAAGGCCAAGGCGACCAATTCTCCTGGGATATTTACATCAAAGCATCCATTCCCAGAACTTGAGTTTTCTGTGTCTAAAGATTAAAAGATAAGTTGCTTTTGCTAATATTAAGGCACAATTCATTTCAGCAACAAATACCTAATTATTTGATATCAGTGTCAATAAATATAAACCATCGTATTGCAATCATATTGGATCTGGCTAGAAGGAATAAAAACAAAAGCAACACATTCAAAAGAGCAGATATACAGTCATTTAGAAAATTGAGCTCATCTGGAATATGGATTTTTTGATAGATCCATATTCAAAATATTTAACAGTCACAGTGGTACACTTGCAAAGCTGCTTCACAGAGATCAATCAGTGTGGATTCAGTATTAACCTCCAGTGATGTCTTTGTAGATTTCACAAGTTCTCCCTGTTGACAATGTGGGAGCTCAAGTTTACTCCCACATCCATAAGACATAGATGGGTAAATTAATTGGCCATTCTATATTTTCAAAGTGTGTCCGTGAATGAATTGATGGGAATATGAGAAGAATAAGAGAGAAAGGATTAGTGTAGGATTGGTGTAAATGGATGCTAATTTCCGTGCTGTATGTTTCCTTGTCTCTATTTTGGGCTTTATGATGGCGTATAATATGGGACTCACGTGAAAGGATGTTTTCTCAACGGACCTAAATGTCAAGGTAAAATCCTGAACAAACGTGTTCTGCAAAATATTGTTTCTGCAATTACACCAATTGCCTTATCTTGGTCGATGGTTTCTCCACCCCCCCCCCCCCCCCACAGTGTTTCTATAATTTTAACTTTTACCATTTTTTTTGTGGTGAAAGATATGTAAAAAGTTAACTGAAATAGACCTGGTCTCTAAAAGCTATGAGTCATTGACTTATTCAGAGGATGTAAAATATCCATCAGCAGACAATTTGATACATTAAAAATACTAAAACAGCAAAACATTCAAGTCAGTTCTAACATTCTTTGAAGGCAAAGACTTGAAACTAGAAAACTGCTTGTAAACATATTTAAACTTTGCCGGTCCCCTAAAATCTTGCGATATATTTTATTAAAATGCAACTCATGTGTCTGAAATATTAAATGTCATATATTTCATAGTAAACTTTGGACAAAGCTTCACTTCGTTAAACTTAAATGTTGTAGAAATGATCATACCAGGTAATAATATTTTTGTATAAGCTAAAGATATCTACTTAAAATAGAGAAGTATATATGTATAGATCAGAATTGTACAGGACAATTCCTCAATATAAAATTCAATATATAAAAGTTTATTCAATGTTTTGAAATGTAAACTTTGAAATATATTGAATTGCTCTTGAATAGTTAACTATATGTGTTAAATGTTATTGTTTTATTCTAATATAAGACTCCATTTTATTGAAGTGCTTTGTAATAATGATATTTATGGGAAATACAAATACGTATTGGAATTAACTCAAATTAGTCTCTGATTAAATCACATTTTGTAATTCTGTTTAATATTTTGTCTGCACTTTATCTGTATATTCTTAAGTGGATAATATAAAGCTTTTTTCTTCAAGTTTTGTTGAGACTCGTTTATTTTTTATGCCATAGAAATGGTTTGGAAAATGAGAGTTGCAATGTGATTAACAGGGAATTACTGTTGAACTGAAAATGGAGCAGTTTTGAATGGCCACTTCATGTTACAGATTTGTGGCAATAGTTTTTGGAATAAGTACAAAGGATTTTTCACAACCATCCTACTTTTATTGGAGTCAGATGTTAAACTTTTAGATGTATTGTGATAGAATATGTGATAGATGCATTTGGGAGATAAATTGGTAAAATTAGAGTAGGTTACATGCATACACACACTTTTAAAAAAAGATCTTATTTGAAATACTGAAGAATTCATATTCAGTGACTTTACAGAAACTATGGAGAATGCTATGCACATTTCACAAGTAGGTGCTAATTGAAATGATGTTATGAAATGAAGAGACAATTGTCTTGGAAGAGCCAGGTTGTCTTTGTTTTCTGCAAAGTGCTCACTCAAAGGTAATTGAGAGGTTTGTTTACCTAAAACAACAGATGAGAGGAAGAGACTAATTCCTATTGTTTGCTGGAGAAGGTCAGAGGTTTTGCAAGTAAAAAAGTCACATGGGCTTTCTGGCAGTTGGCATCTCAGATGAGAGAGAGAGAGAGAGAGAGAGAGAGAGAGAGAGAGAGAGAGAGAGAAACATTTACCTTTTGAGCATCAAAGCCTGGTGAACTTCAATATGTTAAATTCTGTGCACAGTATAAGAATTGCCTGCAACCAGTGAACTTGGAAGAGTGAGAAGTGAGATTGAACTGTGAACCAAAGAACTTTTCTTAGATTTACACACACATTACATACACGTGCGCTTAGAATTAGAAGAGGGTTAAATTGGGTTAGTTAAGTTAATAGAGATAAGTTAAAGTTTGATTCTGTTTTCATGTTTAAAGATAATTAAAAACAACTTTTGTTTAAGTAATGTCGGACTCTAGCTTTACCCTACCCTCAATTTAGTCTATGTGTCGTCTGAGTCCAGCGTGCTCATTGAATGAAGTGATAGGAGAAGGTATTCGGTTCAACAATCAGTTTATTACACAGCACAAGAATAAAGCTTAACAGAGCTCAGGTTCAGTCGTTAGTTCATAGGTCACCTGCTCAGTGAGCTATTCCCCAAGACTGACCTCTACTGTCCAGTCTCTACAGTTTATATAGCTCAACCTTATCATACAGAACAAAAGTTGGCTTCCTTTGCTAGATTTCATTATCATACAGAACAAAAGTTGGCTTCCTTTGCTAGATTTCATTATCATACAGAACAAAAGTTGGCTTTCTTTGCTAATTTCTTGCATAAGATTTATCACAAGTAATTTCCTGGTCTGCAGATATTGGGATGTGGAGCTCCCATCTTAATCCTCAAAGCCAGAATATCCTGTTGTTTTGATCAGAAATCAATTCATACCCCAGATATTTCTAATTATTTCTTTGTTCTCATCTGGCCATATTCTTCTGTTCTACTCAACACCTCCTTCTGCCTTCTTCCTGAGTTAGTTTTCCATTCTCTTTGTTTCTGACAGTCTCTGTCAGGATTCTCTTTGTTCTTGTCTGGCCATCGTCTCCTGTGCTCATCAACACTTCCTTTTGCCTTAACATTCCTACTAAATTGTTTCTACATTTTCTCTCTTTTGTATTTTGGGAGCAGAAAATTCTCAACCTACTGTAATCAGCCAACTTTGCTACATACTGTGGCTGCCCCTTACTTACATTACTCTTTCCCTTCACCATGAGGTAAATATTAAATTGTTACATAGTACTGGATTCATGTATACAAACTAAATAGTACATGAGCATATGCTGTCGAGTCCACGCTGCTGAAGATCCAGCTGCGCTGGGTGGGTCACGTCTCCAGAATGGAGGACCATCGCCTTCCCAAGATCGTGTTATATGGCGAGCTCTCCACTGGCCACCGTGACAGAGGTGCACCAAAGAAAAGGTACAAGGACTGCCTAAAGAAATCTCTTGGTGCCTGCCCCATTGACCACCGCCAGTGGGCTGATATCGCCTCAAACCGTGCATCTTGGCGCCTCACAGTTTGGCGGGCAGCAACCTCCTTTGAAGAAGACCGCAGAGCCCACCTCACTGACAAAAGGCAAAGGAGGAAAAACCCAACACCCAACCCCAACCCACCAATTTTCCCCTGCAACCGCTGCAACCGTGTCTGCCTGTCCCGCATTGGACTTGTCAGCCACCAACGAGCCTGCAGCTGACGTGGACATTTACCCCCTCCATAAAACTTATTCCGCGAAGCCAAGCCAAAGAAAAGAAACATGAGCATATATTCTACATATTTTCTATGATTAATTAACCCCTATATTCCAACAGTAACTAGTTGTCTTGGTCAATGTCTATTGCTGCTGGGTTTTGGGGTCCTTTGGGCTCGTAACAGTATCAAGGATCTCTCTGATGGATTTTTAAGTTATGTTGACATGATTGTGTGTTGTGCACCAAAAGTTCTATGCACTGATGCAAAATGACAGCAAATGTTTATTTTATGGTATAGTTTAAAACAAGCAGCAAGGTTCTAACCATGAAAACAACATTTCAATCAATTATGATTTAAAAATATTTCCCAAGTTTCCCAGAACTAAACAAATACATTCAGCCTTACCAGAAATTCATCATGTTTGGATTGTCCTGTTGTTTCGAATATAAAATGAGTAACATTTTTACTAGATGAAGATACAGTCAGAGCTGCAGAGGAATAGACAGACATACAAATACATACAATTCTTTCAGCCTTCCTATTGCGTCTTCACTTATTTCTATCACTTTGTAATGTTCTCCCTAAAAGTTAAGCTCTTAGCAATAAAATCAATGCATCAAAACATCAGAGATCTGCCTATATGCAAATAGATTTTAAAAACTGGAAATTATGTGAAGGAGTCTTGAATTCACTTTAGCTTTGCTTTATTTTGTTGGCCACTGTTTAGGCCACTCTTTCTCTACCCATCCCTCCAGCATTTTCAGTACATCCATCCTCTTGTAAAATTTGCACAGGTCAATCAGCTGTGTCACAGTTCAGTCACTATTCTTCAACAAGAACTCTAAAGTTGGACTTCGCTGTTTCTGCTCCAAAAAAAACCAGTTCTTCATAGGTCATGCCCTATTTGCTTGCAAAGTTTCTCCAATTTTTGATAGTTGGGTAGTGTGAATCCAACTTTAACCTCAGTGTGCACAATAAATCTTCATCATTCATCATATCACTGTAATGGAAGATTTAAACCGTGTTTCTTACTTTTGCAGCCTTTCCTTCTGCAAGGCTGAGAACCTGCTTGTTGCATATGAATTAGTAGACATTATCTAAATTTACACTATGGGGCCCAGGGATGCATATGAATCAGTAGACATTATCCAACTTCCACCATGAGGCCCAGAGATGCAGTTGTCTTTTGTTGGTTGCAGACTGTCAGGAGACCTTGAAGATAATTAAATCATTTGTTCAAAGAGATAAGATCTGAAGTAAACAACTTTTGGGTAATATAAGCCATGGTCCCACTGCTGAAGCTTGAGACTCTCCAAGAGGTGGCAACATCTCTCAGCAAGAAGAAGAACTTCAAGAGTCCAGCTAACGTCCCGGTCGAGGGAGGTGGAGAAGCTGCTACCGGCGCCCCGACAACTGAAATAAGTGTGCAGTCGTTGCCTCGCTTTGGCAGTTGGGACCAGTCCAGGCGTTGTTAAGTATAATTGGGAAGGGTTTGCATATTGTAGTGTGAATTCAGCTTTAGATTTAGTAATAAAGCCTTGTATAAACTGAACTGCTCTCGGTGTGTGTGTGTCTATTTTCTTTCGGTAGCTCAAACACTGTGACCAATCTAAAATGAACAAAATGAGAGGTATAAGTTTACCCAAGACAATTGGCGCAGCGAGCAGGGTTGGTCTCAAAATGTTTCGCCGAAAGAAAGAGGTGAGCCCTGAGCAGTTCTTGATTCCAGGATGGACTTCCAAAGACGATGGATTTGGCATGTTGGCCAATACCCTGCATTTGTTGGGACCACCCATAGTTGGGATGAGAAGTTAGACCCATCAAGTGCACCTGTGGGAGAGCGGGTTGCCACTCTCCTTCGAGAAAGTAAATTTCCTGGTAAAAAGGGGACGCTGACAGATCGTTTTTAGCTGCTGGCCACAGCCTTACGCCACTCCGTTCAGTGTGCAGCAGAATTAGTTCAGTGAGAAATAGAATCTCAGCATGAGAGAGCATCTAGAGGAGGAGCTAGAAGCCCTGCGACAACGCTGTTCCATGATGAGTGAGATTGTTTGCACCAGTCAGGACCGAGCCAAAGAATGGGATGATAATGTAGGGGTAGAGATTGAAGGGATAGATAACCCGATTTCCCAAGAGGACCCAGGGGAAAATACCCGAACCCCTGCTTATGCTCTATGGCCTACCCCCTCTACGGGATGGCCTAGGCCTTGTCCTGTCCACTGGGCAAAGGACCCTGTGGGCCAAAGTGGGAGCAGAGGTCAAGAACAGTCAATGATCCGTGACTTCTCTGTAAAAGAGTTGGCTGCCATTGGAGATCGATATAGGCAAAAGGCGGGAGAAACTCTGGCAGCCTGGCTCCTGCGTGTTTGGGAGCAAGGAGGGGGTAATGTATATTTAATCCCTGAGGAATTGTTGGGATTAAGAACATTTAGATACTGGTTTCGGGGGGGGGGGGGGGTTCATTGCTGATATTCGGGTCATTGCTGAGCTGCGGGGTAGAGGAAGAGAGGTGGATTACTTACTTGCCACTCTAGGGGATGCCCTGCTACGAGTATACCCATCACCAGTAGATTGGGATTTACATTTACAGAACAATTGGGGCACCCCAGAGGAGGGGATAGCAGTAATTCGTCAGCTGGCCCTGGCCCCTGCCTTGTATGCAGGGTGTTTGAGGCTGTGGGTTCATGGGAGGAGCCCTGATGAAGAGATATTCACAGCCGGAATGCATACCAGATTGGTTCATTCCGCCCAACCCACTGTCCGGGGTCTGGTTCTGTCCGTAACTCGTCCGGTAATTGGGCACCCTGTGTCTGAGGCGGTGCACGCCTTATCTGGGCTTAGAGAATTAGAGTTGGGAGGTAAAATCCACTCATGTCCAACCCAGGTTAAATCAGACAAGCAGGATGAAAAGAGAGGGGCTGCTGCTAGTAACGGACCGACAAGAAAGGACCTTTTTCTAACCTTGTTAAAGTTAGGCGTACCTAAAAGTGATATTGATGGGTCCTTTATGCCCTTTATAAGAGAAAAGCAGGGGAACATCATCCCCAGCTGTTGAGTCCTCCTGGCCCAGCTGTGCCTTCTGCTCCCACTGCTGTTCCTATCGAGCCAGCTTCTCTTGCTTCAGTTATTCGTGATGAGATACAACAAATGGTTAAAAAGGCTCTTATGGATAATAGTGGCATGTGGGCCTGGAAACCCCCAAACCCTATTAAATATGAGGGTGTGGTCAGGGCCCCCGTGTCTACTCTCTTGAGACACGGTGGATACACGGGGACCCACGGCCCTACATAGCGTTAACAATCCATTGGGGTGGGGGTAATGACCGCCAATATTTGGCCTTGGTCGACACCGGTGCGGAGCACTCGATGATTCCTGGTAACTCTGACCTCTGGACTGGACCAACATTTCGAATAGAGGGGATGGGAGGAGCGATCACCCTGGCGAAGGAAATAAAAGTCTTCGCCACGGTGGGTGATGGCCCTTCCCCTGCATGGCTACATGCCCTGGTGGCTGCCACTGACGAGTGTATCCTGGGTATTAATATGTTGGCCAGTATGGCCATTAATACTAGCCAAGGGGGATTTGCATTTGGAATTCGGACTATTACTAAAAGATTAGTGGTGGGTCGGCTAAGTGGGATCCTGTGATGGTGCCTCCCCCCCCCCGAAACCAGTATGCATTCCACAACATCGCCTCCCTGGGGGACAGGAAGAGATTACTGCCACCATCGATGCTTTGCAAGAAGAAGGGGTAGTGAGGCCCGCAACATCGCCCTTTAATAGCCCTGTTTGGCTGGTCCAGAAGCCGGACGGCTCCTGGAGAATGACAGTTGATTATCGTTTTTTGAACAAACATGCCCCACCACTTGCTTTGGCAGTTCCGGATATTGTCACCCTTATTGAAAACATTGCTACTGGGAACTCAGGAACATGGTATGCTGTCATTGATCTCGCTAACTCCTTCTTCAGTATTCTTATAGCTGAGGTCTCACAGGATCAGTTTGCCTTTAGCTGGAAGGGGCGCCAGTATACCTTCCACCGCCTCCCTCAGGGTTATATACACTCTCCCACTATTTGCCACAACCTAATTGCCCGTGATTTTGAGATAGTGCCAGTATCGCCTTCTCTCTCGATTCACCATTATATTGATGATGTGATGATCCAAGGGGCCACGGAAGAGATGGTACAGGATGCAGAACAAGAGGACGCCTGGTTTACTGATGGTAGCAGCCGGTGGGTGCAAGGAAAGCAGAAGTGGAGGAGGGGGATGGTGGCTCCAGTCAGTATGCTGAGTTGAAGGTGGTCACTTTATCACTAGAACCCCATGATCACCCTCTTCACATGTTTACTGATTCTTGGGCTGTGGCTAATGAACAAGTGGTATGGATGCCTGATTGGCAAAAGAATGACTGGCTGATACATGACCGCCCAGTATGGGGCAAACAGTTGTGGCAGCTGTTGTGGGATGCTTCCCATCATCATGAGATAACTGTATATCATGTTGACGCCCATACCAATGCGACGACGAACGTGGCACAACCTAATGCAGTAGCAGATCAGTTTGCCACTATCAGCCACGCCGATACCGTCCCCCTGGCTCGATGGGCACATGAACAGAGTGGCCATTTGGGGAAGAAGGGATCAGCTATGTGGGCCTGTACACAGGCCTTACCCATCCATCAGAACAATGTCTGCATGGTCATGCAGACTTGACAGGAGACCTTGAAGATAATTAAATCATTTGTTCAAAGAGATAAGTTCTGAAGTAAACAACTTTTGGGTAATATAAGCCATGGTCCCACTGCTGAAGCTTGAGACTCTTCAAGAGGTGGCAACATATCTCAGCAAGAAGAAGAACTTCAAGAGTCCAGCTAACGTCTCGGTCGAGGGAGGTAGAGAAGCTGCTACCGGCGCCCCGACAACCTATACAAGTGTGCAGTCGTTGCCTTGCTTCGGCAGTTGGGACCAGTCCAGGCATTGATAAGTATAATTGGGAAGGGCTTGCATGTTGTAGTGTGAATTCAGCTTTAGATTTAGTAATAAAGCCTTGTATAAACTGAACTGCTCTCGGTGTGTGTGTGTCTATTTTCTTTCGGTAGCTCAAACACTGTGACCAATCTAAAATGAACAAAATGAGAGGTATAAGTTTACCCAAGACAGTCACCAATGCAAGGAGGAGGACTGATGCATCTTGAAGTTAGCCATGATTTTCTGCATTTAGTTTCGAAACAATATTTGCATCAGAAGTGGATATCTAAAATTCAGAAGCAAAGAGTAGCTTCAGGAAACTGCTAATTTCCTGGTGTTTGCATTTATCTCTGCAAGTGTCTTTATAAAAACAACATTTAAAAATTTTTTGCTGGGAAGTGTGCACATGGTCATCCATTGAAAACAAAATCAAGTGATTTCTAAAACAGTCTTCAAATAACTTGCAGTCACATTTAAGTTCGATCACAAAGAATAATTCGTGGGACACCTACAAAACCCATGCTCCTGGGTATTGGAAAGGATTTTCAGCTTGGCACAGCATGCCACAGCACTGACCAAACCACAAGAAGATTCTTAGATTCCTGTCACCTCCTCTTCATTTTGATAAAACAATTACTCATATCATTTTGGAAACCTATTGCAGATACTTCCACAACCCTAGCAATGTTATACCTTAGGTATTCACAGCTTTTCCTTCCACTCAGTGAAGGAAAAGATCCATATTTAAGAAATAAGAAACAGGAAACAATAGTGGGAATAGGGTAATCAGCTCAAATGTCTATCGCAACATTCACTTATATCATGGCTGTTTTAATCTTGGCATCACTAGCATTTTCCCATGCTCTCCCACACCTTTGACTCCCTTGTTGATTAAATGTCTGTCAAACTCTTCCGTGAATATATTCAATAACACTGTCTCTTAACTCATTAAGTCATAGATGCATACAGGATAAAAATGGGCGAACGAAGTTCATGTCACTTTAAACACCCACATGCACGAATCCTGCACAAATCCAATATTACGCTTCCCACATTCTCATCAACTCTCCTTAGATTCTACTACTCTTCTACACTGGAGCTGTGAGCCAACAATTCTACTGGTTACTTCCTTGCACTCCTAGCCAGCTCAATAGTGCAAAGAATTCTAGAGAGTCAAAAGTATATAAAAAAGGAAATTCATCCTCATCTATCTTAAATGGAAATCCTTTATTCTGAAACTATAATCACTAGTTCAGGATATCTTCATCAAGGGAAACATCCTCTCAACATCTGTAGTGTGGAGAATCTCATCTGTCACGTGATCCTACTGACAAGTACCTTGTCAGAAGTCGCATCACCTGCCAATCAAGGTTGTACTCCACCCACCTCTTAGTGCACACCTGACCATTGGCCCCTTTAATCACCTAGCGGTTACCTGGGCCAGACCCTCTAGCTTACTGTACTATAAAGTCCACCATGTAGGTAAGCTCTTCCTCTTTTTCTCTTTGGTCCTGAGAAGAATCCTGCTCCACTCCAGGATGCGACTTGTGGACAGCACAGCAGCATATTGCAGTCCTTGGTTGTGACCCATGTCTACATAAACATTGGCTAGTAGCGGAAATCATTATATCTGATGTGACTGGGTTGTATTGTGCTTGTGTGAGTACAAGCAGTTGCAAGTTGTTACATCATAGACCAGCATCAATAGAAATTCACCAAGACAATGGTATCTTCAAAACAATTTTAAAATTAAAATAATATCTTACTAAACTCTACACTTAACCTGAACTATGCACAAATGTATATATGTGCGTATGGATTACCCATGCCATTTCAGCTTAGGCACAATTCTGAAAAGTCAAATTCAAAGTTTAGTCTTAGTAATTGTGTTGAAAATCAGAACTTTTAAAACTGTTGCTCAGAATTAATTATGTAGTTGAGACACTGAGTCATGAGACTTCTCAAAACTCATGAATTCTTGTCATGTAGCTTTCAGAGAAATGTTTCTTCATTTCTTCATATAAATATTTTGTCACAGCTTTCCCCTTTCCTATGTAGGAGTCACAAAGCTTGTGACCTCCATGATGCTTTCACAGATCCAGGCAAGGGCCAGATGAAGTAACCTTCACAATGATCATGATCCAGAGGCCAAAATGATCTTGCTTTCTTTACCCAGATATCAGTCAGTCAGAAGTGACCATTACACTGGTCATAGTATTACTGCTCTCTGTTGACAAAGAGAAGCAGCCAAAGTGACTTTGAAGGAAGTGAACATCTTCTCTTTAGATAACTCTGGTTTTGTGGTGCACTGCACAGCTGAAGAAAGCACAGCCACCACGTTGAGGGTCGTTAATGACTGTTTATTTGAATTTAGCGTGCACCCCTTTAAGGGCAGCCCTGGCTCAGTCACCACATGCGTGGTGATGTCATAATCGCTGCCCGACGTGCGCGGTGAGAGGGAGGTTTGAGTCAGGAAGAAGCCCTGATGGTTCCATCTTCCCATGGCTGCCCCGCCATGTGGTGTTACACACAGAGCCGGTTTGCCATAAGAGAGTGCACTGTCGAATAACCCCCCAGAACCAGCTATGAGTCCCGCCGCTTGGGCGGGTGGCCTCGGCGCTTGGGCACGGCCATCTGTACCGGCTGTGACAAGTCCAAATGGGCCAAGTGGTCCATTTTTAAAAATTCCTCCATCCCCCTCCAAATCCAGAGTGAAAGTTCCGCTGGATCGTCGGAGGACTTTATACGGACCTTCGTACGGGCGCAGTAATGGTGCCCTCTGCAGTCCTCTCTGGTCGAACACAAACTGTGCCGTGCAGTTCCTTGGGGTGGTGGGATGGCCGGTTGCCGTGGCATGATGGGGGTGGAGGGGCCAGGGAGGCCAGTTTCCTGTGGAGATCCACCAGCAGGTTCGTGTCCTCGGGTGCTGTGTCGGCTTCTGGGCTGAAGAACTCGCCAGGCACCTGGTGCAGTTCCTAGCCAGCTCCGCCACCTCCTTCTTGAGCCTATGCCACACAAATCGCTCTGCAACCATCCGTACGGTCGTCTTCACTGAGGGATGAGTGAGGTCGTGGATTAGGCTAAAGACTTTTTCCCTCCACTGCGGTGGTACTACCAGGTGTGGTGGGCCTGTGTAGACATCGCAGAGCAGCGCGTCCGGGCTGTTGGGCAACTAGATGTCCTTGAGGTCAAGGCCTGAGATAGCAGTCTGGAGGGCTTGTGTCTCTGCGTCGTGCTGTTGGGCCTAGGCTAGCTGTGTATAGTCAAGGCTAGGGGCTAGAGTGTTGATGGACAGACACAAGAGTGCATCCGCTACCACGTTGACCTTGCTTGCCCTGTGCCGAATGTTGGTAGTGAATTCCGACACATAAGAGAGGTGGCGCTGTTGTCTGGCTGACCATTGGTCCGTGGCCATGGTGAAAGCCTGGGTGAGGGGTTTGTGGTCTGTGAAGACCATGAAGGATCTGTCCTCCAGGAAATAACAGAAGTGGCGGATGGCCAAGTACAACGCCAGGAGCTCTCGATCGAATGCGCTGCACTTAAGCTCCAGTGGGCGCAGCCGTTTCCTGAAAAAGGCCAGCGGACGCCATTGTCCATCGAGCCATTGCTCCAGAGCTCCCCCGACCACTGTGTGTGCCTCTGGGTGTGGGTGCACCAGCGACGTTACACTGACGAGGGCTTCTTTTGTTGCCGTAAAAGCCTTGTCCACCTCTTCTGACTAGGATAAGGTTTTTTTCCTTTGCGGCATTAAGTGCGAACAGTGGATGCATGGTACGGGCGGCACTGGGGATGAACTGATGGTAAAAGTTCACCATCGCCACGAACTCTTGCAGGCCTTTGAGGGTGGAAGGTTTAGGAAACTTTGGATGGCTGCCACCTTTTCCAGTTCTGGAGTGGCCCCAGCCACCGAGATGGTGTGCCCCAGGAACTGCAGCGACTGCTTGCTGAACTGGCATTTGACCGTGAAGCCGAACTCCACCAGCCTGGCAAACAGGGTGTGGAGATGGGCCTTGTGTTAGGAACATAGGAAGTAGGAACAGGAGTAGGCCAAAATTCAGTTAAAGAAGTACTGTGGCGGAAGGGTTACAAATTTGCTTTTCAATATCCTGCTGTGTTAAAAGTCTTTTACGGTAAATTTCAATCTCAATTTTTTTGAGAATGATCATGACGCATTAATTTTTGCTAATTCATTACTGGATTTACGAGGACATGGAAGAGTTTCGCCACCGTCGCCTAAAAAGAGGACAAATGGAAATGGAAATGGGGAGAATGGGAAAAATGGAAAAAATTGAAAGAAAGAAGTTTTAACACAAAGTCTTATTGACATTGAAGATCCAGAACAGTCATTGGGAATGGAGTCATTGGGTTGAATATATTTACAGTACTGGATTGTGTTGATGTGAATGATGTATTTCTGGCTGGTGGGGGGGGGTTGGATAGCACTGAAATCTTTGATAGTCATCTGCCACTAGTGGGGTTTACCACACCCAGTTTTTTAGGGCGTTACTACCTTTGTTTTTTTTGGGGGGGATAATAAAAAAAATATTTAGGGGAGGGATAATGGTCTTAAGTTACTATAAGGGGAGTGATATTTTGTAGTAAGTGATTATATTGTTAGTATATAAGAATGTCTAATTTAAAATTTGCAACTTTCATTGTTCAGGGGTCAAATAATCTGATTAAGTGAAAGCGAGTTTTGGGTTATATCAAGAAAATGAACATTGATATTGCCTTTTTACAAGAAGCACATGTGATTGAAAAGAACGTTTGAAATTGAAGAGAGGTTGGGTTGGACATGTGTTTTTTTCATCATTTAATTCTAAGGCAAGGGTGTAGCAATTTTAATTCATAAGAATTTGCCTTTTGAATTGCAAACTATGGAAGGAAATGCTGGAAAGGTTTTAAGGGTGAATTGTAAATTTTTTGCTAAATTTTGGACTTCGCTTAATGTTTATGCACCTAATGTGGATGATGAGTGTTTTATTTCGGATGCTTTTTTGTTGTTAAATCAAGCTAATGAAAATATTTTAGTTGGGGGAGATTTTAATTGTGTCTTGGACTCCCTGCTGGATAGATCCTCAAAAAGTATAAAGAAATCAAAGATGGCGACACAAGTTGGGGCCTTGATGAAGGATTTAAATTTGGTGGATATTTGGAGAAGGGTCAATCCTACAGAGAAGGATTTCTCTTTTTATTCATCTCGACATGATTCATTTTCTAGAATCGATTTTTTTTTAGTATCAGCACATTTACATTACAGGTGAAATATAAAAGCAGGGTTATATCAGATCATTATTATTTTATTCTTGCGTAAATTCAGAAGTGGTATGTTCATCTTAGAGATGGAGAATTAATATAATGTTGTTGAAAAAAAACAGAGTTTGTACCTTTGTTAAAGAACAGATTACTTTGTTTTGACTGAGAATGCTAATTCAGTAGAAAGTCATTTTGTGTCATTGGATGTATTAAAAGCTTACTTAAAAGGACAGATTATTAGTTATACTACTAAAGTTAAGAAGCAGCATGTGGTGATATGTAATTACACCACTAGGTCACCAGGGGTCATCCCGGTGACCTTGTATATCAAGCAGTTCAGAGCTACAGTCTAGCCTTCCAGGTTTGTCTTGCAGAGAGACAAGACCTCCTAGTGTACATATTAGTTTATTAAAGCTGTCTTATACTCACACCGCTGGTGTGGTTATTGTCAGTACACAATATATGGCAGAAAGTTTAGAATTAGAAAAGCAAATTAATGAATTGGAGAGGAAATTTCAGAAGGAAGTGTCAGAAGATTAAAAAAAAAGTGGCTTTGGCTAATTTGAAATTGCATTATAATACGTTGCAGACTTATCAATTTGAATGCTTAATTAATTGATCTAAGCAGCATTATTATGAGGTGGGTGAGAGGGCACATAAGGTACTTGCATGGTAGTTAAAGATGGAACGGGTTTCACGGACTATTAATGCTGTAAAAAATAATTCAACAGTTACCTATAAATCTCAGGAAATTAATGATCAGTTTTATTTATTTTATAAAAAAATTATATACTTCTGAGGGAAAACTGGATACTGGTTCTATTGATTCTTATTTATCTAAGTTAATGTCATCAGCATTAGAAGAGGAGAATGTTATGGATCTGGAAGCTCTGTTCACAGAATTTGAGATTAAGGTGGCTATGTTGGAGATGCCAAATGGGAAGTCACCAGGTGGACTTTCGGTGGAATTTTATAAAACCTTTTATGAAGATTTATTTTCTGTGTTTGAAGAGGTAGTACAACAAGTGACTGAAGAGCATGAATTATCAGAATCTTGCTCTAGTGCTTTAATTACTGTAATCCCAAAAAAAGATAGAGACCTGTTGAAAGTGTCTATTTCTTTATTGAATGTAACTTACAAAATTATAGCAAAAGTTTTAGCAAAACAACTTGCCAAGTATTTACCTAAATTGATCAAATAGGTTTTATTAAAAATAAAAATGCATCAGATAATATTCTTCAATTGATTAGTTTGGTCAATGCATATCAACAGCAGCCCAACCATCCAATGGTGGTTGTGCTTGATGCGGAAAAAGCCTTTGATAGGGTCAAATTGGATTTTTTATTTAAGGAGAAGTTTAAATTTGGCCCCTTTTTTATTGGTTGGGTTAAAGCTTTATATAGGAACCCAATTGCTAGGGTGGTGACAAATGGTCAAGTCTCATCATCATTCAAATTGACGCGTTCAACTCGACAAGGTTGTCCATTGTCACCAGCCCTGTTTGCATTGGCTATTGAACCGTTAGCTCAAACAATAAGACAGAATGAACAGATAAGAGGGATGAGAATTATGGGTGAAGAGTACAAGATTAATTTACTTGCAGATGATGTTTTGATATATTTAACAAACCCAGAACAATCATTGCCACACTTGCGGGATTGTTTATTACAATATGAAACATTATCTGGATATAAGGTTAATTGGGACAAGAGTGAAATTTTGCCAGTTGGAGAAGGAGAATATTCAGAGTATAAAAACATTAAAAAACATTATAAAATTGAAATGGTCTGATAATTGATACTGAGTATCAATCTTTATATGTTAAATTATGTTCCTTTATTAAAAAAGATTAAAGCAGATTTAATTAAGTGGAAAGATCTTCCATTAACTTTAATTGGTCAAGTTAATTGTATTTAAGATGAATATTTTTCCCCGTATTCAATATTTATTTCAATCAATACCGTGTTCTCTTTCAAAGGGATTTTTTTCAGGATTTAAATAAAGTAATGAGAGAATTTTTATGGAAAGGTAAATTATCGTGGGTAGCATTATATAAACTTACTTGGAAGTATGCATTAGGTGGGCTTCAATTACCCCATTTTCAAAATTATTATGAAGCTGCCCAGTTGAAATTTATTTGTAGACTGATGGATTTGGACCAATCCCTGTGTTGGGCTAAAGTTGAGATGGCTTGTATTTCTGAAGTTGAGGTGCATCAATTTATATTTCGATGGAATGTAAATTTGTTGCGGTAATATAATATGTCGATATTAAAACATCTATTAAAGGTATGGACTAAAAAATAAGATTTTAGGATCAAAAGGTAAATTGTCAATTTTAACTCCACTATATAACAATCAGCTTATTTCTTTTTCAATGTTTAGTAATCATTTAAAGAGTTGGGACTCTAAGGGTATAAAGATGTTACAGGATTTTGATATTGCTGATAATTCTTTGTTTGTTTATTATCAACTTCAAGCTTTGGTGAAAAATATGTATGATTTTACCTGTATTGATGGAATTCGAGTCTTTGATCTATACCAAAAAAAGGGTAATATTTCTGTTATGTACCAAGTATTATAACACAATATAGAAAAACCGGAATAGGAGAATGATTTAGCCTTTGTTTTTCCTGAAGACTATTGGGCAGATATATGTCATGATAGTGTTACTAAATTGACGAATGTGCGGTATGGAATGGTTAATTATAACTTTCTACATTAGTTCTATTTAACCCCAGAGAAATTGAAAAAATATGGTTTTAGTAATTCAGACTCTTGTTTAGATGTGGTGTATGTCTTGAAGAAGACCGCAGAGCCCACCTCACTGAAAAAAGGCAAAGGAGGAAAAACCCAACACCCAACCCCAACCAACCAATTTTCCCTTGCAACCGCTGCAATCGTGTCTGCCTGTCCCGCATCGGACTGGTCAGCCACAAACGAGCCTGCAGCTGACGTGGACTTTTTTACCCCCTCCATAAATCTTCGTCCGCGAAGCCAAGCCAAAGAAAGATGTACTGGAACTCTTTTACATGCTGTTTGGTCTTGTGTTTATGTACAACCATTTTGGCAAGAAATTAGGTTAATTTTGGAAAAACGATATGACATTAAGTTACCATTAGATCCATCTATTTTTTTAATAGATTATATGATTCCTTTAAAAGGATTAGGGTTGGATAAATTTCAAATTGCATTTGTATGCTTAGCATTGTCTGTAGCTTGAAAATGTGTAGCAAGTACATGGAAAGATAACATAGTGAGTGTAACTTGTAACTTTATATTGATAATGTAATGGCATAATGAATTGAAAGCTTGTAGTGTTATGGAAAAAATTACATATAATCTGCATGACAATTATTCTTTTTTTGTTAATAAGGGGTTACCATATTTGAAATATATGCATTTATATGTATTTTGATTTATTATATATTCTTAGTTTCTGTTTATATATTTTTGGCTCTCCTTTAGAGAGCTGGCTGATGGGGTGGGAGGGGATTTTTTTTCTGTTTTTTTTATTGTTTTTTTTAATATATATACATATATAAAATTGTTTTTATGGAATGTATGCTGTATTATTACTAATGATCTTTCAAATAAATAAAGTTTTTGAAAAAAAAAATAATTGGAGGTTTGGGATTACCTAATTTTAAAATTTATTACTGGGCACTGAATACTAGATATATTATTATTTAGATTCATCATAATGAATGCCAAGGTGCTTCAAGATGGGTTGACCTCGAGATTAAGTCTACTAAACGGTACTCTCTCATTTCAATACATGGAGCATTCTTGCCTTTTTTGGCTTCCAAGTTAACTGATAATTTATTACCCAGACACATGTTGAGTATTTGGTTTCAATTTAGAAAACATTTTGGCTATCATACGTTTTTATTGATTAGCCCTATTCTACATAATTCATTTTTCTACCTTCAGTCCAAGATACTGGTTATACTCAGTAGCTAAGCTTGGGAATCCAATCTTTTCTAGATCTTTTGAACAATTATCTATTAAATTTAAAATATCCAAACATCATTTTATTCATTATTTACAGATTCAGAGCTTCTTAAATTCTTTAATATTGAGGCTTCCATGGGATTTAGACTTTAACCTTATTTGGGAATTATATAATTTAAAACCTAATCATAAAGGATTGCTTTCTGCCCTTTATGAACTGTTCCTAAGATCTATGGATAGTTCCCTGGGTGGTATTAAGAAATCATAGGAACAAGACTTTCATCAACCATTTTCCGAAACTACATGAAAATCTATTTGGAAACTCATCTTCTCTTTGTGCTAGGCACTGACTAATTCAATGTAAGTAATCCATTGAGAACACTTTTCTAAGGTTCAATTAGCTAAATGTGAAAAATACATAAATGAGGAAGGTATATTTTGGCAATGTCCTCCTCTCTTTAATTTATGCCAAGGGGTATTTCTTATTTTATTGTTAATTCTTAATATTAATTTGACTCCTAGTCCATTCATTGCTATTTTTGGAGTGAGTGGGGCCAATGGATTTAATACTGACTTTTTCCACAATCCCATGTCATGGCTTTTGTTTCCCTCATTGCGAGAAGGGCCATGTTGCTGAGATGGAAAGATGCTGTCCCTCCCATTCAGACTCAATGGTTTTCGGTTGTGATGGCATGTCTGTTTCTTGAAAAAATTAAATGTTCCAATGGATCTTCACTTTCTTTCTCTTTGGGGTCCTTTTCTCGATTACTTTCAAAATTTGTAGGTTATTCCTCTCTGCTTTTTTAATGACCCCATAGTTATTATTATTACTAATGCACTCCTTAACCACCAGCAAACCTCACAGGGTGGGGTTAAATTTTAGATTAGTTTAAGAACATTGTTTTCTTTTCTTTTTTCCAATTTATAACAATGGTTCATATGTTTATCTTCAGTTGATACTTTTAACTTGATATTAACTTACTTTATTATTACTATATGTACCTATGTATTTTGCATATATTAAACCAAAAAAAGATTGAAAAGAAGAAAGAAAATACATCAACATGTATCTGAAATAATAAAATAATATTTTGTTAACAATTAATCATGCGCTTCGAGCCTGCCCTTTTTCCACTAGCATCCCAGTTAATTGGCTGTGCATTTTCCCAGGATAGGAAGCCATTTGTGCTGTTTCCACTGGGCCACCTTTAACTGGGACATTGACTGTTTATCCACTGAACACAACTCACTCCCAGGGATCAGAGAGTCTACCTTCAACTGGAAAGGGTGACTTTCTGCTGTCCTTTTTCCACTGGCTTAATCAGCATGCTGGCATCAGCTGATGTCGGGATATGAGTAGGGGTAGAGGCCATCAATCCCCAGTATGAAATGAAGTCATTTGATGCGAGCCTGCTGACTGTTTTCTTTTTCCACTGGACCCTGTCCCAGTTGATTCCTTGTTAATTCCTGGGACAATGTGCCAGTGGAAAAGGGGATCATAATTAAGATACTAAATCACACATTATATATCCTTTCTAGGTACTTACCAAGCAAAACATACAAGATCCTTAGTGGTGTGGTCAGTGTGGATTTGAAGAGGATGCTTTCTCTTAGTCACTGACTTAAATTCAGGCTTGTGAGAGATGAGTAAAACTAATATGAAAATATGAGAGATAAAGAAAGCTAGTATGGAATGTGTAATGAATAAAGCCAGTATGAATAGGATAAGGGTAGATAATATAGGAAGTAAAGTTAGTCTGAATGAGATAAGGGTCTTCTAGCCTTAGACAGAGTCAAGCAAGTTCCGCATATGTAATTAGTAAGCCTTAGACAGAATTAGCAAGTTCTGTCATATAAGAGTTAGTAAGCCCTGAGGGTTGGGAAGGTGTGAATAAGGACAAAGGCAGGTTTGTCAATAAGGACAATAAGGACAATGACATGATGGGACACAGACAGGATACCCCCTGGCAGACAGGATTGCCTATGCCAAACTTATCCAGGAGGCAGAAGAATGTTAGGGGGAGGGGAGGGTACCTCTACACTGAAATGAACTGTATAAAAGTTGGGTGAGCCCCAGTATGTGTGTGGTAAGGGGAAGCACCCAACTTTGCATTGTTGTACAATAAATGTTCTTTGTTCTCAATTTTTGTCTTGAGCAAATTCTGTGAAGGTACTTCTGTTTCTCACAGGCTCACCCATTTAAAACAGTGAGCTGTGTTTCTTGGGAACTCTCCTCTCAGAAGGTCAATGGAACCAGTATCTTCATTGAGGAGATGCTTGATAATGACTACCACCAGTGTTCAGAATGTAGAGTTGACATTGCAAGTAGATTAGACACAGTTATTGATTAGCAGAGCAGGCTCCAGGAGTCATGTGATCTAACTTGGCAACTAACCTTGCACCAGGCTCCAGGCTTGATGTTGAACAGCACGGTTGGCGTTATTGCAATGCCTTTACATCAGCAGTGATTAGGACCGATGTTTGAAACCTGTGCTGTCTGAAAGGGTTTTTCACGGGTGCTCTGGTTTCACTCCCACTGTTCGAAACTTACCGAGGGTGTAGGTCAATTGGGTGGCACAGGATCGTGGGCTGAAACAGACTGTTACCATGTTATGGACTAATTTTTTTTTAAATTGTAGTTTCTTATATAACATATTGGAGACTTTGTATGGTGTGGTAGTGGGATCATTTTTAATTTTTTTTAAATTTTTCACACTTTGAACCATATTAATCAAATGATACACAAACATTTCCCTCTTGAATAAACACTGTCATTTTCTCCCCTTTTTTCTCCCCTCCCTTCTCTCCCTCCTCCCCACCCCCCTCCAAACATTCAACATATACAATACAATAAACCCATTAAACAATGTCATCACACAATGAAAATAAACAAGAAAATTGTGTCATCTACTTTTACATACTGAGTCATGTCGGACTCTGGCTTTAACTTACTCTTAATTTAGTCTATGTGTAGTCTGAGTCCAGCGCGTTCTTTGAATGAAGTGATAGGAGAAGGTATTCGGTTCAACAGTCAATTTATTACACAGCACAAGAATAAAACTTAACAGAGCTCTGGGTCAGTCTGTTAGTTCATAGGTCACCTGCCAGTGAGCTACTCCCCGAGACTGACCCCTATTGTCCAGTTGGTTCAGTTTATATAGGTCAACCTTATCATACAGAACAAAAGTTGGCTTCCTTTGCTAGATTTCATTATCATACAGAACAAAAGTTGTCTTCCTTTGCTAGATCTTTTTGCATAAGGGTTATCACAAGTCATCTCCTGTTTTGCAGATATCTGGGGTGTAGCACTCCCATGTTAATCCTCCTGGCCAGACTATCCCATTGTGTTGATCAGAAATTAATTCATCCCCAGATATCTCTAATCACCATTCTGTTCTTGTCCTGCCAATTTCTGCTGTTCTCTTTAACACCTCCTCCTGCCTTAATCTTCCTCCTAGACTGGTTTTCCATTCCCTTTGATTCTTGCGGGCCATTCTTTGTTCTGATCTGGCCTGTGTCTCCTGTGCTACTTCCCACCTCCTTCAGTTGAGCATTCCTCCTAAATCGTTTTATGCATATCCTCTCCCTGTATCTTGGGAGCAGCCAATTTTGTTCAGCCAACTTTGCTCCATGCTGTGACAGCCACTTAGCCACATTCCTCTTTCCCTGACTCATGCAGTACAAATGAACTTATTGATTAATCATTTATTTCTTACTGTTTTAACCCCTAGATTCCATGCAGTAAATATACACTTATTAATTTATCATTTATTTCATACTGTTTTAACCCCTAGATTCCAACAGTCCCCCTTTTGGTCTCATGAAAATGAGACCAATCACCAGTTAATTTATTAGATAGTAAAGAGCCCTTATTGAATTTAACATCATACACTTGTCCATTATGCACACACTTACGTCCTGTGTGAGCCCCCACACAGTGTTCAGGAAAGTTAGTCCAATCAGTAAAGTACTGTTCTTTTTCGTTGTGCGACCCCCAGGCCGAGTGCACACACTTTGTACAGTGGTTTTCTACTCCAGCCCCTTCAAGGGCTCGGAATACCAGTACCCATAGTCCCCACATAGTATTCATCCCAGCTTCTTTCGTTGTTTTGATGCCAATAACTTGATTATGCCGTCAACCACTGATACACAGTCACTGTAGTCCAATAGTCTCTTTAAAAAGGACTTTAAGTGTTCTTAGTCCGTGGTTGCTTCACAGGTTCTCAGTCACCTCCGTTCGAATCTGTTCCAGTGTCCGTGTCGGTGGGTCCGTTGCTGCACACTGACTCCAATGATACCACGTCTCGCCTTTTCCTTGTAGTCGAACCGCGTGGGACGTCCTCTCCACCACTCTGTAGGGTCCTGTCCACCTGGGCTCCGACCACTTTCTTTTGATGACCTTTAGCAGAACCCACTCCGCGACTGAAGGTATCGGTGTTTCCCCTTCTCTGATGGGACTTGTGACCTGTTGTGAAAAATCTGACACCAGAGCCGTTAGTTTTTCATAATAAAGCTTGCATCCCATTGAGCTTACCTCATTCTTCGTTGTCTGAATTCCGGTTCCCGGTCCTGGAACCTGGTGCCCTGTTTGTAGTTCATATGGAGTAAATCCTGTCACAGAACTTACCGAACTCCTTACTGACATTAATGCCAGGGGCAACGCATCCACCCAATTTAGTTTGGTCCGTGCCTGTACTTTCCCGATCTTACTTTTTATTGTTTGGTTCATCCTCTCCACTATTTTCTGCCATGTTAATGCCTTCATGGGTAAACGTAACATTTGGAGCATTCAGGATCTTTTCTAGTCTCGTCTGCCTTAACGAAGTCATTGTAAATGCTGTGGAGCTCACAAATGCTACAATACTATGTGTTGTTAATACTGTCAGGCCATGTCCCATTACTATGTGTGCCACCTTTTGTAAAATCTTTGCTACTCCCGCTGCATGTCTCGTACATGGTGGGTGTCTGTCTTCCGTTGGGTCTAGTGTGATACTCACATACATCAGCACACATCTTCCACCCCCTTTTTTCTGAAAAAGAACACCATCAATTGTGTGTGCTTTTTCAGAAACATCCAAAAAGAAAGGTAGTTTATAATTTGGAATCGCCAAATCTGTAGCTGTTGTAAGAGCTTGCTTCAATAGAATAAAACTCATCTCAGCCTGTGCAGTCCAATCCAGTGTAGCTCCCAGATTTCTCATCCCCTGCTCATTCACCAAAGTTCGCAGTGGATGTGTCAACTCACCATACGATGGGATAAACTGCCTACTATAACCTGACAAACCCAAAAACAAAAGCATCTCCTTTACTGTCTTTGGTTTTGTATGATGTAGTATTGCATCTGCCAAATAGGGGTGTAATCTGACAGTTCGAAGGTTATGGGATCAACCTGCTGACAAAAACCCACATCTGCTGATCCCACTGACCACAGGTTCTCAGGGAGAGAGTCTAGCATAGGGGCTGAGTCGGGGTGATCCATCTTCTCCCTACCATGAAATCGTTCAATCTGTCTATGCTCAAGGAGGACTTGATCATGTGTCGGAGACAAAATTCTGTATGCCTGACCAGATGAGGAGAACTGCACTGTCGGTATTTGGGTGTCAGACCAGTCCCTTAGGGACTTCAAGTTCCGACACATCGGTCCCAAATCTTTTGCCTGATGAGTAGTGCCAATTGCAAGGGTGACATGAGGAATGGCCTCACCTGCCATCTCATACCATTCCAGCTGTTCAGATGTCAGTGCCACCGCAGCGGCCACTCCCTCCTTTCCTACCACTATGTAGTCCGAATTAATTTCCCATTGCCTGCCCTCTACCTCTTCATAAAAGGCATGCTGATACATTTCATCCCCATCCCTATCGTAAAAGAGGGTCATATGGGGAGGGTCCGAGGGAGGGGTATACGGGTGTAACGTCTGGATCCACGGCTTCCATTGATTATAAAGCTTTAGCAGCCCTCCCTTCTGTGGGTCCTCAGGTTGCAGCAGCCCCCAGTAAATGTCAGCCCATTGTCCCTCAGACGCGGATCCTCCAGCTGCCGCCAACAACATCTGAGAACTGGAATGCAGTGTAGTTACTGAACAGTTCATAGAATATCCATTTGGAAAGGTAATCTCTATTCCGCTGGGTCCACAAAGGATCGATGCTCCGCACTTGACCAACAGGTCTCTGCCCAAAAGATTGGTAGGGCACCTGGCTGACAAAATGTATTGATGTGTAAAAGTCTGTCCTGCCACAGAAGTGACTAGTGGTGTAGAAAACGGCAGATTTTCTGGTGTACCCGAGAACCCTATCAGCTGGACGCTAGAGGATGATGTTTTATCTTGAAATTCAGTGCCAGTCAGTGTTGAAAATCTGGCTCCCGTATCCACTAAAAAGGATACTTCCATGTCCATAACTTTAATCTGCAGGAAAGGGTCTGCCAACCTAGCCTGCTCGTGGGTGCTCGGGCTCCGTCACTGTGGGCAATCTTGCTCCTCCTCTGTCAGCAAAGGGAATTGTCTCTTTGGAGCTAAAGCCGCATGGGGTGCCTGATGTACCGGGGGTGGCACTGACGATCTCTGGGACTGGACCCAATGCTCATTTTGTGGTGGTCCATATCCCCTTCCCCCAGTGTCCCGAGGATCCCAAGCCAGGGGGCAGTCTCTCTTCCAGTGTCCTGGCTGACCGCATACAAAGCATACGGCTGGCTGCATTCGTGGAGCACCCCGACCTCTCCCTCTTACTCGGAATCCCCCCATTGGACCTCCCATTCTGGCCACATAGGTGGGACCCGGTGCCCAATATGGGGCCGGGTGCCAACTCATATTATTCCCTTGTGGTGGCTGCGTTGGCTGCTGAATCATCTGGTTTGCACCCTTTGAGGAAATCTTTTTTGCCTCGTTTGCCTTTTTTCTAGCCTCTTCCAATTGAAGCTTAAGGAGTTGCACTTGTGCCGACTCCATAGTATGTTTGTCCTCCTTTTGCTTAGCCCTGTAACGTTTCATGTGATGGGTCAAATGTTTTTCCCATTGCTCACTCGAGCAGCCAGGAATATCAGGGTTATTCTCTAATGCCTCCCTAACTACAGCTGGCAGTCCACTCGTTACTGCAGCCCTAAAGAGTGTAGTCTGCAAGGGATCTGTGGCTGGGTGTACTCCTGCCTTATCAGTCCAACTCTCCCTACACTGACTCAAAAAAGTCGAGATCTCCTCATCCTCCTTTATGGAAAAGGTCAGGGACTGCATGACACCGGGGGAAAGGGGACTGGACTGTGATTTAACTGTGTGTTGCAGCTTGTCTGCTAACATTAGCATATGTATCATCGAACTTGTGAGTTGCAGCCTGTCTGTGTACATTAGCATATGTATTAACTCTCTCTCTCTCTGTTACATGTACAATCCTGACTACCATTCTGTCTGTCTTTGTCCCACCATGTCCTTTGTGCTATCGCTTCAAAACTCCTGTCTTTAATACCTGTGTAGGCTAAGATACAAATTAGATGTACTCCACTAAAGCTGTTTAATTCCCCTGGTCCGTATTGGGATCCCTTATATCCCATTATGACTATACATTAAATCTATGCCCTGTCTACATTCTAAAGGAGCTGAATTGTAACCTCTGCTGCCCCTATTCCAGGGGGGCTTAAAACATTAACGAACAATATTCCAAAGAAATTAGTAAACAACAATGAACCATACATGTAAAGCTCATTAAAAACAGCATTAAAATACAATAAGACCTGAATAAAGCACAATAAATGTCAAGCTCATTGAAAACTGCAATAAAATACAACAATAACTGAATAATCAAAAGACAAGTAAAATACAACAATAACTGAGGAAAACTGCAATAAAATACAACAATAACTGAATATACTTATTATACCCTACTATGGTACATGATTCTTAAGCAAATACTTATTACACACTATAAAAACAAATAACTATAACACAATACACCTTATACGGATACTTATTATACCCTACTATGGTACATGATTCTTAAGCAAATACTTATTACACACTATAAAAACAAATAACTATAACACAATACACCTTATACGGATACTTATTATACACTATAGGAGCAAATAACCATCACCATACACCTTATACTAATTGGCCAAGTGTCTAAAGCTATCTCTCGAGATCGCTACGAGGGGACTCCAACCCCGTTCTACTAGGAGGACTCCAACCCCCTTTCTACTAGGAGGACTCCAACCCCCTTTTTCTCAACCCCCTTTTACTAGGAGGACTTCAACCCCCTTTTACTAGGAGGACTCCAACCCCCTTTTACTAGGAGGACTCCAACCCCCTTTTACTAGGAGGACTCCAACCCCCTTTTTCTAGGAGGACTCCAACCCCCTTTTTCTAGGAGGACTCCAACCCCCTTTTTCTAGGAGGACTCCAACCCCCTTTTTCTAGGAGGACTCCAACCCCCTTTTTCTAGGAGGACTCCAACCCCCTTTTTCTAGGAGGACTCCAACCCCCTTTTTCTAGGAGGACTCCAACCCCCTTTTTCTACTACAGGGGACTCCAACCCCGTTCTACTAGGGGGACTCCAACCCCCTTTGTTTTATTCTTTGGCTTTAACGAGGGCTTTTGCAGAGTAGTGACAACACACAATTTATCTTTGCCAATAGCAGAACTTCGTTAAAACAGGCGTCTGCTTACCTCCCTTTGTAGGATGGTCACTTGTTGTTATCACCACACCACAATCGACCGGTGTTTCGTATCTTTTTCTTCCGTCACTTCTCCATCTTCATCACGTCGGGGTCACCAAATTGTTGGACTCTGGCTTTTACTTACTCTTAATTTAGTCTATGTGTAGTCTGAGTCCAGCGCGTTCTTTGAATGAAGTGATAGGAGAAGGTATTCGGTTCAACAGTCAATTTATTACACAGCACAAGAATAAAACTTAACAGAGCTCTGGGTCAGTCTGTTAGTTCATAGGTCACCTGCCAGTGAGCTACTCCCCGAGACTGACCCCTATTGTCCAGTTGGTTCAGTTTATATAGGTCAACCTTATCATACAGAACAAAAGTTGGCTTCCTTTGCTAGATTTCATTATCATACAGAACAAAAGTTGTCTTCCTTTGCTAGATCTTTTTGCATAAGGGTTATCACAAGTCATCTCCTGTTTTGCAGATATCTGGGGTGTAGCACTCCCATGTTAATCCTCCTGGCCAGACTATCCCATTGTGTTGATCAGAAATTAATTCATCCCCAGATATCTCTAATCACCATTCTGTTCTTGTCCTGCCAATTTCTGCTGTTCTCTTTAACACCTCCTCCTGCCTTAATCTTCCTCCTAGACTGGTTTTCCATTCCCTTTGATTCTTGCGGGCCATTCTTTGTTCTGATCTGGCCTGTGTCTCCTGTGCTACTTCCCACCTCCTTCAGTTGAGCATTCCTCCTAAATCGTTTTATGCATATCCTCTCCCTGTATCTTGGGAGCAGCCAATTTTGTTCAGCCAACTTTGCTCCATGCTGTGACAGCCACTTAGCCACATTCCTCTTTCCCTGACTCATGCAGTACAAATGAACTTATTGATTAATCATTTATTTCTTACTGTTTTAACCCCTAGATTCCATGCAGTAAATATACACTTATTAATTTATCATTTATTTCATACTGTTTTAACCCCTAGATTCCAACAGTCAGTTCATTTCGTCTTCTTCTCATTCTATCATTTTAGGGGGTGGAGGTCCGCAGTAGGCCCTCTCTATTGTGTTCCATGTACGGTTCCCAAATTTCTTCAAATAATGTGACTTTATTTTTTTAAATTATATGTTATTTTTTCCAATGGAATACATTTATTCATTTCCATGTACCATTGCTGTACTCTCAGGCTCTCTTCTGATTTCCAAGTTGACATTATATATTTTTTTGCTACAGCTAAGGCAATCATAATAAATCTTTTTTGCGCTTCATCCAGTTTAAGGCCTAATTCTTTACTTCTTATATTAATTAGAAGAAAGATCTCTGGATTTTTTGGTATGTTGCTTTTTGTGATTTTATTTAATACCTGATTTAGATCTTCCCAGAACTTTTCCACTTTCTCACATGCCCAAATTGCATGTACTGTTGTTCCCGTTTCCTTCTTACAGTGAAAACATCTATCTGATACTGTTGGGTCCCATTTATTTAACTTTTGGGGCTTGATATATAGTCTGTGTAACCAATTATATTGTATCATGCGTAACCTCATATTTATTATATTTCTCATAGTTATGGAGCATAACTTATCCCATATTTCACTTTTTATCTCCACTCGACATGGAGAGTGAAGAAATTAAAACCGAGACTAAGGTCCTGAATTTAAATAAAGGGAATTATGATGGTATGAGACGGGAGTTGAGTAAGATTGATCGGTTGGTGTTTATGGGGGGGAGGGTTGACGGTGGATAGACAATGGAAAGCATTCACAGATCTAATGGAAGAATTGCAGAAATCGTTTGGCATAAAAATAAACCAAAAAAGGTGACTCAATCGTGGATAACAAGGGAAATTAGAGACAGCATTAGGTCCAAAGAGAGAGCATATCAATTGGCCCAAAAAAGTACCAAATCCGAAGACTGGGAACAGTTCAAGATGCAGCAAAGGAGGACAAAGGGATTAATCAAGAGAGCAAAAATAAATTACGAAAGTAAGCTTGCGGCAAACATAAAAACCAACTGCAAAAGCTTTTATAGATATGTCAAGAGGAATAGATTGGTGAAATCCAGAGTAGGTCCCTTGCAGTCAGAATCAGGGGAATATATAATGGCAGACCAATTAAATTCTTACTTTAGTTCTGTTTTCACAAGAGAGGATACAAATAACCTCCCAAGGATGTTGGGAAGCATAGAGACTAATGCAAGGGAGGGGATGAAAGAAATCAGTATCTCTAAGGATATGGTCTTGGGGAAATTGAAGGGATTGAAGGCCGATAAATCCCAAGGGCCTGATAACCTACATCCTAGGGTACTTAAGGAAGTGGACATTCAGATAGCAGATGCTTTAAGAATTATTTTCCAGAACTCGATAGACTCAGGATCAGTACCCATGGATTGGAGGGTAGCTAATGTTACCCCACTATTTAAAAAGGGGGGTTGAGAAAAAGTGGGGAATTATAGGCCAGTGAGCCTTACATCAGTCGTCGGCAAAATGATGGAATCCATTATTAAGGATGTTTTTTTTTTCTTTGGCTTGGCTTCGCGGACGAAGATTTATGGAGGGGGTAAAAAGTCCACGTCAGCTGCAGGCTCGTTTGTGGCTGACAAGTCCGATGCGGGACAGGCAGACACGGTTGCAGCGGCTGCAGGGGAAAATTGGTTGGTTGGGGTTGGGTGTTGGGTTTTTCCTCCTTTGCCTTTTGTCAGTGAGGTGGGCTCTGCAGTCTTCTTCAAAGGAGGTTGCTGCCCGCCAAACTGTGAGGCGCCAAGATGCACGGTTTGAGGCGATATCAGCCCACTGGCGGTGGTCAATGTGGCAGGCACCAAGAGATTTCTTTAGGCAGTCCTTGTACCTTTTCTTTGGTGGACCTCTGTCACGGTGGTCAGTGGAGAGCTCGCCATATAACACGATCTTGGGAAGGCGATGGTCCTCCATTCTGGAGACGTGACCCACCCAGCGCAGCTGGATCTTCAGCAGCGTGGACTCGATGCTGTCGACCTCTGCTATCTCAAGTACTTCGACGTTAGGGATGAAAGCGCTCCAATGGATGTTGAGGATGGAGCGGAGACAACGCTGGTGGAAGCGTTCTAGGAGCCGTAGGTGGTGCCGGTAGAGGACCCATGATTCGGAACCGAACAGGAGTGTGGGTATGACAATGGCTCTGTATACGCTTATCTTTGTGAGGTTTTTCAGTTGGTTGTTTTTCCAGACTCTTTTGTGTAGTCTTCCAAAGGCACTATTTGCCTTGGCGAGTCTGTTGTCTATCTCATTGTCGATCCTTGCATCTGATGAAATGGTGCAGCCGAGATAGGTAAACTGGTTGACCGTTTTGAGTTTTGTGTGCCCAATGGAGATGTGGGGGGGCTGGTAGTCATGGTGGGGAGCTGGCTGATGGAGGACCTCAGTTTTCTTCAGGCTGACTTCCAGGCCAAACATTTTGGCAGTTTCTGCAAAGCAGGACGTCAAGCGCTGAAGAGCTGGCTCTGAATGGGCAACTAAAGCGGCATCGTCTGCAAAGAGTAGTTCACGGACAAGTTTCTCTTGTGTCTTGGTGTGAGCTTGCAGGCGCCTCAGATTGAAGAGACTGCCATCCGTGCGGTACCGGATGTAAACAGCATCTTCATTGTTGAGGCCTTTCATGGCTTGGTTCAGCATCATGCTGAAGAAGATTGAAAAGAGGGTTGGTGCGAGAACACAGCCTTGCTTCACACCATTGTTAATGGAGAAGGGTTCAGAGAGCTCATTGCTGTATCTGACCTGACCTTGTTGCTTTTTGTGCAGTTGGATAATCATGTTGAGGAACTTTGGGGGACATCCGATGCGCTCTTGTATTTGCCAAAGCCCTTTCCTGCTCACGGTGTCGAAGGCTTTGGTGAGGTCAACAAAGGTGATGTAGAGTCCTTTGTTTTGTTGTCTGCACTTTTCTTGGAGCTGTCTGAGGGCAAAGACCATGTCAGTAGTTCCTCTGTTTGCGCGAAAGCCGCACTGTGATTCTGGGAGAATATTCTCGGCGACACTAGGTATTATTCTATTTAGTAGAATCCTTGCGAAGATTTTGCCTGCAATGGAGAGCAGCGTGATTCCCCTGTAGTTTGAGCAGTCTGATTTCTCGCCTTTGTTTTTGTACAGGGTGATGATGGTGGCATCACGAAGGTCCTGAGGTAGCTTTCCTTGGTCCCAACAAAGCTTGAAAAACTCATGCAGTTTGGCATGCAGAGTTTTGCCGCCAGCCTTCCAGACCTCTGGGGGGGTTTCCATCCATACCTGCTGCTTTGTCACTTTTTAGTTGTTCAATTGCCTTATATGTCTCTTCCCGGGTGAGGACCTCATCCAGCTCTAGCCTTAGGGGCTGTTGAGGGTAGAGACATATAAAATTCTGGCAGGACTGGACAGAATGGATGCGGAAGGGATGTTTCCGATGGTGGGGGAGTCCAGAACCCGGGACCATGGTTCGAGGATAATAGGCAAACCATTTAGAACCGAGATGAGGAGGAATTTCTTTACCCAGAGGATGGTGAATCTGTGGAATTCATTGCCACAGAGGGCAGTAGAGGCAGGTTCATTGAATATATTTAAGAGGGAATTAGATATATTTCCTCAGTATAAGGGAATTAGGGGTGATGTAGAGAAGGTGGAGACGGGGTACTGAACTTTAAGATCAGGCATGATCTCATTGAATGGCGGAGCAGGCTCAAAGGGCCGAATGACCTACTCCTACTCCTATCTTCTATGTTTCTATGATAGCTTTGAATGAATTTCTATGCACAGTGACAGATTTTGGTAGAATCTTGTTGAGATAACAATGCTTGTTCTGCACTCCTGTTTTACAGTAGGTGATATTTCTAAGGAAAATTACTTTCTGACAATTAATAAGGAAAAGGTGAGGGTGCAACAAATCACTACTATATGAATAGCAACTTCAGATAAGTTTGAGGCTATGACTACTCTCAGAAGGTCATGCTCATAATATATTGGAGCTTGTATTTCCCTTTCTAGGTGCCATTGGCACATTGTCATCCATGTAATATTTCAGCCTTTCTGGAGTGCAAAGTTGCCTAGAGAGAACAGGAACAAAGAACATGCCATCTCAGTCTGAAGCGTGTTTATTCAAGTAGATTTTGTTTCCCCCCCACCCAACTCATTTACTTAGCATAATTCCATGCCATTACAAATACATTGATCCCTGACCTTCATGGCAGATTTAATTTTCAGTTTGAGAGCATGTTGCTTATCTGTAACTAACTTGTCTGCTAACTACACTGGTCATATTACACAGATCTCCTAACTTGAAAGATTTCAGGATAAGTAAAATTCGGGATAATTTAACGACAAGAAATTTGAAGCAAAACAGTATTGCTTAGTGGGAATATGAAATGAGGGGAAGAGGTGCTGGTCAGTCTCATTGTTAAGATATTGTCAGTCATACAACGCAGAAACAGACTCTCAGTCCACCTACTGCATGCTGACTTGCCAGCACTGATTTATGCTATTTCTACATCTAGGTAGGTCATGTGGAGGACCATCGCTTTCCCAAGATCGTGTTCTATGGCGAGCTCTCCACTGGCCACCGCGACAGAGGTGCACCAAAGAAGAGGTACAAGGACTGCCTAAAGAAATCTCTTGGTGCCTGCCACATTGACCACCGCCAGTGGGCTGATATCGCCTCAAACCGTGAATCTTGGCGCCTCACAGTTCGGCGGACAGCAACCTCCTTTGAAGAAGACCGCAGAGCCCACCTCACTGACAAAAGTCAAAGGAGGAAAAACCCAACACCCAACCCCAACCAACCAATTTTCCCCTGCAACCGCTGCAACCGTGTCTGCCTGTCCCGCATCGGACTTGTCAGCCACAAACGAGCCTGCAGCTGACGTGGACATTACCCCTCCATAAATCTTCGTCCGCGAAGCCAAGCCAAAGAAAAAAACAAACATCTGATTGTACAAGTACAACCCGATGAAACAGCTTTTTCCAGTCCTTGGTGCAAAAATAAGCAGACACAGAACAAGAGATAACACATACACAGACAAATAATGCATATTCGACTCGTCACCTTTATTTATCATTCATACCATGCACACACAGTAAAGACGAGATGGCATTTCTCCAGGAAGGACCACGGAGCAGATTTACATAAATATGTTAGAATAGAAGTTAAACACATTGAAATATTAAGATGTATACAGTAAAAGTCCACTACATTATTCACATATGTTCTGGGAATTCAGGAGCCTGATGGTTTTGCGGGATGGGGGGGGGGGGGTAGAAAAACTGTTGCCCAATCTGGACGCAAGGGTCCAAGTGCTACAGTACCTCCAACCAGATGGCAGAAGGGTGTGTGGAGTCCTTCACAATGTTTATTGCCTTTTGTCTGCATCGAGTGTTGTAGATGATCATCATGGTAGGAAGAGAGCCCCCCAATGATCTTTTCCGCTGACTTCACTATCCTCTGCAGGGTCTTGCAGTCCGAGGTGGTACAACTTCCAAACCAGGCGGTGGTGCATTTGCACAGGATGCTCTCAATACATCATCTGTAGAATGTAGTGAGGATGGAGGGTGGGAGATGATCATTCCTCAGCCTTCACAGGAAGTAGAGGCCCTGCTGGGCTTTCTTGGCTATGGAACTGGTGTTAAGGGACCATGTGAGATTCTCTGCAAAGTACACTCCAAGGAACTTGACACTCTTGACGATCTCAACGGTGGAGCCATCAATGGTCAGTGGCGTGTGGTTCCTCCCAGGCCCTCCTGAAGTCGACAGCCATCCTTTTTTCTTTTATTAAATTCAGATACAAGTTGTTGGCTCTGCCCCAGTCCGTTAGTGATTGCATCTCATCTCTGTATGCTGGCTCCTCATTCTTACTAAGGCCCACCCCAGTCGTGTTGTCAGCAAACTTGATGTGGTTCACGCTGTGTTTAGTTGCAAAATTGTGGGTAAGAAAAGTGAACAGCAGTGGACTAAACAGTGGACAAGGATCCCTGTGCTCAGTATGATGGTTTTGGAAGTGCTGTTACCAATCTGGTCCTATAATTACCTTTGTCGAGAGTGGTGCCAGTCGCCTACTGATGACGTAACCAAAGTGGCGCGCATATGTGGGAGCATATAAATAAGGTTGATTTCATGGTGTGCAGAAAGAAATGAGCAAGTATATTTTTTATTTGCTTGAAAGCTGTGGCAAATCAGTGCCCTTACAAGTGGTGACCCCATGAGTTTTCAGTATCTTCTCATTTAAAAAGAACAGTGGTGAGGATAAGCCCCTTAAAGGAGCAACTGGGGAGGTCAAACTGAAGATTCCAATTCCTGCCCCCTCCCCCCACACTTTTAATTAATTAAAGCTAGGAGGATACCCGGCATTGCCTGGGAAATAAAACACTCAGTTGTTAACTACATGGTTGAAACAAAATACCAAAAAAAATTTAATGGTGATTCTGCAGAAATATATATTTTGTTCCAAACACAACATTTATATTATTTGTAACAAAGATACACAGTTCAAACAAAGATGACTTCTGACAAAACACAAACAATTCTCAGCTAAGGGGTTCAGTTTTTCCACCTGGAATGTTTACATGAAGACTGTTCAGACTTCCAACATGTGAACATCCAACAAGGAGCTGCCCATGGGAAAAGCAGAGCTCTTCCAATTGCAGTCCGTTACCTTCATCATCTGACCTTGGGATTTGTTGATGGGCATGGCAAAGCTCAGGTGTATGGGAAATTGAAGTCTCTTGAACTCAAATGGCATATCAGTGGGAATGATGGGAATTCTCAGAATGAGTAGATCTTTTCCCTTGCCACATCCAGAAAATATTGCCGCCTCAATAACGTGGAGCATACTGAATTTCGCCACTTGTTTTTTTTTAATATACATTAATGCACAGTACTGTGACTAATTGAGGTGTCCCTGGTGCAAGTTCAATTTTTTTGGAACTTCATATGATCTTAAAGGTTAAATTCAATGTGGTCATGACATTCAGCATCAAACGTTACCCTACTGAACCTCCTTGGACATTTCCAGAGTGCTCCATATTGATTTGCACAGAGAACAGACAAACAAACAAGCATACATGAACAAATATATATTAGATGCACCAGTATGGTTCATGATCCTCAAAGTGTGCTTCTCTGCCCTCGGTGTGATGAGTCAGAAGATGAAGTATGGTTCACTTGTAGAACATCTTCCAGAGTAGATTACCTGTGAAGTGGAGGATGTCTTAGTGGATCTGGATGGTAATCTCCCATATGACATGCTTAAGGCAGCTATTCTACGCCGTACTTAGCCCATTTTTGATGGTCCATTTCAGGTCTTTTGATGCCACCCGAACACTTTTGTGATTGACAGATATGAAAAAGCTGACAGCTTCCACTGAAGCTGGCATATATTGATGGTCCATGTTCTGCGTCAGACCCAGAGTCAGATAACCAGTCGGACCACGCATTGCCTGTCTTCCACTGTCGAACAAGGTTGGGCCAAACTGTTATCCTTCCAGACCATTAAGAAGCAGGACAGTTCCAATCAGTCGCCTCCTTGCATGGCTCAGAAGCCGAGGTGGGAGCTGTCGCGGTAACGTACTTACTTTGTTGGGAGTGATGCTGGTTACCACTGATGATGTAAGCAAAGTGACGACCGGAAGTAACAGCGTGCATGCACGGGAGTGTTAAGCATCAGTATAAAGAAAGCCAATTTCATGGTGTGCTGAAAGAAACAAGTAAGTGTACTCTTTATTTATTTGTAAGCTGGGTAAATCAGTGCCGTTACAACATGAAGGACAAGTATTATAGGTATAAAAATAAATATTGCTTTTGTATAAATGGGAATCTCAGATGTTTAATGTGAGAAGTTCCTTTGGTTGTTCAGCATTCTCAGTGCCCTGCAGGAACAAGCTGTTCCTCAGCCTGGTGGTGCTGGCTCTGATCCTCCTGTATCTCTTCCCTGATGGGAGCAGCTGAAAGATGCTGTGTGCAGGGTGGAAGGGGTCCTCAATGATTTTGCATGCCCTCTTCAGACAACGATCCAGTGGATAACGTCAATGGAGAGGGGGGGGGGGGGGAGGAGACTCCAGTGATCCTTTCTGTCACTGTTATGGTCCTGTGGATTGACCTCCAATCCATTTCTCTGCAGCAACCATACCACACTCTAATGCAGCTGGCCAGTAGTCTTAATAGAAGCTTGACATAATGGTGGCAGGTGCACCGTTGCACCCTCCTGATGTGGAGATGTTGAGTGTCCATGATAGGTCACGAGTTAAGTGAACTCCAAGGAACTTGGTGCTCTCCATTACAGAGTTGTTGATGTATAATGGAGGGTAGTCATTCTTGGACTTCCAAAAGTCCACAGTCATCTTCTTCATCTTGTCCATATTGGGATTCAGGTTGTTATTCTTGCACCATTTCACGAGATATTCCACCTCTGTAGTGCGACTCTTCCTTGTTGCTGATAAGGCCAACTAATGTTGGTGCTGGATTTGGCGATCCAGACTTGAGTCAGCAGAGTGAGCAGGAGCAGTAGTTGATATTCTGCTACTGACCTGGAAAGACTATGATCTTTCCATTAGGAAGTCCAGGATCCAATTACCGAGAGGAATGTTGAGTCCCTCTCCTTTTTATACCCACATTCCAATTATTCCCCCTCCCCAGAATCTACAATTCACCTATATGGTAGGGGGTGGTGGAGGGAATTTTACACTGGCTACTTAACTGACTAATTCAATTTTTTAAAAATTCTAGACATACAGGCCCTTCCAGCCCACAATATACCCAATCAGCCTACAACCCCCAAATGTTTTGAAAGGTGGGAGGAAAAATGGAGCATCCAGAGGAAACCCATGCAGACAGGGTGAATGTACAAACTCCTTACAGACAACGTCGGATTTGAACGCGGGTCACTGGCACTGTAACAGCATTGTACTGAACGCTATGCTAACCGTGCCGCCTGGGCTTTGGGGGGGAACCCTGAAGAATTCCATGTAGTCAAAGGGAAAATGTACAAGCTCTACATAAATAGCACCAAAGGTCAAGATTGAATCTGAGTCACTGGAGCTGTGAGGGAGCAGCCCTACCAGGGTGTCATTCTGAGTATTTCCAGAATTTTCTGTAAATACCCTTTCCATCCAGCACACCATATGTTCAACCTATTATTATCAAAATCAGGACTGCCAGGCTGGGGATTGCTTCTTCCCACAGGCTGTGAGACTGATGAATAGTATCCTATAACCATGACAATCATTCCCAATATTTACATATATTTATTTTGATTATTTATGAGATCTTATATGTACCGTGTATTGTGTTTGCGCCATGGTCTGGAAAGACGTTGTTTCGTCAAATTGTATATGTAAATTCTGAACAATTCCTTTTAAGTACAGAGAATGAGAAATCTTTTAAAAAGATAAATGGTGATACATTTTAAGATTTGGATTTTAAAAAGTAGAATATTAAATCAAATTAATTCTCTCCAATCATCAACACAGGATTTACTTTAAAAGCTGACGTGATGCCCTCGTACAAATTAAAACTGATCATATTCGATGCACTATTGCTAACATACATCGTGATCAAATAAATTAAAAAATATATAGAGCAATCGCAACGTCGCTAACTACAAACAATAAGCCTCAAAGTATAACGTTTCCCGAACGTATTGTCTGGCCTTCAAAAAAAATCTCCTGTGGGGATACGATAAAATCAAACTGTGACATACATCGAGCAACAACTGCAGTGCAAGTTTACCTTCAGACACTTGGTGTTCAGGTGGATCAAAGGTCACCATCTCTGATGGGGCCAGCTAGGAGTGTTTGCTGAAAGTGAAATGAAGCCAGAGTTGGGGGCATAGAGCAATGCAGACATGAGTGGCGGTCCACTTCCTGGGACTCAATCGTGCAATGAGCAATATGTTCAAGAGTAGTTTTCTGATGCATGCGCGCTCTCTATAGGCATATTGCTCAGGTGGGAAGAATCAAACCAGCAAACAATAGTCTCGATGTCAGCATTAATAATTCCAGTTAATTTTTGTTGATGTTTATTTTTCAATCAACTTTGTTTTTATAGTCGACCCCTTGCAGAAATAGATATTTATTATGTTCCTCTAAGACAGTGAATACAATCATCCTGGCTCAAACACCTTTTTTAAAAATAAATCAGAATATGGGCATCACAAATATTTATTACTAATTTCCTTTTGTCTAAAATACTGCTTTGATATAATTGAGAGGCTTGGTTACTTCAGAGGGAAATTAACTATGAATATCATGCTGGAGAATTATTTTGAGTCATCAAAGGGAGAAGGAGAGAATAAATATGTTAGAATTTTTTTTGGTTATCAGAAGGTTGAATGGACTGCATTTTTGCAAGATTGATGGTATTTTTTTAACACCTTTCTAAAACAATTTAATTTCTTAATAGAGTTTGTGCACATTGAATTTGAACACAGTCATTGATTAATTTGACCAGGCTCCTAATTATTACCCTGGTTACAATGCCATAGCCATACAGAGAGGACTCTATGCTGCTTCTCAAATGTATACGGTATTTGGCTGGATGCTGCAACTTATCCGTTGGCTAAATACATAAAATTCTGGAAGAAGTTACTTGCTCTTTAAAAGATTTTTTAATATTTTAATTTTAACGATGCAACACAGTAGAAGGCTCAAAACAAAGGATGTTTGCAGATGCTGTGATTGCAGTTAATATACAAAAGTCTACAGGAGGGAAAGATAGGAAACCAACATTTTGGCCTGTGTCCTTCAAGGTATGAGCTAAAAAACAGGTAGAGGCTTAAATTAAAAAGTGGGGGAAGGAGGGAAGAAGAGGCAAGGGGAGGAGCACAGGGTTAAAGCCAAGAGACTCGAGGTGGACATGGATAGGCTTGGTAAGAGAGAAAAGATGAGAATGGATCAGGAGATGGGCTAGCTCTGTGAATGCTGAGGTGAAGGAAACAGGGATAGGAAAAGAGAGGAAAGGAGACAAAGGGATAATGAAAGATGTTGGGAGGACAGAAACCAGAGAATTTGATATTAATGCCATCCAGTTGGAGGGTGCCCAGACAAAATATGATGTAGTATTCCTCCAATTTGTGGGTGGTCTCAATTTGCCAGTGCACGAAACCATGGTCAGACATGTCACCATGAGAATGGGGACAGGAAATGAAATGGATTGCACCTGAGAACTATTAAAGAGGACAGAGCAAAGGTATTTAATGAAGTGATCTTTCTGTCTGTGTCCAGTCTCTCCAATGTAGATAAGACCACAGTGGGAGTACTGGATGCAGTCGATGATCCCTGTAGATTCACAAGTGAAATATTACCTCACTTGGAAAGACTGTTTGGGGCCCTGTATGGTGGTGAGGGAGGGGGTGTAGGTGCGTGTAGATTTTCCTGTGGTCCCAGGATTGCAAAAGGGCAATCAGGGAGCAGTCCTTGCAGGAGAGCAGAAAGGGTAAGATGTGTCTGGTGGTCGGATCACATTGTAGGTAGTGGAAATTGTGGAGGATGATATTTTGTATATGGAGCTGAGTGAGTTGCCTCAACAAGTATAGCCCAGTAGCATAACATCAACTGTGATGAAATGCTTTGAAAAGTTGTTCATGGACAGAATAAACACGTTCCTAAACAAAGGACTGGACCCACTGCAATTCGCCTATCATCACAAAGCTCCAAAGCAGATGCAATATGACTATTTCTCCTCTCAGCTTTGGAACACTTAGAAAACAGCAACTCATACAACTGATCTTCACCGACTATAGCTCAGCCTTCAACACCATTGTGGTGATATGACCACCAGCCTACTGCAGGGGGAGATCTCTGTACTTGCAGGAAGACCACCTAATGGGCTGACTCCACCTGGCTGGCTATCAATCAGCCGACCTGAATATAGACCTGACCTGGCCCCTCCTGAGCCAGTCACACAGGGAACCACCAAGGCGTGAACTGGTGTTCAGACTTTTACTGGAATAAAGCCTGTTGTACAGTCTTTTGAGTTTTGTGCTTGCTCGCTGCTACCTCAGCGCACCACATCTATTACTCCCTCAGTGCTGGTCAACAAGCTCCAAACCCTGGGCTTCTGCACCACATCCCCCCACCCCCCCCACAACTGGTTCCTTGACTTCCTCATCGGATGACAGTCAGTATGAATTGGAAACAACGTCTCCTCCTCACTGATGATCAACACAGATGCTCCTCAAGGATCCGTGCTTAGCTCACTGCCCATGAATGTACAGCAAGGCACAATTCCAATGCTATCTACAAATTTGTCAATGACACCACAGTTGTCAATAGAATCACAAACTGTAATAAGGAAGCATACAGGAGGAAGATAGATCAGCTAGTTGAGTGGCGTCACCCCAACAACCTTGCCCTCAACGTCAGCAAAATCAAGGAAATGATTGTGGACTTCAGGAGGAAGCCAGGAAAACACAAACCAGTCCTTATCAAGGGCTCAGCAGTGAAGAGAGTCAAGAACTTCAAATTCCTGAGTGTCAACATCTCTGAGGATCTATCCTGGAGCCTCCATATTAATGCAATCACTAAGAAGGTTCGGCAGCAGCTATACTTCATGAGGTGCTTGAGGAGATTCGGTATGTCACCGAAGGCTCTCAAAAACTTCTAGAGGCATACCAGGGAGAACATTCTAATTGGTGGCATCACTGTCTGGTACTGTTGGCGCAACTTTCAAGGCAAGAAAATAGTCCAGTGGGATTGTTAACTCAGCCAGCAACATCGCAGGCACCAGACCTCACTCTATTCGAGGACATCTACAAGAGGCGGTGTCTTAAGAAAGCACCCCCGCCACCCAGGCCATGCCCTTTTCAATCTGCTACCATCAGGAAAAAGGTACAGGAGCACAGGAATAGCTTCTTTCCCTTTTCCATCAGATTTCTAAATGAATGATGAACCATTGACGCAGCCTTTGACTTTTCCTTGCACTATTTATTTATTTTGTAAGGCAGTTTATATCAATGTCTACAATGTGATGCTGCCACAAAAAGATGCAATTTGATACGTGTTCGTGCATACAAACAGGCCATTTTGGGCCATGAGTACATGCCACCCAATTTGCACCCAATTAACCAACACTCCTGCAGACACGTGCAAACTCCTTATAGGCAGCATGGGACTGGAATCCTGGTCCTGACAGCTGGCGCTCGAAAGGCGCTGTGCTAACCGCTACACCAACCGTGCCACCCATGGCAGTACATTCTGATTCTGGTGGGGTGCTCAGTAAGAAAAAGTGAATTCTGTCCTTGTTGCATCTGGGGGGGGGTGGTGGGAGGTGAAAATGGAGGCGATGTGGGTGAGGACCGAGTTGATGGTTGTGCAGCAAAAGTCGATAATTATCCCTTTATCTTGCACCCTGGCAGTTAATTACCACGTTTGTCGGTGGTTTGGGATCCCATCTGAGCAATTTCACTAATTTCACGAACGGCATTCACTTCGACTCTGGACGCTCCCGCCCTCACTTGCCCGAGCCCGCCGCCCCTCCCGCGCATGCGCGGCCGGAGGCGCAGGCGCACTGGGCGGGGTGGCCAGCTGTTTCAACCAACGGTCGGCGTTTTGAACGGCGGGTGCGTTGCCGCGGGTTGGCCCGCGCTGGAGGCCGGGAGGGGCGGGCCTGGACCGGAAAGAGCGGCGGCCGGTCGGCAGAGAAAGTCCCCACACGAGTGAGCGGCGGGACGGACAGCGGAGACCTTCAGTCGGGGGGGGGGGCGGTTGGAAGGTGGGGGGGGGGTTTGGAAGGTGGGGGTGGGGGAGGAAGGTGGGGGTGGGGGAGGAAGGTGGGGGGGTTGGAAGGTGGGGGGGGTTGGAAGGTGGGGGAGGGGGTTGGAAGGTGGGGGTGGGGGGAGGAAGGTGGGGGAGGAAGGTGGGGGGGTTGGAAGGTGGGGGGGTTGGAAGGTGGGGGGGTTGGAAGGTGGGGGGGTTGGAAGGTGGGGGGGTTGGAAGGTGGGGGGGTTGGAAGGTGGGGGGGTTGGAAGGTGGGGGGGTTGGAAGGTGGGGGGGTTGGAAGGTGGGGGGGTTGGAAGGTGGGGGGGTTGGAAGGTGGGGGGGTTGGAAGGTGGGGGGGTTGGAAGGTGGGGGGGTTGGAAGGTGGGGGGGTTGGAAGGTGGGGGGGTTGGAAGGTGGGGGGGTTGGAAGGTGGGGGGGTTGGAAGGTGGGGGTGGGGGAGGAAGATGAGGTGGAAGGTAGGGGGGTGGAGGTGAAGGTTGGGGGGGGTGAATGGTGGGGGGGTGAAGGGTGGAAGGTGGGTGGGGGTGGAGGGTGCAGTGGGTGACCTGGGTGAGATTTTAATGCCACCGGAGTAGTTGGTGACACAATGGGGTTGGATGAAGGTGAGAGTGGGACGTAGACAAGTTGCAGCTTGAGTATAAACAAGGACGAATGACTGAAGAAAGGCTTTAGATTTTATAGGTAAAAGCAATGCACAACAAAAAATAAAATGAAATATTTGAGGCAATCAAGGTACTAACAGTATGGATCTGCTTGTACAAGGAGCAATGAGATTATTATACATAATCCTGATATATTAGTTCTCTTTCTCCTCTGGGATGATTACATTTTCATTTTAAAATATTATTTACCTTGGTTTTTCTTCTCTGAAAATTCTAGAACAGTCAGAACTTTAGCTTCTTCTTCAGCAATGGCAGGACTCGACTTCACTGACCAAGATATTCAAGAGCAGCTGAGTTTGCTGGGCTACCATAATGTTCCACATCATCAACTTCAGGAGTTCAGAAAAGGTACAAACTTGCATTACACTGAGAAGTCATTGTATAAAGTCCCAAGCACAGACGATTTACCCCCTTATAAATTTCTAATTGTAATACTGTCGTGAAGGAGATAATTAGTGGAATTGGACCATTTTAAACTTTCGCTGATCCTGTTTAAAGCAAGTTGGAGAAGGGGGGGGGGGTGGCAAGACTGCCTGATCCTCAGATCAAGCACCATGTGGGTCATCTTGTACTGGTTATACTGAAACCACTATCATTAACATTCACTTAATTAAGAACTTCTGTCAGTTCAGTGCCAACAGGACTGATGTTCCCAGGTGTTTTCCCCCCCCCCCCCCATCAAATTTTGTAACCACTTGCTATCACGAAAGGGTAGTAAAACCTAACTAATAGCTTTGCCTAATAATGATCTGCTGTCACTCTTCAAACAAGAGCTATGCCATGGTTAAATGCATCATCGTTTTTTAATTTCAGATCTGGAAGAACTGATCAAGCATGAGTATGGAAAAACTCAAGTCTCCAGTAAAGCCAGTTCAGAATCATGTGGTAAAGACTTCAAGTTACATTACAGTTATGGTTTTTTACTTTTGTCAATCAGAGTGGAATAGAGCAAGTCAAATGTAAACAGTGAAAGAGTTCTTGATCTGCATTTTAAACCTACACTAAATTTTGTATAGGAGTATCAGAACTTGAGAGAACTTCCAATTTTTTGGCTTTGGACTGATATTTATAGATACTGTTATTGTTAAAAATGTAAGCTTTGGAAGAGAGTGGGAGTTCAGAGTTTTGCAGATCATGACACTGCTCAGGGATATAAAGCATGGAAACGGGTCCTTCAACTGTCCACACAACCATCAATCAGCCATTTACGAGACATTAAACCCATTTTTATTTGCCCCTTATTCTCATCAGCTCTCCTCTGATTCCACCAGTCACACATGAGGGACAACTGACTGTGGCCAATGAGCTTACCAATTTGCAGGTCCTTGGGCTGTGAGAGGAAACCAAAATAGCCAAAGAAACGCGCACAGTCATGGAAAGAACATGAATGCCGTGCAGACAGCGCTCGAGCAAAGAAATTAACTTGAGTCTCTTGCTCCGTGAGATGATATTGAACCAAATGTGCTACTGTCCATTGTTGTCATTTTGCAAAATAACACAATGAAGCATTCAGCAAAATAATGGGCTTGAATGTCGTTTGACGATGCAAAAGTTAAACAAGTCGGCTCTGTATTTTAGGCAGGGGTTGGAAATTAAAGGAATTGATTATGATATAACTTGAAAGCAGCAACTATTTAGTTGGGCTGCTAAACCAATGGTTCTCAACCTTTTTTCCTCTCACAGAACATGTCATAGCAGCTCTAGTAGTAAGGAATTACTTAAGGTGGAATGTGAATGGGGGGGAAAAAAAGTTGAGAACCACTGGGCGAGACTGAACAGTGTCTTTGACCTGCAGTAAGACTTGTTTCTATGGATGCTACCTGAACTGATTTCAAACATTTTCTGTTTTATTACAATGTTAAGATACTCAATTGAAAAATGTACTATAACTAAGCCCACCCAATTACAATCATTCCTTACATTAAATAAATGGGATAGCACTGTTTGCTCCGTCTGCACACTGAAGCTTCTTTGTTAAACCCAGGATGGAAGCATATCAAAGCAAAATGCCTTGCTCATTTGCATGCACGTGTACAAAACAACAAGTTTCCGACAGAGAAATGACAAGTTTTACCTGAAATTAATTTGCAGTGATCATTTCTTGTCTCAGCAAATTTAAAATCTGGGAAAATTGTGTGATCCAGCCACTCTGAACCCTTTTTTTTGGCCATGGAGTCCTTAGGACTTTGCCCAAAGTTTATGCACCCCATTCTGTGTGAAGCAGTAAAAATGACAAACTACATAAAAAAAATTGTAATTTCAGTCGTGTGGCCCCTGTTGAAAATGACTAGTTTAATCAATCTTAGGACTCATAAATTTTACCAAAATAATTCTGTGGAACTATTTATTTGATATAACTATATACAATACATTTAAACAAGATATATAATTAAGGTACCCAAGAAAGCAACCTTGAAGCAAAGACTTAACTATTGAAACCATTTACCTGTAATTTTCATGTACCTCCTACAAATTTTCTGTTATATAACTGCAGAATTTGTATCTCTGAAATTTCTTTCATGTTTGATGGTGCAAGAGCTCCCTGTTTTTAAATTCACTAAAGGTTTGCAGAAGGGGGCTTTTTATTTGGAGAAAATAACATGGTGATTTCTGATCAAGTTTCACAGATGAGAAAGAGTTCCATACAACATCCCATCTTGGCTACCCAAGCTACAACTAAACAAGACTCTGACAAAGAGAATCAGGTGAGTAGAATATTGTTTTCTAGGACGATCAACAGAGAGGATATACCTACAGGGTTAAATTCAATTTGTGATAACCATTGATGTTTTAACAGCAGTATAAAATATAATTTGGGTCATTAAAAAAATGTCTATTTTAGAGAGATGACATTTGGAACTGGCTCAAAGGTATAGGAACAGAATTTTTTAAAAAGTTATAGTTTTTGATGTAATGACTATATAGGTGGACAACATTGCAGAGCTGATGTTACAATCTGGTCAGCCAGGGATTAATAGACAAAGCAGGCTCGAGGGAGCCAAATGGGCTACTTCTGATTTGTGATAACACTATTTAAATGCACCAGATTGTTGAGATTATATCATGAGATCTGAATTGATCCATAGAACCCGAGTTCAGTGACAAGTTAATGAAATAATCATGTATAAATGATCTTTTTAATTTATGCTCTGATATTTGTAGTTTTCATACAAGAAGGAGACTTTCCATGGTTACTCCACAGAATTTCATCAGAGTGATGCGTATACCAGATACATGGTAGCCCCAAATGTGTGCGGAAGTACTTTGGCACCATGCAAGTTCATTCTTCAAAAAAGCCTCGATCAAGAGAGTAACGGCAGTCAGATGCAATCTGAGAACAGCAGGACAAGCACCCCTGATATGCTTTCTGAAAGCAATAGAAAACCAATTATTAAGAGAAAAGTATTAAGGTAAGGTAACTAACAATTTTTGTTGACAAAAGATGTGAAAATGAAATGATTTATTGATCCACAATTGAATTTGTAAAGTAAAATAACATCTAAATTTTACCACAGTATTACATTCATAATTTATGATTAAATTTACTATAGGATTGAGAGCAATGGTGAATTATTTTTTATTTAAAAATGATTTTACATTTTGAAACTAAATGGACTCATTGTAAATTTTTTAAATTCAGGTTAAAAAAGTGATTTCAAACTATTTTTGTGTGCTGCAAAGTCTCTTGAACAATGTGAAATTAAATTATGAAATTTCAGTACCTAAAGTTTTGTGCTCACTGTTCCAAATAAAAAAAACTTGCATATTATTTTCATGTGAAAAAAGTTGTTTGAATTTTCAGAATTATATTGCTATTTTGCAAGAGTAGACATTCAGGATTTTTGTCTTTATAAGCCGTGAATTAAATTTAAAATTTAGACATACGGCACTGTAACAGGCCATTTCAGCCCATGAGTCCGTGCCGCTCAATTTAGACACAATATTCTACATCCCCAATCCATTTCGAATGGTGGGAGGAAATCGAAGCCCCTGGGAAAAAACCCATGCATACATGGGGAGAACATACAAACTCCTAACAGACAGCTGTAAATGCGTTGCACTAACTGCTACGACATCATATGCCATAGGTGCTCTATATATTTTAGACTTGTGTACAGCTCTCCAGCTATTATTTACAATTGTAGGTACAAGTAACAAAGTTATTACATTACAAACATTTTTGGGAACTCTGCTGAGAAACCAAATTTTTTTTGCTGTTCCATGGAAACTATTTTAAAATATTTTTAATATTTATAACATGAAAACAAGTATTAAATAATGCAGCATATGGCATTTATATGGTTGAGGATCTGTTTTCTTCACTCTCCTTTTTGTCTTCCCACCCCCCCCCCCCCACACCATAAACAAATAAGCAAAATAAAAGAATGGCGTGAAGCACTTTGCTATTAAAGGAAGTGATATTAAAGTTTGGAAACTGAACACACTCTCATTTTTTTGCACCCAATTTGCATTTTGTTTGGATTAGATACTTCACAAAATTAATTTTCTTTGCACTAAGAAAATTCATTGCTCAATATTGCAGGAAGAAAAATGGACAGCTGCACGTTTATGATGAATCGACCATCACGGAAACGGATTCTGGTAAATAACACTGGCTGCCTTCTCACTGCTTGGGGCACACACTTCTAGTTATTATAGTATAGATTATTCCATCCCACAGATTGCTCAAAATTAAGAATTTTTGTCTGTTCAGGTATTGCTTCTGTGAGAATTCAGTCCTTCAAATCATCCCCTCAGCCTTTATCTTCCTCATGAGCTATTAAACCTCACCATCTGCTTACATGTGCTTTGCAATCATGTGATCATCAATAGGTTAAATAGACAGATAGGTTAAAAAAAATTATTATTTTGAACTGAACAGTTTAGCCAAGACGATAGAACAGTGGTTCTCAACCTTTTCTTTCCCACCTATAGGATTCCATAGGTGCTCTGGTTAGTAAGGGATTATTTAAGGCGAGTTAGGGGGGGAGAAAAACATTTGAGAACCACTGGGATGGGTAGTAAATGATAAGTTCCACCCTTTGGAGATGTTGAAAGAAACTTTTTTCTTGGACTTTCTGATCCAAGTTAAAATCGCAGGACAGACCAACTGAGCTTCAACCAAATACTGGACAGAAAATGTACAAAGAGAGAAGCTGATAGGGATGTGAGTCCATGAAGGGGACTGAGGATTTGAAAGGAAAGTGAGAATGAGAGCAGGTAGAGGTGAAGTGGAATTGGATGAGGGAGTCACCATAAGGTTTGCTGGCACTGTTAAGTAGCTAAAGGTTTCTGAGCAAATAAATGGTTCAGCAGATAGATTTGCAATTCTAATAGATAGCATAATTTTACTTTAATTCATGAAACATTTCTGCTACTGATTAAAATTGTAAGATGTGCACTTAACCTAGAATTAAACACTGAAGGCAATTGATCTTTGGGAGGTGTGACAAGAGTATATGGATATGTTTTTGGGAGATAAATTGGGAAAGGTTTGTTAGAGTAGGTTACATACAAACACTTTAAAACAGATCTTATTTAAAATACTGGAGCTCTGCACTCATGCTAGACAAATCAGGGACTCTGAGCTTTTGCAAGAGCTTTGAAAAGTGCTCCAGACTTCACTAATGAATTGTTTACAAAAGGAAACAGATGAAAGAGCTTGTCAGAGCCACATATTGTCTGGAAGAGAGCTTGCTGTTCTGAGAGGTTCATGTGGTTTTGCAGGCAGAGAGTCAAACATGCTTTCTCTCATTCAGAGAGAGAGACACACACAGATAATCCTGCAGTGTTACAGCCAGCAGACGGGACTGGAACAGGACAAGCTGGATAGCTTGTGGAAAGCCCCATTTTGGAAGTCGGCCTGGTCAAGTACCTTGTGGTTCATGCAAGAGGAGAGGACTGGCTGTCTAATGTTTCATTTGGAATAAGAGAAACAAAAAGGAACTCTGGTGACATGAAAGAAAGAGATTATCATCTGGAGAACCCTGAAGGGGCAAATTTCATCAGCAAAACACTGAAGTGGCTGATTAAAGTACATCAGTTGCGGATGTCCTGGAATACAAATATCTCTGAAAAATGACGAGCTTTCCTGAGCGGTAACCATTTACCTTTCAAGCACCAAAGCCTGGTGAACTTTATAAATGTTAAATTCTGTGCACAGTAGAAGAGTTGCCTGCAACCAGTGAACTTGGAGGAATGAGAAGTGAGATTGGACTGTGAACCAAAGAACTTTTCTGAACTTATACACACATTACAGACAGGTGCACTTAGAATTAGGGGGGGGGTTAAGTAAGTTAAAGTGAAATTGGATAGATTTTTTTCCTCCATGCTTTTGGAGGAAATAATTCTTCACTAATGCTTACAGCCAATTGTAATACTGAAATGAAAAATACTGGAGAACCATTGCATTGTTTTTAATTTCTTAAAAAGATGCAGGCAGTGAATTGGGAGAGAAGATCAGCAGATTTCAGGTCTTCAATAAACAGGAGTCTCACACAGAAAATGAAGAATTCAGAAGTGTACCTGGAAGGCGACCAAATTCTGCCCAGCTTTATCTGGTAAATAATCTAATGTCCTTTTATTTCAGTTTGCGAAAAGGATACTAGTTCTCCAGAATATTTAATTGACAATATGAAATTATTTTTGTAATTTAAAAAGACATGCAATCAATCTTAAGGTACTTTTTTTAACATTATTAGAAGTACGAAGATTTATTTGGCAAACGTTTGAGATGAGAGAGACATTATCAACTGCAATGACCAACCCCAATTACCCTCGCATATATTTAATGCTAACCTTTCAGGGTAAAGGAACTTTTCGCTGATGAAATCATTTGTTGAGACCATACTAACAAGGTATTGTAATAATTTAGAAATATTTTCCTCTTCCTGCAGTGGAGCCAAAAACTTTTAGATGAAGGTTATGGGTGTCATCCAAATGCGCCAAAGTCATGTGAGTGAATAATTTTTTATTATTTCCATATTGGCTTCTAATTTGGACTGTGTGGTTAGCTCAATACCATACCAGTGAGCAAGGTTCAAATTTGGTCCTGTCTGGAAGGAGTTTGTGCATTCACCCTGTCTGTATGGATTTCCTCCCACCTTTCAAAACATATGGGGGTTCAAGGTTAATTGGGTGGTAAGGTAGGGCCTGTTACGGTGCTGTCTAATTTTTAAAAAAATTAAGAGCATGTAAGCCTTGTATGATAATGTTCAAAAGATGTATTTCAATGGGTATTAATAGAAATCAAAAAGCCATTAGAATCATTCTACCAGATTTATACTTTTGCTTTCATAGTCTGGATTACAGAAAAATGGTGCCTTTGCTTGCATCCTGAAACTGATTCAACGATGTATTCATTGACCCATGGAATAGTAATGGTGGTTGGTAATATTCCTATAAAAAGTTTGCCAGCTTCATCCTTCTACTAACTCAGCATAAAGATCAGGTTATACTCTGTGTTTATAGGAGTGAGCAATATGCAATATGAACTCTTAAATAATTAACTATGCTTTGAAATATTTTAATGTGATGGAAATTTACACCTTCTTACCTAAATTGTGTCTTGCCATTTAATCTTTTTAAATTGTGTGGCAGTTATTAGACCAATAATGGATCATCCTCACACAAGAAACTTAAAGAAAACTGATCCTGTGGCAAAGTGAGTGCTGGATTCATTAATTATTTAAATTCTATGTACATATGTTCATGCTTAACTACACAAACTGGTACTGGCTCAATTTCACTTTTCAATCTATTCATTAACACTATCAGTTATTTGGATGGGTTTCGTGCTCAAGATGAAATGTAGCAACTCTTGTTCCATATTCTCAATTTTTCTTTTTATTATTTGAGGCAACTTGGTTCACTGAATCTAGCTGGAGAAACTCAGCAGGTCACACAATATCTATAGGAAATAAAGGGTAACTAATATTTCGGTCCTGAGCTCTTTGTCAATGGAAGAGCTTTTTTTTTGCTCCTATCTTGACAAAGGGCTCAGTCCCAAAACATTGATTACCCTTTATTTGTGTATTGCACTCAACCCCAGCATCTGAATCTAGCCATCTTCCCTTCATTGTAGCCTGTTTTCTACATGTCGAACCTGATTCTCCTATTACCCACCTAATCATTTTGAACTTTACAGTAAAAGTTAATCTGCAGCCATTACCTTTTTCTACAATCATGTACCTTACTCCATAAATTAATTTTGCGTTCTCATTACCTTGCGTGCATGCAATTGGTGTTTTGAAAGGCAAGACTAGCTCCCCATGACCATATGAGTTTTCTCTAGGTGCTCCAATTTCCTCCCACATTCCAAAGATGTACAGGGTTAGAAAGTTCATTGGTCTCGTGGGTATATTTAGGTGGCACATGCTAGTGGGCTGCAAGGGTATGTTTCTGTGCTGTATCTAAACTAAAATCTTTACTGCAGAGATGAAACTGTGTTCATTTTCATCAATACAAACTCGAGCTTCAGACCCAATTTTCTTCACATCCTGAGTACTCCAGTTTTTAAATTGGGGGACTAATTTAGCTTGTGTGAGTTCAATTTTGGTCTTCTAATCATATATTTTACTATTTTCTTTCTTTCAGGTATTTTGAATACAAGCGAAATTGGGAAATTTTCAAAACACCTGGAGAAAAAGACAGGAAAGAATTGCGGTGGGAGATAAGGGTATGTAACTAAAGGAAAGCTACATTTCCTAAAATGTTGGTCTTGAATAAGGCTCTCAATTATAAATTTTTCTTTCAGGAACAAATGCTTTACAGAAGTCAACTACCTCCAGTAAGTAATCTTGCATTTCTTTTGTACTTCTAGTATCATTTTTATCACAATCATTGCTACAGGACATAATTTTGAATCAACACACTTTGATTTACCCAATTTAAAAACTTTGCAAATAAATATTAAATAGCTGTAAGGTCTACAGTATCTTATCCATCAGATTGATACACTCAAGGAGTTGTTTAATTAAAATCACTGTTCCCGAATGGATTTTCATTTCTAGCTGCAAATCTATCTTTTAAACATGTTTTCCGACAATGAGCACTTGAACAGAATAACATTGAGTTTTGTCCTTCAGAAACCTCAACACCTTTACGTTCCAAATGATTACGTTGTACCAACAGAGAAGAAAAGGTCTGCATTACGATGGCAAATTAGACATGAATTAGCAGGTGGAACAATTCCACAGAAGTTTTTCTGCTTGTAACTGCAAACACAATGAAGTCTATGATTTTAATCAACATTTTAAAATAAAAGATCTGACTTTTCCTAACAATTTCATATTTTATTCTTAAGGGAAGTCATTGTAAGGTAGTTTGAATGGATAGAGGGGGGAGAATCTGGTATCATGCCACAAAAGCTTCTTCTCTAGAAAATTGATTGTATCCAATGTTAGAACCAATGTCTCGTGTTTCAGCATACTGTGAACGTTCAGCCCTGAAAGAGAATGCATCAGTTCAGAAAACTAGAGAGATGATAAAGAGCACTTTATGCTAACTTAATGCAGGACAAATCTTCAATTGTCCTAGAATTAAAATTACAACAGTATTACTTCTGAATCAAATAGAAGTTGTCCCAGAATTATTAAGAGTGCAAAATAAATTATTTTATATTAACAGTATCTGCACATCCTTTCCCAAATGATACTATCTTGGGATAATCAATCAGGTTAATATGAAAGGTGGTCTTCTATAAATAATTCAGTGAGATTAAAACTACTTCATGTCTAGTTTCACTAAATGATCTATAATAAATCTGAACATTCCAAGAACAGTAGGCATAACCAACATTTAGAAATAAAATATTCTGTATAAAGCAGAGCCTAGAAAATAGGTCTTTCTTTTTACATTAAGTAAATAGACCACATTAGTGCTCCAACAAATTATATCAGATCCTAGCTGTTGGTGAACATGAGTGAAAAAGAAACAATTCTGGAAATATTTATCTTGTTTACCTTTTGATTCAACTGTAGTTCACAACATTAATGAAAGCCAGTAATTTATAGTAATGTACAAATTATCTGCAGGCTCAATAGGCTATGATCCATAGCTGCCAATGGTGAGCTTGTTGTAGCAATTTTAAAAAAATAAGACTGCCGACCAAAATCTGACCATTTTAGCCAATATTTCTTCATGAATGAGGTCTGACATTAGCAGTTACATCACTATTACAGGAATTGATTATGCTCAGGACTGAATTACTTAGCTACAATTGGTTAATTTGTACAACAGATCCAACTAATTTTTATTGGAAGAAGTTGTGCTCGGGGGGAAAACTCTAAAAATTCACCTCAAAACCATTACAGGCAATTAAGTTATTGCAACATTGCTTTTTAAGAAGACCTGTATTGTGATGTTTTGTGACACAAAGCATTAAGAAGCACATGCAATTTCTTTACCCATTAACACACGTTTCATGAAGAAACTTTATTCTACATCTCAGTTTTGGGTAGTAATTTGTGAATTTAAGGATGAATTTCTGTGACCAAACAACTATAACAAGGTGTGGGAGGAAGTCACCTGTGGCTGGCTTTGGTCATCTTCAAAAACTGTTTAATATAACCTTTGCTGTGAATTCTGTACCATTTGTATTTTATACAGCCTGTTCCAGAAATAGAATTACAACACAGCAACAGAAAATCATTTTCTTGGAACATTGGTTAGAAAGAAGTATTAAACTCCATCCCACACTCCCCTTTTGAAAATTGTGATTGGAGATAGTAGTATCAGAAATCAGGTGTTAACTGCTGTAATCCTCTAAGATGAGTAGGTAGAATGTTTATAGCTGTAGTTTCTTACTTGAAACAAGTTTTACTTTGATCCATCTATTCAAGCTTTTAATTGTTTCATTTTATACTGGTTGATAAAATTCATGGTGACATGATTTTATCGAAAACCTAGTACAAAGTGAATTGGGAAAATGCATTGTAAATGACAACCTATTAAAATACCATTCATTAGAAAATTCGTACTGATTCTGAAAAATCAGAATTTTTTTCTATATAATTGATAATGATGTGTGCAACTGTGGATAATAACATTGGAACCCTCTTAAAAGGAGAATTTGGAATAAGAATTCAAAGGATATTGTAGTAGTAGTATTATATATTCTTCCCTTGCTAAACCTCTTTTGGCATTATTCTGATTATGCAATACCAGTGTAAAAGAAACCATCTTACCCAAGACAGGCATCACTGTTATAGTTTTGGAATTTTTTGTTGCCTCCAAAATATTTTCTGGCATGTCTTCATTACTAAAGGAGTAAAGAATCATTAACCTTTTCACAATATACAGAAACATTCAATTGTTTGATCTAATTTTAACATATCTTCACATAATAGGTTAAGTGAACACACATTTCCCCCTGGTGGAGGAGAAGAGAATTTTTTTAATAGATCAAGTCATGGGAAATTGGAAGTGTATGACATTACTTTTATCAAAGCAGGCCCTCCTCATAATTCATTTAGCTTGAAAGTTAAAAATAATTTTACCATGTTGAACTAATTAAAATATTGACACCCCAATAAAATAGCTTTAAAAACATTATCACACAGCATTATTGTACCTATAACCCCCCCCCCCCCCAAATCAGAAAAAAGCCAGAATTGTCACAATATTTTTAAGAAATATCAGGACAAGCCTTGAAATTAAAACAACATTAACAGGAAATGGTAATATTTGGATCCCAAGAATAAATGATTGCTGCTTGCCCATATTTATAGCTTGATCCTTCCATGTGAGCAGTATAAAACCTTTTGCAGCAATTGTTTCTGTTAGTCATTATTGGGCAGGTGGCATACAATTTGGAAAATGCGAGGTCATCCACTCTGGTATGGTGAAAGAGTTGGTCTTCAAAGGAACCTGATGTCATACAGGAATTACTAAAAAAACTTTGACAACAATCAATTAGAAAGAGATAATATGGTGGTCCTATTAAAAGACAATTTTCATACCTGTCTGGTATCTATTAAATGAAGAATAAAGTTGAGATAGAGCAATTCACCAAATTGATTCGTGAATCTTTAGGACAGAGGAATGGGTTTATATACAGGATCAATTAAGCAGACTAGATCTTATGTTTTACATTTGGAAGAATGAGAGGAAATTCATTGAAACACCCAAATGAGGCATGTCGTGCTTGCTCTGGCTGGGGTGTCTCGAACCAGGCGAAAGTCTCAAATTAAGGACTGGAACAGGAAATTTCTTCACCCAAATTTCCTCAACTGGGCAGCACTGTTGTCATAATGGTTAGTGGAATGCCATTACAGTGCCAATGCTTGGGACCAGGGTTTGAATTCCAAGTTGTAAGGAGTTTGTTCTGTGACGATCCCCCCATTTTTCAGTTCATTTTATTTGTTTGGAGCTGTTCCTTTAAGAGAACACATTGTGTTCCTAAATGGATATATTTGAAAGAAAAGCAAGGCAGTGTCTCTGAAACCCAGGTGCAGAAACCATATGACCAACAGATTAAGACTGAATACACAAGGAGTGGCTGGAGGCTATTTTTGTGGAAGCAGCACAAGAGTCAACAGTTCTTATTGCAGCTATAGAAAGAATTGTCAATTTCCTCCTTTTGCTCATAGAGGTATGAGAGACCGCTTCTACTGACCCACGAAAGGAGTTTTAAAGCACTAATGACCCACAAAAGGGGTTTTAAAAGTTGCAGGAGGAATGCTGCACTCAACTAACCCACAAGGATTCTAATTCCTGAACAAGGCAACATTCTGGCACCCCAGTTTCTTTCACCCATTTCAGGAACTACTAACTTCATCTTAAGGCCTGTGTGCCTCAACCCTTTAAAGCCTACGTGTCTCACCATTCATCTAAGTCCTGTGTGTCGCATCAATCTCAAGCCTGTGAATGTTTGAACCTGGAACTGCCTTCCCAGAATTGAGCCTTGAGCTGTAGTGGCTCAATTTTGTAGTGACACATCAATATATTTCCACATAGTTAGAGTTTAAGTTAGATAATATATAAAATTTAGTTAAGTTTAGATGTTAGTTAAATTAGACCAGGTATTATATAATTACTGATTAATAATTAAAAATATTATTTTAAATATAACATCATCTGGGCTAATCTTTATTGGTGCTGTCATGTACATAACAGTACGTTCTCCCCCGTATCTGCGTGGGTTTTCCCCCGGGATCCGCTTTCCTCCCACCGTTCAAAATGTATCGGGGGTATAGGTTAATTGGGTGTAAATTGGCCAGCACAGACTCACGGACCGAAAGGGCCTGTTACCAAGCCGATTGTCTAAATTTCAAATATAAAGGTCAGTACTTTTGGAACTTCTCTACCAAACCAGGGCTGTGGAAAATGTCACCTATAATCATGACTTATCAATAGATCAAAGTTTGCACAGAAGTAAATAAAAATCAGCTGCACTCAATATGTAGAGTAGATATGAAGGACTAAGTGGCCTATTCCTAATGTTATTTCTTATTTTCAATCCCTTCAAGAATAGAAAATGCAAGTGGCCACCACACCTTCCTAAAATAAGTTTTTTTTTAGTCGCTTTCATTTTTTGTTTGCCTGTGGGGTTTATAGAATTTAATGTCACATTACACAAGGTATGAGCAGGAGTAGGTCAATGGCCCATTAAGTGTGCCTCAACTTTAAATATGATGGCTATGACTGTACTACATAGCATGTTTCCCTAATCTTTCCTTCCTTTTCTATGTCCCTAATGATCTTGCCTTTATCTTCTGAGGTAGAGAATTAAAGAGATATTCCAATGTACCTCAGTTTTACATAGTCCTTATCTTCCAAATGCCCACTCCCTAATTCAAGATTCTCCTACTAATGGAAACATTCAGTATTTATTTTGTCACATGCTCCTCGGATCTTATATATTTTAAGAACATAATTTTTTAAAAAATTCCGAAAAAAGTCAGACACAGCTTTTTTTTTAAACTATCTGTAATAGGTCAACCATCTCATCCCAGGAATTAGCCTGGTGAATTTTTCATGGTCTGCTGCCAGTGTTAAGAGATCAAAACAGTATATTTTTAATTATTTGTTGTAACTATTTCATGCACAAAAACATGAAGATCCCTCTGAACATTCATTTTGCTGCATTTGCATTTTGATTTCTGCCAAAATCTAAGATTTTCCTTTCTTACCTTAAACTTCCATGTTCTCAGCAAACTTGAATAGCTTACAATCTTTCCTCTAAAAGTCATTCAAACAGATAGTAAAATAGTTGTGGGCCAAGGGTCTACAAGATTCTGTGAGGCATAGACAAGGCATAGCCAGCACCCTTTTCCAAGGACTGGGAGTAGCCAACATTGGAGGCCACCTTTACAAAGAGAAGGGGGCACATTTTAGGGGAGTCATCAGGAGTTATGTTTTAAACAGAGTGGATGTCTGGAATGCCTTGCCGGGGTGAACAATAGGGCCGTTTAAGAAACTATTAGGCACATGGATGGAAGTAAAATAGAGGGTTTAGTTTTATTATTTTGATAGATACATCAAGGGTCGAAGCACCTGTTTTGTGCTGCAGTGCTCAATGTTCTAACTTATCCTTGGAGCACTTCATGTGTGAAATCCTGATTCAAGTGATTCAAAGTAGGACCTCAGGGGATAGTAAATTAAGGTTAGGTTGTGATAGAACCACATATTGGAACATGTATACATGGGAATTAATTTATATTTTTAAAAATTAAATACGTGTAACAATTCTAAGTATGAACAAAAAATGTACTCACACATCAACAATAAGAACAGAATCTCCCCAGTGCCGATGCAATGCCAGGTCATGAAGATACTGAGGATCTGGACTGGGCATTTCCAGGGAATCAATAATATGAAGATAATCCTAAAAACAAAGCCATCACAAGTTAAAAAGGAATTGTAACAGTGGAAGTTATTTCTTAAAAATCATAAGGCAAATAAAATGATGAAACATCCTTACAATACATTGCATCAGTTACATGGCAAATTATTCTTTAAAATGGTCATGATTTGAAGAACTAATCTCAGAAAATAAAATTAATTCTATATGGCCATCAACATATGTCAGATAAATACAAGAGATTAGACAGACTAACATATGTCACTTCAACCCATCTATGGTGGTAGATTTAAAGACATTTTACTTAATAACTGTCAGATGATCATTCATAAAATTTTGTAAGCATAAGGATAGAGATTATTCATAGCTCTAATCTTTCTTCATTCAAATCTAATCACGAAAACTCGTGTATGACAGCAATATGCAGATTATTTCATTAAAATAACATCGTAATTTGATTCAAGAAATGCATGCATCCAAACCTCAATTTTGGTGAACACTTGCAAAATTCTTACACATTATATCTTTACTAAAAACCTACATTAGATCTGATTGAATTAGGCTGCTTTCTTGATTAATCAAAAAATGTGAGCAAGAGTCTAAGATATTGGTGGACAGGATATGAGATGAAGTGGTTGTAAAAATTCTTGCAAATATCAGTACAATTACCTGTGTTAAATATACCTCCTAGCTATAGCTCGAAAATGCATATTAGGTATACAAATACTCAAGTGAAAAAGTAGATACAAATATTGTAAATTATGACAAATCATCTTACCTGAGCAAACTTCATGGTGAGAGCTACTTTAAGACCCATTACACGAACTTTCATGGGCAACATATAGTAATAGCTAGTTGGTCCACGAGGACCATGGGAAATACCACCTATGAAACAAAACAATTTTTTTATGCTTGGTGCAGATCTTTGCCCAATTTTCTGAATTCTTCCCATTCGGATGAAAGATACACAAGTTTGAAAAAACCACCATTTTCAAGGAGTTCTTCCCCTGGTTATCAGACTCTTGAATGAATCTTTGAAAAAAGATGATCTGGTAATTTCAAAACCCCTACCTCATTACAGCTCCTCCACTGAACTGAACTTTTGTTTTACCTGTTACGTTTAGGTATGGGATGACTTGCCTAGGAGGCACAGAATACAACATTTCTCATTATTTCTTAATAGAGAGCAGTGAACATGGCTTAGATCATTACACATACCCCCTCTGCCCGCCACCTATAACTCCCACTGCTGTGGAAAAGTAGCCAACGAGACTCGACCCATCCCTTTCCTGTCAAGAAGAAGATTCACAAATATGAGATCACACACCATCAGATTCAGAGTTTTTTTTAACCTACCATTATCATTCTGTTGCCTTTACTCTGTACCAACTGATCTGTCTCCAACAATGCACTATGTACTGTCTTTCTTGTTCAATATACAAAATACCCATTTGGTTTGGTCGCAAAATAATCTCTATCACTACACCTTAGTAGAAAGTACAATAAATTACAGTTCTCAGATACCTCCCCTTACCCTTTGAACAGGATCCCACCAGAGGATATCAGACCATCATCTCCCACACTATCTCAACCTCATCACTTTCAGTAATCTCTCTTCCACAGATTCTAACCTCATTGTTTCCCAATCCTTCAATGCCCAGTTATAGTTCCTATATAAGATCCACAAACCCAATTGCCACGTTAGACCCATTGTCTCTGCATGTTCCTGCCCTACCTACCATATAGTACATCAACTCCATTTTGTCCCTCTTGATTCAGTCCCTTCCCATCTACATCCACGACACCTCGCATGCTTTCAATCACTTTGGCAACTTTCAGTTCCCTGGGCTGGACAAATGAATGTCCAGCCCCTATATACTTCCATCCCCCATAAAGAAGGCCTCCAGGCTCTCCACTATTTCCTGGATTACATACCTAACCAGACCCCCTTTAGAACCACCCTCTCCATATGGAAGAACTTGCACTTGCCCTCAATGAATCCTCCTTTGACTCATCCCACTTCCTCCAAATCAATGGTGTAGCTATGGGTACCTGCATGAGTACAGGCAATACCTGTCTTTGTTGTATAAATAGAGAAATCCATGCTGCAAGCCTACACAGGCAAGGCTCTTCAACTCCTCCAATACATTGGCAACTACATTAGCACTGTCTCCTGCAACCACAATGAGCTTCTCATCTTTATCAACTTTGTTGCCAACTACCACCTCACCATCAAAGTCAATCTTTGGTAACTCGCTCCCCTTTCTTGATCTGTCTTAATTTTGAAAGAGAAACTACAGATATCTCTATAAACCCACAGTTACCTTGATTACACTTCTCTCACCCAATCTCCTATAAAGATTCTACTCCTTTCTCTTAATTCCTCTGCCTCCACCTCATCTGCTCCCAAGATGTGACTTTCCGTTCCAAGACATCTGAGATGTCCTCGTCCTACAGTAATTTTGGCTTCTCCTTTACTGTCATTAACTCAGACTTTACCCACCTCTATTTTTTGCATCTGTCCTGGCCTCTTCCTAACCCCAGACCCAACAAGGACAGGGTTCCCCTTGTCATCATCTATTATCCCACCAACCTCCGCATCCCACATAAAATTCGTCATAACTTCCCCCCAATACCTACCCCCGTGACAGCAAGAAGTGGATTCACAGGTGCAATGTTGCTTTTCTTGGAGTGACTGATGAACCAATGCGACCTCTTCATTGGGGAGACTGGACACAGATTGGAAGATTACTTTGTTGAGCACCTTTGCGCTCTCTGCTGCAACAGCAAGGACCTCCCAGTGGCCAACCACTTTAATTCCATACCCATTAATACAATGACATGTCAGTTCATTGTCTTATGTCGAGGCCACCCGTAAATTGGAGGAACAACACCTCTACTCCATCTCAACAGACTCCAACCAGGCAGCATCAATACTGATTTCTCCAATTTCTGTTCGCACCCTCCTCCAGTCTCTCTCCCCTCATTTTTCTGTTTCCCTTTGTCCAGCTTCTCACCTCATTCTCTTCTTACACAAAAATGGAGAAAGTGCAAAGACTGAGTTGCTTTAAAAAAAAGAAATCACCAATTCCAAAAAGTTACTTCATTTTTTGATGTCATTTTTGACATTTTTAAAGTATCATTATAAATAAAGATCATCTGATAATTTATTTAATACATTTTGAAGGATGTTGGAAGGAAACAAATTATTAGATGTGAACAAAGAAAATAATCACAAAATAAATGAATGTCATTATTCTAGAGATAAAACAGTACAAAATAAAAGTAGACATTTTAAAACAAACCCAATAACGGTTATTTTTTTTTAAACTTAATACTGGTAAGGTCAACATTTATGCCCAACTTAAGAAGTTGACAGTGAGCCATCTCCTTGAACCATTACAGTACTTCTAGAGAAGATACCCATGAAAGTTGCTAACTATGGATTCCAACACAGCAAAGCGGATATATTTCTAGTTCAAAATGATGGGTGATTCTGGAGGGCAGACCTACAGGTAGGTGGTGGTTTTCCCAAGAACATGATGCTTTTGCCCCAAGTGGCATATGATAAAACATGCCTCACTTACCATTCAAAATATGCTCCTAGGAACAAAAGTTGAATGTGATCAGTGCTAAAAAGGTTCACTATAGCATTATATATCATTGACAGCACTGCTGTGTTAGGAATCTTTTTTCTTTGTAGTGTGCTGCAGTGCTTGAAACCGGACACAAATCCAGCTTTCCCCAAGAGCTGTGCAACTAGACACGAGCTTCCTTTCCAACTGGTGTGTGAGGATACTGTAGGATAGGGGTAGTTTGTCAATACATAGAGCAGTCACTTCCAGCTACCAGTAATGACTCGTTAACCATTCCAGGCAAATTACACACTTCTAGCTTGCAACTCAGCAATAGGCAGTAGCTCCACTTGCCCCAACCCACCTAACACTAGCAGAGTGATTCTTAGATGGAGGGCACCAGCAGAGAATGGGAATTTGTTTCTGATTCTCAGCGTACAGTAGACATTTTTGTTTAATTACCAAGGATATATACCTTATATAGTCAATGGACTAAAAGCGCAATATATTAAAATATATCCGAAAACTTCAAATTGGTCAAAATATACCTGGTGTATATTCTCTGCCATTCCTATTCTCAATTATTCTTCCGTGTATTGTTTAATGTGAAGCAGATGTGGTGGTATGTAGATGATATCAGCTTGTGCCAGTGTTGGATCTGAAGCTTTGATATGTTATCATATCCATGATCTCTTCTTATTATTTACTCATTCTGTTGCTCATCCACATTGCCACTAGGTATTGAGAACTTTATGCCCACGCCACTTCACCCTATGCCTTGATCTATGGTGGAACTGTCGGAAAGAAGGGACAGGGCATAACCAAGGATTGTAAAGAAGATTGATATAATTGAAAATACAAATATGCCAGCCTTTTATTTCACTGATCTGTAGAATAGTTTTCTCAATTCAGACAAGAGATGATGGTAGTGATTTTGCAAGATCAAATGGATCAAGTGTGCCTTGTTTAGAAAAGGTGTTCGGCCTGCTTTAATTATAGAGCGGAATGTGATCTGGGAGTTCAAGAAGGGCATTATTTGGAGCAAAATGATATGCTCATTTTAGAAATGCTTAGAATTTTATTAAAAACAGAAAATGATAGCACCATAGAACACTACAGCACAGAAACAGAGCCTTCTGCCCTTTGACTGTGCCAAACCATTTTTTTTCCCCATAGGCCCACTAACCTGCACCCAGTCCATAGCCCTCCATACCTCTCTCATCCATGTACCCATCTAAATTCTTCTTAAATGTTATAATTGAGCCTACATTGACCACCTCAGCTGGCAGCTCATTCCACACTACACTCCCACCACTCTCTGTGTGAAGAAGTTCCCTCTCATGTTCCTCCTAAACTTTTCCTCTTTTACTCTTAACCTTTTTCCTCTGATTTGTATTTCAGCTGCCCTCAATGGAAAAAGATTATCTACATTTACTCTGTCTATCTCCCTCATAATTTTAAATACCTCTATCAAATCTCCCATTATTCTTCTACGCTCCAGGAATTACAGTCCTAACCGGTTTAACCCTTCCCTATATCCAAGTCTGGGCAACATTCTAATAAATCTTCTCTGCACTCTTTCCATGTCATTCCTGTAATTAGGTGTCCAAAACTGCACATAATATTCAAATTTGGCCTCACCAATGTCTTATACAACTTTACCATAACATCCCAACTTCCATACTCAATACAAATTTATGAAGGCCAATATGCCAAAAGCTCTCTTTACAACCCTATCCACCCGTGACACCACTTTCAGGGAATTATCTATCTGTATTCTAAGCTCCCTCTGTTCTACCACACTCCTCAGTGCCCTACCATTTACCGTGTATGTTCTTTCTTGGCTTATCCTTTCAAAATGCAAAACCTCACCCTTGTCTGCATTAAATTCCATCTGCCATTTTTCAGTCCAGTTTTCAAGCTGTTCCAGATCCATCTGTAAGCTTTGACAACTTTCTTCACTGACCACAATGTCTCCAATCTTAGTGTCATTTGCAAACTTGCTGATCCAATTTACCACATTATCATCCAGATCATTGATATAGATGACAAACAACAATGGTCCCAGCACCAACCCCTGAGGCACACCACTAGGCACAGGCCTCCAGTTTGAGATGCAATCATCCACCACTACTCTCTGCCTTCTCCCGTCCAGCCATTGTCAAATCCAGTTCACTACTTCACCATAAATACTTTACATCTGAACCTTCCTGACTAACTTCCCATGTGGGACCTTTTCAAAGGCCTTACTAAAGTCCATGTAGACAACATTCACAGCCTTTCCTTTGTCAACTTTCCTGGTAACCTCCTCAGAAAACTCTAAGATTGGTTACACACAAATCTACCACACACAAAGCCATCAGTTTCTGGCTATCCAAATAATTGTACATCAATCTCTTAGAACACCTTCCAATAATTTATCTACTGACGTCAGGTTCACTTGCCTGTAATTTCCAGGGTTACTTTTTAAACAATGAAACAATGTGAGCTTCACTCCAGTCTTCTGGCACCATACCTGTGGCTAAGGACATTTTAAATATTTCTGCCAGAGTCCCTTGGAATTTCTACACCAGTTTCCCTCAAGGTCTGAGGGAACATATTGTCAGGCCCTGGAGATTTATCCACCCTTATTTGCTTTAAAGAAGCAAGCACTTCCTCATCTTTAATCTGTATAGGTTCATGACCTCACTGCTTGTTTTCCCTTACTTCCCACAACTCTGTGCTTGTTTCCTGAGTGAATACTGATGAAAAAAAATTAAGATCTCCCCCATCTCTTTGGGCTCCATACAAAGCCGACCACTCTGATCTTCAAGGGAACCAATTTTGTCCCTTACTCTCCTTTTTGTTCTTAATATACCTGTAGAAACCCTTAGAATTTTTCTTCTCCTTGTCTGACAAATCAACCTCATGTTTTCTTTTAGCCTTCCTGATTCTTTCTTGAGGATTTTCTTTTATTTTTAATCAACTCAAGTACCTCATTTTATCCACGTTGCCTATACCTGCTACTCACCTCTCTTCTTCTGAACCAGATCCACAATATCCCTCGAAAACCAAGGTTCCCAAGGCCTGCTAACCTTGCCTTTAATCCTGACAGGAATATACAAACTCTGTACTCTCAAAATTTCACCTTTCACTAGAATATTTATTAATACACAAGTGCTGGAGAAACTCAGCAGGTCATTCAATATTCTTTTATAGCAAAGATATTTTACCAATGCTTCGGCCCTGAGTCCTTCATCAAGGTATTTATATAACCAATATTTCAGGCCTGAGCCCTTTGTCAATGTTTAATGAAGGGCTTAGACCTGAAACTTTGGTTATACATCTTTCCTATTAAAAAATGCTTTATGATCTACTGAATTTCTCCAGCATTTTTTTGCATTAAACTACAATTTCAGCGTCTTCATACTTTCTTGTTTAATTAAAATCACGAGAATGTATTCATTTTGGTAAGAAAGAAATGTTTACTTGGCATAATTATAGAAAAGCATCTTTGGCTTGGCTTCGCGGACGAAGATTTATGGAGGGGTAATGTCCACGTCAGCTGCAGGCTCGTTAGTGGCTGACAAGTGCGATGCGGGACAGGCAGACATGGTTGCAGCAGTTGCAAGGGAAAATTGGTTGGTTGGGATTGGGTGTTGGGTTTTTCCTCCTTTGTCTTTTGTCAGTGAGGCATATTGAAACTTTAAACAACAGATGGTTACCTCCTCTCCATATTGGTGAACGGATACTTCCATGACGTGCCCTTCCACTTCCTTTCTGTTTCCACGGTTTCCTACCTCCTCCTCTTACTTCAGCTCGAGACTTCACTTTAGCATGACTCTATAAATTTTTAAAGAGGCCAGAAATAAACTTTTCACCCTCTCAACATTAGTCCAGTCTTTGTTACATTGCCAAACCTTACATTAATATTTGCAATCATTTGAATTTAAAGTTATATTTTGATCAGATTAGATGCAGTGAAACAATTTATTTCTTCAAGAGAATGTGAATAGCTGGAACTCAAGACTGTGGATTTGGGTCCAATAAATCTTTAAAGATTGGGTGTACCACATAAAACATTACAACATGGAAAACAGAGCCCTTGGCCCTTCAGTCTGTGACAAACTATTATTCTGCCGAGTCCCATTGACCTGCACCCAATCCATTTGACTCTATACCCCTCTCATACATGTACTTGTTCAAATTTCTTTCAAATGTAAAATTGAGCCTGCATTCACTACTTCAGCTGGCAGCTTGTTCCATACTCCCACCACTCACAGTGCAAAGAAATTCCCTCTAATGTTTCCCCTTAAACTTCTCCCCTTTCATCCTTAAACCATATTCTCTGGTTTGCATCTCACCTAACTTCAGTAGAAAAAGTCTATTTGCATTTACTCTATCTATACCCATCATAATTTTGTATACCTCTATTAAATCTCCCCATCATTCTTCTACACTCCAGGGAATGAAATCCTAACCTGTTTAACCTCTCCCTTATCTCAGTTCTCAAGTCCCAGCAACTTGCTAGTAAATCTTTCCTGCATTCTTTCAATTTTATTGATATCTTTCCTGCAATTACATGATCAAAACTCCACACAATATTTAAAATTTGGCATCACCAATGTCTTGTACAACTTTACTATAACATCCTAATTCCTATACTCAATAAATACTTTGAATTATGAAGGCCAAAGTGCCAAAAGCACTCTTTACAACCCTTTCTACCGGTGACACCACTTTTAGGTAATTATGCATCTGTATTCCCAGACCCATCTGTTCTACTGCACTTTTCAGTGCGCTATCCTTTATCGTGTATGTCCTACCTTGCTTTGCTCTTCCAAAGTACAACAATTCACATTTCATGCATTAAATCATCTGCAATTTTGCAGCCCAGTTTTACAGCTGATCCACACCCCTCTGCAAACTTTGAAAGCTTTCCTCACTGTCCACGATACCTCCAATCTTTATGTCATCTGCAAACTTGCTGATCCAATTTATCACATTATCATAGAAATCACTGATATAGTTGACAAACAACAATGGAGCCATCAATCCTCGAACCATACCATTAGTTACAGGCCTCCATTCACAAAGGCAATCCACTACCACTTTCTGGTTTCTCCCATAAAGCCAATGTTGAATCCAGTTTACTACCTCACCAGAAATACTGAGTGACTGATCCTTCCTGACTAACCTCCCATTTGGGACTTTGTGAAAGATCTTACTAAAGTCCATGTAGCCAACATCCACAGCCTTTCCTTCATCAACTTTTCATGGTTCAGTCAGAAGTTAACATTAAGGTACAGATCAGCCATGATTTAATTAAATGTTAAAGTAGGCTCATATGGCTATGGAGCTTACCTGCATTTCAAGTACCTTAAAACTCAGAACTTGAGACCAAATCTAGTTCTGAACATAACATCATTCATTCTATGTAAATAGTTAAAGAAAGACCACTTACTATTCTTTTAAAGTTTCTCTGCCAAATTGCAACTTCATGTAGAATATCAATTCTGTTTAAAGGAAAATAAAAATCCTTGGTATTCATTTCTCATAAAAAAAAGACATTAAATATGTACTGGCCAACATTATTTTACATAATAATTACTTTGGAAAAACTTTCAAAAGATACTTTTCAAAGAACTGACAGCGAATTTCAGCTCCAGCCCTTCCTCTGCCAAATTCCAAGGACAGAAGAATCCATTTGATCAGCTCCTGATCAATTAGCCTAAGCTTCAACTTTCCTATGCCATCAGCAAATTGCATCCAAGGTGTTCAAGTACCACTGAAGAAACTCTGAGCCACTCTTGACATTACATCCCAATACTTGAGGGAAAGTAAAACTGTCAACAGGATGGAAAATTAAGCTTTGCCTTACCCAAGGTTGGATGATTAAAAAAAACTCTACATCCCTTCCTCCCAACTGCCCCGTGTTTAACTGAATAGTACAGAAAGACAACACTGCAACAGGACAGTTATAATTTGCTATCATGCCTCAGTTGTAAGGCTGATTTTTGTTTCAAACATGCTGTTAATTTTAAAAGAAGTAATTTTTAAAAAGTTGAAAATATTTTGTGCAGTTAAGGATCACAGCTGATGTGATCATTGTCAATATTTCCACATCTCTGTCAATTCTTCATTACTCTTAATTCCCATAGTTCAAAAATATTTTAGCCTTAAATAACGCCTCACTTACAGGCCTTGTATCCATTTTTTAATTTAAAACTCAAAATCACTACTCTCAAACTAAATTCTACCATTCAACGGCACTCTCCCAGAAGATACTAATCAACCCCATCTCAAAGCACAAGGCCAGATCTATAGCCTATGCCTGATTGGGTACACAAATTATTGTTCTAGGAAACTACATGGCCTATAAGATTCAATGAACTTGATCTTAAGACTATTTTGACAAATTGATTTGATATTTCCAAAGAACCATGATTACCACATCATTAAAAAAAAACAAGACCTCGCAATTTCTTAATTCTTCAACAATATAAATACATTTAGGAAGCGAATAGACTACAGTGCTTTGCCCTTTGTCATTTCTTTTCTTCCCCACACTAATCCTACCGTGATCATCTAAGCCAAATCCTTCAGACCACTGAACTAATATCATTCTTTATATTCATATGTAATTCTTTTCTGATTCTGGCTCCCTTTCCAAAATGTCAAATATCCTAATGAAAACTTTAGCATATAGCCTTAGATACCTCTCAAACATGTCACTGATAATTGATCTATATTTAAATCAATGACTAATTTACTCAAGACTGCTGCAAACATTCAGATATAGTCTTTACCTTACCCAAATCTTTATTTTTTGCTGCACAAATTCTGTTCTTCCTGTCTTACTCTCAAAGCCATATTAATGTGCACTGTCCATTCTCTAACTGTTAAATCTCCCCTCTCCTGAAGTCTTTTTATGCAAGAGTTCCATTCATGAGAGATGACCACAAGAAATTTCTTTGCAAGTCAGAAATGAATGTCTTCTATATTAAACTGTTTCATCCATCATTCTTTAATTTGAGTAACTAAACTAATGGAATATATTCTTCATACAGTCATTAATGAATACCATGAAACATTACTAGCTTGAAAAATGTTTTTAAAAATTTATGGGAACATTTGCTTAAAGTTGTATTTTTGTAATTCAGGGAACCCGTGCATTTACATAAACATATAATTAAATACTTTACCTTGGGGGTACCGCAAAGACATCAGGATGTAATTCAATGATGCCCAAGTTCTCATCATCTTGTCCCCGCAGAGACTCCAGCCAAGCCTGACTGGGCTTTAGATGCGATGGAACAGCAATCTCACACTTTCGTAAAACAGGCAGCCCAGAATCAATTGGGGTTGGTTCTGAAATATATGAAATACTCTCTGCTATTGATAATTGAATTTTGTAAGAATCCTTAAAAGAACCTGAAAAGTGTACTCTAATAAATAAGATTCAGCTTATTACAACTTAAGCCACAGCAAATGACCAAGGAATGAAGAATTGAAATACAAGTCCTTCTTATATTCACTCTTCAAGAAGGTCACTTCATTTTCATCTAAATCAACTTGCTCCTGTGCATCACCTCTTGCTTATATTAGAACTGATTGTTTTCAACTCAAGGGCCGAGAGTTGTGTCAACATGTAAATAAAGAAGGACCTTGAAAGTCCCAAAGAATGCTGCATGCAAGTTTTGAATGGACAGGGCACCAACTAGCATGGATTTCAATGAATGTAACCTGGTCAGGTCTCCTTTCAGTCATGCAAAAGCATTGTAAAGGCCATCTTATGTCAGTATGTGTGTCTCGCAGCACAGATAGAGTTCTAGGAAATGCAATGCAGATACAAAATGCATACCGTTGAATAGCATTCTGTATGTCTGGCCTTCTCCATCAGATAGCATGTCATATGTTTGGAGAACCAGAAGAAAAATATTTGAAAGAATGCACGCGCAAAGCACTTTGATAGAATATCCGTACATTGTTGCATTTGCTTTATCTATAAAATATGAACGGTAGAAAAATGTGAATGGTCAACAAAAGCTGATTTTGAGGTGTTCAGTCTATTTGTACCCCTGTGAAATGTTATCACACCTGGATTAGTACTGCTGTAGAATCTGTTTAAAAACTGGCAGTGGCTTTTGTATCATACTTAACTAGAGGCAAGGTACAAGACTAGAGGCTCATGTTGTGCCTTTATTTGTGAAGAGCTGTGAAGACAAGCCAGGAAACTACAGGCTGGTGAGCTTAACATTAGTGATGGAACAGTTACGAGAGAGGATTCTTGGATACAGGATCCGTACTCAAAGGACCGATTAGGGAGAGTGAGCATGGCTTTGTGTGTGGGCGAATTTGATTGAGTTTTTAAAAAAAAGTAACAGTATTGAAGAGGGCAGGGCAGCAGATATCATCTACTTTCATGTAAGCAAGGCTTTTGATAAGGTCCCACATGGTAGGCTGGTCTGGAAGGTTAGCTTTCATGGGATCCAGAGTGAGCTTACAAATGGAATACATCATCAACTTGGTGGAAGGAGTCAGAGAGCAGAGGGAGAGGGCTGATTTTCAGACTGTAGCCTGAGACCAAGGATGTGGTACAAAGATTGTCTCAACATAGACAAGATCGTGGAATTCAGGAGGACCAGAAATGACCAACCTCTACTACACATCGACAACTCTGCAATGGAGAGATTGGAGAGCCCCACGTGGAGTTCACTTAACTAGTTTCCTATTGTGGACACTCAACATCTCCACATCAGGGAGGACACAACAGCAACTGCACTTCCTAAGAAGACTGAAGCGGGCAAAACTATAGGCCACTATCATGTCAATCATCCACAGGAGGTCTATTGAGAGTGTCCTGGCCGGATACATCACAGCGTGGTACATTTGCTGCAGATAAATGGATCAGAGGTCAATCCACAGGACACAAGAATGGCAAAGAGGATCACTGTAGTCTCTCGCCCTCCTTCCCATCTCGACGTGATCTACTGGGATCGTTGTATGAAGAGGGCGCACAAAATCATTAAGAACCCCTTCCGTGTCCCGCACACAGCATCCTTCAGCTGCTCCTATCAGGAAAGCGATACAGGAATATCAGAGTGAAACACAGAAGTCTGTAGATGCTTGATTGTAGTAAAAACATACAGAAATGCCGGAGGATCTCAGCCGGTCGCGCAGCAAGTGCGCATTTTTAAGCAGCAATACTAGGCTAAGGAACATGTTCTGACAGGCAGAGAGAACGCTGAGTGACCAAAGGAATTGATTATACTAGCCATTCGAGACTCTTATATTCACGAAACAATATTTATTTATTTCTATATATGAATACTTGTCCTGCATTGTTTGTCTGTATGTGTGTAATATATGGTTATATGTCTGCATGTTTTGCACCGAGGACCGGAGAACGCTGCTTCGTCAGATTGTACTTGTGCAATCAGATGACAATAAACGTGACTGGTGCTGGGTCCTCTGTTATTTGCCATGTATACTAACTATTTGAAGGAAAATGTAGATGGCATAGTTAGTAAGATAACAGATTACACTGATATTGGTGGTGCACTAAACATTACCTATGGTTACAACAGGACCTAAATCAACTGGGAAAGTGAGCAAAGAAATTACAAATAGAATTTATTTCAGACAAATATAAAGTGAGGCATTTTGAGAAGTTAAACTAGGGCAGTGCATACATAAAGAATGAAATGGTGCTGGAGAATATTGTAGAACAGAGAGTACTGGGGGTACAGGTACATCGTTCCCTGTTCTCAGGGTGGTGAAGGCAATGTATATCATGCTTGTTTCATTGGTCAGGGCCATGGGTGCAAGAAATGGCACATCACAATGCAACTGTGCAAGAAATTGGAAAAGACAGCAGTGGAGAGAATGGAAGTTATAAGGATAGAGTGGATAGGCTGGGACTGTTTTTCCCAGAGCAAAGGAAGCAGAGAGATGACCAAACAGAAGTTTACATATACATACATATATATATATATATATATATATAAACATCAGGGCAGGGGAGTCTAAAATCAGTAACAGGCCATTTCGGCCCATGAGTCTGTGCCACCCAATTTACACTCTATTAACCTATACCCCAGTTTGTTATGAAAGGTGGGAGGAATCTGGAGCCCCTGGAGAAAACTCGCATAGACATGAGGAGAACGTACAAACTCCTTACAGACAGCATGGATTTCAAACTCCGGCCCAGTCCCGATCACTGGCGCTGTAAAGGCATTGCATTAACTGCTACGCCAACCATGCCGCCCCTACACCAGCATATGTTTAACCTTAAAGATTTAAAGGGGACTTGAGGGCCAAGTCTTTCCATACTGATGGTGATGGGTATATGGATCAAGCTGCTAAAGTATGTGGGTAGAGGTGGTACAATTAGTGTTTAAAAGGCATTTGGACAGGTATGTGGAGATGAAAGGTTTAGAGGGATATTGGTCAAACAAGCCAAATGACAGTAAGCTCTGGTAGGCACATAGAAGAGGGTTCAAGGGAGGTTCACAAGGATGATTCCAGGAATGAAAGGGTTATCGTATGAGGAGAATTTGACAGCTCTTGGCCAGTATTTGTTGGAATTTAGAATGAGGGAGGATCTCAATGAAACATTTCAAATGTTGAAAGGCTTGGACAGAGTAGATTCAGAAAGGATATTTTCCATAATGGGAGAGTCTAGACAAGAAGGCACTACTTCTGGATTGAAGGGTGTCTGCTTAGAATAGAGAAGCAGAGGAATTTCTTTAGCCAGAGGGTGGTAAATCAGTGGAATTTGTTGCCACAGGTGGTTATAAAGGCCAGGGCATTGGGTATATTTAAGGCAGAAAATGATAGACTAATGATTAGCTAGGGCATCATAGGCTAAGGGGAAAAGGCTGGGCAATGGGGCTGAGTGGGAAAATGGATCAGCTCATGATTAAATGGTGGGGCAGACACGATGGGCTGTGTTATGTTTGAGGCCCCCCGTTGTAAAATAAATGAAAACCACAGGCTAGTGCAGCCTAACTCAATGCTTTTCTAGTTACATACTACAAAGCATCACTATAAAATGTTCAGTATAAATCAATTCCCCACGTCATCACGTAAACGTAATAGTGTCATATCCAACAGGCTGAATAATTTATTTCTGCTCTTATGTCTTAAGGTCACCTTGGTCAGCGTGGATGAGTTGGGCCGAGGGGCTTGTTTCCATGCTGTAATTCTCTATGACCAAGTTCTTTTGGCATATTACAGTCTTGTTTCTTTAACATTATAGAAAGTATACAGTATACACCTTTTTTTCAAAACTGATGAAGATGAGCTTTGGAATTTACAAATTGTCTTCCAAATATTAAACAAGATCAACAAATGGATGTTCAGGGTCAAGTCACTCAGCAAGTTTTGGCAGATTGACCTGAAAAGAAGCAAGTTGCAGAACAGATGCCAAAACATCAAGCATTATTTGAGATCAATGATGACCAAGTGAATAAAGATCTTAAAGAAGCTCTTATACACCTCAAGAAATAAATGATTCATTTAAGGATTTTTATTTTAATTTATATAGATCTCAGCTTGATTGTAATGAGGTTAAAATTGATAATTTTTTTTTGTCTCAGAGTAGTCTGTCTTCTTAAGTTGTCAAGATCAGAAAGATTTAGATGTGGTATGAGAAATTATTTGCAGTGTAAGTCTCCAGGGGAGGATGGTTTTCCACTTGAATTTTATAAGAAATTTAAAGATTTATTAATACTTCATTTTATGGCAGTGTTGAAACAGGCGACAGAAACCCATTCTCTATCGGAATCTTTTTCAAATGCGATCATAACTGTGTTACCTAACAAAGATAGAGAGAAGTTAAAAAGTGAATCTTATAGGCCAATATCTTTATTAAATGCTGATTATAAAGTTTTGGCAAATAGTGGCTAGATAGCCACCAAATTTAATTCATATGTATCAAACTGGTTTTATTAAAAAAAACTAATCTGCTGACAATGTTGCTAGATTGATTAGTTTACTATATTTATCTTAAAAGAAGTGTGATTTTAGTGGTGGAGGTAACTTTAGATGCTGAGAAGGCCTTTGATAGATTAGAATGGAATTATTTATTCAAAGTGTAGGAAAACTTTGGGTTAGGATTTACAGTTATTAATTGGGTAAAAATTTTATATAAAAATCCCTCTGCTAAAGTTTTAACTCATGGACAAATTTCTTCTGCTTTTCCATTGACTAGATCAAGAAGACAAGTATGTCACTTTGCTTTAGAAATAGAATCTTTAGCAGAGTTAATAAGACAAGATTCTAATATTAAGGGTGTAAAGGTTAGTCAAAAGGAACACAAGATTAATTTATTTGCTGATGATGTTTTGGTCTATATGACAGATCCTACAAATTATGGTTATGATTAATTGGGACAAAAGTGAAATTATGCCCTTGGTTAAAGTTGATTATACTCAATGTTGAGAATTTGCTCGATTTAAGTGGTCAGATTATGCAATTAAATATTTGGAGATTAAAGTTGATAATTATTTAAATAACATAAATTGAACTATTTATCTTCACTTAATAAAATTAAAGAAGATTTAAATAGGTGGAATAACTTTGCCTATAACTTTAGTAAATTGTATAAAAATGAATATTTTTTCCAAGGGTTCAATATCTTTTTCAGTCAATTCCCTGTTGGATTCCTCAAAAAAAAATTTAAGGATTTACTTTCCAAGTATTAGGAGGTTTCCATGGAAAGGAAAGATGGCTAAAGTGTGTTTGGAAAAATTGACATGGAAATTTGAATAAGGAGGTTTGCAACTTGCCCATTTTAAGAATTATTATAAGGCAGCTCAACTGAAATTTATTAATGGGATGTTTGATTTAGATAAATCCTCAGCTTAGGTTAAAATGAAATTGAGTAAAATAGGAGAAAACTGTATGCAGGATTTTATTTATAAATGGAATTCAAAATTGTTAACATGAACCAGAGATACACCTATTTTGAAACATTTGATTGAACTATGGAATAAAATAGATTTTGAAATAGATGGAAAAGGTTTTATTTCTTGAAAAATGCCTTTATATCAAAATACATTTCTTCCTTTTTCTATGAATAATCAATTTTTGAAGATATGAGGTCAAATGGGGATTAAGAAAATAGAAGACTTTTTTCAATGAATGAAGATAAAATTTAATGTCCCAAATAATACAATTTTTGTTATTATCAGGTTAAGACTTTCTTGGTTGATACATTTGATACTACCTAGACAGAATGAATTAAAATTATTGATATGTAAAGGTGGTATAAATAAGTTTATTTCAGAGATGTATAAATTACTTCAAAAAGCAGCTCCTAAATTAGGAATTCATAAATCAAGATTAATATGGGAGGTTGATTTAAATATCTTTTGGCTTGGCTTCGCGGACGAAGATTTATGGAGGGGGTAAAAAGTCCACGTCAGCTGCAGGCTCGTTTGTGGCTGACCAGTCCGATGCGGGACAGGCAGACACGATTGCAGCGGTTGCAAGGGAAAATTGGTTGGTTGGGGTTGGGTGTTGGGTTTTTCCTCCTTTGCCTTTTGTCAGTGAGGTGGGCTCTGCGGTCTTCTTCAAAGGAGGCTGCTGCCCGCCAAACTGTGAGGCGCCAAGATGCACGGTTTGAGGCGTTATCAGCCCACTGGCGGTGGTCAATGTGGCAGGCACCAAGAGATTTCTTTAGGCAGTCCTTGTACCTTTTCTTTGGTGCACCTCTGTCACGGTGGCCAGTGGAGAGCTCGCCATATAATACGATCTTGGGAAGGCGATGGTCCTCCATTCTGGAGACGTGACCCATCCAGCGCAGCTGGATCTTCAGCAGCGTGGACTCGATGCTGTCGACCTCTGCCATCTCGAGTACCTCGACGTTAGGGGTGTGAGCGCTCCAATGGATGTTGAGGATGGAGCGGAGACAACACTGGTGGAAGCGTTCTAGGAGCCGTAGGTGGTGCCGGTAGAGGACCCATGATTCGGAGCCGAACAGGAGTGTGGGTATGACAACGGCTCTGTATACGCTTATCTTTGTGAGGTTTTTCAGTTGGTTGTTTTTCCAGACTCTTTTGTGTAGTCTTCCAAAGGCGCTATTTGCCTTGGCGAGTCTGTTGTCTATCTCATTGTCGATCCTTGCATCTGATGAAATGGTGCAGCCGAGATAGGTAAACTGGTTGACCGTTTTGAGTTTTGTGTGCCCGATGGAGATGTGGGGGGGGCTGGTAGTCATGGTGGGGAGCTGGCTGATGGAGGACCTCAGTTTTCTTCAGGCTGACTTCCAGGCCAAACATTTTGGCAGTTTCCGCAAAGCAGGACGTCAAGCGCTGAAGAGCTGGCTCTGAATGGGCAACTAAAGCGGCATCATCTGCAAAGAGTAGTTCACGGACAAGTTTCTCTTGTGTCTTGGTGTGAGCTTGCAGGCGCCTCAGATTGAAGAGACTGCCATCCGTGCGGTACTGGATGTAAACAGCGTCTTCATTGTTGGGGTCTTTCATGGCTTGGTTCAGCATCATGCTGAAGAAGATTGAAAAGAGGGTTGGTGCGAGAACACAGCCTTGCTTCACGCCATTGTTAATGGAGAAGGGTTCAGAGAGCTCATTGCTGTATCTGACCCGACCTTGTTGGTTTTCGTGCAGTTGGATAATCATGTTGAGGAACTTTGGGGGACATCCGATGCGCTCTAGTATTTGCCAAAGCCCTTTCCTGCTCACGGTGTCGAAGGCTTTGGTGAGGTCAACAAAGGTGATGTAGAGTCCTTTGTTTTGTTCTCTACACTTTTCTTGGAGCTGTCTGAGGGCAAAGACCATGTCAGTGGTTCCTCTGTTAGCGCGAAAGCCGCACTGTGATTCTGGGAGAATATTCTCAGCGACACTAGGTATTATTCTATTTAGTAGAATCCTAGCGAAGATTTTGCCTGCAATGGAGAGCAACGTGATTCCCCTGTAGTTTGAGCAGTCTGATTTCTCGCCTTTGTTTTTGTACAGGGTGATGATGGTGGCATCACGAAGATCCTGAGGCAGTTTACCTTGGTCCCAACAAAGCTTGAAAAACTCATGCAGTTTGGCATGCAGAGTTTTGCCGCCAGCCTTCCAGACTTCTGGGGGGATTCCATCCATACCTGCTGCTTTGCCACTTTTCAGTTGTTCGATTGCCTTATATGTCTCATCCAGGGTGGGAACCTCATCCAGCTCTAGCCTTAGGGGCTGTTGAGGGAGCTGGAGCAGGGCGGAATCTTGGACTGAGCGGTTGGTACTGAAAAGAGATTGGAAGTGTTCTGACCATCGGTTGAGGATGGAGATCTTGTCGCTGAGGAGGACTTTGCCGTCTGAGCTGCGCAGCGGGCTTTGGACTTGGGGTGAGGGGCCGTACACAGCCTTTAGAGCCTCGTAGAAACCCCTGAAGTCGCCAATGTCCGCGCTGAGCTGTGTTCGTTTGGCGAGGCTAGTCCACCACTCATTTTGGATCTCCCGGAGTTTGCGCTGAAGATGGCTGCATGCGCGACGGAAGGCTTGTTTCTTCTCTGGACAGGACGGCTTTGTAAGGTGAGCCTGGTGGGCAGCTCGCTTCTTTGCCAGCAGCTCCTGGATTTCCTGGCTGTTTTCGTCAAACCAGTCCTTGTTTTTCCTGGAGGAGAAGCCCAGTACCTCTTCAGTGGATTGCAGTATGGTAGTCTTCAACTGATCCCAGAGGGTTTCAGGGGACGGGTCCGTGAGGCGGGTTGCAACGTCGAGCTTTGCTTTGAGGTTTGCCTGGAAGTTTCCTCTCGCTTCGTCTGACTGCAGTTTTCCAACATTGAACCTCTTTCTGGGGGCTTTATTGTTCCTGGGCTTTGGCTTGAAGTGAAGGTTGAGCTTGCAGCGAACCAGCCGGTGGTCAGTGTGGCATTCCGCGCTAGGCATGACCCTGGTGTGGAGCACATCTTGTTTGTCACTTTCTCGCACCAGGATGTAGTCCAGGAGGTGCCAGTGTTTGGATCGGGGATGCATCCAGGTGGTCTTAAGGCTGTCCCTCTGCTGAAAAAGGGTGTTTGTAATGACAAGCCGCTGTTCTGCGCAGAGCTCCAACAGGAGGCGCCCATTGTCGTTGCACTTGCCGACGCCAACCTCAAATATATGAATATATGAAAATGTTTGGGTGTAATTATGTAAGGAAAATATGACAAAAAATTTTAATGTTAGATATAGACTGGTTCAATACAATTTTCTACATCAATTACATTTAACTTGTCAAAAATTTAAAAAATTGAATCCAGCATTATGAGATTTATGTTTTAGATGTGATCAGGAGGTTAGTTCAATTTTGCATTCTACTTGTGGAGTTTCCTTGAGTAAAACCTTTTTGGTTAGAGGCAAAAAAAATTTGGAGAAAATATTAGGGGTAAAACTCCCACAGGATCCAATGTTATTTTTGTTGGATAATATTAAAGTGGTTAGCCCTAAATTAAAATCAACTGTGCATCAAATTGAATTTTTACGATTAGCTTTAGCTATTTTTAGCTATTACTTGAAAATCAAATGCGGACTTAGGGATGGAGAGATGGCATGCTGAACTGCGTTCTCGTATTCCACTTGAGAAAATAACTACAATTTATGTAATAAATATATTTTTTTCTTGAAAATATGGACTCCATATTTACAATATGTTGGTTTGAAAATTTAAAGCACTCTGAAAGCTCGTCCTGTTGGTAACCCTCAGTGCCATTATTATTTGAATTGAGACTTGTATTTTTTTTTGACATTCTCCTAACTTTTTTATTTTTTTTTCTTTGCTACTTTAGGAGAGGGTCAGTGGGTGGGGAGGGAAGGAGGGATTCATATAAATATATATATATTTGATTTTCTTTTAGTTTTATTGTATGGATGTGGTTTTTAAAATTCTTAAGTAAAATGTTCCAAAAAAAAAAGGTGAAGTCGGAGATTCATCTCATGTTGTTTTCCTTTTAATATTCATTTAAATATGTACTTAAGAATTTAATTAGTTCAAACAATTCTGAACACCCTTACCTTTCTTTTTTTTGTTAATTATGTTTGTTTGGAGACAGAGATTTGTTGGCAACTCACTTCCTCCAGATAGAACTGACACCCACTATTATAAGAAAAACAAAAATACAATTAAATAGCAATTTAGAGACAGAAACCACTATTTGATCACAAATATGATCATTTTTAATCAAGACATTTTGACTCAAGGCAAATTAAAAACATATGAACCTTAATTTTTTTTTAAAAAAAGCATTGTTAGAGTTGCACCTTTTAAAAATACAGAGAAAAAAATGACAATGTGTAATAAGGACTCCATCTCTAGTTTTCAGATGTCTGAAAAATGCACAAGGTATACAATACTAGACTTTTATTTTTAAGTTGTTTGAACCCCTTTGATTATGGCAACTGCATGAATCTTGATGTATCCTAGATATAACTTGTTACAGGTGTTCGATTAGAGCATTAGTTTTCAAATTAAGGACAGGTCTCACTCAGATACAATTTCATGGGATCAGATTGGGCATCAATGAAATTTGTAGTTCTTTATTATCATTGCGTAGAATATTTGAGGCAGGCAAGGAAAGAGGGAAAGAAAGACATTGAGTTATGGGTGTTAATTTATAACGATTATACAATGTAGAGACTACAAGGTTTTATTAGTCAAGACAGCCAATTTTGCTTGCATAAGCACAGATCTTATTGCCTGCCTCAAGTCATTTTCTCTGCCATGTGATGAATGGGATAATTATCCAGGAAAAGAAGTTTGTACATGTTATACAAAATTATCACAAAAATGTCATCTATGGCCCAAATGTAGCATTATTTCTCCAGGATCAGAATATTGTATATAGGTCAGGTCCCAAGGTTGAGATCGGAGGACAAAAATTTAGACCAATGCGAAAGTGCATTCCCGTGTAATTTTTACATTGAGATATATCTTTCATGCAAAATCTTTAAACAAGCCCTCTTCTACCTTCACAAGTGGACATAAAAGATCCTTTGCGATCTGAAAAGCAGGAAATCTCACAAATGCATTCTGGACGATTGCTCTCAAACATCATTGAACCAAATTAATTTGCATTATAATTTAAGGAATCTTTCACACAAAGCAATTGGGAAGTTCCCACTTTACAACTATGCCTACTTTTGAAAAATACTCAATATGTGTTTTTTTTTAATGCCCCTCATGATCTTGTAGACCTCTAATAAGTCACCTCGTTCCAAAGAGAACCACCTTAATTCTGTTAACCTTGCCTCATTAGATACATTCTCCAATACAAGTAACATTTTGGTAAATCTCCTCTGTACCCTTTCCATACTTTACACAACCTTCCTGTCATAAGCAACCGGAAGTGAACACAATATTCCAAGTGTTTTCTAAAGCTGCTACATTACCTCTCAGCTGTTGGACTCAAACCCTCAACTAATGAAGGACAGCATACCACAAACCTTGTTAAATACCTTACCAACCTGTATGGCAACCTTGAGAGATCTATGGATTTGAATCCCGAGGTAATGTGTTCTTCCACGCTGTTAAGAATCTTCCCGTTAACCATGTACAAAATTCAACACTTTTAAGACAAGTTTTTTGTCATCTGATTGTACAAGTACAATCCGATAAAATACACACGCACACACACGCATATTTTTTCATCTGTAAACATATTGTTTTGTACATGAGAATCTTGGATGGTGAGTGTGAGCAGTTCCTTTGGTTATTCAGCATTCTCACTGTCCTTGGGAAGAAGTTGTTCCGATGGCTGCAGCTGGGCAATGCTGTGTGCAGGATGGAAGGGGTCCTGAATGATTTTTGCGGGCGGCCCTCTTCAGCCAACAGTCCCAGTGGATCATGTCGATGGGGCTGGGGTGGGGAAAAGGAGACTCCAGTGATCCTTATAGATGACACTTTCCAAGTTCTAGTATTTCCCCATTTCAAAACGTGTCATCTTCAAAGAAACGTAAGTGACGATATTCTGAATTACTATCTTATTAATTAAATAAATCAAACTCTGTAGATGCAGCTGTAAGTAGCTTTAATTCGTTAATAAAAATGGATAAACATTTTGCATAATTTCACATTGAGATTTTCATAATGATGAGTAAACAAAGTATTCTGTATAATAATGATATTCAACTTTAAACAAATAGAAAAGAAATAAAAATAAGATGAATTCAAAGTATCTCGAGCTTTCATCTCTGTCACGATTCTTCAAAGAATGAGATACAAAACTCCTGGTCTGCTCGGATATTACAACATATGATGTTAGTAACATTACAAACAATTTTCCTTAAAGGGATAGTCATAAAATCAACTACCAATCAAAAACACCAAGTTTTAACCTTTACAATCCTCTCTGCCATTCCTACAATCCTGTGGATTGACCTCTGATCTATTTCTCCACAGCAATTGTACCACACTGTGATGCAGCCAGCCAGGACCCTCAATAGAGCTCCTATAGAAGGTAGCCAGAAGGTGGCCAGAAGCCTTGCCCACTTCCATCTTCTCAGGAAGTGCAGTCGCTGTTCACCTTTCGGACAAGTGAGAGGATGTTGAGTGTTCACAATAGATCACTAGTTAAGTGAACTCCAGTGAACTTGGTGCTCTCCACGACAGGGTTGTTGATGTAGAGGGTGGTCTTTCCTTATCCTCCTGAAGACCATGATCATCTCCTTCATCTTGTCCACATTGAAACTCAGTTTGTTCTTCTTGCACTATTTCACGAGAATTTCCACCTCTTCTCTGTAGTTCACTTCACACTTATGCAGATTGAACTCTATCTGCCATTTTTTCCATCCAACTCTGAATCCTGTCTATATCCTCTTGTGACTTACGACAACCTTCTACACTATCCACATCTCCTTTCTGAGCAAATACTGTAACATTCAGAAGTTACCTGACTAATCACATGCAAAGAAAGTGTAACTATCATTGTGAAGTTAGATTTAATTTTAACTGCGGGCAAAAATAATGAGCCAATATAAAAAAATGATTCGAAGGTAGGTGGTGGAGTAGGTAGTGTAGTGATATGATAGTTTGGATAAGAGGAAAGGTAGAATGGAAGACAAACAAAACTACAGGATACAAAGTTTGTACATTAAAAAAAAAATCAGTTAATGAAAAGGAACAAAGTCAATAAGCTTTTATGAAAGAATGATGAGAAATATACAGTACAATTCCTGGCATCCAGAATTGAAGCGACTGGAAATTTAAAAAAAAATAAACTAATAGGTTAAAAACACAAATTGTAAAAGTAAATGTTCTCTGAAGTAACACAAATCTTTGGTGAAGATGGGAGCAAATATTCAGCCAGCTGAGTGCTTTGCTCGTAGCAGCTGTTTAAATAAAGTTGTGTGAAACAGCAATGATGAAGAGTTGGTTGATGCTGCTCGCCATTAGGGTTACTCTCTTGAAGTGTCAGAGGCTTTAACTGTAAACTTTTTTTTGGGGGTGAGTGGGGATAAATTATCTGTAATGTGATTATTTGTCAGGGGATGGAGCGTGATGGCGTAGGAGGAGGAGATGGAACCTGAACTCTCCCAGGGATTTAATCTAAATACCCAAATTAAAAAGATTTTATTGGAAAAAAATAATTATTTTTAAACCTTTGGAAGGTTCCTAGACAACAATAATTACTATGGTGAGTAGAGGGAAGAAAGCAGCTAGTGTGAGGAAAATACAGTCTACAGAAATGAAGAAGATGGAAGAAAAAAGGCCTACCTCGAAGTTGAACCCAGAGGCTCAAGTTCCGAAGCCTCCCAGGTCTGTTAAATTGATTTCTGAATACATGCACCCGACATCAGCGGCACCTCCCCAGGGAAAATGGCATTGGAGTCGGACCTATCTCTCCAGAGCAATGTGAGCAAGTTCTGCTTAGGCGTTGTGAAGAGGAGGAGAAAGCCCTGGAATGGAGGCTCGATAGCACCACAGCTGGTGATGCTGGCAGAAGAGAAGAAGTGGTGCCTGGAGAAAAGCTGTCAGATCCTTTAGAATCATCATCTGGCAGTGAATAAGATGATGAAGATCAACAGAATTCAGATGATTCAGAACAAATGAACCTTCCGAAGGTTGAAAGACAAAGTTCAGAAATAAAAAAAATTATCTAAATTAATGGTGAAGTGATTTGATAAATTACAAGATAATATACAGACAATGCAGTCTAATATAATTGACTGGATATGAAAAATGTGGCTTCTGATATTGTAAAGTTAAGAAGGTTGAATTTGACATACAAGTTGTAAAAAATGTTGTTTGTCTTCCAAGCAGCTCCATGGAGGGGGGAGGAAGAACCTGCAAATGCAGCAACTGTTAAATGTTTTCAAAGAATGTGACTGAAAAGAGAGTAAAATGCTTTAAGGTTTATATATTAAGGCAAGTGAAGTTTGCTCAGTGTAAGTACAAATCTTTGTCTTTTAAACAATTTATTCTTAATGCAAGTAAGAGTAAGTCTCAAGCAAGTAGACAATACACTTATCCAGCATCTACAAACCCCCATAGGAGCCGGATACCATGGGCTTTACTGCAGTTGAAATTCAGGTTCATTTGACCTAATGCAGGAAAAAGAAATCTAAATCAGTACAGCGACTTCTGAAGACTGCAAAAAATTCTGAAGATAACTTGCAAATGGTCATTGGGTCTGATAATTATGCCTCCTGCATTTTATATAATCCATGCAATTTACAATAAAACATGGGAAAATATGAGCTCGTCAACTTTAATAGGAAAAATAGAAATACAGAGTGGATTTTTAGTTCGAGAGATACTGGAAAATTTTGATATTCAAAGGTACTAGATGTCTGCAAGTGGTGAAAGGCAATATTCAGGTTCAACAAGCAATCAATTAGTATGTTAAAAGATATCTGTACAAGAACAAAGATTTCTTACCACAATTGCATAGAATTTGCAATACAGGTTCTTATCCCTTTAACTGTGATTCCAAACACCGGACCTCAGAAAACTGAACATTTTTTTTTACTCTATGCACAGTATATTTTCAGGTATTCTAGAGAGTGGGGAGAGAACATGGCCCAAGTGGTGAGCGGGGAGAGAACGTGGCTCGGGCGGGCCAGAATGTAGCAGCGCGGCTCGGATGGGCAAGCAGGGAGAGAGGCAGCGTGACTCGGACGGGCGAGCAGGCAGCATGACTCGGACGGACGAGCGGGGAGAGAGCAGCAGCGTGACTTGAGCAGGCGAGCGGGGAGAGAGCGGCCGAGCCAGGTCAGGAGGCAGACAAGAGCACAGCAGAGCTTGGTGGGGTGAGCCACTTCTTGCTTTAATGTGGGATCAATGGCTGTCTTCGTTACCCATAATCCCCTATGCAGCTGGAACCGCTGTGTTTCCCATAATTGTTCCAGCTGTGTGGGGGATTATCAGTAACGAAGACAGCCATTTCTCATTGAGCCAGCTTCAATGTGGTGTCACTCCAAAAAAAGGGCTTATGTTTTGCGCGAATCTATACTGGCACCATTTTAATTCCATAATCTGAAATAATGTGAATACCAAGAAGTGTCCAGTCCTAGGATAAGCACCCATACTAGACCAATTCCTTGGATAGAGAGTTTGATATATAGAGAGAGATTCAATAAGACAGTCCTGTTTTCTCTATTCTTCTGGACTCAATTATTCTCAGAGTCCTTTGAAATGGAAGCTGGCAGATCTTGAAGACCAGTGGCCTGTGGATTCATTGTTCAGTGGAAGCTGTGTAAACAACCATAAAAACTGAAGTTATTCTTCACTAAATTTAGATGGCAGCTGTGTATACAAGAAAGCTATTTGCTAAGCAGACAGGCCAGAGTTCTTTGGTTTAGATTCGTACTTATAAAGTGGATTTAAGTGGAAAGAGATGCTTTTAGCATATGGATGTGAAGTAACTTCAAAAGGTCAGCAATGACCTGTGCAGACAGGCTCCATTGGATCATACTTTCAAAGACAAAAATTATGTCACATGTCATATGATGGGACATTTAGGAGAAACATTTTACTGGACGAGAGGCACTTTGAAAAAGAAGTTGACCATCCTGTGGGGAACACAGGTCTGAAGATACAGTAACCAGAAAAGGAACTGTTACATGCGGCTTTTGAACGAGGAAGACCACTTCTGACTGTCTCTTTAAGATAGAGGGCAGCCTCGTTGTGTCCATTGAAATGCTAATTTTTGATTAAGAAAGCAAAAGTAATCTTGCATTTGAAACATAGCCATTGTTTTAATGGCTACTTCGTTCAGCCCTTGTCTGGGTTTGTGAAATCATCGTGGAAGAAAATAGTCACTTCACTGTCTCTTTGAAAGGACAGATTCATCATGTGGAACACAGATTTCAAATCTCTATGCAAAAGAATAGAAAAAAAAATCACTTGTATGAAGAAACATTACTCCAGTGGTTCTCAATCTTTTTCTTTCCACTCACATACCACTTTAAATATTCCCTATGCCACAAGTGTTATGTGATTAGTAAAGGATTGCTTAAGGTGGTATGTGAGTGGAAAGAAAAAGTTTGGAAGCCACTGTTTTAATCAAACCTAATTGACTCATCATGTGCATGGTTTCAAAACTCAAAAGAAAATGGGCCATATAACCACTTACAGCACAGAACAGGCCAGTTCGGCCCTACTAGTCCATGCCGTAGCAAATCCCCACTCTCCTAGTCCCACTGACCAGCACCCGGTCCATACCCCTCTAGTCCCCTCCTATCCATGTAACGATCCAGTCTTTCCTTAAATGTAACCAATGATCCCGCCTCGACCACGTCTGCCGGAAGCTCATTCCACATCCCCACCACCCTCTGCGAAAAGAAATTTCCCCTCATGTTCCCCATATAATTTTCCCCCTTCAATCTTAAACCATGTCCTCTAGTTTGAATCTCCCCCTTTCTTAATTGAAAAAGCCTATCCACATTTACTCTGTCTGTCCCTTTTAAAATCTTAAACACCTCTATCAAGACCCCTCTCAATCTTCTACGCTCCAGAGAAAAAAGCCCGTCTGCACAACCTTTCCCTGTAACTCAGACCCTGAAATCCTGTCAACATTCTCGTGAACCTTCTCTGCACTCTCTCTATTTTGTTTATATCTTTCCTATAATTTGGTGACCAAAACTGTACACAGTACTCCAAATTTGGCCTCACCAATGCCTCGTACAATTTCATCATAACCTCCCTACTCTTGAATTCAATACTCTGATTTATGAAGGCCAACATTCCAAATGCCTTCTTCACCACACCACCTACCTGAGTATCAGCCTTGAGGGTACTATTTACCATAACTCCTAAATCCCTTTGTTGCTCTGCACTCCTCAATTGTCTACCATTCAATGTATATGACCTATTTAAATTTGCCTTTCCAAAATGCAGCACCTCACATTTATCTGTATTAAATTCCATCAGCCATTTCTCAGCCCACACCTCCAGCCTTCCTAAATCACCTTTTAATCTACGGTAATCTACCTCACTGTCCACAACACCACCAATCTTTGTGTCATCCGCAAACTTGCTTATCCAATTCTCTACCCCTACATCCAGATCGTTAATATATATAACAAATAATAGTGGACCTAGGACCGAACCCTGAGGAACTCCACTAGTCACCGGCCTCCAATTGGACAAACAATTTTCTACCACTACTCTCTGACACCTTCCATCCAACCACTGCTGAATCCATTTCAACTACCTCCTTATTTATACCTAATGCCTTCACCTTTTTTCCTAACCTCCTGTGGGGAACTTTGTCAAAAGCTTTACTAAAGTCCAAATAGACAACATCCACAGCTTTCCCTTCATCAACCTTTTTTGTAACCCCTTCGAAGAACTCAATCAGGTTTGTCAAGCACGATCTACCCCTGACAAAACCATGCTGATTACTCCCTATCAATCCTTGTACCTCCAAAAATTTGTAAATAGCATCCCTCAGAACACCTTCCATCAACTTGCCCACCACAGATGTCAGACTTACAGGCCTATAATTCCCAGGTTTGCATTTGGACCCTTTCTTAAACAGAGGAACCACATGCGCCACCCTCCAATCCTTTGGTACCACCCCCGTGGCCAGTGACATCCTAAATATCTCTGTTAATGGCCCCACTAACTGTCCACTAGCCTCCCTGAGTGTCCTAGGGAATATTTTGTCCGGTCCGGGAGATTTATCCACCTTTATCTTTTTTAACACAGCCATCTCTACCTCCTCGGTTATCCTTATATGCTTCATGACCTCCCCACTATTTTCCTTTACTTCATCTGGTTCAACATTTTTTTCCCTAGTGAATACCGAGGCAAAGAAATCATTCAAAATTTCCCCCATTTCCTCAGACTTCTCACTCAGCCTACCCTCGCTATCTACAAGGGGTCCAATTTTATCTCTCACTAATCTTTTACTTTTAATGTACTTATAGAAACCCTTTGGATTTATTTCTACTCTGTCAGCCAAAGCCTCTTCATGCCTTATTTTGGCCTTTCTAATTTCTTTCTTAAGATTCCTTCTACACTCCTTGTAATCCTCCTTCAACTTCTCAGCTCCCTGCTCTTTATACCTCTTGTACACCTCCCTTTTTCTCCTAACCAAATTTCTAATATTCCTCGAAAACCAAGCCTCCCTATGACTTCCAGCCTTTCCTTTGATCCAGACTGGGACATAACTACTCTGTACCCTCAAAATTTCTTTTTTGAATATCCTCCATTTTTCATTAACATCCTTACCTGAAAATATCCTGTCCCACTCAATACTCCCCAAGTCCCTTCTTATTCCTACGAAATTTGCTCTTTTCCAATCCAGAACCTCAACTTTAGGCCTCTCCTTGCTCTTCCTTAAAACTACCCTAAAACTAACAGAATTATGGTCACAATGACAATTTTTCAAGCAAACTATTTCAGTAACAATTGGATCTAGAGCAGTGATTCTCAACCTTCCCTTCCCACTCACATGCTACCTTAAGCAATCCCTTACTAAGCACCAATGGCATTGGGATGACTTAAAGTGGTATGTGAGCGGAAAGAAAAAGGTTGAGATCCACTGCATTACTCTGAACACAACTCTATGAGAAATTTGAGAGTTTTAAAGTTGTCTGATGTCTTGATGTTTCAAAATACTTCACAATTGCTTTTGAGCAACAATTTAAAGAAATCTGATGCCTCACACTTACTCCATAATTGCTTTTGAACAGTAGTAAAGACAGAGTTTCAACACAAAAGCTTTCTGAGACTGAATTTTAAAATCACCTCTTCAGAGTTATACCTGAACAGTAATTGTTTTGGTTTTGCCACACATGTACATATATATATTTGCACATAGTGGTTAAGTGAGATTTAACTAAGAAGTGTTATGTTATTACTAATAAAAATTGTTTAAGAAATATCATTGTCTGTGGAAGATTGTATGTTCAAAAGAGAGTTAGGTAAGACTCTAGTGGGCAAAGGAGTTAAGGGTTATGGGGATAAGGCTGGAAAGGGGTACTGATGGTAGTGATCAGCCATGATCTGTAAAATGGTGGTGCTGGCTTGACGGGCCGAAGGGCCTACTCCAGCTCCTATTGTCTAAGATTTCCCATTGCTGCTGAGATAACCCTACATAAGTCATAGAGTAGTTTAATGCAAAAACCGACCATTCAGCCTACTGTACCTCTGCCAACCAGAATGCCTATTTGTACTAATCCCACTTGCCTGCTGTAATTCCCTAGCCCTCTTTGCCCCGCTCATTTGTACCTGTTAACATGCCTCTTAAATTTTGTTACTGTTCCTGGCTTTGCCACCTCCTCTGGCAGTTTATTCCAGTTACCAATTAACTTACTCTCCTTTATAGCTCATTTTTACCTTAAAGCTATGCCATCTAGTTTCAGACACTCCTACCATGGGAAATAGACACTGACTATCTACCCTAATCAGCATTTTTATACATCTCTATCCTTTCCCCTTTCAGCTTCCTATGTTCCAGGGAAAACAGACCTAGTATGCCCAATCTCCCCTGATATCACAAACCCTCCAATCAAAGTACAGTAACATCCTTATGAACCTTTTCTGCACCAGCTCCAGATTAATCACATCCTTCACATGTAGTGGTAACAGTCCAAGTGTGGCCGAAGCCAACATTTATACGTTTAGTTTATTTATATAGCACATTTAAAACAGCAACACAAACATAATGGCTCCATTCATATTTAATGCCTCAGCTGATGAAGGCAAGCATGCTTATGCCTTCTTCACCACTCTGTTGAGCCAGGTTCCAATTTTCAGGGCAATTAACAAACATTCCTAACCAAACCAACAACAAATAAAGTTAACACAGAAAATGCTGGGAAGATTGAATAGCGCAGGGAACATCTGTAGAAGTAAAAGGGTAATGTTTCAGCTTACGGATTTTCCATTATCCACAGCAAATATTGTGGATATTTAATTGTCCTATATAATGATCTGCGCTGCGCTGGATGGGTCACGTCTCCAGAATGGAGGACCATCGCCTTCCCAAGATCGTATTATATGGCAAGCTCTCCACTGGCCACCGTGACAGAGGTGCACCAAAGAAAAGGTACAAGGACTGCCTAAAGAAATCTCTTGGTGCCTGCCACATTGACCACCGCCAGTGGGCTGATAACGCCTCAAACCGTGCATCTTGGCGCCTCACAGTTTGGCGGGCAGCAGCCTCCTTTGAAGAAGACCGCAGAGCCCACCTCACTGACAAAAGGCAAAGGAGGAAAAACCCAACACCCAACCCCAACCAACCAATTTTCCCTTGCAACCGCTGCAATCGTGTCTGCCTGTCCCGCATCGGACTGGTCAGCCACAAACGAGCCTGCAGCTGACGTGGACTTTTTTACCCCCTCCATAAATCTTCGTCCGCGAAGCCAAGCCAAAGAAGGAGAAGAAGAAGGATAATGATCTGCAGAATAAATTTCCAAAACTATGGGAAAAGGCTGAAATATTTTTCATTTCTTTCCCTCAACATATTTAGTCGAATGTGAATTCAACCAGGTCGTTTCCTTGAGAAAATTCAGGAGCGACTTAATATCACAAGAGGTGACCTTCAACTATCAATTTGGAACCTGACATCAAAAAACTTGCACAGGAACACGAAGTTCAAGGATCTCACTAAAACTTTCATTTTGTAAGAATTATTTTTTTCAAAGTTCTTTTTATGAAGTTTTTGCATCCTCAAATTTCTGCATAAGGTTCCCTAATGATTCATCAATTGCGCTCCAAGAATCTTTTTAATTTTATGTAATATATACGTTAATGTTTTCTTCTTTTCTACATGATCAGTAAGTTTTTTTTAAATCACCGATTGCACATGTTCTTTGGCTTGGCTTCGCGGATGAAGATTTATGGAGGGGGTAAAAGTCCACGTCAGCTGCAGGCTCGTTTGTGGCTGACAAGTCCGATGCGGGACAGGCAGACACGGTTGCAGCGGCTGCAGGGGAAAATTGGTTGATTGGGGTTGGGTGTTGGGTTTTTCCTCCTTTGCCTTTTGTCAGTGAGGTGGGCTCTGCGGTCTTCTTCAAAGGAGGTTGCTGCCCGCCAAACTGTGAGGCGCCAAGATGCACGGTTTGAGGCGATATCAGTCCACTGGCGGTGGTCAATGTGGCAGGCACCAAGAGATTTCTTTAGGCAGTCCTTGTACCTTTTCTTTGGTGCACCTCTGTCACGGTGGCCAGTGGAGAGCTCGCCATATAACATGATCTTGGGAAGGCGATGGTCCTCCATTCTGGAGACGTGACCCACCCAGCGCAGCTGGATCTTCAGCAGCGTGGACTCGATGCTGTCGACCTCTGCCATCTCGAGTACTTCGATGTTAGGGATGAAAGCGCTCCAATGGATGTTGAGGATGGAGCGGAGACAACGCTGGTGGAAGCGTTCTAGGAGCCGTAGGTGATGCCGGTAGAGGACCCATGATTCGGAGCCGAACAGGAGTGTGGGTATGACAACGGCTCTGTATACGCTTATCTTTGTGAGGTTTTTCAGTTGGTTGTTTTTCCAGACTCTTTTGTGTAGTCTTCCAAAGGCGCAATTTGCCTTGGCGAGTCTGTTGTCTATCTCATTGTCGATCCTTGCATCTGATGAAATGGTGCAGCCGAGATAGGTAAACTGGTTGACCGTTTTGAGTTTTGTGTGCCCGATGGAGATGTGGGGGAGCTGGCTGATGGAGGACCTCAGTTTTCTTCAGGCTGACTTCCAGGCCAAACATTTTGGCAGTTTCCGCAAAGCAGGACATCAAGCGCTGAAGAGCCGGCTCTGAATGGGCAACTAAAGTGGCATCGTCTGCAAAGAGTAGTTCACGGACAAGTTTCTCTTGTGTCTTGGTGTGAGCTTGCAGGCGCCTCAGATTGAAGAGACTGCCATCCGTGCGGTACCGGATGTAAACAGCGTCTTCATTGTTGGGGTCTTTCATGGCTTGGTTCAGCATCATGCTGAAGAAGATTGAAAAGAGGGTTGGTGCGAGAACACAGCCTTGCTTCACGCCATTGTTAATGGAGAAGGGTTCAGAGAGCTCATTGCTGTATCTGACCCGACCTTGTTTGTTTTCGTGCAGTTGGATAATCATGTTGAGGAACTTTGGGGGACATCCGATGCGCTCTAGTATTTGCCAAAGCCCTTTCCTACTCACAGTGTCGAAGGCTTTGGTGAGGTCAACAAAGGTGATGTAGAGTCCTTTGTTTTGTTCTCTGCACTTTTCTTGGAGCTGTCTGAGGGCAAAGACCATGTCAGTAGTTCCTCTGTTTGCGCGAAAGCCGCACTGTGATTCTGGGAGAATATTCTCGGCGACACTAGGTATTATTCTATTTAGTAGAATCCTAGCGAAGATTTTGCCTGCAATGGAGAGCAGCGTGATTCCCCTGTAGTTTGAGCAGTCTGATTTCTCGCCTTTGTTTTTGTACAGGGTGATGATGGTGGCATCACGAAGAACCTGAAGGATGTACATCCTGACAAAACAGCGTTCTCTGGTCCTTGGTGCAAAACATTCAGGCACACAACCAGACATGACACACATACAGACAAACAATACATACTCAGATATATAGATATATAAAAATAAATAGTGTTTAGTAAACTGAGAGTCTCAGATGCTTAGTGTGAGCAGCTCCTTTGGTCATTCAGTATTCTCACTGTCAGTGGGAAGAAGCTGTTTTTCAGCCTGGTGATGTTGGCTCCGATACTCCTGTATCTCTTTTCCAAATGGGAGCAGCTGAAAGATGTTGTGTGCAGGGTGGTAGGGATCTTCAACAACTTTGCGTGCCCTCTTCAGACAACAATCCCAGTTGATCACATTAATGGAGGGGGGGGGGGGGGGGAGGTGTTGGAGAAGACGGAGACACAAGTGATCCTCTTTGCCACTCATATGACCCTGTGGAGTGACCTCCGATCCAATTCTCTACAGCAAACATTCCACACTGTGTATTCTACATTGGCCAGGACACTCGCAATAGAGCTCCTGTGAAAGGTTTACACGATGGTGGCCTGTTGACCTGCCCACTTCAATCTTCTCAGGAAGTTGCTGTTGCGCCTTCCTAACAAGTGAGATGCTGTGTCCACAATAGGTCACTTGTTAAGACAGCTTAAAGGAACTTGTTGCTCTCTATTCACTCCACTACAAAATTATTGATGCAGCAAGGAGAAAGAAGATGACAGCAGAGGAGGAAGACTTCTGAGAGGATGAGATTGGCTGGTACAAGCTGGCCTGCCGACATGAGGGTGGATCCATGTGGATTGGAGGGTCAATCTAACACCCTTTCCAGTTGTAAGCCTGCTTCCACATGGATGGCTGTGACCAGAAACAGTTCAGCAGTGCTCAGACTCTGGAACACTGTCAGGGTCACAGTAGGGACCTTAGCAAGGAATCACTGTTTTCCAGGGACCTCTTTGTGTTCAAGGTCCTGATGAAGTGCCTCAAATTTGAAGTGAAGGACATCTAATGTCACTTCGATGTGACATTCAAGACCGTGGCTGGATGGCAGAAATTGCTTTGGGAGTTTCAGGAAACTGAGAACAAAGGGATCTGGGAATACAGATACATAATTTCCTGAAAATGGCGTCAGATGTAAACAGGGTTACAAAGAAAGCTTTTGGAATCTTGGCCTTCATAAATAAAAGTATAAGTACAGGAGTTGGGATGTTATGGTGAGATTGTACAAGACATTGGTGAGGCCAAATTTGGAGTATTGTGTGCTGTTCTGGCCACCAAACTATAGGATCAGTAAGATTGAAAGAGTACAGAGAAGATTTACTAGGATGTTGCCAGGTCTTCAGGAGTTGAGTTACAGGAAACAGGCTGGGACTTTATTCCTCAGAGCGTAGAAGGGGAGATATGATAAAGGTTTACAAAATTATGAGGGGAATAGAGTAAATGTGAGAAGGCTCTTTCCACTTAGATTGGGAGAGATAAATACATGGCTTTAAGGTGAAAGGTTTAGGGGGAACATTAAGGGGAACTTCTTCACTTAGAGAGTGATGAGAGTTTGGAATAAGCTGCCATCTGACATGGTAAATGCAGTCTCACTCTTACATTTTAAGAGTAAATTGGATAGATACATGGATGGGAGTGGTCTGAAGGGTTACGGAATGAGTGCAGGTCAGTGAGACTAGAGGAAGGATGTTTCAGCAAAGACTAGAAGGGCTGAAGGGCCTCTTTACTGTGCTCTAGTTTTCTATGGTTCTATGAAAAGGGCAACATGGCTCCACTCTCACTTTTCAAGGTGAAACCACTCTTCACCCCTCCGACACAGAAGGAATGGATGATAATGGTGCACATGTGCCAGCCATGGATATGCTCACCCTCCTTGACCATTATGTCGAGGGGACAGGGACTTGCATGGATGTCAAAGGCATATTCGGAATCTGGACCAGCAAACAGCAAAGTAAAACTGAGAGAGGAAAACCAAGGGGTCGTCATCCACCCCTCCCCCTCCATGTTTGCAGGAATTGCAAAACGTATCACCCCAATGCGGACATCTACAAGAACCGCAAGAACGAAGGCCTCCAGACCCAGGATTGGTGAGAGCAAGCACGGCAACCTGCGTGGGAAGCAGGCTGCTCAAAAAGTGTAGCCACATACACATAGGCAACAAGGGGGCAAAAGGCTAACACCACCCACCCCCCCAACATGAGGTCAACACCCTGAGACCAGGGGAGACCCCAAGCACATCCAACCCTCAAACCCCAGCCACAAGTCTGGAGGCCCCTCCTGTCCACCTCCCTGTGTGCCTGAGCATTCGCAAACCCAACCAGTGACCACACGATCACGGACCTACTAATAAGGGCGCCCTGCCGATCCTCCAAAACAGGGAGGTAGCCTAAAAATGGGAGGGGGGGGGGGCATTGGTTGGGCACTGTGAGATAATGAAGTTCTGGGTCCACTCTGCTAGGGACTAACCGGGTGAGGGGACTGATACCACTGGCAGCCAGGTGAACACCAAACCATGCCGCTGCTTCGGTTGGGAGACGATGGGCCCTCAATTTCCTTCTACTCATCGGGAAGCAAGTTCCCTGGGCAGTCTGTCTGACCAATAGATGATTGGCACCGCCAGAAGGGGTCGATGATGGCACCACCCTGTGGGAAGAGGTGGTAACTGTGGCCTGGTCTAGGTTCCCTACCTTCCTAGAATGGGGCCCACATGGCTGGCCACAGTGGCACACTGTTGGTGTGGGGACATGGGTTGTTAGGGAGAGGGTACTGATCGTGGGGCGCCCGCAAGCACCACTTCCCAGGATGGCTGTGATCCCATCACTGATTTCAGCCACCAGCTCATTTAACAAGCAGATCATTTATTATGGACAGAACTTTCATGCAGATATATGACAGCTGTTGCCATCGAAACCTCAACATTGGCCATTCAATCGTATCTTGTTATGCGCATCCCGGGTGCAGATTTTGTAATGGATCTTTTGGTTTGTTTTTCTCATTTTTAAAGTCACCCTGAGCTGTAGTAATAATGTCTTTAAGCACATTCAGAAAACTGGAGTTACACTTCACTGTTTCAAATTTACAGTTTATAAGTAGTGTCTCAGATCAAACACTGGAAAGAAACGTATGCATTTTGTTTCACCTGACAATGACATCATAGCCCCAGCCCTCCTATTAACAGAAACAAATACCTCATGGGGTGGGGAGTGGGTGCTTCAGGAGCTTTTATTTAAAATCACTAATTGGCTAACTTTCAGTCCTGACTATTAATCCAGGGATCCAACACAGGCACTTGTGGCACCCATTTAAAGAGAAAGCGAGCAGGAACAGCATCCTCGTGTCGAACGAGATACATCCTGGTTATGCGTCTGCTGGCATACCCCCCCCCCCCCCCCTTCCTTTCCACGGTGATGCCATCTGAGCACTGTGCTTTGGAAGCACCCAAGCGTGAGGCCAAGGCACAGGACACGCAAGCCAAGAGAGGGCTCTGACATCTGTTGGATGTTCTTGCACTGTCTGCTCGCACACATTGGTGGTAAGGGTGCTCACATTTGCCAGCCAAGTTGGAGAAACCATGCACACAAGTCAGTGACCAGGCAAATTTCTTTCTCTACCCTCCCCGCTGACACCGGGGAACAGCTCCCACAGCACCCTGCTCCATCAGAAACATGTGTTTGGTCCGGGGGTGGGGGGGGTAGCTGGTGAGGGATTGTCATTGAATTTGAATATATGCAATGTCCAGCAAACGGAAGGCACTTGTGTATATACTGATCCGCTTGATTGTTTTTTTTTAAATATAGTTATAACATGTACCTCGTGTTAGTGATTGTCTTCATATTCATTGCAGAATAACAGCATTTCTGAGGGGTGGAAATGTTGAGTATGGAGGAAATGTGGTCTCCCTGCCTGCCTGGAATGTGTGCATTCCCCCCCCCCCGGTCTGAAAGTGCCAATCAAGGTTGGACTCCAGCCATCTATTAGTGCGCACCCCACCATGCTAATTTAAATCACCTAGGGTCATTATTGGCTGGAAGCACGGATTCGCCTGTTACATAATATCAACGCACAGCACATTCTTTTTCTCTGCCTCGTGGTGCAAGTCCCAGACACTTCTCCATGCCAAGTCACTACTGTGGATATCACTGGAAGTGTCGTACAACACCGAAGCAGAACTGTAGTATTGTGATACATAATACTTGCAGGGAGCTGGACCCTTCCCCATTGGTACAAATATCACAGTGTAAGAGTCCCTTTTAGTAGATTGTGTACTCAGGTGTGTGAGCAGTCGTCTATAGATTCACTATTGTCAGTGTCCAACCAAAGTCTGAGGTGAATGTCTATATTGTTGTTTAAGCGAAATAATAAGAGTACCGTTTAACATTCTCCCGTCTGTTCATTAAAGTTACGAATGATTGTAATGCTTGCGTCCGGACTCGTCTCTCTGTGAACCCACCTAGCCTGATACTCTTCCCAACACAACACCTTCGACCACAAGGCCATCAGGCAGTGGTCAGCACAGAATGTCCTGCAGAAACAGAGAGGATGGTTCCCTGAGCAGACTGTCCTGGTCATCCGGCAGAATGCCTCATCGCCAGGGCTCAAAAACAAGCACCAGGATTTGGCTGGGCTGGCAGGGAGAGGGGCCCTCCCAATGAGATCCTTCTCACGCAACCAGAACATCACCCTCCATGCCCGTGGTCCTCAGGACGACTGCGGTGGAATGGAAACGGTTGCTGACCTGGTCGCCGAAGGCAGATTCGCAAAGAGCACGTGGAGAGGGATGCAGGGGGAGGGGGGCGGGGCTTTGTCGCGGATCATCCCCGGCGGCACCCTCTGATCTGCACACTGCTTCCAGGGACACACTCAGAATTTAACATCCAGAACCGCTGGAAGGACCACGAGCTCGGTGAAGGACGCCTTTTCGGCCTGCGTGAAACCTGTCGGTCTGCCACCATACTGAGCTGTCAGCTTTGGGGATCCGCCAGAATCTTCCAAGATTCCACCAGCCTTCACCAATACCTGAAAACTGTGGACATTTATCCACCCTTTAACATCTGTGATCTTATTGTCGCTCTGTGCATGATAGTTGTGGGGGGGGGGGGGGGTGTGGCTGCAACAAGCAAGAATTTCAGTGCATTTGTACCCTGGACTGGCAGTAAACCCCCTGCCACCAGCTGGAGGGTACCCTGTCGTGATAGGGCGAGCCCCTTTAGACTGCTGCGTCCCCCCCACCTGATGGAAGGCCGCACTGTGTTCATTGCAGCCTCTGTTCCCCCTCCTCTCCTCCCCTCCCCCCTCCTCTCCTCCCCCTCCTCTCTCCCTCTCCCCTCCTCTCCCCCCCTCCTCTCTCCCCCCTCCCCTCCCCCCTCCTCTCCTCCCCCTCCTCTCCTCCCCTCCCCCTCCTCTCCTCCCCTCCCCCTCCTCTCCTCCCCTCCCCCTCCTCTCCTCCCCTCCCCCTCCTCTCCTCCCCTCCCCCCTCCTCTCCTCCCCTCCCCCCTCCTCTCCTCCCCTCCCCCTCCTCTCCTCCCCTCCCCCATTCCCCTCCTCCCCTCCCCCATCTCCCCTCCCCCTCCCTCCCCTTCCCCCCACCCTTCCCTCCCCTCCCCTCCCCTCCCCTTCCCTTCCCTCCCCTCCCCTCCCCTCCCCTCCCCTTCCCTTCCCTCCCCTCCCCATTCCCTTCCCTCCCCTCCCCATTCCCTTCCTTCCCCCCCCCTTTAAGACCCGGTGCCCGCCTGGGCCGCAGAAACCGCCTTACCCTTGGCCCGAACTCCCTGAGACACCTCGAGCGGCAGATGCGCTTCAACCCAGCGATCCACATTGCCACCGCTCATTCCTTCCGCCGATCAATCCTCCCCAGAATCCTCAACGCCGGTCGAAAGGCCCGAAAGCTCGCGAGATCAACCAGGTGAAATCCCGTGCTGGCACACGCACGTCATTGAAGCCACGCTTCCGCCGGATTTTGGAGGCCGAAGGTATGACGACCGCCCCCTTCTGGCTGAGGGGGAGAATGTTCAAATTGGAGGCGAGGCCATTCGGCCCCATCTACCATTGGAAAAGATACTGACTGTGTTGTGGCTTCTTTGACTGCACATTCCTTTCCACCTGCAGTAAAAACACAGAGAAATAGATTCTTTATATATTAGTTATGGTCTCTGCTACCTAAAGTACCTTGATTGACCTGCTGAGATTCTGCAGCATTCTTCCTTCAATCTCATCTGAAAACTTTCGTGTTTTACTCCTACCTGTAGTATTGTTTTACCCCTTTGTGAGAGATGAGTAACACTGATCTAAAAGAAAAGTGAGGATTGTGAGAGATGAGTAACACTGATGTGAGAGATGGGAAAATTGATCTAAAATTATGAACATGGAAGAAGCTAAAGTTCATCAGTAAAATGGCTGTAACCAGTTCAAACAGGATAAGCTTGGGGCTTAGGATGCAGGAAAGCAGAGTCAGCACGATTAACATAAGAATCTTCTAGTCTTTGTGACAAGACCATAGGACTAAGATAAGGAATGGTAAGGTACAATAGAATGTAGGAAGTTGAGGTAGTCTGGATCAGATAAGGGTCTCCTAGCCCTGGACAGAAGTACCAAGTCATACATTTCTAATTAGCTAACCATACACAGATTTATACATATGAAATTAGCCAACCCGAGATAGAATGAGTCAACTCTGCATATTAAGAGACTGTAGCCCAGAGAATCAGGAAGGTGTGAATAAGGACAATGACATGATGGGGCACCCACAGGATACCCCCTGGTCCTCCAAGTGTACTGAAACTGCACGTAGGCAGGAAGGATTACCTATGCCAAACCCATCCAGGGGGCAGAAGAATGTAAGGGGGAGGGCATTCTGATACTGAAATTGACTGTATAAAAGTTGGGTGAGCCCCAGTATGTGTGTGTATTCCCAGGGTAAGGGGAAGCACCCAACTTTGCATTGTTGTAGTAATAAATGTTCTTTGTTCTCAATTTTTGTCTCAAGAAATTTCTTTAAAGGTACTTTAATTTCTAACACTGATCTAAAAGAAAGGTGAGGATTGTGAGAGATGAGTAACACATATAAAAGAAAAGTGAGGATTGTGAGAGATGAGTAACACTGATCTAAAAGAAAAGTGAGGATTGTGAGAGATGAGTAACACTGATGTGAGAGATGGGAAAATTGATCTAAAATTATGAACATGGAAGAAACTAAAGTTCATCAGTAAAATGGCTGTAACCAGTTCAAACAGGATAAGCTTGGGGCTTAGGATGCAGGAAAGCAGAGTCAGCACGATTAACATAAGAATCTTCTAGTCTTTGTGACAAGACCATAGGACTAAGATAAGGAATGGTAAGGTACAATAGAATGTAGGAAGTTGAGGTAGTCTGGATCAGATAAGGGTCTCCTAGCCCTGGACAGAAGTACCAAGTCATACATTTCTAATTAGCTAACCTTACACAGATTTATACATATGAAATTAGCCAACCCTAGATAGAATGAGTCAACTCTGCATATCAAGAGACTGTAGCCCAGAGAATCAGGAAGGTGTGAATAAGGACAATGACATGATGGGGCACCCACAGGATACCCCCTGGTCCTCCAAGTGTACTGAAACTGCACGTAGGCAGGAAGGATTACCTATGCCAAACCCATCCAGGGGGCAGAAGAATGTAAGGGGGAGGGCATTCTGATACTGAAATTGACTGTATAAAAGTTAGGTGAGCCCCAGTATGTGTGTGTATTCCCAGGGTAAGGGGAAGCACCCAACTTTGCATTGTTGTAGTAATAAATGTTCTTTGTTCTCAATTTTTGTCTTGAGCAATTTCTTTAAAGGTACTTTAATTTCTAACAAATGGGGGCTCGTCCGGGATCACACTCCCTCCACTGACAGAGTACCCCGACGACGAGAGTAGGTGCACCCCGGCTGATTCAGCTGGACTCACGGGCGACGGGTGGCTGGTCAGTGGAAGAAGCGAGTGATATCCGAGAAGAGGCATTGAGAACAAACGGCGGAAGGAAGCGCGCTAGAGCAGTACTACTAGAACTCGGTAAGAGTATTTTACTTGTTTCTAAGCATGGGAATAACGGGCAGTAAAGAGGAGAGTCCTGACACAGGACGTGACCACCAGATAGCTACGTACAGCCCGCTTGGGTTGATGTTATCTGAGTGGGGCACAGGAAAGACCCGTGGTAAAGAGAAACTGACGATGGTCAGGTATTTTACTTGTTTCTAAGCATGGGAATAACGGGCAGTAAAGAGGAGAGTCCTGACACAGGACGTGACCACCAGATAGCTACGTACAGCCCGCTTGGGTTGATGTTATCTGAGTGGGGCACAGGAAAGACCCGTGGTAAAGAGAAACTGACGATGGTCAGGTATTGTTGTATTGAATGGGTTAAATACCCGGTTAAAGGGAGCTCCGTGTACTGGCCAAAATTCGGATCCGAGGATGAATGGATGTGTAAAGCTTTGAACCTATTGTGAGAGATGGGAAAATTGACCTAAAATTATGAACATGGAAGAAACTAAAGTTCATCAGTAAAATGGCTGAAACCAGTTCAAACAGGATAAGTTTGGGGCTTAGGATGCAGGAAAGCAGAGTCAGCACGATTAACATAAGAATCTTCTATCCTTTGTGACAAGACCATAGGACTAAGATAAGGAATGGTAAGGTACAATAGAATGTAGGAAGTTGAGGTAGTCTGGATCAGATAAGGGTCTCCTAGCCCTGGACAGAAGTACCAAGTCATACATTTCTAATTAGCTAACCATACACAGATTTATACATATGAAATTAGCCAACCCGAGATAGAATGAGTCAACTCTGCATATTAAGAGACTGTAGCCCAGAGAATCAGGAAGGTGTGAATAAGGACAATGACATGATGGGGCACCCACAGGATACCCCCTGGTCCTCCAAGTGTACTGAAACTGCACGTAGGCAGGAAGGATTACCTATGCCAAACCCATCCAGGGGGCAGAAGAATGTAAGGGGGAGGGCATTCTGATACTGAAATTGACTGTATAAAAGTTGGGTGAGCCCCAGTATGTGTGTGTATTCCCAGGGTAAGGGGAAGCACCCAACTTTGCATTGTTGTAGTAATAAATGTTCTTTGTTCTCAATTTTTGTCTCGAGCAATTTCTTTAAAGGTACTTTAATTTCTAACACTATGGCTCAATCAAAACCAGAAAGACAATGTTGAGAGCAGGGAATATGCAGCCTGCTGGCTCAAGGGATCCATTGAACAGCTGGTTTTGAATGAGAAAGAATTCAGGGATAAGAGGGAGGAGGAACCTTTTGTCCCTGAATCACAGGGTTGGGATGTGTTACATTCCCTCCCTCCACCCTATGTTCCTCCTATGCCGGCTCCTATCTTTCCTTCCCCTCCTATGACCTACCCTTCTGCACCTTCCCCACCTCCCCCACCACTAGAGAAGAGAGAAGAGAGCAGGAGTGGTATGATAACTTGCTCACAAAGCACTCGATTACCACCTCTGTTGGCAGGAGAGAGAGGTAACTTTAATTCAGAACAGCGTGAAACTCTTCAGGAAGAAAGGGCAGAACCCTTTGATTCATTTCCCAGGGAGCAGGAACCCAGACCTAATAAGCTAGAAACCAATTGGATGAGACCACTGCGGGAAGTTCCCATGGGAGAGGGTCTCGGTTTCGTAAATATGCCCCTGACCAGCACTGAAGTACGTAATTTTAAGAAAGAATTAATCTCCCTGATAGAAGATCCCCAGGGATGTGCCGAACAGTTAGACCAATTTTTGGGACCAAATATATATACAATATGGGGGTCTCGACATAGAATCCCCAGCAGGGGAACAATTGGTACTAACAGGTTTTGTTACCAACTCAGCCCCAGACATTAGGAGAAAATTACAAAAGACAGAAAATTGGCATGAGCAGGGAATAACCCAGCTTCTACAGATCACACAAAAAGCATTTGTCCAGACATCTGAGGATAAGCAGAAAGCAAAGGCTAACATTTTAATGCAAGCAGTTAAAGTAATAGTAGATGAGTAACATGGAAAAGGCAGGGACTGTGTGCCAGCTCCTGAATGTTGGGAGAAGCGTCGGGAGTGGGAGAGTAGAGACCAGAGATAATTTCATAAATCACGACTTCCCACTTCAGTCACTGACCAATATTGATTAAAATTCATGCTAAAAATTAAATGTCATAAATGATCGTTTTTCAATACTGTAGAATTAGCGAATTTAACTACCAGTTAATTCCAATTTATGAAATAAATTGTATTCAAATGTGATTTTGCACAGGGAGTACCTGAGAGTTGTGATGTTATAACATTTGCAGGGAGAAATGTTTGCGCAAATAGGGTGAGTTCTACACGTCTTATTTTAAGTGTATGTAAGATAAAGAAAGGATCTGATGTGTAAAGTGGCTGGATCAGCCAGTTGAAGGGGGAGTGTGCATGTCCCTTTAAGTGCACTGTGGCACTTGAAATTGAGGCTTCAGGCTCTTGTCTTGCAGTTAGAGGTATGGAGCCCTATCAACACATTTAATACATTTCTTCTACACACTCAGCAGTCAAGGTCCGTGAGTTTAAAGATCACCCACCTCTGGAGAATAAAGATACCTCTGGGGATTCCTATGGGGATTCCTATAAGTTTAATCATTCATTTCTCTGGTGCATTTTCCTCCGGAGTGAAATTAATGCCTCAGCACAATTTCTCTGTATTGCCGCTGTTATTTAATTCATGATAACTTTCCCCATTCATCAGGTTTATATTTAAATCCGGTAGTGCGGAAGTTACATTGTAAATAATCACGGAGGTAAACCCTGCGCGACTGGATTCAGCTTAATGGAGAAATAAACCTGCGAACTGGTCTATGGTGGTGTGTGAGTACTGCAATAGGTGGAATATGATTTAAATTGGTGGCATCGTTCAGAACAATTGGGCGCATAGGAATAATAGCATTAATTACTCACAGATCTTGTACCTGATACTATTCACTACATCCCGGCTTCAGGACTGGGAAATTGGCATGGTACAGAGAAATTGCCATGGCACCAATATTTTTTGATTCACTAATGACTCCACAAGCTCCAGGATTCATGCAGCTAAACTTTAAGTGCAATATTATAGAAACTAGCCGGTACTTAAATGATTGTGTGTGCAATCAACATTGCAAAAATATGAAAGGTAATACAGGTGCTCCCCTACTTATGATTTTACGATGACACAATAGCATGACTGTCATTTACTTTCATATAATGTGTTAAAGGTCATAACAAGCATCATTGATTTCCTCGTTGGTTAATCACATTTTCGGAAAGCTTACAGGGACTGTTGGGAGAGAGCAAGGTAGTGGGATCAGTATGAGGACTGATACAGTGCTGTCAATGTTAGACAAGGTACGTCTCCAATTAAGATTTTTTTTCAACTTATGCTGGGTCTGCTGGAACGCAACCCTATCGTAAATTGAGGAGCACCTGTGATGTTCTTCTATCTAAAGCCATCTTTAGATAAACTCTTATCATTCTGACAAATCCAGGTCTAAATCTAATTTTCCTCCAGTCTTTGAGCAAGCACTTCCACTGCTGCATCTTACTGATCACCTCCTCACCAATGAATCAGAAGACCATGGTGTATGGCACTCACTGCACAAGCAGTCTGAAAATGTGTACAAGCCTGTTCAACTTCATTTTACAAAATCAACAATCGGTTCCAGGCTCCCCAATGCTCTCTGTGGAGAGAAAATTGCCAGATTTTTACCCTTTTAATGCCCTTGGTTATGTTACATGGATGTAAGGGGGTTGGAGGGTTATGGGCAGGGAGTAGGTAAGTGGAACTAGTTGGAGTTTCATGTAAATCGGTGCAGACTAGAAGGGCCAATATGGCCTGTTTCCGTACTGTTATTGCTATATGGTTATTATATGGAATATGGTTGTGAGCTGTGGCACAAGGCATTTTACTTAAGGCAGAACTAAAGGTTGAATATGTTTCAAGTTCTCTTGCAGAGGCTCTTGCGCTACAATGCCTGTTATGTACTCTAACAAATTGGAGGGTTGTGCCCCATACAGACAAGCAGCTCCAACTGCATTTTAATAAGGTCTAACATATTCAAAACCCATGCAAATATGGTTTGTGTTTCATTTTACAATTTTTACACTAACACAAAGGAAAGTCAGATTGTTATTCATTTTATTAAAATCTAGTGATTGGTTATATGTAAAAGCATGGCAAGAGGATCAACTAAAACCTGCCTGGGATGGTCCCTGCTGTGTACTTTTAATTACAGACACCGCAGTAAGAACAAGAGAGAAAGGCTGGACCCACATTCAAAGAATTAAACCAGCTTCTGAACCACAACATCACGACACACAGATTCAAACCCCAACCTGGCGTGCAGTTCCTCATCCATCAGACCTGAAACTTACACTGCGCCATGACAAAGTGCCGTAATGTTACATTTTTTTTGTTTTTTTTAATGGTTTATACAGTTATTGTTGTATTCTTTATTGCCATATTTTTATGGGTTTTACATTTATTTTCGTGCTTTAATGGTTTATTCAGTTATTGTTGTATTTTATTGCTGTTTTCAATGAGCTTTACATTTATTGTGGTTTATTCAGTTATTGTTGTATTTTATTGCTGTTTTCAATGAGCTTTACATTTATTGTGGTTTATTCAGTTATTGTTGTATTTTATTGCTGTTTTCAATGAGCTTTACATTTTTTGTGGTTTATTCAGTTATTGTTGTATTTTATTGCTGCTTTCAATGGGTTTTACTTTCATTGTTGTTTACTCATTTTTTGGAATATTGTTCGTTAATGTTTTAAGTCCCCCTGGAATAGGGGCAGCAGAGGTTACAATTGTGCTCCTTTAGAATGTAGACAGGGCATAGATTTAATGTATAGTCATAGTGGGGTATGGGTTAAAAAGGGATTCCAATACGGACCAGGGGAACTGAACAGCTTTAGTGGAGTACATCTAATTTGTATCTTAGCCTACACAGGTATTAGAGACAGGAGTTTTGAAGCGATAGCACAAAGGGCATGGTGGGACAAAGACAGACAGAATGATAGTCAGGATTGTACATGTAACAGAGAGAGAGAGAGTTAATACATATGCTAATGTACACAGACAGGCTGCAACTCCCAAGTTCAATGATACATATGCTAATGTTAGCAGACAAGCTGCAACACACAGTTAAATCACAAGAAACAATCCCCCCCCAGCTTGGTCACTTTTCATCACCCCGTGAAGGGGAGCACCAGTTTCCAACAACGTGAGCTGCTTGACACTTTAATATCAGGCTCCAAACAGCCTTCGGAGATCGGTGGCCCTAGGGTTCGGGGCTGAAGAGGACATCATATACTAGCCACAATTCAACGGAACCGCCTGACTACTCATTCGCTGCTGAAGGCAGCGTTTCTCACAGACTTCGTCAGGACAATGCTTACAAAAGTCGGGTGGTTAAAAGACACTGCTTCAATGTTTCAACGTGAATCTGCCCATGCCCATGTTCAGACGTGGCAACTTCGGACTGATGTGGGATGGACTAGACTCTTTACTGAGAACTGGAGCCTGATACTCACAACCCTAATAAGCAGCTGGACTCGCTACTCTGACCTTCATGGTGCTCCCCTACCTAAAGACTTTACACAGGTGTTACATTTCGGTTATTGACCAGCTGGGTAAAACTACACCTTACACTTGAAAGATCAGTATTACTGATCTAAAAGAAAAGTGAGGAAGGGGGGGGGGGGGATCAGTCACACTGACACTAGTAGCCAAAGATCAGTAACACTGATCATGGTGAAAGATCAGTATTACTGATCTAAAAGAAAAGTGAGGATTGTGAGAGATGGGAAAATTGATCTAAAATTATGAACATGGAAGAAACTAAAGTTCATCAGTAAAATGGCTGTAACCAGTTCAAACAGGATAAGCTTGGGGCTTAGGATGCAGGAAAGCAGAGTCAGCACGATTAACATAAGAATCTTCTAGTCTTTGTGACAAGACCATAGGACTAAGATAAGGAATGGTAAGGTACAATAGAATGTAGGAAGTTGAGGTAGTCTGGATCAGATAAGGGTCTCCTAGCCCTGGACAGAAGTACCAAGTCATACATTTCTAATTAGCTAACCATACACAGATTTATACATATGAAATTAGCCAACCCTAGATAGAATGAGTCAACTCTGCATATCAAGAGACTGTAGCCCAGAGAATCAGGAAGGTGTGAATAAGGACAATGACATGATGGGGCACCCACAGGATACCCCCTGGTCCTCCAAGTGTACTGAAACTGCACGTAGGCAGGAAGGATTACCTATGCCAAACCCATCCAGGGGGCAGAAGAATGTAAGGGGGAGGGCATTCTGATACTGAAATTGACTGTATAAAAGTTGGGTGAGCCCCAGTATGTGTGTGTATTCCCAGGGTAAGGGGAAGCACCCAACTTTGCATTGTTGTAGTAATAAATGTTCTTTGTTCTCAATTTTTGTCTCGAGCAATTTCTTTAAAGGTACTTTAATTTCTAACACTGATCTAAAAGAAAGGTGAGGATTGTGAGAGATGAGTAACACATATAAAAGAAAAGTGAGGATTGTGAGAGATGAGTAACACTGATCTAAAAGAAAAGTGAGGATTGTGAGAGATGAGTAACACTGATCTAAAAGAAAAGTGAGGATTGTGAGAGATGAGTAACACTGATCTAAAAGAAAGGTGAGGATTGTGAGAGATGAGTAACACATATAAAAGAAAAGTGAGGATTGTGAGAGATGAGTAACACTGATCTAAAAGAAAGGTGAGGATTGTGAGAGATGAGTTACACTGATCTAAAAGAAAAGTGAGGATTGTGAGAGATGAGTAAAAACTGATATAAAAATATGAAGATGAGGAAACTAGTATAGATATATGTGAAATGAATAAAGCCAGTATGAATAGGATAAGAATAGATATTAGAATGTAGGAAGTAAAGTTAGTCTGAATAAGATAAGGGTCTTATAGCCTTTTAGACAGAATCAACAAGTTCACCAGCATGAATAAGTTAAGGATAGATAATAGATAATGACATGATGGGACACCGACAGGATACCCCCTGCTCCTCCAAGTTCACAGAAACAGCACATAGGCAGACAGGATTGCCTAATGCCAAACTCATCCAGGAGGCAGAAGAATGTAAGGGGGAGGGTATTCCTATACTGAAATCAACTGTATAAAAGTTGGGTGAGCCCCAGTGTGTGTGTGCATTACCAGGGTAAGGGGAAAGCACCTAACTTTGCATTGTTGTATAATAAATGTTCTTTGTTCTCAATTTTTGTCTCGAGCAATTTCTGTGAAGGTACTTCTGTTTCTAACACCTTTGACAATTTATGCACTTTGATTGTTTTAACTTCAGAACAACCAGAATGTTTACATTTAAATTCATGGAAAAAGCTTTCTGAATTTATAAATTTTGAATGAAATGTTTTGCAGGAACACCACTCTTCTGTAATCTGAGGAGCCATTTACTTTGTTGTAATCTGATGAATCTATTTATTAGGTATGCTAAAGAAATACCATTGATCTGAAGCATAAACTTACTTTCACCATCCAAGCTACCCGTCCTGCAGAATAATAACAGAATTTCTGTTTTTATTTTAGATTTCTGATTTTTATTTTGTACTGCTTTTTATTGTAATATTTGTTTTACATTTTTCAGGCAGTCCTTCAAGGTCAAAATGGTTCGCTTGGAGTCCAGTTTTATGGGTTCTCAGAAAAGATGGCTCCATTGAGAAGACAAACAGAAAAGAACATTGAATGGGAGTGGAATCATGGGCATAAAAAGTCATGGAGGGAACTAAAGAAACTGCTCACAGAGGAACCTGTTCTGAGGTTTTACAACCCAGCAAAACCTGTCATGATATCATCAGGTGCATCACATAGTGGGCTCGGTGCAGTTCTTCTGCAAAAATATGATGACTGGCAACCCATTGCATATGCATCACACTCAATGACAGACGCGGAGACGTGATACGCTCAAATTGAAAAGGAGCTGCCCAGCATCACATATGCCTGTGAAAGATTTCATCAGTTTGTGTCAGGACAAGCAATCAGTGTAGAGACTGACCCTTGATTGCATTGTTCCAAAAGCCATTAAATGAATGTCCACTTAGAATACAAAGAATGATGATTAGGTTGCAATGCTAAACACTGAATGTAGCGTACACTACAGGTAAGCTAATGTACACAGCAGACATGTTGTCTAGAACTGTCGACACAAGAGAGCCCACAAACACCAAAATGAATGAAGATATGAATGCCTTCATTGGTGTGATCACAAGTGCACTGCCCATATCAGATCCAAAAATGGAGCTCATAAAGTCAGAGATAAACAAAGATGAAACACTGAGACAACTGACGAAAAGCATCTTGGATGAATGGCTCAACATGAAGAAGGACTGCTCACCTGATGTTTCAGAGTACTGGAACTGCAAGGCGGAACTATCAGTGGTTGAAGACGTCATCTACAAAAGAAGAGAAATCCTTATCTCAAAGAGTCTGAGAAAAGGGATGCTAAAAAAGATTCACGGAGGACATCTCGTAATTGAAAAGTGTAAGAAAAGAGGATGAGAGGTGATGTACTGGCCAAGAATCAACAATGATATAACAAATGAAGTGTCAAACTGCACAATATGCTGGAAATATCAAACAAACAATCCTGCAGAACTACTAAAGCCACACCCAGCACCATACAGACCTTACCAGAAGGTAGGTGCTGACCTATTCAAATGTCAAGGGAAGGACTATCATATAGTCACAGACTATTAATCCCTGTATCCAGAGGTGTGTAAACTGAACACCACCACTGCATATGCCGTCATAACAGGTATGAAAGCCATTTTCTCCAGAAATGGTGTGGCAAGCGAGGTCTTCACAGACAATGGACCCCAGTTTTGCTTTAAGGGTCTGAGCCACTTCCTGTTTGCAACGCATTGGTCAGTGTGTTGTGGAGTCACTGCCTGCTCAGTGCTATGCGACCAGGAAGTGGATACATTACCTCGGCAACACATGTTGTCAAACACGGGCTTCTCCTGAGAAGGGAAAGCGGTCCCGCGCCATCTTACGCCAACCAACTGGGGCAGCGATTTGGCTTGTCTAACCACGTGATCACTTGGCCAGCTACAAAGGTTCTATTATTGTCACGCAATACTGCACTAGATTCTTTAACTTTTGTCGACCGTAAGGCAGACAGAGAGTCGCCACTTTGTCCAGCGCCCCCTCACAGAGACCTAGTGTTCCTAGGGCAGTCTCCCTTCCAGGCTTAAGTCTGGTTCGCTTCCGAGATCGAACAATCTCAGGCATATTCAAGCTATTAGGCTTCTGTTTTGGGCCTGAGCCCTTCCTCAAGGAATAGGCAAAGAGTAAGCAGAATGAGCAAAAAAAATTCAGAATAGAGACAAATGCTGGCTGGGGGAGGAGTCCAGACAACAAAAGGTGTTAATTGGATATTGATAAGGAGAATTGGTTGTGTCTGTGAGAAAGAAGACTGGAAAAAGGGAGAGAAAGCTGGGGGCAGGCGAGGAGGGATGATGGGGTGGTGGTGCAGTGTGCCATCCGGTTGGAGGGTGCCCAGTCGGAAGATGAGGTGTTGTTCCTCCAATTTGTGGGTGGTCTCAGTCTGGCAGTGCCTGAAACCATGGCTAGGCATGTTAGCAAGGGAACGGGATGGGGAATTGAAATGGGTGGCCACTGGGAGATCCACACTATTATGGTGGACAGATCTGAGATGTTCAACAAATTTTCTCCAGCAATGTGATTTTACCAGTCTAATTATCTTGATACTATTTTTTTTTTGTTTTATTGTATGACTCCAGTAGAGGGCAGCATCTCTCCAGTTTAATTAATTATAACATTTTTTAAAAAGTTAAAGAAATAAAGTTAACAAACTGTACTTTTCAACAAGATTCAAAAATCCATTGTATCAGGTTCAGAGTCCAGACTGAAGGGTGTCTTTTCGCTCAGCTCGGACTTTGTGCCAGGCCGAATGAGGTGTACAAGTGTAAGAAGTGTACAGCAGTAGAGTGGGTGACCTATCACACATGTGGCAAGTTTGAAAGTCAAAGAGGAGCTAACCTAACTTGGAGCAGGACATCACAATGAAACTGCTGTCAAATGATAAGTGCAATTAGGCCCAATCCCTTCTTTGAAATAGGATTGTCAGTGTCACTTTTACAATCCTATCCAAATTAATTTTCACCCTGTAGCCGTGAAGTTCATTACAATGTTTCATGGATTTCTTGTTAAAAGTTTCATTTTATACTTGAAAGTGGCTTACACTGATTAATGCTAGCTTGAAAAATGTTATGCCAAAAACTTCTATGGATTGCATATTAAAAATTCCAATTTGGATTGCTCCAAGTTGATCCTTATTATCAGGAATTTCAAGAATGTACCAATAAATAAACCACAACACTTTACCATTGTAAATATTAGCAAACTTTTCAAATAAACTATTATTGTTCAAAACACAGGAGATCTAGCAAGAATGACAGACTTTGGGCAAAATTGTTAGGAAATAAAATATTCAGCATGCACAAGTGTAAAGCATAAATTAGAGCAAATACAATAGATTTTGTACATATTTTATGACTGAAAAAACATTTAATATAAATGAATGAATAATGTGCTATCAAGAAGTATCTGCAGAGCAGCCTCAATGGGCCAAATGGCCTACTTCTGTTCTTTTAACGTGATCTAATTGTTCTTAGAGCCACTGAACACTACAGCACAGAAACAGGCCTTCCATTCATCTAGTCTGAGCCAAACTATTTATTCCACCTAGTCCCATCAACCTGCACATGGACCCTAGCGGCCTCTCTCATCAATGTGATATTAAGAGTTTGTCATAAAGGGGATAGGGAGGGGAAGAGAACAGGAAGAGGTCTAAGAGGGAGAATCTCTGTGTCAGAGAGAATGTTGGTCTTTTTTTTCAAACTTTATTTAAAAGATAGAAAACAAACATAACATAGAGTATAGAAATAATCTAAAAAAGATTTTACAAAGATATTAACACCCATCCCACCCTCCCCCCCCTTCAGCCAACTCCCTTAAGGGGAGCAAAAAAAATATATATATTTATGTATAAATAAAAAATTATAAATGTTAATAACATTTCAAAGTATATCTAAATGCATATATTTCAAATACGGAGACCACTTACTAACAAAAGAAGAATTATCATGTAAATTATAAGTAATTTTTTCCATAACAAATCATACTTTCAATTCATTGTGCCAACGTGATATATTAATCTCAGTATCATCTTTCCAAGTGCTCGCAACACATTTACGCGCTACTAGTAACACCAAACGTACAAAAGCAATTTGAATTTTGTCCAATCCCATTCCCCTTAATGGACACAAATTTCCCAACAAAAAAATCATTGGGTCTAACAGTAATATAAAATTATAACATTTTTCCAAAACTACTTTAATTCCTTGCCAAAATGATTGAACTTTAACACAAGTCCAAACGGCATGTAGAAAAGTTCCAATATATGTGCCACATCTAAAACAAGAATCCGAATTACTAAACCCATTTTTTTTAGCTTTTCCAGGGTCAAATATAATTGATGTAAAAATTATAATTAACCATTCCATATCTTATATTAGTCAATTTAATTACATTGTCCTGACACAGTTGCCCAATCATCTTTGGGAAAAATAAATACTAAATCACTCGCCCATTTAAGTTTAGATTTCTCCCAATCTGGTTTATCCATACTATCTTGTATATAACTGAAATATAACCTTTTTTTTGTATAGAGGAAATCAAAGATTCAAATCTCGACAAAGTATGTAAAATCATCTTTCTACCATAATTATCTTTTAAAGCTCTAAGTTGATAATACGCAAACAAAGAATTTACAGGTATATCAAAATCTTTCTCTCAATTGAATAAAAGAAAGAAATTTCCCCTCTTCAAAACAATCTTGTATTGTCTTTATATCTTTAGAATCCCAAATCTTTAAATGATTATTAAACATTGAAAAAGGAATAAGCTGATTATTATAGAATGGAGTTAAAATTTATAATTTATCTTTCAACCCTTACAGCCTATTTTTTTAAAAATCCAAATCTTTAACAAATGTTTCAATATCGGCACATCATATTGCTGTAATAAAATCAAATTCCAACAAAATATAAATTAATGTATCTCAACCCTAGAAATACACGCCATCTCCACTTTAGCCCAGCTAGGAGGCTGATCTAAATCCATCTATCTACTAACAAACTTCAACTGGGCCGTTTCATAATAATTTTCAAAATGTGGTAACTGTAGTCCACCCAATGCATACTTCCATGTAAGTCTATGCAATGCCACTCGAGCTAATTTACCTTTCCATAAAAACTCTCGCACTGCTTTATTCAAACCTTGAAAAAGACCCTTTGAAAGTAAACAAGGTATTGACTGAAATAAATATTGAATTCGAGGAAAAATATTCATTTTAATACAATTAACCTGACCAATTAAAGTTAATAGAAGATCTTTCCACTTAATCAAATCTGCTTTAATCCATCTTAATATAGGTACGTAATTTAATTGATATGATTGATAATTAGTATCCATAAACACACCTAAATATTTAATTTTACTTGTCCACCTTAATTTTGTAATTAGTTTTCAATTCAGAATAATCTCACACTCCAACTGGTAAAATTTCACTTTTATTCCAATTAACTTTATATCCCGATAATTCTCCCAATTTCAACAAACACTCTTGCAATTGTTTCAACGATCATTCCGGTTCCGTCAAGTATACCAACACAACATCCACAAATAAGTTAATTTTATATTCTTCATTCTTAACCCTTATCCCTCTGATTTCTTCATTTTGTCTAATAGCCTGAGCTAAAGGTTCAATAACCAATGTAAATAAGGCTGAGACATTTGGCAGCCCTGTTGAGTTGAACGAGTCAATTTAAATGGTAAAGAAATCTGTTCATTTGTCACCACCCTAGCAGTCGGGTTCATATATAAAGCCTCAACCCAACCAATAATAAAAGGGCTGAATTTAAATTTCTCTAACACTTTAATTAAAAAATCCCACTCAATTCTATCAAAAGCTTTTTCTGCATCTACCACCATAGCGTGGTTAGGTTGCTTTTGATATGCATTGACCAAAGTAATTAATCGAAATATATTGTCTGATGCATTTCTATTCTTAATAAAACCTGTTTGATCAATATGTACCAATTTGGGTAAATATTTAACAAATCTATTAGTTAATACTTTTGCTATAATTTTATAATCTACATTTAATAAAGAAATAGGTTTATATGAAGACACTTTTAATGGATCTCTATCTTTTTTTGGAATAACAGTTATTAAAGCACTTGAACATGATTCTGGTAACTTCTGATCTTCAGTAACTTGATTCAACACTTCTCCAAATACATTAGTGAAATCATCATAAAAAAGTTTATAAAATCCCACAGGGAATCCATCATCCCCTGGGGACTTTCCATTAGGCATTTCCTGAATAGCTTCCTTAATTTCAAAATCTGTAAATGGAGATTCCAATTCCTGAACATCATTTCCATCTAATACCGGTAACTTTAATTTAGATAAGTAAGAGTCAATAGAACCATTATCCTGTTTCCCCTCAGAAGTATATAATTTTAGATAAAATGAATAAAACTGGTTATTAATTTCCTGAGGTTTATAAGTAACTTTTGAATTCTTCTTAACAGCATTAATAGTCCAAGATATCTGTTCAGCTTTTAATTGCCAAGCAAGTACCTTATGAGCTCTTTCCCCCAACTCATAATAATGTTGTTTACATTGATTAAAGTACTCAAACTGATAAGTTTGTAAAGAATTATAACGTAATTTCAACCTCGCTAATGCAACTTTTTTTTATCTTCTGTTACACCTTTCTGAAAATCTTTCTCTAACTTAGCAATCTTATTTTCTAACTCTCAAGTTTCTGCCATATATTTTTTCTTAACTTTCGTAGAATAACTAATAATCTGCCCCCTCAAATAAGCTTTTAAAGGGTCCCATATTACAAAATGACTATCCACAGAATGAATATTCTTGGTCAAAAATAAAGAGATATGCTCTTTAACAAAAGTAACAAACTCTTTTTTTTCCAATAACATTGCGTTAAACGTCCATCTAAATGACGGGACGTATTACCTCCGAACTTTCACAAGAAAAAAGTAATAATGAATGATCTGATATAACTCTACTTTTATATTCAGCTCATAATACTCTACCTTGTAAATGTGCTGATACCAACGAATCATGTCATGAAGAGTAAAAAGAAAAATCTTTTTCTGTAGGATTAATTTTTCTCCAAATACCCACCAAATTTAAATCTTTCATTAATGCATTAATTTATGTTGCCATCTTTGATTTCCTTATTCTTTTTGGATTTCTGTCCAATAAAGGGTCCAGAACACAATAAAAATCACCACCAACTCAGACATTTTCATTAGCTTGAGTTAACAGTAAAAAAGCTACTGAAATAAACCGCTCATCGTCTATATTAGGGGCATAAAGATTCAGCAAAGTCCAAGATTCAACAAAAATTTTACAGTTCACTCTTAAAACTCTGCCAGCATACCCCTATGAAGATTCCAATTCAAATGGTAATTTTTTATGAATCAAAATTGCTACTCCTCTTGCCTTAGAATTAAAAGAAGAAAAAACAGGACCAACCCAATCTCTTTTCAATTTCAAATGTTCTTTTCCAGTCAAATGTGTTTCTTGTAAAAAAGCAATATCAATTTTCATTTTTTAAATATAAGCCAATATTCTTTCTCTTAATTGGATTATTTAATCCCTGACCATTAAAAATTGCAAAACTCAATTTAGACATCTTTTTAACTACTAAAATGTTTACACACTATAAAATAATGCTCCCATCTATAATTCTTCAAAAAAAACCCTCTCAAAAATTAAAAAAAAACCACAAAAACACAAATAAAAACCACCCAAAGGTAGTAATACCCTAAAAATCTGGGTGTGGTAAACCCACTAGTGGCAGATGACTATCAAAGTTTTTAGTGTCATCTACCCCCCAAGCCAGATGCATACTTATTATTTAATTAAACGCTATCAAATTTAGTCAATATATTCAGCCCAATGATTCCAAGCCCAATGACTGCTCTGGATCTTCACATCAAGTCAACTTTCCATTTTTCTTTCCATTCTTTCCATATTTTCCATTCTTTCCATACCCATGTCCATTTCCATTTCCATTTACCCTCCTCTTAGGAGACAATTGAGGAAAACGCCCATTTCTTCGCAGTTCCGGCAAAGAATTAGCAAAAACCAAAGCATCATGATCATTCTCAAAGAATTGAGATTGGAAATTTCCATAAAAAACCTTCAAAATTGCAGGATAATGAAAAGCAAACTTGTAGCCTTTTCGCCGTATTAAATTCTCGTCATCTTCTAATAACCTCTTGGTTTAAATCGGCATAAAAAAACACTCTGTTATTTTGAACCATTAATGGAGACTGACTCTGCCATGCTTTCTGTACCGCCATATGTAGAATCATTTCTCTGTCTTGGTATTTTAAACAACAAACCAAGACTGCTCTATGAGCACGATCCAATTCCAAGCCTTCAGGAAAAAGCTCTTTACTCAGCACCTCTGGGATCCAATGCTTAAAATTTTTTATAGGATCGGAACCTTCAATGTCCTCTGGAAGACCAACTATTTTCACATTATTCCTTCAACTTTGATTTTATAATGAATCAATTTTCTTCAATCCCCCAATCTACAAAAGAACTTTCCACTTTTTTCATTTTTTCTCTATTATGTTCTACCTGATTTTGACGCTTAGAAAAGGCTGTTTCAATTTTCTTAAAATTATCTTGCACAGTATCAACAGATTTTATACATCTATTAATATCACTCTTAACTACAGTCATTTCCTGTTTCATAGTTGACATTTCATCACACAGGGTATTCATTTTTATTTTCAACTCCATAAATCCTTGATTCACTCGAGTTGATATTTGTTTTGACATATTGTGCATTTGACAAGCAATCCCTTCCAAAACAAGCAATCCATTCCAGATTCCACCTCCACTTTTTGAGGTCTGCCTCCTTTAACTGCAGGCTCCTCCTCCTGGACAAATTCCAATAAGGTAAGTTTCTCTTCTTCCTCCGTCATCGTAGATCCTTTAGCTGAACGGCTGTGGGTCTGGACACCTGACTCTGTCACCCCGACCTCTTTGGAACATCGGCATTCGGGCTCCCCCACAGCCCATACTTTGTTCAACAATTTTCGGGCCCAGGATGCCCCACGCAAGCTAGGCAAAGCTGCCGGACATGTGAGCATCCTCTGACGCTACACTGCATGCCCCGGGCCACCCAGTGAGGTCGCGGGTTCATGGGTCCTTGTAAGCCATGCCGCCCGCAAGCACAGCTTCACGTAAACGCAGGTCGGCAACGGCCGAACTCACCAAAGTGTCGGTGCCATCTTGCGGAGGCAGGATCGGCACCGAGGTCAAACTCTAACGGACTGGAGTCCTCTGAGGCTTGGAGACTCCCAACGACGATTCTGTGGATTCAGCTAATGTAGGTAGGCCTCAATTCTTCCGTACTTTTGTATGGCAATTTTTTCTGAAGTTGAGGTTTAAATTTTTTCACATTAGATGCCATAATAAATCACTGTTATTTAAACAACTGTAAATATTAGTTTTAACCACTTTTTAAAAAATCGGGTATTTAGTAATCCAGCTGGGGAAAGGTGAAATACATGTCTTCTACACCATCTTGCCACGCCCCCGAGAATGCTGGTCTTGAGGTGGTGGGGGAGGGGGGGAGCAGTTGGGAGATTAAGAAGAATTAAAAGGTCAATGTTGCAATGTAAACTGAACAACCGAAAATGATCTGCACAACGAGCTGCGCAGCATCAGTGGGAGAAAAAAAATTGTCAATATTTTGGATCAGCCTCAGATCAGAGATGATGATTTCAGACTCAAAACCTCAACAATTATTTTGTTTCCACTGTTGCTGCTCGATCCTCCACAGACTGTTTTCCTTATTCCAGATTCCAGTATCTGCAGTCTCTAGTGTCTCATACTGAGAAACAAGTTATGGCCAAAACAATGAATTGTCTCTCTGCCTGGGTAGAGTGCTTGTGACCTAAGTCCATGCAGCCAACGGTGGTCGCTATCTTGGAGTAATTTGCTACTGAGCCAAAATCTAGCTCTGCCAAGACTGTGTGGGAGTAGGTGATCCTCAGCAAACATTTTAAAAAGATCTATGCACAGGCAGCTCCAAGTTCTCAAAATGAAGTTCAGGGCTTTTATTTTAGAATGTCCCCCAGGTCTTCCCAGAAAGATCTTGGCGGTAGCCAGGAAGTGTATAGTGTGAAAGTCTGACTCCCAACTAAATACCACACGATGGAATGTTGAAATCCAGAGTTGCATCCCTCTGGAGAAAATCACGTACAATCTAAGGAAGAAACACAAAACATCCGTTAGAGTGCGGAAACCTTATTGAAATGTATTGGCACACAGATTGATTAGTGCCCCCCCCCCTTCGAAATAGGGCCACTGAGCAATCCATCCCATTGACATGTTTCATTTTAAGTTTTTTAAAAACTTTCTTTTTAATTGTATTAATGTAATTTAATTGACTGTACTTTCGGTTGTATGGGGAGAGGTGGTGGGGGGATAAATACAGACTGTATATTACATGAATGTTAGTAAAGATTATATTGTTTGTTTGAATTTTACGAGTTGTCTTGGGTAAACTTATACCTCTCATTTTGTTAGTTTTAGATTGGTCACAGTGTTTGAGCTACCGAAAGAAAATAGACACTCACACCGAGAGCAGTTCAGTTTATACAAGTCTTTATTACTAAATCTAAAGCTGAATTCACACTATAATATGCAAGCCCTTCCCAATTATACTTATCAACGCCTGGACCGGTCCCAACTGCCGAAGCGAGGCAACGACTGCACACTTGTTTCAGTTGTCGGGGCGCCGGTAGCAGCTTCTCCACCTCCCTCGACCGAGACGTTAGCTGGACTCTTGAAGTTCTTTTTCTTGCTGAGAGATGTTGCCACCTCTTGGAGAGTCTCAAACTTCAGCATGGCTTATATTACCCAAAAATTGTTTACTTCAGATCTTATCTCTTTGAACAAATTATTTAATTATCTTCAAGGTGTCCCGACAAGTCTGCGACCAACAAAAGACAACTGCATCTCTGGGCCTCATGGTGGAAGTTGGATAATGTCTACTGATTCATATGCACATCCCTGGGCCCCATAGTGGAATTTATGTGTGTCTACTAATTCATATGCAACAAGCAGGTTCTCAGCCTTGGCTGCAAAAATAAGAAACACGGTTTAAATCTTTCATTACACGAGTCTATGAAAATAAAATAAAATGGTATTTTAGGGTGGGTGGTCAAAGTTCAGGACCTATGTCAGGACTCTCATGAACAGACCCAACAGCCCCACAACAATGCTGTAACTGTCAGAAAACACAAATGCTTTGCCTAGCCACTTTCAGGTGGCCAGAATACCCCAAGGTAAAGCTGCCTATTCTACCCGAATGTGGCTGTCGGGAGGCCACCTGAAAGCAGAAAACCCAGTCCTGAGGAGTACTTACCCAACCCTCCTCGGGGAGGTATATTCTCCGCTTCCGAGCAGTCCCCCGAGGCACCTAAAAGCAGCGGTGACGTCCTCAGCCTGAGACACTTTGGTGTGATTTTTGTAAAACTGGAGAGTGTGCAGGCTCAGCATTATCGGTACAGTCACATTTTTCGGTACGTTGGAGGCATTTCTCTTCTCTGCTCCAGGCCTGCCATGATCCTGTGTTCCTTTCTGCTTCAGCCTTGGTCCGCTGCAAATGATGTCTCGACAGCGGGTGGGACCACTGCCACAGTCGGCAGGAGCCGGCATTCGCTCCGAGGTGCCTCTCCTGCAGCTGGCCCTTTCAGGTGACAGAACAGCGCCGCCACCTGAATGTTGATTTAAACACACCCGCAGCCGCTTCTGCAGGTACATTCTCAGAGCGATTGCACCTGAAAGCGGCTTCTTTGACATTGTCGCCCTGAGTGAGACATGACAGCCAGGATACAGCCAGTTTTAAAGAACGACATGGCAGGTACACCTTCTTCGGGAAGGGAAAACTAGAAGAGGATCACCATCATCGTTGAGTTAACCTCTCTAAAAAGAATATATAGAGATACGGTAACCTGCCTAAATCACTATTGATCAGTAGCACTCACATCCACAGCAATGAAGTGTTTTGAGAGGCTGGTTTTGAATGCATATCAGCTCCTGTCTGAGCAGTGACTTGGATCAGTTCCAATTTGCCTACCATAGTAATAGATTTACAGAGGATACCATCTCACCAGCTCTACACAAAACCCTGGAACACCTGGACAGCCAAGTGCATACATCAGGATATTCTTCAACTACAATTTGACATTCAACTTGTCGGACTCTGGCTTTACCCTACCCTCAATTTAGTCTATGTGTCCAGCATGCTCGTTGAATGAAGTGATAGGAGAAGGTATTCGGTTCAACAGTCAGTTTATTACACAGCACAAGAAATCAGCCAACTTTGCTACATACTGTGGCTGCCCCTTACTTCCATTACTCTTTCCCTTCACCATGAGGTAAATATTAAATTGTTACATAGTACTGGATTCATGTATGCAAACTGAATAGTACATAAGCATATATTCTACATATTTTCTATGATTAATTAACCCCTATATTCCAACAAACTCCATCATCCTCTCAAAACTGATCATCAAGCTCTAGGACCTGAATATCCCACTGTGAAATTGGATCCTGGATTTTCTCTGCAATGGGCATACAAGGGGCCACATAAATTAGACAGAAACAACAGGTCGACATGTGTGCTGGATATTGGTGGTAAGGAAAATACTTTCACCATTGACTTTCTCAAGCCAGCACAACTGGTCTCCACTCAGCCCCTTCAATGTGAAGGAAGGTCACCAAAAGCAGCAAACAGCGGTCTGATCACCAGTTGTGGGGTGGGGGTCGTGTAGCCTGCTAATTGGGATGTGACCTGGTACACAAGATGGCCGACAAATGTGGTGACCCGTGCAGACACCACAGGACCCATGACCTTTATACCAGGTAATAACATGCATGGCAGGAAGCAACGAGCAATGGTGGGAATGCCGACCAAAGAGAATCTAAGTAGATCTGCCAGTGCAATAAATTAGTCTTCGACTTCTTGGGTGTGTGTTGTTCTTTCCACACTTCGCGGTAGTGTGCACGCTACAGATTCTTACTTTACACATTATTTATTATTGAATATTTATTTTTTGTATTGTGCGGTCAGTATGTTCACATTTCTTTACATTTGAAGAGCCAGTTAATGAAGTAGACAAAGGCGGTGTAGTCAAACAATAATCATGGCTTTTATTAGCAGAAACTAATGGTACAATAATGAAAGACAATGGGTGCATACACAGTTATACCCAAGGTCTTTAATGGTAGAGATAATACACGGCCAATGTCAGTAAAGCAGGGCTAGGCAAGTGGAAGACTGACAGCTCAGCATAGATTCACCAGAACGTTTCTCTTTTTTATGCATATCTTTTCTTGAGTACAGTTTTTTTTTGCACTACTTTAAGTGAAATGTCTGCCAGCAGGAAAATGAATCTTAGGGTTGCATGGGATGTTAATGAGTACGAATGATCCAATAACCATCTTAGTAATGTATTGGCAATGTGGTCAAGGTTCTAAATGATTTATTCCAAGATAGTCCACCTTTGGAAGAAAAAGGTAAAGCAGAAAAAGGAGGCGAGGTGACCATGGAGTGGAATACTTATCTTCAATAAACCAATATCTTGCCAGTTTTTATGAAAGGTTCCATTTGAGTAGTTTGATGATAAGAATGGAAGTTTTCAAAGTCACTTGGCCAAAATGATCAGTCTTTGGATGATATCAATGGAGAACATGAAAGCTAAAGGTTGGGAATTATAGAAGTCTTAGCAGCAAACTGCATAGGATTTGAGTTCCATGATTTGCATTGGATGTTGGATTAAATTCTTTAAATTTAAATTTGAATGTACAGCATGGTAACAGGCCCTTCCATCCCATGAGTCCATACCACCCAAATACCCTACAATCCCTGTATGTTTTTGGAGGGTGGGAGGAAACCGGAGCACGCAGACACAGGGAGAACATGCAAACACCTTACAGACAGTGCCAGATTTGAAGCCAGGCTGCTGGTGTTGTAACCACTACACTCACCATGCCATCCAATTCTGACCTTGCAATTGGGATCCTCATCCTTACCCTCCTCTCTGATCAAACCATCAGTACCACCAGCTCTTTCCAGCTCTCCGCCTGCTCATCCCAGATTGATCAAGCAACTCTCTTCCTTCTCAGAGTCTGTGTCACTGGAAAAATGGAAAATTTACTGGCAGGAGTGCACAGAGATCCAGCTGTAAGGTGGTATGGCAAAAGACCTCCTTTATTGTTGAGATGGCTTTTGGAAAGGCAGTGGTTCTATAATTGCAAAGGCACTTTAACTATATGAACACATTCCACCATGAAATGACATTAAGAACAGACAGTTATGAAGGAAACTAACTCTAAATGAGTCAGACCAGAGGTTCTCAACTTTTTTCTTTCCACTCACATCGCTCTGATTAGTAAGTGATGGCTTACGATGGTATGTGGGTGGGAAGGAAAGATTGAGAATCACTGCTCTAGACCCAATTTTTACTGAAATATTTAGTTTGAGAAAAATTGTCATTGGACCATTTCCTTTGGAGTTTTGAAACCATGCACATAGCGAGTCAATTGGGTATGATTAAAATGGTGGTTTTGAAACTGTTTCTTTCCACCCACATACCACCTTAAGCAATCCCTTACTAATCACAGAGCACCAATCGCATAGGGTATGTGAGTTGAGGGAAAAAGGTTGAGAATCACTGGTTTAAAACATTTAAGTATTACAATTGTCCCACTTCTATCAATTATTTGGCCAGCTTCTCGATACACCCACCACCCTTTGTGAAGAACATGCCCCTCAGATCCTTTTTAAATCTTTCCTCTAACAATGTAAATTGATGCCCTCTAATTTTTAATACCCTATCCTGAGAAAAAAGACTATGTGTTTACCTTATCTATGCCTCTCATAATGTTATATCCCCTTATATAGTCCCTCCTCAGCTTTCTACACTTCAAGGAGAAAGGTTCCAGACTATTCAGCCTCTCCAAATTCATCAATGCCAATAACATTCTCATGAATCTTTTCTGCATTCTGTCCAGATAAATAATATTTTTACAATAGCTCAGTGATCAGAATTGTGAACGATATTTTAAATGCACTCTTTACCATCATCTTGTACAGTTGTAACAGGTTTAAAATTCATTGTCAAAAGACAATACATGACATTACATACAACCCTGGGTTTCTTTGACCTGCAGGCGAGGCAGAATGATCATTTATTGGAAGTGAAAATAAACCGTACACAATGTGCACATGTAAACAAATAAAGAACTAAACAGATAATGAAATGTAAACAAACTGACTGCAATACAGAGAGAATAAAAAAATCAATAAAGTGCAAAAGTAGGAATTAATCCCTGATTGAGTTTATTGTTGAGGAGTCTGATGGTGGAGGGGTAGCAGCTGTTCCTGAACCTAGTGGTGTGAGTCTTGTGGCACCTAGACCTCCTTCCTGATGGCAGCAGCGAGAACAGTGCGAGTGTTGTGTGTGATGTGGATCTTTGATCATTGCTGCTGCAACGTTCCCTGTAGATGCTCTCAATGGTGGGGAGGGTTTTGCCTGTGATGTCCTGGCCTGAGTCCACTACCTTTTGGAAGGCTTTACGCTCAGGGATATTGGTGTTACCATACCAGACCGTGATGCAGCTGGTCAGCGCACTTCTGACCACACATCTGTAGAAATTTATAATACAACCATGAGATTATTATTTTTCAGGCCAGGCATGACATGATATCCCTGCTCCAGTATTCAATGTCATGTTTGATGAAGGAAATGGGTCTCTGATTGAGTTTGTTCATTTGGAGTCTTGGAGTTGCAACTGGTGGTCTGAGTCTTGTGGCACCTGTAGCTCTTTTTTGATGGTAGCAGAGAGAGCAGAGAGTATTCTAGGCGGTGTGGATCCTGTTGTGTTGGGTTCACATAGATACAATAATCTTGGCTCTGGTGTTGATTTTGAAGGATACCTTACTGCCTCTTATGTTGATATTAGTCATCCACAATCCATGTATTGTCTGAGAATGAGAGCTGAAAATCTTGCTCCCATAATTTGTAAATCTTATTTAGGGAGTTATCCATAGACTTTAATAATAAACCCTAACCCTAACCCTAACCCTAACCCTAACCCTAACCCTAACCCCACTGGGAGCTGGGTTTAGGAATTAGCGATCTATGCATTCTGTCAATGTATGGTAACTTAGGCAACAACTCTTGACCAAACTCCTCATAGAGAAGTTCAGAAAAGAATTTGGTAAGTTGGCCCGATTCAATTTCTTCTTATTGGTTTCTTCTGCTCTTAGCCTCCAAGTCCACAACATTCTTCAGTAAAATGGGATCATCTCTACTTAACAGAGTATTAACTCTGCTATAAAACCTGAAGTTAAGCTTCCACAAATTCAGCTGAAGTTTCAGGATCCTTAGTTTTCCCATTGTGAGTCTCAAATATAGTCTGTAGCTCATCCATTTTATTAAGAACCTGAGTAATAGATGCCTTAATAGCTTTCTCATCACATTTGGATTCTTTAGCGTCATCTTTAATACATTCCAGAACCGCAGAGATCAATTTCACAGCGGTGGAGGCTTCTTTCTTTCCAGCCTTAGCGCCTCATGTAGACTTACTTAAAAAGACTTTAAAATAGTAGAAAACCAAAAGAAAGGGATAAAATAATTTTGGAAGAAAGGTTTGGGAGCTGGAAAAATTAAAAAAGGTGAGGGGCAGCTAATAAAAGATGTTATTCCATGAGCTGCCAGGAGGGAGCTCTCACTATTTAAATTTTTTTTTTATTGTTGTACGGTGACGTTCGCACTATTGATGCCTGCTGCATCATAACAATAAACTCTGATTCAGATTCTGCCATGTCCTTACCAGTAGACAGTCTTTCTACAGATGAAGCCACTACATGCAAATACTCTTCTTCTTTGGCTTGGCTTCGCGGACGAAGATTTATGGAGGGGGTAAAAAGTCCACGTCAGCTGCAGGCTCGTTTGTGGCTGACAAGTCCGATGCGGGACAGGCAGACACGATTGCAGCGGTTGCAGGGGAAAATTGGTTGGTTGGGGTTGGGTGTTGGGTTTTTCCTCCTTTGCCTTTTGTCAGTGAGGTGGGCTCTGCGGTCTTCTTCAAAGGAGGTTGCTGCCCGCCAAACTGTGAGGCGCCAAGATGCACGGTTTGAGGTGTTATCAGCCCACTGGCGGTGGTCAATGTGGCAGGCACCAAGAGATTTCTTTAGGCAGTCCTTGTACCTTTTCTTTGGTGCACCTCTGTCACGGTGGCCAGTGGAGAGCTCGCCATATAACACGATCTTGGGAAGGCGATGGTCCTCCATTCTGGAGATGTGACCCATCCAGCGCAGCTGGATCTTACCATTATCATCAACATGGACTAATCACACTTGATCCCCTCGTTCAAATCATTAATACAAATTGTGAATAGCTGGAGCCCATTAGTCATAGTCCCTCAACCCCAAAATTATTTTTTTTAAAACCTATCTGTGTTTTCTGTGCATTAACCAGTGCCTAATCCACACCAATACCATGTGTTTTAATTTTATTTCATCATCTTTTGTTTGGCATTTTATCAAATCCCCTTTGAAAGTCCAAGTATTACACATACACTGGTTTCCCCCGTTTTATTCTACAAGCTAAAATAAAAAAAAAACAACAGCATATTTTTCTTTCATAAAACAATTTTTTTTAATAAGAGACCTTTAATAATAACATCAGGCACTTCCCCGAAGCTTCTGATGTGAGATTAAAGCTTCATAAACTAATCAAGGACCTGTGATTGCCACAAAGGAAGAGTTAGATCTGGCCATTTACTTTCACTTTGCCTACACCTTGCCAAAGTTTCTCAGTTAACTTTCCCATCCTTTAAAGCAGGCTGACTGTTCTGAATGGCTAGTATTCTGGTGAGAGATAGAATGTTTAGAGGAAATCTGAGGAAGAATATTTCCACCCTAAAAGTGTTTGAAATCCAAATTGCACTACTTGAGTGAACAATGAAGACAGTTTCTCCAACAACATGAAGAAGTATCCATCAAGGATTTGGTTCTGTCATTTATTACACAAGTCATGACCTGGTTCGACATTTCAAAAGGCATCTCCTCTCACTTATCTGCGATAAATTTAACCTGCCACTCCCTGGCCAAGATCCCCAGTTGATCAAGATCAGTGATCTTCAAACTTTTGCTTCCCACTCACATACACCTTAAGTCATCCCTAGGCCATTGGTTCTCTGTGATTAGTAAGGAATTAGTTAAGATGGTAGGTGAGTGGGGAAAAAAGGTTGAGAATCATTGCACTAGAGCCAATTTTTACTGAAATATTTTGCTTAAGAAAAATTGTCATTGGCCCATTTCCTTTGGAGTTATGAAACTGTGCACATAACGAGTCAATTAGGTACGTTTAAAACAGTGGTTTTCAAACTTTTTCTTTCCACCTGCCCACCACAGTAATCCCTTATTAGTCACAGAGCCCCAATGGCATAGGGATTACTTTGGGTGGTAGGTGAGTGGAAAGAAAAAGCTTGAGAAGCATGGATCAAAATCTTGTAAACTTAGATCTTCCTCACTACCCACTATACCACCAATTTTGAAGTCATCTGCAACTTGCTAACCATGCAGTGCAGGAGGGTGAGGGATGTTCTGATAAAGGTGTACAAAATCGTGACAAGCATAGATTAGGTGTTTATGTTAAAATATTTTTCCCACTTTTGTTTGGGTTTATAGCTTATTTCATCATTTTATTTCTTTTGCAGTTTGATGTACATGTTCATTATAAATCTTTTTATTATCATTGTGTCTGTAATCACATACTCAAAGCTGCTTCCTTCTGGTAATCTCAGTCTTCTTCCCAATTTATCCTTTAAGTAGGCTTTCAGTTGATGGTATGCAAACATTGTACCATGAGTTATTCCATATTTGTACTTCATTTGTTCATCAGCCAGCTCCCCACCATGACTACCAGCCACCCCACATCTCCATCGGGCACACAAAACTCAAAACGGTCAACCAGTTTACCTATCTCGGCTGCACCATTTCATCAGATGCAAGGATCGACAACGAGATAGACAACAGACTCGCCAAGGCAAATAGCGCCTTTGGAAGACTACACAAAAGAGTCTCGAAAAACAACCAACTGAAAAACCTCACAAAGATAAGCGTATACAGAGCCGTCGTCATACCCACACTCCTGTTCGGCTCCGAATCATGGGTCCTCTACCGGCATCACCTACGGCTCCTAGAACGCTTCCACCAGCGTTGTCTCCGCTCCATCCTCAACATTCATTGGAGCGCTTTCATCCCTAACGTCGAAGTACTCAAGATGGCAGAGGTCGACAGCATCGAGTCCACGCTGCTGAAGATCCAGCTGCGCTGGGTGGGTCACGTCTCCAGAATGGAGGACCATCGCCTTCCCAAGATCGTGTTATATGGCGAGCTCTCCACTGGCCACCGTGACAGAGGTGCACCAAAGAAAAGGTACAAGGACTGCCTAAAGAAATCTCTTGGTGCCTGCCACATTGACCACCGCCAGTGGGCTGATATCGCCTCAAACCGTGCATCTTGGCGCCTCACAGTTCAGCGGGCAGCAACCTCCTTTGAAGAAGACCGCAGAGCCCACCTCACTGACAAAAGACAAAGGAGGAAAAACCCAACACCCAACCCCAACCAACCAATTTTCCCCTGCAACCGCTGCAACCGTGTCTGCCTGTCCCGCATTGGACTTGTCAGCCACAAACGAGCCTGCAGCTGACGTGGTCACTTACCCCTCCATAAATCTTTGTCCGCGAGCCAAGCCAAAGAAGAAGAAGAAGAAGAAGAAGAAGTTATTTTCCAAAAAACAATTTTCTATTCTTTTAATTCCTTTTCTCTCCTATTCTCTAAAGGAAAGGTTATCTATTGTGAAAGGGATTAGTTGATTTTGCGTCAATAATAATTAAACATGGGAAAAGTTATGCTCTGGAACTATGAAGAATATAATAAACACAAGGTTGTGCATGATACAGTATAATTGATTACACAGGTTATATATCACACCCCAAAAGTTAAAAAAAAATGGGATCCAACATTATCAGATAGATGTTTCCGTTGTAAGAAGGAAATGGGAACAACAGTACATCCAATTTGGGCATGTGAGAAAGTGAGAAAGTTTTGGGAAGATCTAAGTCAGGTATTAAATAAAATCACAAAAAGCAACATACCAAAAAATCCAGAGATCTTTCTTCTAAGTAATATAAGAAGTAAAGAATTAGGCCTCAAACTGGATGAAGCACAAAAAAGATTTATTATGATAGCCTTAGCTGTAGCAAAAAAGTGTATAATGTCAACTTGGAAATCAGAATAGAGCCTGAGAATATAGCAATGGTACATGGAAATGTATAAATGTATTCCATTGGAAAAAATAACATATAATTAAAAAAATAAAGTCACATTATTTGAACAAATTTGGGAGCCGTACATGGAACATAACAGAGAGGGTGTGCCTCGGACCTCCACCCCCTAAAATGATAAGACGACTAAATGACTTGATCCAATGTGTAAAAGTAGATGACACATTTTTCTTGTTATTTTCATTGTGTGATGACATTGTTTAATGGTTTTATTGTATTGTATATGTTGAATGTTTAATGGGTTTGGAGGGGGATGGGAAGGTAGGGGGGAAAAGGGGAGAAAATGCCACTGTGTATATTTAAGAGGGAAATGTTTGTATGTATTTTATTTGATATGGTTCACAGTGTGAAATAAATAAATAGATAGATTAATAAATAAAGAATAAATTAGGTGAATACATATAGTTTTGCCCAGAGTAGTGGAATAGGAGTAGAGGAGATAGGATAAATGTAAGGGGAGAGATTTAATAGGTAACGGGGGCAACATTTTTAAACAGGGGGTAGTAAGTATACAAGTGAGTTTCTATAACTGTTATTCCAGTTGAATTCTAAAATTGTAAACCATATTTCTATGATTTAAAATAAAAATGTAGACATAACAGCCATTCTGGCCCTTGAACAGGTGCTGTCAAAATACCTCAATTTAACCTAAAACCTTTGTGCATTTTGAAGGGTGGGAGGAAACCCATGTAGGCATAGGGAAAATTTATTAACTCCTTACAAATGGTACCGGATTCGAACCCATGTCAATGGCACTGTTAATACTTTGTGCTAATCGCTACACTAACCGTGCCACCCTTTACTAGAAAGAAAAAGGAGAAAAATATTAATTACCATTTTAAAAACATCAGCCATTGTCAATCTTATCCCTTGAAATACTAAATATGAAGACTGCAGTAAATTTAAAATATGTTTGTGAACCTAGAGGTCAGGAGCTCAGTATTAACAAATCTCACTGTCAGTTTGAAGGTTAGGAGATCTATTCTATCCACAGATTATTTAAAAAAAGAATGGACCTGAACTGACTGGGAAAATAATAAGATGCTACAGATCCTTTTGTATAAAAAAAAGATAAAACATGAGATTGAATATACTGACTGAATATTATTCAATGATAAAAAATATTACCTTCCAATTAAAATTATTCACAGTCAATTCTCTCTTCACTCCCTCAAAAGGTTTGAGTGTGTGATCAAGGATCTGCAGCTCAGCCCATACAATTTAATTTGATTACAAGGGATTGCCAGCAACAGCGAAAGATGAGATTGGGAGTTGGTGCCCACTCGGAATAGATAAATGTCCTCGCAAAACTAATTTGTGCAAAATATACTGTATGCCCATATGTCTTTGTCTAGAAAACATCCGCAGTGATTGTAGATAAAATTTATATTAAAATATTTCCACTTTATGGGGTGCAAATTGCTTTTGGTGTTCCATTAAGATTTAATGAAATATTTTGGCTATTTCCAAACCATTCGTGACTGATAAGATGATTGTGGTGAAACCACTATTGTACATATTTGTCATATGTAAATTACATGACCTTTCCTGGTTGACCCTGCTCTCATTGGGTGGCTCGTACTCCTCCCTTTTCTTCCCCATAAAGGCTGTCATGCCACAAGCCTGCCCCCAGTTTGAGCCTGGGTCAGTGTGAGCGACCAAGACAGGGATGCTGTCCACCTCTTGCAAATAAAAGTCCAGTCTCGGCAACTACAGTCTTTATGTAATTGAACATGCATCGATGATTTTAGCAGAAATGTTTCCCATAGTACAATCATCCATCTCAGACATTTCCTTCACCAACACACACTTCCGTCACCTGCCCTATTCCGTTCCCTAACAATAAATCTAACAACTACCTCCCCTCCAGTGGGCACTTCAACATACTGTTGTAAAAAGCAATCCTGAACACATTATACAGTCTAAGCCATCCTGCCCCCTCACTAATTGTGTTTCCCAATCAATGTTAGGAAAACTGAAATCCCCAACTATCACAACCCTATTTCTACTACACATCTCAGCTATTTCCCTGCACATTTGCTCTTTTGGTAGCCTATAATATACCCCTATATTTGTAGCCTCACCTTTCTTATTTTTTAGTTCAACCCACAGAGCGTCGTGCGATGAGTCCTCCAGTCTATCTTGCCTCAGTACCACTGTAATATCTTCCCTGACAAGCAACACCCACCTCCTCCTCATACCCCGCCAATTCTGTCATGTCTAAAGCAGCGAAATCCCAAAATATTCAGCGGCCAGTCACAACCTTCCTTCAACCATGTCTCACTAATTGCTATCACATCATAAGGCCACATGTCAATCCACACCATTAGTTCATTCACCTTTTTTTTAACCACACTCCTTGCATTGAAATAAATGCATCTCAGAGATCTTCCACCTTTAACTTTCTGCCTCTTACCCTCTCTACAATTGTTACTATGGCCACTATTTATTACCTGCTGTTCCACCTCCAGATTGTGTGAAAAAGCCTTTTTTCTTTGCCTAAAGACTCTGTTCTTGCTCTCCTCCTTGACATGAACCCTTGTCCCCAATCTTACTAGTTTAAAGCCCTAGCAAACACTCCTGCCAGGAGATTGGTACCTCTGGGATTTAGATGTAACTCATCCTTACAGTATAGGTCCCATCTCCCCCAGAAACAATCCCAGTGGTCCATGAACTTGAAACCCTGTCTTTTACTCCACCCCTTCAGCCACACATTCAGTCTCCACCTGACTCTATATTTGCTCTCACTATTGCATGGCACAGGAAGTAATCCAGAGATTACACCCTTAGTGGTCCTTTTTCAAAGCTCCCTGCCTAATTCCTTATATTCATTTTGCAGGACCACTTCTTCCTTCCTACCAATGTCATTGGTACTGACATGAACCACAACCTCAGGATCTTTCGCTACCCCCTTCAGAATGTTGTGGATTCATGTAGCTACATTCCAGACCCTGGCACCAGGAAGGCAAACCACCATCCACAAAATCCTCTGTCTGTCCACCTCACCAGCAAGTCCCCTATAACTATCACCCGATTCTTCCTATTACTTCCTTTCTGGGCTACAGAGGCTGACCCTACACCTTTGCCTATCTTAGCCTGACTATCTCCTTCCTCAGTACTCAAGGAGGAGTATCTATTTCTGAGGATTTCAGGCTCAGATGCTCTCTTTGGAGCCCAACCTTTCTCTTTCATCCTCCTAACAGTAACCCACTGCCCCTCCTCCCGTGGGCCAGGTGTGACCACCTGACTATAACTCCTACATGACAGCCTCACTCTCCCTGACCAAATCAACATCATCAAGCTGCAGCTCAAGGTCCCTTAGACATTGCAGCTTAGTACACTTAGTGTACAAGTGGACATCCAGGAGGTTAGAAGATTCCATGACTTCCCACATGTGACAAAGGGAGCAGAAAACTGCCCTCATGCTCATCCTTGCACCTTCTCCCTGTACCTTACCAGTGTAAATATAAAAAGATATATATTAAACTAAATGTGATCATCTTGCCTCTGCCAAAGCCCCATGCCTCACTGGCCACTCCCTGTGCCTCCCTTCTTATTTATTGGCCCACTAACCAATTAATTAATTAATTACTTAGACCTGGTCCAGTAAAAGCCCTTAGAATAATATCTCTTACCTGCTCACCTCTTCTTTCCTCTGCTCCCTCGAGTGTTTGATCAGGCCGGTAAGAGATTTACCCTGTTGACTGACCAGAGGGCAGTGGCCTTCATGTTCAGTGCCAAACAATGGGGTAAAATCAAGAATGACAAGATTCTGAGGTGGAGGATTGAGTTATCCACCTACAACTATGACATCCTGTACCGGCTGGGTAAGCTCAACGATCCCCCGGATGCCCTATCCCGAGGTATGTGCGCCACCGCGCATCTCTACCGTCTCCAGATCCTGCACGATAGTCTGTGCCACCCCGAAATCACGAGGTTATATCACTTTATCAAGTCGAGGAACCTCCCGTACTCCATCGAGGATGTCCAGTTCACGACCAGATGGTGCCAGATCTGCGCTGAGTGTAAGCCCCAGTTCTACCAGCCAGAAAAGGCACACCTCATTAAGGCCACCCGCACTTTCAAACGACTCAGCGTCAATTTCAAGGGCCCCCTCCCAACCACAAATAGGAATGCCTACTTCCTGACGGTGGTGGACAAATTTTCCAGGTTCCCCTTTGCAATCCCCTGCCTGGATATGACCTCAGCTAATCAAGGCCCTGAGCAGTATCTTCACTCTGTCACTCTGTTCAGGTACCCCGAATATATTCATAATGACCAGGGGACCTCGTTCATGAGTGAGGAGCTGTGTCAGTACTTTTTGGCCAGAGGCATAGCCACCAGCAGGACCACCAGTATAACCCCAGAGGTAATGGCCAGGTGGGAAGGGAGAACGGCACCGTCTGGAAGGCAGTGCTCCTAGCCCTTAGGTCCAAATATTTGTCAGTGTCCCACTGGCAGGATGTCTTGCCCAAAGCTCTCCACGCCATCCGGTCATTACTGTGCACCGCTACTAACACCACCCCGCATGAACACCTCTTTGCTTTCCCTAGGAGGTCGGTGAATGATCTTCCATTCTCCCTGGCTGACAACCCCAGGACCAGTTTTTCTTCAGATGCGGTTGAAGTGGTCCACCTCATACATGCAAACCCTCAATCCGCATTTGTGAGGTACCTGGATGGCCATGGTGACACTGTGACCATACGAGACCTGGCAAAGGCCGGAGACCTTGAGACTGCCTTGCCGGCTGCTGACCACGCCATGGACCCGATCGTGCTACATCCGAGCATGGCCCTGGAGTCCAAGCTGCCTGTCTTGCCGCCAGACATCCAAGCTTCTACGTCTCATGCAGCTGCGGAGGACCCCCAGCACTCCAGGAGTCCACCGCCAGCCCCCCAACCCCCACATTTCCTGTAGCGGATATTCCCCCGTCGGCCACCTCTCCAGAGGAGCGCCATTCGGACATGCTGGTTCCCCAGCAGTCTGGCAGACAGAGGAGGCCGCCTGTGCGGCTCAACCTCTAGCCAGTGGGGGTGCTCGCTTCTCCCGCCACTTTGGTTAATCATTGTTAAATACTGCTGCATTGATGCTTTGTTAAATTGCTGCTGTTATCGTCCTCAGTTTTGTTGTTACCGGTGGGTTCTTTTAAAAAAAGAGGGGGTGAGTGTGATGATATGATTGTATGCACTGGCTGGCTTGCCCTCCTGCCTTAGCCCTGCCCATGTGACCTCGGGCCATAAAGGTCGAGTCCCCTCTCCTTCCCGCTTATTTTCCTAGCCTAGACCTGGGCCAGCAGTCTCTAGCTCAATAAAGCCTATCGTTTCCCTCAGTCTTCTGTCTGCGTCATTATTGGGGCTACCGATAGCACCCAACACAATCATAGCAAGACAATTTGAGTACAGGAGCAGAGAGGTTCTACTGCAGCTGTACAGGGCCTTAGTGAGACCACACCTGCAGTATTGTGTACAGTTTTGGTCTCCTTATCTGAGGAAAGACACCCTTGCCATAGAGAGAGTGCAAAGAAGGTTCACTAGATTGATACTAGGACTTACATATGAGGAAAGGCTGGATCGACTCGGCTTATATTTGCTGGAATTTATAAGATTGAGTGGAGATCTTACAGAAATGTATAAAATTCTTAAGAGTTTGGACAGGAAGGTTGTTCTTGATGTTGGGGAAAACCAGAACCAGGGGTCACAGTTTAAGGATAAGGGGGAAGTCTTTTAGAGTGAGATAAGAAAAATAAAATTCTCTCAGAGAGTGGTGAATCTGTGGAATTATTTGCCACAGGAAGTGGTTGAAGCCGGTTCCTTATCTATATTTAAGAGGGAGTTAGATTTGGCCCTTGTAGCTAAGGGATCAGAGGGTATGGGAAGAAGGCAGGTACTAGGTACTGAGTAGACGATCAGCCATGATAAAATGCATGGTGGTGTAGGCTTGAAGGGCCAAATGGCCTACTCCTACATCTATTTTCTATGTTTCTGTGTCTGGAAGGCAGTACTACTGGTCTTAAAGTCCCCCACTAACAAGAAGTCATCCCAGAGGCACTCCACGATATCTGATCCTTCCTGTGTAAGGCCACCAATGAGACACCTCATGAGAAAATGTTTACATTTCTGAGGAGATCAGCATCAGGAACCATCTTACCTACCTGGCTGACATTCCCTGGGCCAGTCCTACTTTGTAAGCATGTGAGGACACATAAATCTGACCCTCTGGTCAAGAGGGTCCAGCTGCTCCACGCCAACCCACAGTATGCCTATGTGGCATTCCCAGATGGGCGTGAGGACACAATATCTATCCAGGACCTAGCATCTAGACCCCTCCACCCAACCAGCCAACAGGTACATCCCCTCCAGCTCTCTAGGACCCAACTTCCCAACCCTCACCACCCCTGTCAACCTGACAGTCAACACACAGTCCCTCCCCCCCACCACCCCTGGCCCAGTCAAGTACCCTCACTGAGCCAACCAGGATGGATCAGCTGAAACCGACAGAGATCATTACGGACCCTGGACGGGAACTCACCAGTTACAATGCCAAAGAAGACCACTGGACAGACTGAACTTATAAGGGGTGGTTGACCATACCACATACTACGGGACCTTCTTTTAAAAGATGGGGTGAATGTGGTGAAATCATTATTGTACACAAATGTAGAATTACATGACCTTTCCTGGTTGACCCTGCCCTCACTGTCCGGCTTGTGACTCCTACCCCCATTTCAAGTCCGGGTAAGTGTGAGTGACCAGCACAGGGATGCTGTTCATCTCTTGCAAATAAAACTCTTCAGTCTAGGCAACTACAGTCTTTGTGTAAGTCAACGTGCATCATTGCTTCAATGATTTTTGCAGAAATGTATCCCATAGTACAATCGTCCATCTCAGGCATTTCCTTCAAGAAATTAAAACCTTGTTTCCACTACCCGTATCCTCTTTAGATTTGGTGTGAGGGACTAGGGTGAGGGGACACTTCTTCCCTCTTGCCGCTCCCAAACTCTAAATCTTCAGGGTCATGGCCTAAAATATACCCTTCCTATCCTTCAGCATGGATTTAGTGCCAGGAGGCTTCTTTTTTCAGATAGTATCATGTATTTAACAATAGCATTATATGTACCAAAGTCTTTAACATATAAAGAATCTCAAGATGTTCGGTAGATGCACAACCGTGCAGAAATGGACACCGAGCCAAGTGAAGAAGGAAATGGGAAAAAAAAACAGAGAACCAAGTGAATTTCGAGGAGGCATGGAGATACTGTGGAAAAATATCTAAGGTAGAAGTGTCTGCATTTCACCATCAGGCACTCTATCTCTGCTGAGCAGAAAGAGACATTTACAATAGAGATATTTGTTCATCAGAACACACCAATGGCATCATGAAGAAAGCCTCTACTTCCTCAGGAATTTGCGGAGGAGCTAGTGGAGTTGTTCAAGTGGACCGGTATGGACTTGAAGGGCTGACATGGCCTGTTTCCGTGCTGTAAATGGTTATATGGTTGCTGCAGGACGGGGCAAAGCCGGGGGTGGGGAAGGGTGCAATATACCTGAGTCCGGAATCAAAGAGAGCAGTGTTCCATGTGAAGTGCAGGAGAGGAAAGGGTGACTGAGGAAAAAGTCAACAGGTTCATGAAAAGATTCAGAGAACTTGAGGTATCAAAATGATCCAGAGTTCAATGGCTCCTTCACATAATGGTGCTTCTAACAATGCAACAATAGTTTCTTTGTGCTATTGGAAATAAAGAATTCAGATCCAGAAAAGAATGTTCCAAAATAAGGCAAGCAACTGTTAAAGTACATGTAAGTGTCCACAGTATTCATTTACCAGAATATCATGAAATGATTTCCATGGAGCCCAGAGTTAGGTATCCTTGGGACAGATTCAACATCTACAGGTTTTTTTGATGAGCAGATAGTTGACGAGACACAGGAAGCAGTGGAAATTTTTTTTAAGAATCAGAAAAGGCTGGAAACATTCAGCAGATCAGGCAACATCCATGAGTGAAAAAGAGTGTCAATGTTTCTGAATGATAGTCTTTGTTATAGATTATACTGTAAACGTATTTATTTTGCCACAGATAACCCCTGGTCTACAGAGTATTTTCAATAGATTTTATAACAGGAACCAATATCATTCACTCTTTATTTTGGGGGGTGGGGGGGAGGGTTGGACTAATTTTAAGTTAGACTATTAATATTGTGTTACAATTAACCGGGGGGGGGGGTTATTTTGTGTAGTTTTCTGATGTAATATTGTAATCATACCTTTTTTTATATTTTTTCTATTTTTCTTTAAATGTAATTCTTTATTGTATTCATGTTATAAAATTTTAAATAAAGTCTTCAAAAAAAAAGGAACCAATATCATTGCTTTTAATTACAAAATATTCAGGTGTTTTTTTTTTCTTTCTTCGTACTTACGTTAAGCCATCACCAGCAAGATGATCTCAACGAATGGATCTTTGCCGCTGAATTGTTCCACATTCCACATTCAATCTTGCTCAGATTTAAGATAATTTGTCAGTAGGTACCAGCCTTGCCTGAGTGGAAGCATTTATACCCCGGAGTCACTCTGGAGATCTGTGTGGTATCGAAATAGCGTTGCATTGTTGGAACTGCTGCCTTCTGATTGAGATGCTGAACCTGGCTGCCCTCTTGGGTGATCATTAACTATCCCAATGTATATATTTGAAGAGGAGCAAACATTTTCCTATTTATCTCATAACCAATATTATTAATTCACAAAAACTATCTCTATAATATCTATTCATATAGCACATCACTGTGGCGAAATGATCCAAGTTGTTGCACAAGAATATGATCAGGATCTGAAGGCAAGTGACCAAAGGCTTTTAAGGATTATGGAGATCAAACATGTGAATTAGAAACAGGAATAGACCATTTGACCCCCTTAAGCCTGCTCCACTGCTAAATAAGATCCTGGATGATCTGGTTATAACATAAACTTCACAATCCTCATCTCCAGAGTAAACTGACATCCAATGCAAATCAGGAATCCATCTATTTCTCTCCTTTAAAACAATCAAAGGTCACCTCCCTTTGATGAAGAGAAAGACTCATGAACTCCTAAAAGCAATAAAAAGCTTCATCTTTGACCACTTAGATCCCTCTACATCCTCTCCCCATCCACCTTGTCAAGGCTCCTCAGAATCTTTTATGTTTCAGTCTGTGTTAGAACTATTACCAGCGCTTTTTTTTTAACCGTTTACAACTTTAGACCCAGCAAGAGCGAAGGAATGCCAGTTCTCAATGCAAAGACTCTGGATATTGGGCAGAATTATATTTTTCATTTTCAGGCATTAAAGCACCAGCATTTCTGTTCAAAACTTTGCACACTTATGAATCCCATTGTATTTCCCTTCCATTGTGAAGGCTGAGACATTCCATTCCATTGTCACTGAGACAGGCCCACAGGAATGAATTTCTTCCCCTGTAGTTTCATGCCGAAAAGTCCCATGCCTATCGAGAAAACATTAAAATGTACTGAATTAATTAATTAGATAATAACAATATGACTGGGAAAAATAAGCACAGATTTATGAAAGTTTGTGATTAAATTTGTTAGGTTTTTTTGGTGTAACTAGTAGAATAGACGGGTTAACCAGTGAATATCAGTATAAGGGTATTAAAGGTTACGGAGAGAAGGCGGGGACGGGGTACTGAACTTTAAGATCAGCCATGATCTCGTTGAATGGCGGAGCAGGCTCGAAGGGTCGAATGACCTATTCCAGCTCCTATCTTCTATGTTTCTATCCAGAAGACCTATGACGTTGGACCTGAAACTTAATTATTTCTCTTTTCACAGCCACTGTTTTGACTTATTTTTTTCAGCCATATTTTGTTTGGAGTTATTTCATTTCTATCCTACTTGTACTATTCCAAAAAGTTATCTTCTTTAACAAGTCACAACAGAAAATTTAATTGGCTGCTTAATGATTGTCCAAGTTGCCATTCCTGGTGCCTATTTCAATTCATAATCCAGGACAAAAGCTGCACACTTCACTCTGGCCACCTGTAAGGCAACTTAGTCCGTAAAAATAGGTACCAAACTACCTTTGTGGCGTTTAGATTTTCAGGTGTCAAGATTCACAACAACGCATCTCTCTTCTATGCATGTAGGTCGAACAATGATGTGCATGGGGATTTTTCACTTTTACAAAAGGCAATCGATTATTAAGTATGCAAGCTTGTATTACAGTGTAGCTCATATGCAGCTTACTGGTTGATTTTGACAACTGTTTTAATCCCTGGTCTCAATGTTAAGATATCTCAGGATTGAGCTATCAAATTCCATTATTATTATTACCCATAAGCCTCAGAACAGTACTGTTGATGGCTCAGTGAAATATGTGTATCCGAAATTTATTAGACATGGGTTCAGATGCCAACGCAACTGGCACAAATATTCAGCAAATTGGCTATCTGATGTCAATCGACGTGACATTTGGAGCACAAAAAAGCAACCCAGTGCCAAGAGTCAACAGACATCGCCGGGTGTGTTTAAAGTACACAAGTCACAATAGCTTCAGGCCTCTTTCACTAATGTAGCTGACTAGAAATTGTAATGTAAGCTGTCAGGTCATGTGTGGAGACAGTTTTGTCACAAGTAGCTTGAGGGAAATACACTAAAACCAATATAGATGTAATGTTGGTTTTCCAAAGTGAAAACCTGACCTAGTTCCAAAACAATACTGGAGAAAAGTATCAGATGCAAATATTTTTCTTTGAAAAATACCTTTTTACAAAGTACTTGAAAGAAAGGTTCTTTACTTTGCTTATTTCTTTCACAATTTCTCAGAATATGACCATTTTTAGAATTGATTTATTGCAAGCAAGACCACATTTATTTTGTCCTTCCTCAATTCTGCTTGCAACGGTGCTATTGAGCAGTTTCTTGATTCATTGCAGTCATCTGATAAAGTACTTCCCATGTTCTGTTCAGCAGAATGTTTGGGGATTTGCATAGAGTGACAATTTTTTAAAAAACCATCCTATTTCCAAAGAGGGATGCTGCCTACCTTGGAGGAGAATCTACATGTGGTGACGCTAACACCTGAATGCCGCTCTTGCATATGCTCTGGCCAACAGATGGGAGTGCCTATGATCGGCAGCAGCCACAAAGGGTTTCAGCGCCTATGATCGGCTGCCCAAAATACAGAGGATGTGATCTGGATGCCATGTGACTACGTGTGCCAAAGGTTACTCAAGTAGAGTAAGTTAGACTTAAAAGGGGAGATCAATCTTGCCAATTTGCTGGAGATCGGCCACTGCAACACGGAAGTGTACTCTGCGAACAGGCCCACACAAGGGTCACCATCCGGGGATGTGGGTCTTGCTTACAGGCCACTGGTCTGCTACCGTGTTCGATTAATGAGCACATCACAGTCACTGTCTCCCAGGAGCACTCAAAGTGCTACTTCTGCGGCCAGGCAAAACACCCCAAAAAGGCTGCCCAATGAGAGGTGCAACATGCTCCAAGTGCAGGAAAAAGGGCCACTATGTAAGAGTATGCCGATCACAGCCCTCTAGTCCCAGCGCCGCCACATTCGCTTCCAGTGCCATCTAAAGAGTGTCACAATATAATATGACGGCCCTCTCCCACCCCTCACAGTCGGCAACCTGCAGTTCCTTAACAGGCCACTCTGTTCTCCCCCTCCCCTGCTGGCCCAACTGACAACAGTCTCTCTATCCTCCGCATCGAACACCCGCCACTGTTTGCCAATCTCACCCCCAACTATAAGCCAGTCGCTACAAAAATCAGGCGATACAGTGAGGAGGGCAGGGCGTTTATAAAGGCGGAGGTATGATGACTCCTTGGTGAGGGGATTATTGAGGCCAGTACTGGTCCTGGAGAGCTCAGGTAGTGGTGGTCAAGGGTAGGAGTAAATGCAGAATGGTGATCGACTATAGTCAAACCATTAATCACTACATGCAGCTGGATGCATACCCCCTCCCTCGCATCGTTAACCAAATCCACCTACCACCAACTCCCCATCTGCCCTGAGGATCGTCAGTCCACAGCTTTTGAGGCAGATGGTCACCTCTACCACTTCTTCAGGGTCCCCTTTGGCCCTTTGGTGTCATCAGTGGCGTTTCCATCTTCAAATGGGAGGTGGACAGATGGTAGACCAAACGACCTGCACACCACCTTCCCATATCTAGATAACATCACTATCTGCGGCCACAACCTGCAAGACCATGACCCGAACATCCAGAAATTCCTCACCACCGCCAAATGCCTGAATCTGACCTACAATAAGTATGTGTGTTTTCTGCACTACCCGACTTGGCTGCGTCATAGGGAATGGGGTCATTGGGGCTGACCCCAATAGCATGCCACCTTTGCTAGGCCTCCCCCTTCCCCACAGCTGCAAGACCATGAAAACGTGCCTGGGGTTCTTTTCTTATTATGCCCAGTGGGTTCCAAATTATGCAGATCAAGCCTGCCCCCTTATCAGATCAACTTCCTTCCCCCTTATAAATGAAGCACAGGCAGATTTCTGCCGCATAAAGGAGGACATCGTGAAAGCTGCAACGTATGCTGTGGGTGTCCCCTACCAGGTAGAGAGTGATGCATCCGTTTTTGCCCTGGCCACCACCCTTAATCAGGCAGGCTATACCCTGTTGTCTTTTTCTCTCACACCCTCCAGGGCCCTGAAGTCCAGCACTCCTCCATAGAGAAAGAGGTTCAGGTGATAGTTGAGGCAGTACAGTACTGGAGGCACTACCTGGCCAGAGGAGGTTTTACCCTGCTCACAGACCAACGGGCCATGGCATTCATGTTCAACAATAAACAGCAAGGTAAGATAAAGAACGATAAAATTTTGAGGAGGAGGATCAAACTCTCCAGCTACAATTACGACATCCTTTACTGGCCGGGGAAGCTCAACAAGCCCTCAGATGCCCTGTCACAAGGGACATGAACCAGTGCACAGGTGGATTGCCTCAAAGCCCTCCACAACAACCTCTGCCACCCCGGTGTTATGAGAATTTTTCACTTTATCATATCTCGGAATCTGCCATAATCCATTGAGGATGTCAGAGATATGACCAGGGACTGCAGGGTCTGTGGACAGGGTGCACCTGATAAAAGCCACGTGCCACTTTGAGTGCCTGAGCATAGACTTCAAGGGTCCCCTTCCCTCCACAAACCACAATACCTACTTCTTTACAGTTATTGATGAGTATTCATGTTTTCCTTTTGGCATCCCCTGCCCCAACATGACCACCATTACAGTTATTGGGGCCCTGCGCAACCTGTTCATCCTGTTCGACTACCCATCCTACATCCACAACAACCAGGGGTCCTTGTTTTTGAGCGATGACCTGCACCAGGTATATTGCCACCAGCAGAACCATAAGTTACAAGCCTTGGGGAACGGTCAGGTGGAGAGAGAGAGAATGGCACTGAGAGGAAGGCTATCCATCTTGCCCTAAAGTCTAGGGGACTGCCTGTCTCTCACTGGCAGGAGGGCCTTCCAGAGGTGCTCAATGCCACTCAATATACTGCCACTAACGCTACCCCTCACAAAAAGTGTTTTCTCCTTTCCCAGGAAGTCCACCCTACCCTCCTGGCTGACATCTCCAGGGTCGGTCCTGCTACGAAAACACCTGAGGGGCCATACAACTGACACCCTGGTCGAATGGATTCAGCTCCTCCTCGCAAACCCCCAAAGTGCATATGTAGACTATCCAGAGGGACACGAGGAAACGGTCTCCATCTGAAATCTCGCCCATGCAGGAGGCCCCAAAAGAGTTCACCCATCAAGCAGCACCTTCCTTCTGCGAACATGCAATACACACCATTGCACCCTCCCCCCCACCCCAGTCAGTCTGGCCGAGCTGTCACACCCCCAGCAGGCTGACATGGCGCTGGAGGTCCAGGACGAGACAGTGGCCCTGGCTGCAACCCCACAATCAGCACTCTATTGGTCATTACGGAAGATCACGCAACCGGACTGGCTTAACCTGTAAGACTTTGTGCCTCACGTCACCCCACTGGGCAATTTAAAAAAAAGGGGTAAATGTGGTGAACTGAACTGCTGTATTCCTGATTACCTGGCTCCGCCCTATCCTGTGACTGTACCTGTGGCCCTTCCCTCTTTTGACCTTGTATAAAGCCTCTAACACCTTGACCCTTCCCCAGAAAGCCCGGGTCACAGGACAGGATGAGGTCGCTGTCCATTATGTAGATCAGTGACTCATTCTCAGCCTCTCGAGATATTTACTGTACGTCATGTACCAAAGCCCATTTTCTGTGTAATATTAGGATTTGAATTAGTGGTTTCAATTGATTTTTTTTAAAAAGCAAAATAACCAATCCCCGTGCCAACAGAATACAGCATGTAGCTTTCAAAATGTACAGATAGGCTGCTTTATTTGTGGGATGCCATGGTTCCTGCTGTGGTGGAGACGAGGAAAAAATAACACGAGTTTGAACACATAAACATCTAGATTCAAGGCCAACTTCTTTCCTGCTGTTCCGAATGTGGTGATATGTAATTACACCATTAGGTCACCATGGTGGGGAGCTGGCTGATGGAGGACCTCAGTTTTCTTCAGGCTGACTTCCAGGCCAAACATTTTGGCAGTTTCTGCAAAGCAGGACGTCAAGCGCTGAAGAGCTGGCTCTGAATGGGCAACTAAAGCGGCATCATCTGCAAAGAGTAGTTCACGGACAAGTTTCCCCCACATCTCCATCGGGCACACAAAACTCAAAACGGTCAACCAGTTTACCTATCTCGGCTGCACCATTTCATCAGATGCAAGGATCGACAATGAGATAGACAACAGACTCGCCAAGGCAAATAGCGCCTTTGGAAGACTACACAAAAGAGTCTGGAAAAACAACCAACTGAAAAACCTCACAAAGATAAGCGTATACAGAGCCGTCATCATACCCACACTCCTGTTCGGCTCCGAATCATGGGTCATCTACCGGCACCACCTACGGCTCCTAGAACGCTTCCACCAGCGTTGTCTCCGCTCCATCCTCAACATCCATTGGAGCGCTTACACCCCTAACGTCGAAGTACTCGAGATGGCAGAGGTCGACAGCATCGAGTCCACGCTGCTGAAGATCCAGCTGCGCTGGATGGGTCACGTCTCCAGAATGGAGGACCATCGCCTTCCCAAGATCCTGTTATATGGCGAGCTCTCCACTGGCCACCGTGACAGAGGTGCACCAAAGAAAAGGTACAAGGACTGCCTAAAGAAATCTCTTGGTGCCTGCCACATTGACCACCGCCAGTGGGCTGATAACGCCTCAAACCGTGCATCTTGGCGCCTCACAGTTTGGCGGGCAGCAACCTCCTTTGAAGAAGACCGCAGAGCCCACCTCACGAACAAAAGGCAAAGGAGGAAAAACCCAACACCCAACCCCAACCAACCAATTTTCCCTTGCAACCGCTGCAACCGTGTCTGCCTGTCCCGCATCGGACTTGTCAGCCACAAACGAGCCTGCAGCTGACGTGGACTTTTTACCCCCTCCATAAATCTTCGTCCGCGAAGCCAAGCCAAAGAAGAAGAAGAAGGTTAGGTCACCAGGGGTCATCCCGGTAACCTTGTATATAAAGCAGTCCAGAGCTACAGTCCAGCCTTCCAGGTTCGTCTTGCAGAGAGACAAGACCTCCTAGTGTACATATTAGTTTATTAAAGCTGTCTTATACTCGCACTGCTTGGTGTGGTTATTGTCAGTACACCGAGAATGCTTAAGTGGGCTTCTCATTGATCAAAGACAATGTCCCTTACACCGTACTTTTCTCTATAACCTGCTCTTTGTCTTTATAACACTCTACCCTGCACTTCTTGACTCACTGTAACACTTCACCATGCATTTTTGTTTTATTATTACACCATGAGTTGACTTGCCTGGATAGCACAAAGCTTCTCACTGTATCTCAATATATATATCAATAATCAGTTCAATTAAATGAATATGTTTCTGAGGTTCTTACTCTGTCATAAAACACAGTTTTAATGCAATATGGTTCAGTTCAAATCAATATTTTATTAAACGGTAAGCAGAAAGAACAAGTGGTTTAGTAATTTAAAAAAATACAGTTCCCATATCCTTTCAGCTGCCAGGGGATTGTAATGACAGCAAATATAGGAATCTTCATTTGTCTTCACAACCATGGTTTCAAGAGAAAGCTTTCTCAATCAATCCATAAAATGAATAATTCTCCTGGGAAAACAAAAGAGGTGCTCCCTTCTGCCTTCAGGAACCACAGGCAACAGCAAATAAAAGAGTATCTGCTTTTCTATCTCCTTCCTTTTGCACTATTCACAACCCCAGCCCAAAGGTGAAATCCACCCAAATAATGGAGAATGGGGTCTTCTTTCACACACATGGTCAAACAACTTCTTGTCACGTGATGACCACTCATGACAGCAATCAGCCTTCATCAAGCATTTTAGCACATTTTGACACATTAGCTCTGACCTCACTGGTGGCTTTTACTATGTTAGCTGCATATGTCACAAATATTTAATAAACAAAGTAAAATGTATATCACTGCTCTAAATAGATTACAAATTCCTGCTGTTTTCTGTACCATATTGCTCAATAAAACGTAGAAGCTATCCGCAAACTCATTGGCTATTTCTCCTTGAAGAAAATTTTATTCCACCTCGACTTTCTCAAGCCCGAATCGTCTTTACCTCCTCAGGGTGCTGCAAGAAAGTTTGAGTTCCTCCAGCATTTCTGTCTTTTGACTACGATCACAGCATCTGCAGACTTCCGTGTTTCACTGACCTTCTGCGGGACATTTCACATGAGATCCACAGGTAATTATATAGGGCACTTACGATTCAATAAATGAAGCAATGATGGAAGTTCTTGACCCTAACCACCTGACCAGCTTAGGCACAATAAGTCACATTACGAGGTCTGCACAAACGTAAGGAGCCCCATTTTCCCTGCAAAGTGATTTCCCGGCCTAGCACCTCAGACCATTCCACCACCTTCCTTGCATTTTTTTTTTCTTTTCTCACAAGAGACTGCAGCACAGAAGAAACTGTTGAAGAAACTTAGCAGATTCTTATGAATCACCCAAGCAATCATTCTTCTGAAAAGTGGGTCGCTGGTTGAAACATCCCTGATATCAATATAAATGTTGATTTCCAGCAGTAATTCCTGTTAATAAAGAGCATGGAGATAGGAGTGGGAGCAGGAGGCATGTGGCGATATCACAAGGGAATAATTTTTAATATATGTGTAATATTATTGCAAAATGGATGGAGTGATTTCAGACAAATATTTGGAATCCGGCAGATATTATTTTACCCAACTCCTTAAGACCCCACCACATAGCTGATGAGTGATCAATGAGAGATCATATACTTAGAGGATGTGAAGGAATCTTTTCCACGAGTGTGCTTTGCCTCATTTGAATTCATTTCTGGATGTAATTATTGTCCCATCATCCATTTGGTTTCATCTGTAATCATTTGTAATCACCACATTACCCATCAGTAGCTGTCTCCAACATCACCTCCTCCATCCTGGATCCACCTGTCTTTTATTTCCCTGTCTTCTTCCACCTATCACCTATGTGCTTCTGTTTCCCAATCCTATCCCTCCCTCACCCCTACCTGGTGGCTTGGTTCACCAGTCCCCTACAGGCCCCAGTCTCACTTCTCCCCTTCTCCTCTTCTCCCAGTTATCTTTCCTTAGTGCTGATCTGATGTAGGGTCTTGGCCCAAATTATGAACAATCCTCCCCCCACTACCCACCATCCACAGGTGCTGCTCAACCTGCTAAGTTCCTTCAGCAATTTATTTTGAAATGCATGTGGTGATGCAACCACAGGACTGTTGGTGACTGCCTGCGCCTGTCTGCACTCCCGCACTGCCTACTGCAGGGGGAAACCTATTGTACCTGCAGGGAGGTAACTTGGGAGGCTGGCTCCACCTACTCCCTGCCAACCATCAAGGCTCACGCTGCCCCCCGGGCAGGAGCAAAGCACCCGGAGCCAGAAAAGATACAGAACCTAATTAAAACCAGTAGTATAGCCTTTCGTTGTTTGTGCCTGTTTGTTCACACTGCAGAGCACCACATCAACCATGGGACCCCACTGCCCACGGACCCACCCCTGACCTACACCCCCTCACTGCCATGCACCACCTCGCCTGCACTGCCAGCCGTCCCAGCCACCCCTCTCTCCACCAATCTTCTGGCGGCCTGCAACAGTCCCAGAGGCAGCAGTGACCACCAGATTACCTGAACTTGTAAACTTTGTAAATATGTGTTTTTCTGAATTCGTAAGGAGAGAGGAATTAAAAATGATCAATTACCAAAAATGTTGTTAAAACAAAATCAACTTTCCTTTTACTTTGAACAATTCTTTATTTGACAGTTGATGGAGTGAAGGTTTACAGAGGATAAAAGATTGTTTTTTAGGATCTTTCTTTTTAAATTTTGAGCAATTAAAAGATAAATATAATATACAAAATAATACAATTTTTGCCTATCAGCAATTAAAATCGTACTTAAAAAAGAATTAGGAACACTTCTGAGACTCCCAGAACAAAGTCAATTTGAAGGCATAATAACAGATGCACTTAAGATTAAGAAATGTATTACTAATTTGTGTATAAAATTACAAGAAACTACAAGGAAAAAAGATTTATACAAATCAAAGTTACGGTGGGAGAGAGATTTAAATATACAAATTCAAGAGGAAATATGGTCAAAATTGGGTCAAGAGAGTGTAACGAATACAATTAATGCTAGATATCAAATGGTTCAATATAATTTTCTTCATCATTTATACTATACTCCACATATATTAAATGGACTTAATTCTAATTATTTGGATAAATGTTTTCGATGTACTAAGGAAATGTGGACTTTTTTACATTTGGTATATAGTCCCGTGAAAAAAGTGTAAAGGTTTTGGAATGATTTGAGAGTATTGCTAGGTACCCAATGATGGAGGTGAGGGTAAATGGACACTTGACTGATTGCTTGGTAGATACTGGCTCCAAGGAGAGCTTTATAAACTCTGCGACTGCTCCTTGGTACAACTTGAAAGTGTACATGATGGGCTATCGTATTTACCGAGCATTGCTTTCGCACTCTGCGATGATCCAGGGGTATGTACAGTACATCTAACTGTAAAGTGGGGGGGATTTTGTAAGTTTCGATTTTATGTACTGAATAATTTTCATACTTCTGAGTTGCTGGGCCTGGACTTCTTGTGTCACCTTAAAAGCATGACCATGGAGTACTCTGGCCCATTTCCTCCAATCACGGTGAGGAACAGAAGATCCCAAAAGCCGGACGCCACATGTGGTCTCTCCACCCAAAATATTGATTTCCCCCCCCTGCCCCCAAATGTTTCTGAATCTGACTCCTGATTGCAAACCAATAGCTACAAAGAGCAGGTAATATAGTGTGGAGGATCGGGAATATATCAGAGTTAAGACACAGCTGGTGCTCAAAGAAAATATCATTGAGCCGAGCAACAGCCCATGGAGAGCCCAGGTGGTAGTTGTAAAAGAGGAAGAAAAGTTCAGGCGAGTGATTGACTACAGCCAAACAATTAATTGTTTCACACTCCTGGACACATACTCCCCCCTCAAATTTCAGACATGGTAAACAAAATTGCGCAGTATCAGATCTACTTGACCATTGACCTGAAAGCTGGTTACCATCAGTTACCAATACATTCTGAGAACTGCCCCTACACAGCATTTGAGACAGACGGACGGCTTTATCAGTTCTGGAGGGTCCCTTTCAGCATCACTAATGGGGTCTCAGTCATGGTTGACGAATACAGGTTGAAGGCCACCTTCCCTTATCTTGACAACATCACTATTTGTGGACACTCTTTGGAAGACCATGACACCAGCCTCCAGAAGTTTCTCCACACAGCCAAAGCCCTGAATCTCACTTACAACTCCAGTAAGAGTGTCTTCCAGACTAAACATCTGGCGGGCGGTCACGGGCTATGTGGTAGAGAATGGCATCATTGGTCCTGACCCCGATTGAATGTGCCCCCTGTTAGACCTCCTGATCCTGAAGACCATGAAAGCCTTAAGGAGGTGCCTGGGCATCTTTTCTTACTACGCCCAGTTGGTACCTCACTACAAAGATAAAGACAGCGCCCCTCTCAAAATCCACCTCTTTCCCATTATCGGCTGAAGCCCGGGAGGCTTTCAATTACATTCGGAGTTACATCGCAAAGGCCACAATGCATGCGGTGGGCAAGAACGCACCCTTTCAGGTGGAAAGCGATGCCTCTGATGTAGCTCTGGCTGCTACCCTCAACCAGATGGGCCTGTTGCCTTTTTTCCCCACACCCTATAAAGCCACGAGCTTCAGAACCCATCAGTGGAGAAAGAGGCCCAAGCCATTGAAGAAGCTATCCGGCACTGGAGGCATTACCTGGCCAGCAGAAAATTTACCTGCTCACTGACCAGCAATCAGTGGCATTCATGTTTAATAACCCAAAAGGGGTATAATAAAAAATGATTAGATCACTAGGTGGAGGATCGACTCTCCACCTATAATTATGACATAGCCTACAGGCCAGGTATTCTCAATGAACCTCCAGATTCCCTGTCAAGAGGAAGTTGTGCCTCTATACAGTTGCTGTCACAGCTCAATGAGCTTTGCCACTCAGGCATCACCCACATGGTTCATTTCATCAAGGCATGCAAACCTGCTCTACCCCATTGAGGATATCAGGGAAATGACCGGGTCTTGCCCCAACAAAGCGCACCTGATAAAGGTATCCAAACTCCTTTGAACGACTCAGTGTCGACTTCAAGGGTCTCCTCCCTTCCACCAACGGAAACGTGTACTTCCTCAACGTCATTGACAAGTATTCAAATTTTCCGTTTGCTATGCCCTGCCCAGACATGACCACCACCACGGTCATCAGGGCCTTGCACTTTATTTTCACCTTGTTTGGGTATCCCAGCTATATCCATAGTGACTGGGGCTCATCATTCATGAGCAAAGGGCTACGCCAGTAACTGCTCGTAAGGGGCATTGTCTCAAGCAGGACGACTAGCGACAATCCCCGGAGGAACAGACCAGTCAAAAAAGAGAATGCACCAGGATGGAAGGCTGAGAAATTGGCTTTCCAGTCCAAAGGCCTTCCAGACTCATGCTGGCAAGAAGTCCTCCCCACGGCACTCCACTCCATAAGGTTGCTTCTCTGCACTGGACCAAAGCAACTCCTCACGAGCTAATGAACACTTTCCAGAGTAAATCCACCCCCGGGACCACACCCCCGGCTTGGCTAATGGCAGCAGGGTCAATCCTGCTGAGAAACCACATGAGGAAAAGCAAGACAGACCCCCTAATCGAGAAGGTGCACCTGCTGCACGCCAACCCAACATATGCCTATGTGGCTGTGATAGTACAGATTCTATCACCAATGTGTATATGTACAGAGGGTAGTGTAGGATGACTGTGATTGGCTGAGAGTGTAGCCACGCCTACTGGCAGGTCTTAAAGGATTGCTCCTAGCCAGACCAGATCATTCTGGACTGGTCGACCTACTTGTGATAGGCTCCAGTCTTTTAGTTAATAAAAGCCTTGGTTTGGATCAACAAGTCTTTGGTTCTTTCGATGCGCACTACAATTTTATTAACTAAAAAATTTTTGAAGGGATGGATTGTATGCTACGGCTGGAATGCCTCGACATCGACCCACAGTCAGCTACAGCCTCAAATGACTTTAAGCACTGGGTGAGATGCTTCGAAACATACTTATAGCTCTCTGATCCTGCCGTGGTACAGGACAACCATCGACTACTAATATTGATGACTATGGTGTCCCCAAGAGTCTACCAGAGTGTCCAGGACATGACCACTTATGCTGCAGCCATGAAGTGATCAGGGTCTATGCTCGGTACAAACTTGTTACAAGGAGGCAACAGCCCAGTATATTCAGGCACTAAGGGCAATGGGCAGGGACTGTACCTGCACAGACAGAACTGCTGCAGAGAGCACAGACGATCTCATTCGGGATCCCTATGTGGCCAGGGTTCGTTAGAATGAGGTGAGGCAGCGCCTGCTAGAGCATGGGGGAGAAAACCTAAAGGACGTGATCTGGATCGCAGAGACTATGGAGGATGCGGTCTTAAGTATGGATGTACTCTCAGGGTTGGACCCCACACTCTGATGTAAGTAGGATGCCCTCCCCTACTGCTGCTACGCTGCCCGATGGAACCCCAAAGTGTTATTTCTGCTGGAGGAACAAGCACAGCAGGTCCCAGTGCCCGGCGAGAAAAACCAGGTGCCAGAAGTGCCTTAAAAATGGCCACTTTGCTGTAGTCTCTCGCTCCAAAATGGCCACTATCAAACACAGTGCCTCATGTGAAGCCAAATCGCCACCCTCCAATTCAAACACTTCTTCCTCAGAGCTCTCGTCTAATGAGAGTGAGGACTCCACTGCGCGGCAGTGCCTGATGTCAAGGGGCAGACCCCGAGCGCAGAGGGTACAACCCAACCTCGCCGTTCACCCTACCTCACGAAGCAACATCCGACCAGGCCCCAGCCCCAACCTCAACACCCGCCGCCGCTGCCGACCAGGGACCCACTGCCACTGCCACCGACCAGGGACCCACCACCGCCGCTGCTGACCAGGGACCCACTGCCGCTGCCAACCGGGGATACACCAACGCTGCCGACCAGGGATCCGCCACTGCTGACCCCACCGCTGACCGCCCCACTGCCGACGGCAAGCAGCGATCCTCAACACTTACCTTTGGCTGCAGGCAGCAATACCAACTCCCCGACACTATTTTTTCAGGCCCCACTATTTGCGTGATGTCATCAAGCACATGTTGCGTGACGTCATCACACAGGACTCCACTGTCTACATTACAAGTCTCTGCATCAATAACCCTTGACCAGGACTTCACACAACCCCTCACAAAAGCAATGGAACTGATTAAAGTGCATGGACACTATACCAAGTACTTATTTGACTCGGGGTCAACTGACAGTTTTATCTGCCCGGACCTGGCCCACCATTGCGGACTGGCTATTCTCCCCACTGCACAGAGAATTTCATTGGTGACCAGATCGCTCTTGACTGGGGTAAAGGGGTACTGCATGGCAACCCTGAAAGTCCAGGGCAACACGTTCACAGACTTCAAACTATTAGTCCTTCCCCAATTGTGTGCCCCTGCTCTGCTGGGACTGGATTTTCAGTCCCAATTTCAAACCATTTCCCTGCACTTTGGGGGGCCTCACGCTCCTCTCTCTGCCTGTAACCACTCCACCCTGGAAATCTCCTGCCAGTGGCAGCCCGAGCCACCCGCCCCCACGCCCCCTTCCACGCCCCGGGGCCTCACTTGTAGTCTTTCCACCCTCCAGGTTGCTCCACCAGTGCTTTTCGCAAATCTCACCCCTGGCTGGAAGCCTGTGGCTGCCAAAAGCCGGCAATATAGTTCTGAACACAGGAAATTTATCACAAGTGAGGTGCGCAGACTGCTGGATGAGGGCATTATCAAACCTAGCTCAAGTCCATGGAGGGCCCAGGTAGTGGTTGTTAAAAATGGGGAGAAGCTGCAGTTAGTGGTTGACTACAGCCAGACAATCAACTGCTTCACGCTCCTGGATGCGTACCCCCTTCCAAGGATCAGATCGCCCAATACTGTGTATTTTCCATCATTGACTTACGTTCGGCCTATCATCGGCTCCCGATCCACTGAGAAGACCGACCTTTCATGGCCTTCGAAGTGAATGGGTGGCTGTATCAATTATTCAGGGTCCCCTTTGGGGTCATAAATGGCGTCACGGTCTTCCAGCGGGAAATGGACCAGATGGTGGACCAGAACGGGCTGACTGCTACTTTCCCGTATCTGGACAATGTCACCATCTGCGACCATGACACGGAGGTTCATGATGCCAACCTCAAGAAATTTTTTCAGTCTGCAATTCGGCTGCACTTGACCTACAATTTCGTCAAGTGTGTCTTCTGGACCACTCGGCTCACAATTCTGGGCTGTGTGGTGGAGAACGGGTTGTCGTGGCAGACCCTGACCTTATGCGTCCCCTCATGGACTTGCCCCCCCCCCCCATACCCAGAAGGCACTCAAATGCTGCCTGGGGTTTTTCTCTTACTATGCCCAATGGGTTCCACACTATGCCGACAAGGCATGGCCACTCATCAAGACCACCTCCTTCCCCCTGTCAACCAAAGCCAGAGTGACCTTCGACCGCATCAAATCGGACTTCGCTGCTGCATTGCTGCACGCCATCGACGAGTCTATTCCGTTCCAAGTTGAAAGCGATGCGTCTGACTTTGCACTGGCAGCCACTTTGAACCAGGCCGGCCGGCCGGTAGCCTTCTTCTCCAGAACCCTCCAGGGTCCTGAGAGCCAACACTCCTCTGTCGAGAAGGAGGCCCAGGCCATAGTCAAAGCAGTACGTCGTTGGAGACACTACCTCACTGGCAGGAGCTTTACGCTGCTGATCAACCAATCCGCGGTCTCCTTCATGTTTAGCAATACCCAGCGAGGTAAGATCAAGAATGACAAAATCGCCAAGTGGAAAATCGAGTTCTTCACCTTTAATTATGACATACTGTATCGGCCAGGTAAACTCAACGACCCACCAGATGCGCTCTCCAGGGGGACTTGCGCCAACATACAATTGGACAGACTGCAGAAACTCCATGAGGAGCTCTGTCATCCAGGGGTCACTAGGTTCGTGCACTTTGTCAAAGCTTGCACCTGCCCTGCATGGTCAAGGAGATTTGCTCCATGACCCGAGCCTGCCCAGTGTGCACTGAGTGCAAGCCCCACTTCTTCCATCCGGAGAACACCCACAACATCAAAGCCACCCACCTCTTTGAGCGTCTCAGCGTAGATTTCAAAGGGCCCCTACTGTCGACCAACTGTAACACTTACGGCCATCGACGAGTACTCCCTCTTCCCTCTCACTGTGCCCTGCTCGGACATGACTGCCTCCTCAGTTATAGAGGCCCTGCACAGCATCTTCGCCATCTTCAGGTACCCCAGTTACATCCACAGTGACAGGGGGTCCTCGTTTATGAGCGCAGAGCTGCGGCAGTACCTTCTGGAGCGTGGTATTGCTTCGAGCAGGACCACCAGCCATAACCCACGTGGTAATGGGCAAGTCGAAAGAGAGAATGCCACCGTCTGGAAAGCGGTTATGCTTGCCCTCCGGTCCAAAGGTCTCCCCACCTCTTGCTGGCAGGATATGCTCACTAGTGCTCTACACTCCATCCACTCCCTCCTATGCCCCGCAACCAATCCCACCCCCCATGAAAGGATGTTCTCTTTCCCAAGGAAATCCGAGTTGGGTACGACCATACCGGCAGGGCTCACGATTCCCGGTCCAGTCCTTTTATGATGCCACGTCTGGTATTCTAAGAACGACCCCTTGGTTGACCGAGTGACTCTGCTCCATGCGAACCTGCATTATGCCTATGTTGAGTACCCGGACGGACGGGAGGACACAGTCTCGGTAAGGGACCTAGCCCAAGCCGGATCAGGCGCAGCAGTGCCTTTAACCCAACCTCCCCCTATTCCTTCTCCCCCAGGTCATGTGCTTGAACAGAGGGATTAGCACCACCCCACCAGCTCAGGCCAGACTGTCGACAACGCCATTGGGGAATTGAGCGAAGCAGTGGCCGCACCCTACGGGCCTGCTGGCGACACGACTCCAGCGACCCCAATCCCGGCGCCACGGCGGTCACGCCGGATGGTCAGACCCCCTGACTGGTACAGCCCCTAACCTCCATCCACCCTGGGGTCGGTTCTCAAAGAAGGGGTGAATGTGATAGTACAGATTCTATCACCAATGTGTATATGTACATATGTACAGATTGTAGTGTAGGATGACTGTGATTGGCTGAGAGTGTAGCCACATCTACTGGCAGGTCTTAAAGGATTGCTCCTAGCCAGACCAGGTCATTCTGGACTGGTCAACCTACTTGTGATATGCTCCAGTCTTTTAGTTAATAAAAGCCTTGGTTTGGATCAACAAGTCTTTGGTTCTTTCGACGCACACTACAGTGGCATACCCTGACGGCAGAGAGGACACAGTCTCGATCAGAGACCTGGCACCCACCGGAATTGAGGATCCGATGCCTCAAATGAGCCAACCACCACCAAGTACCCCACCCAGGGTTCGGACGACACTGCTTGGGAAGTGAGTCAATCCACTCCATGACCAGAGCTGGAGCCCTCTAGACCCAGCAACCCTGCACCACAGGGGGTCCAGGAAATTCAAGAAGCCCAAAGTCCACCGGTACTAAGGCGTTTAACCAGAATAACTAGACCCCCGACAGACTCAACTTGTAAATATTTGTCAACTATTAGTTTTTTTTTAATATATGGTCTCTGTTTTTCACCCACAGGTTCTATTGTGAAGGAAGGGATGAATGCAATGAACTGGAATTCACTGTAAATTGTTCTGGTGGCTGGCTCCTCCCTTGGCTCAACCCTTACCTCAGATTCACCTGAGGACTATTGTGTCATTAATTGTAAGCTATTAAAAGGTGTTTTACTCCTTTCAAGTCTCTAAGTGCAATCAGTCGTGTTACAAATCCCTTGCAAGGTTTGCTATGGACTATGGAGTTTCTTTTCATTTACCTCTGAGGACACACAAAATTTAAAAAAAATCTTCCTTTGAAGCTTAAAGAAAGACTATGAGAAAAGATTGTAACTGTACGGAATATGTGGGTGGAGTTAATTGTCCTTTTCTGCTTCTATATTGTCAAGGTCACTGGTACTTTTATGGTTGGTTCTCCAGGACCTCAACATGATGAAGATTCGTAAAGGAGTGCTTTATGTACTCCGTCCCATTCTAGTGGGAATTTGCACACAAAATTATTGTGAGCCTTGTAAATTGAAACTACATTGCTGCAAACTTATCTCTGACCCAATCTCCACGTGCACCTGGCTTCTTTGCCAAGGACCACCTCAATGTACTGCCTTTTTTCAATCTATCCAGTGTTGTAGGTTTTCTTTTCAAGTACGTCTCCTTTAACAAATTTGAGTAAGAATTTGACCATGTAGAGATCATTCTCTCATCGACTGATACAGTGCAGGAACCAAGTACTTTAGTTTGAGAACTGAAGTAAACGTGAAACAGCTTAGCTTAATAAAATGAATCTATTTGAATACTTAGAAAACATGATTGCACCTTTTATAAGCAGAACTTTATGGATGCATGCAAAACCAAAAAAAATGCAGACGCTGAAATCTAAAATAGAAACAGGAAGCGTTAAAATTCCGTAGCAGATCATGCAAAATCTGTGAGCATGAACCACAATTAATGTTTTATATTGACTACCTTTTATTAGATCTGATCATCAAAATTAATCTGATGCATTAATTCTGTTTGCTTTTGCTGACCCAGGTATATACAGCAATTGGTGTTTTTCTAAACCTGAATGTACTCAGAGCCAAGTGCATAAATGTCTTATAACACAACTCTAAAAATAATGCTGCCATAAAATACATTGGAATCTTTTAAACTAAGTAAAATGATTACATTTTAACAATACTCAAGTATGATGTTAAATTTATTGTCACATATACCAAGATCCAGTGATAGTTTGTTTTGCAAGCAGCGTAATTAGACATCTCAAACAATGTACAACAAGAAAGACAGTACTGAAGTGCAGAGTTACATAGAGCGACAGAGACAGAGAGATCAGATGGTACAAGCAATATCCGTTTACTATTTGGGGTTCATTCAGGAGTCTGACAACAGCAGGAAAGGAATATGCATATACAACACTCTTGTCTTCCTGATTTTGGGGGGGAGGGGGGTGAATGGTGCGGGGTGAAATGGGATGATTCTTTTAATATGTTACTACCTTGCTTTTCCAAAGTAGAGGGATTGCAAGGGAGGGGTTACATGTTACATTGATGGTGCTCTGCAAATTCTTGTAATACTGGGCGGAGCAGTCCCCATACAATGCAGTGATGCATCCTGAGAGAATGGTGCATCTATTGTCGTTAATGGATGGCGTGCCAAATTTCCTCAGGCTTCTGAGGAATTGGAGGAGCTGATGCATGTTCTTTTCCTTTGCATCGATGTGGGTGGACCAGGACCAGTCTCAGAAAATGTTTACACCTCTGAACTTAAAGCTGTCTACACCATCTTGTTGTCACAGACCACCCCTCTTCCAGAGGTCAGTAACCCGCTCCTTGGTCTTGCTGACATCGAGGGACAGGTTGTTGTTGTGACACCAAGCCACTTGTCCCTCTATTTCACGTTTGCACTTCAACTTCTTGTTTGCATCACAATTTCATAAGACCCATTGCATTTTCATTACATTTATTGCATATTCTGTTAGATATCCATAAACCTGGTAAATCTGTCATTTAATCCCAACCTCCCATTCTGTGACAGACCCTTTATGTTTGCTTATAACCAAAATCTAATCTTCATCATTTCCAGTGAAAAATCACTGATCTGACCATTAACTTTCCAAAGATTCTGCTTGACCTAATATGCATTTTCATTGTTTTCTGTTTTATCTGATTTGATGATTGAACAGCTGGTTAAAAAGGGCAGCTCGAGCCTTTGCAAAGAGAAAAATCAATTTGTATGATTTCCTTTTAAAAATAGCTGCTATTGGTACAACAAGCCAAATCACATAAAAAGTACTCGCTTCTGCTACATTATCTGAAAGTTAGTTGTTTTCATAATGAACATAAATGTAGAAATTTCATGGCATGTATACATTTTTTTAATAATGCATTATTCTTTGTAGCAGTGTAATAAATATCACATGAAAATATGACATCAAGAAAGCCATCTGCGCTGTGTAAAGTTCCTCATTATGCCAATGTTTTCTCATTTAGCCCCTGTACTTCCAAGTCGAGCAGTTGTTTTGTTCAATTCTTCTTTTTCCAAATATTAAAATGAGACCACATGCCACTGTAACTCAGAATTCTGGCATCTTATGGCTGTGGACAATCAACCCTGAGTTAACATGGAGAAAGAAAAACATCATGAAATGTACGAGGACCGTAGGTCATCTTTGTGTTGCTTTTTTCAGCTTCAAGCTCTGTTTGCCAGCAAGTCAGAACCTCGGAGAATAGAAAGATAATTACATTTATTTTGTTTGTTATGATTGCAAACTACCAATTTTATAAACTAATGAGTATTTAACACCTAGGAAAATACAGAATGATGAGCTCAATCAGACCTCTGAGACCGCTCCCTTTGATAAGTGTGTACAAACTGCCATTACTTTTTTTCCCTTATCTAGTCAATCCCTTAAGGTAGTCCAATATCCACAAGTAACTAAACTCTTTCCAAGCCTACAACTGTGGTTTGGTTAATCATTCCCCCAAAAGGCCAATTTAATCAATACTTCGAATAACATTTTCTTCCATTTTAATTTTTCATCTTCTCAATTTTCCAAGTTATCCACACCTCAAATCCAAACCGAGTATCTGTACTTAGTATATGAATGATGGCAGGCTATTTTAGTGCCGAAACATGATCGTTAAAGGAAACCAATTTTTTTATGGTATCCAATTATGCGCAGTTTGCAACATTATTCACTGGATAGCAAATCTGATGCTTATACCCTCCTTAGGAGGGTAAACATTAGGCATCAGGGTGAATAATCTTCTTTAATAGCATAGTGTAAAATAAAACCATTCCACTTCTATCACTAACCTTTACAATCCACTGTTTCTAAGGTCAATGGTGGCAAGCCCATTTTCTGATCCAGTCTGAGAAACCAGCTGATCAGCTTTGAAAGAAACTTTGTTTTGGTTTCAATAGCTTACTAGTAATTATCTTCATGACCAGAAAGACTTCTGGCCTCTTGCTACCACTTGTGAGTCCACAACGGAGATTCTGGAGGAAGATGGTGGTGGGGATTTCAAAGCTATTGGCGAGCTGGACAGAGGAGCCCAGAAAAACAAATGAAGCAAAGAAACTGTCCTGATCTAAATCATCTTTGAATTCCCTTCCCCGGCAAGACGTTACAGTATTTTTCCCATCAAAATGAAGTTAAAATTATAATAATGAATTAAATTAGCTTTGTGACCACAATTTTGCCAGTTAAACAACCTAAAACACTAGCTAAAATCAGGCTTAAAATTCTCCTCCTCTGCTACTCAACAATGGTGATATTTTTCAAACTTGGGCGTGCCGTGAATTACCTGATATTGAAGAGAAGGCTTGTTGGAGAGGCTGGAGAGCTGAAGTCTGCCAAATGACCTCATCTGATCCTTTGTGCCCAGTCTCAAGACTAAAATCAACAAATAAGAAGCAGACTTTCAGTTAATGAATGATCACAGTGAAGTGGTAACAGAGTTCACAGGCACTCCTAATTTATATTTGAAGGGAAGAAAACTGCTCAAAATGGCCCCTTCAGATCAGTTGAATTAAATTGCATACATGACCTAGCTTGTATAATTGAAAGCAGGGATGAGGTTGATGGGTGGAGAGGGCTTTCCTCACACAAGCCCTAATTAGAATCCCATATAAACATTGACTCCAGCTCCCACCAACACCAGAGTGATAGTTTACATGGAACTGAAACTTTATGCTTTGTTTTAAGTAGACTGGAAACAGAGAAGAGCCAAAATAAACACCAGACTTTTATTTTGTGTAACCTTTGCTGGGCTGACTTTGCAAGCCGATTCTTTATTTAATATGCAAGTTATTTGACACGACCAAGGAACAGTGATACTGATAGAAAGACAGATGGGGCAACTTAGTAAATAAGCAATAAGATCCTGATCAAAGTGTTATTAATCTCAGTGAAATAAAGGTACTGGATCCTGTGACTTTCATAATGAAAGAAGTCAAAATAATGCATTAAATATGGTGTGTGGCTTTCTCAGGTAAGACTGGTTGAGATGAGAACTTTCAATACTAACATATCCTGAGATATCTTGTGTCATGAAGATTCTAGTTTCTTAAATTTATTCTAATTCTCCTTTAGAATATTCTTAACAGTGTTTGAGAAATGCAGTTTATATTTTACTTTGTGCAATACGTTAAGTTTCCCATACTAAGAGAGTTTAGGACAAGAAGGCACAACTTCAGGAATGAAGGGCGTCCACTTAGAACAGAGATGCAGAGGAATTTCTTTTAACCAGAAGGTGGTAAATCTGTGGAATTTGTTGTTGCAGGCAGTTGTGGAGGCCGGGTCAGCATCAGAACAAGCCTAATCCGGCAGGGTAACCGCGGGTGGGGGGGGGGTAAATCAGATGTTCAAAACCTCGCTCAGCTTGGTGGGGGGGGTGCGGTGGTGGTGGTGCCTCCCGACTATGAACCTCCTACGTCCATCACCACCACTTCCCCCTCCCTCCGACCTAACAGACAAATGCGCTGCTTACATCATGTAGACTAGTGATGCTCACGGCTCTAGTGCTGCAGATGTGGGGGGGGGGGGGGTCACAATACCTCATTTGGGGGGAAAATGGCTGCGAGTGGGTGGGGGGGTCACAAAGCATCATTGGGGGTGGATATTCCTGTGAATGCCCCCCTTGATGCTGGCCCTGGGTGTATTTAAGGCAGAGGGTCTTAGTTCTTGATAGGTTCTTGATTAGCTGGGTCATCCAAGGTTATGGGGAGAAAGACGGGCAGTATGGGAAAATGGATCAACTCATGATTAAATGGTGGAGCAGACTCAATAAGCTGAATGGCCTATTCTGCTTCAACATCTCTGTCCTTATAGTCTTTACTGAGAAAGATGACACCATTAGTCTTAAAAAAGGAAATCACTGGTTATGTTCATCAAGTCAAACAGCACCTGTGGAGAAGGAAACAGAGTTAACATTTCATAATGGCATTTCATCATCAACCTGAAAGATGAACTCTGTTCAGTTTTTGCAGACTTTTAAAAAAATTTGATTTATATATTTATATATTTTTATATATTTATATATTTTTTGACAACTTTGCATGCATTTGAAGCATTATTTTTAATAAATCATTAGGTTCTATGGCCCTGTACAAATTACATATCACATTTATTCAGATTGCTAGCATTCTTTTCAGTTTATATTAGGAACATAGGAACATAGGAAGTAGGAACAGGAGTAGGCCAAAAATGGCCCATCGAGCCTGCTCCGCCATTCAATACGCTCATGGCTGATCTAATTTATGACCTAAGTTCACCTACCTGCCTTCTCCCCTAATTCCTCTATCATGTAAAAATTTATCTAACCGAATTTTAAATATGTTTAATGAGGTAGCCTCAACCACTTCCCTGGTTAGAGAATTCCAAACATTCACTACTCTCTGGGAAAAACTATTTTTCCTCATCTCTGTCCTAAATCTACTCCCCCGAATCTTGAGACTGTGTCCTCTCGTTTTAGTTTCCCCGGCCAGCTCAAAAAACCTTCCTACATCTATCCTATCCATACCCTTCATAATCCTATATGTTTCTATCAGATCTCCTCTCATTCTTCTATTTACAGATGCACATCCAGATCTCTTTCTTACTTAGTTACGAATTAAATGAACAAAATCTAATGACCAATTAGTTCAATATATTTGTTTGTCTCTTGCTACTTTGAATCAATGCATGAAACGTAAAACAATTACACAATTGAACCACTTGACTTTATGAAAATCAGTGTTGTCCAGGTTCATTTTTTTATATGAATGAAACATTTGGTCTTCTGCTACCAACAGCAATCAACCTATTGAACGGGTCCAAATTCAATGGCTCCTCATATTCTGCTTTCATGAGTGTGGCAGGTTATATTATATTATATCTAAATATGTTTTTTAAAAGAGATAGATTGTTGTGGGTTTTGAGTGTAGTTCACTTCACAAATGGATGGTAACACTTCACATCTCATTTAAAATGCAAGAGCTTTGCTGAAAATGAGATATTGAGGCACCGAGAGCCTTTGCTAAGGCAATAAAAACTGTTTGGAAATGCTTGCTAAGGAGCTTCAAAAGCAGGTGCAAATGAAACAGCCCACTCTCAGAGGCTGATGAGATCTTTCAGAGACTGGGTCTGGAGCCCTGCAAGAAGGTCATGTAGTTTGTCAAGCAGAGAGAGAGAATTAAAGACCCCATATTGGAAGGCAGGTTGTGAGTTCTGAGTTCAGCCTGCTGAAAACCCTTGTGGTCCTTACAAGAGGAAATAGCTGGCTAGAAATAAGGGAAACAAGAGGAACTCTGTGGTGTCCTGGAAGAAGAGGTTATCATTTGGAAAACCCATGATGGGGCAAGTTTCTTCAGCAAGACGCTGAGGTGACTGATGGAAGTAAATCAGTTTGTGGTGTGTCCTTTGAGCAACAAATCTCTCTCTGAAACCAACTAGAATCTTTCTGAGCGGTAACCATTTACCTTTTCACTATACCCTGGTGAAAATCCATAAATGTTCAATTCTGTGCACAGTACAAGAATTGCCTGACACCGGTGAACTTGGAAGAGTGAGAAGTAAGATTGGACTGTGAATCAAAGAACTTTCCTGAACTACGCATCACCGGTGCTCTTCCCACATCTTGCGCTAGGCTGCAAGCCGATCGCCACCAGAAGTAGGCGGTATTGCACCACAGACAGAGACTTCATCAAGGCAAAGGGGTGATGACTCCTGCAGAGTCTCACCCTTGCCTTTGGGGGGCCCCAAATTACATACACATGCACTTAGAATTAGAGAGGGTTAAGTTAATAGTAATAAGTTAAAGTTTGATCCTGTTTTTCTGTTTAAAGAAAATTAAAAGTAACTTTTTTTCAGTAACCAAGTTGTCTTGGTGAATTTCTATTGCTTTTGGGTTTTGGGGTCCTCTGGGCCCATAAAATTTAGATTCTTCCAACCCTGTTAATCCATATATAATATTGTTTTGTGTCACCATCAAGTGAAAGATAAACTATACAAACCAAGATTGTTCAACACTTCCACTAATGTCAATTTCATCCCCAATTCAATTGGCCTTAATAATATACAATATTTTTCTCATTATTGTTATTCTTCTTAGTTTCTAATTAAATCCCAATGATACTTTGTCATGCTTTAACCTTTAAGATTATTTAATATTTAATTATTGTTTATTGTTTAAAAAAACTGTGGTTTCTATCCATTTAACCATTAACACTCACTGTGGTTACTTTTAATGCAGTGCAGTGAGATGCTAAAATGGAAGACAGAAGTTTTATTCTCAGCTATGCAAGATTTTGCAATACAGTATGACCAGGAATGGTCATATTTGAATCCTATGTTAATGTGCTTGAGAGTGCAAATTAGTTTCCAATATTATAAAGTCTGAAAAGTAGCCTTACAAATTTCCAAGAAGGCCCATGTCAAAGCCAAGGTATAATTAAGTTTCAGTCTCAGGCTAGAAATATTTCAAAGTATGAAACGTCTTACTTTTATGATTGGAGGGATGATAGAAAGTATAAAGGGCTGTTCGGGGAGAAGGGTTAGAATTGTGCTCAGGAAAGTATCAGAGCTCGATTCTCGATCTCTTTCCAGGTCATGTTGCAACTGTACAAAGCACTGGTGAGACCACACTTGGAGTATTGTGTTCAGTTCTGGTCAGCTCATTGTAGGAAGGATATGGAAGCTATAGAGAGGGAGCAGGGGAGATTTACCAGGACGTTGCCTGGATTGGAAAATAGGTCTTATGAAGGAAGGTTAGCAGAGCTCATTCTTTTTGGAGTGAAGAAGGATGGGAGGAGATTAATGGAGGTCTACAAGATTGTGAGAGGCATAGATAGGGAGAAGAGCCAGTGTCTGTTTCCCAGGGCAGGAAGAGCAAATGGCAGAGGACATATGTACAAGGTGAAGGAAGGGAGGTTTAGGGGGAGACATGGGGGTAAGTTTTTTTTTAATGTGGGTGCCTGGAACCAGACACTTCATTTTGAAAATTTACAAAATGTGTGTCAACACTGTAGAATTTCACACAGTTGATAGAAACATAGAAACATAGAAGATAGGAGCAGGAGTAGGTCATTCGACCCTTCGAGCCTTCTCCGCCATTCAATGAGATCATGGCTGATCTTAAAGTTCAGTACCCCGTCCCCGCCTTCTCTCCGTAACCTTTAATACCCTTATAATGGTGTGTATCTGATTAATCTGTTTAATTTACTGACATAAATTCGATTATAATGTTGCCACTGATGTTCTCCTTTTCCTCACATGGTAAAACAAAGAGCAAACGATATAGCAAGTCTCTTCCAGATTGATATACATTAATTTTTCTCTTATAGACAAGTGGCACAGTCAGTGATCACAGCCAGAAGACAATATCTCCACCCTAACCAAGACAGTGGAAGTGGTCCAAACTCTGGAAGCGGCAGTCCTGCACATCGAAGTCTTCGATTCCAGGTTTCCCCAGACTACCTCATGGCCCTCTCACACTGCAGCTGCAGCCCCAGACCGAGCTGGGGAGGAAATCATCGCTGCGGTAGGTGCCCGGCGCCCCTGTAAGTACTGTGGGTCCTGATGTGGGTCAGACCGCTGGCGCCAAAACAGTCCAGCTATGTATCAGTATTATTCCCAATGCGGCAAGAAAAGCCACTTCACTAAAGTGTGCCTCTCAAAACCAGCCTGCAGCTCAGCGGCCCTCTATGACCTTCCCACGTCCCCCGCGGACCCCTCCACGTGCGCGTGCCAGGTGGTGGCATTATCCCGGCTACGACTTCTATCTTCCCCAACTTCGATGGTGCAACATCCGACCCTGCCATCGACTGTCGCAGCGTGTGCCCCAAGCACCTAGATCAGCCCCCGCCCACGCCGCTCACCAAGAACTACAGCGACGTCACTTCTGGCTCACGGCGTGATGTCACTTCTGGCTCACGGCATGACATCACTGCCGCCGGCCACGATGATGTCACTTCCCCCAGCGCAACGAACATGGCTGGGGAAGGAGGCCAGCCAAGCAGCAGGCCCCCACATGTCGCCACCATATTGGGCCAGGCAGCGGCCGACACGGAGGGCTCCCGCCGATGTTTAGAACTATGTGGTCAACATGGGCGGTGACCAGGCCACTGTACTGATGCTCCCCACGCCTCTGGATGCCATCGGCTACAGCACGCCACACCCCACGACTGATGTTGACATGGTCAACACGGGCGATGACCAGGCCACCCTACTGACACTCCCCACGCCTCCTGACACCATAATCATTGTGCACAACCAGAGAGTGATGACTCCGACTCCTAGGCGGTCCTGGCCACCACCACACTGACCAGGGACATCCCTCACGACCTCAAGCGCTCTATGATGGACCTGCAAGTCAACGGGCAGGCAACGAAGTGCCTGTTCGACAGTGGCAGCACCGAGGGCTTCATTCACTCCCTGAGATTAAAAGTCCACCCCACCACCTGCTTGATCGCCCTCGCCTCCAAGGATAAGACTGTTGGTAACCTTGGGCGCTGTTCGCCCGATATAACTGTGGGAGGGGAGACTTACACATGGTTCAGGCTCCTGGTCATGCCCAAACTCTGCACTCCAGTCCTCCTGGGCCTAGATTTCCAGTGCCACCTGCAGTGTCAACTTTGCCTTCGGGGGGCCCCAACCTCCACTCACGTTACACAGCACACCAACCTATCAACCTCGGCCAACCTGCGGCTTCTTCACTCTGCGCATCACCCCACCTGTGCTCTTCCCACATCTTGCGCTAGACTGCAAGCTGATCGCCACCAGAAGTAGGCGCTATTGCACCACAGACAGAGACTTCATCAAGGCAGAGGTGTGGCAACTCCTGGAAGAAGGTATCATAGGGCCCAGTAACAGCCCTTGGAGAGTCCAAGTCCTGGTGGTCAAAGGGGGAAGAAAGCCAAGGATGGTCATGGATTACAGCCAGATCATTAACCGGTACACTCAGCTGGATCCCTACACCCTGCTGAGGATCGCTGACATGGCCAACGAGATAGCCCGCTACTGGGTTTTCTCCACGATTGTCCTGAAGTTGGTGTATCATCAAATCCCCATCCACCTGAAGGACAAGCCCTACACCACCTTTGAGTGTACCAGTTCCGCAGAGTTCCCTTTGGGGTCACGAGCGAGGTCTCCGTTTTCCAGCAGGAGATGGATCGCATGGTAGACCGGCACAAGCTGAAGGCGATGTTCCCGTATCTGGATAACGTCACTATCTGCGGCCGTGACCAGCAGGACCACGATGCTAACCTGGAAAATTCCTCCAGACAGCCAGGGAGCTGAACCTCACTTACAACAAGGAGAAGTGTGTGTTCAGCACCACCCGCCTCACCATCCTGGGGTACATCGTGGCCCATGGAGTCGTTGGCCCAGATCCAGAAATGATGCACCCATTAATGAAGTTACCTCTCCCCCCCATGCAAAAGGCCCTTCGCAGGTGCCTTGGCCTTTTCTCTTATTACTCGCAGTGGGTCCCTCACTTCTTGGACAAGGTTCGCCCACTGGCCCAAGCTACAACTTTTCCCCTCCCATCCAAGGCGCAGGCAGCCTTCATCCGCATCAGGCAAGACATTGCGGATGCCACGATGCAGGCTATGGATGAGGACTCTCCCTTCCAGGTGGAGAGCGATGCCTCCAAGGTAGCCCTCGCCACTACCCTCAACCAAGAGGGGCGCCCCGTCGCTTTCTTCTCCAGGACCCTCCACAGCTCTGAGCTAGGGCATTCTGCCATTGAAAAGGAAGCCCTTGCGATTAGGGAAGCGGTCCGCCACTAGCGCCACTACCTGGCTGGCAGGAGATTCACCCTCCTCACAGACCAGCGGGCCATAGCATTCATGTTTAACACTACCCACAAGTGCAAGATCAAGAACGACAAGATCCTATGCTGGAGAGTTGAGCTGGCAAGCTACAGCTACGACATCCAGTACTGCCACGGAAAGTTTAACGACTCCCCCGATGCCCTCTCTCACACCTGCGCATTTATGCACGACGACAGGCTGCAGGCATTGCATGAGTCCCTCTGCCATCCAGGTGTCACCAGGTTGTACCACTTCATTAAGTCCCGGAACCTGCCATACACCATCAGGGACATCGGTGACATGACCGAGGCCTGTCTGGTCTGCACAGAGTGTAAACCCCGTTTCTTCAGCCCACCCCAGGCCCATGTCTTAAAGGCTACTTGGCCTTTTGAGCATCTCGGCATGGACTTAAAAGGGCCCCTGCCTTCCACGAACCGAAACGTATACTTCCTCACGGTAGTGGACGAGTACTCATGCTTCCCTTTTGCTATCCCTTGCCCAGACACCTCCATGGCCACCATCATCAGGGCCCTGGGGCAGATCTTCACCATGTTTAGCTATCCTGTCTTCATCCACAGCGACCGAGGGTCTAGTTTCATGAGTGACGAGCTGCGCCAGTACCTGATGGCGAGGGGAATCGGGACCAGTTGCATGATGAGCTATAACTCGAGAGGCAATGGGCAAGTGGAACACGAAAATGGGGTGGTCTGGAAGGCAGTCCTCCTGGCTCTCAGGTCAAAAGAGTGGGCCATTGAGTACTGGCAGGATGCCCTGCCCGAGGCATTCCATTCCATTCCATTCGGTCGCTGCTGTGCAAGGCTACCAATGAGGCCCCTCATGAACGTCTGTTCTCATTCCCCAGGAATGTCCCTCCCAGCATGGCTCACATCCCCAGGACCGGTGCTCCTATGTAAGCATGTACGGACATACAAGACTGAAGCCCTGGTCGAGCAAGTCTTCCTCCTACATGCAAACCACAACTACGCCTACGTTAGGTTCGACAGTGGCAAGGAGGACACCGTCTCAACCAAGGACCTGGCACCAGCAGGAGCACCCACCACCCCACGCAATCCTCCAGCCCAGGATGACGCTGACTGGGCATACATCCCCGTCCCCAGGCAGCTTTGGGGCACACAGGTCCTCCTTGACCACCAGGGCCTGCTTCAGCCCTGGGAGATGAACCTGCACCTCCCACCCATCCAATACAACCCTCATACGTTGACCCCGGCCCCCCTCCACGCGACACCACACCAGTCACACAGACCCCTGACGTCAGTTCCCCCACTTCTCCTCTGACCAGTGACCAGGAGCCAGTTCTACGATGGTCACAGAGACCCCGGCGGCCGTCAGACCGTCTCAACCAGTATATATTGTATGTGTATAGTGGGTACGATTCCTTGCTACTGCCCCCCCCACCCCGGGACAATTTTAAAGAAGGGGGTGAATGTGGTGGTACACCACCGGCCTACTGCATGGGGTGTAAGGGGACAGGACAACACCTGGCTGGCTGTCAATCGGTTGGCCTGAAGGGATCAAGCCCCACCCAGTCGGGTGTCAATCACTCTCCGGGATATAAGCCTGCGCCGGCCTCCCGAAACTCACTCAGAGTTACTGCAGCTACAGCCAGCCTGGCTCTGTGGAAGTCTTTGTGGATTAAAGCCTGTTGTACAGTTTTTACCTTGTGTGTGTCTGATTTTGGCTAACAGCGCACCACAAACCCCTTCCACCCTGCACACAGCATCTTTCAGCTGCTCCCGTTGGAAAGAGGTATATGAGTATCAGAGCCAGAACTGCCAGGCTGAGGAACAGCTTCCTCGCACAGGCGGTGACAACACTGAACGATCAAAGGAACTGCTCACACTAACCTTTCGAGAGTCTGATTTGTACAAAACAATATTTATTTATGCTTTTTTATAGATAAAATACTTGTCCTGCATATGTATTATTTGTCTGTATGTGTGTTATGTCTGGTTGTGCGTCTGCATGTTTTGCACTGAGGACCGGAGAACGCTGTTTCATCAGGTTGTACAATCAGATGACAATGACCTTGACTTGACAAATAACTTACAAACGGATTTTTTGGGCACTCATTAAAACATGACAAGCAGCCAGTGATGGTTTTCCATTGTAATCCAATTTCATGATTCCAACGCGCAAGGACATCTGACCAACAGCAGACTCCCTTGGATCCACATTTGTCGCCCAGTAAATTTACACTGCACCTCCCTCGTTAATTTACTTTCCACAAATGACATTGATAGAAACCAAACACCAGACCTTGGCTTTTGCACATTAACCTTCCATATTCCCCTTCAATTCACAACCTCATTTTCAACCAGCTAATTAGTTTTATCTACAAATAATGATATATTAATGGACACACTATTGACTTGAAATAACTTTATCTGATGCCATTATCAGCAAGACTGCAAGGAGCAGGTATGGGGGCCAAGTGGATTCTTGTGTCAGTAAATCTGAAAGACAATACACATTCTTACGCAAAAGAGGGTTTTTAAAGAGAAGGTTGTAGCTGTTAATTAGATTACCTAGGATGGAACTGCCATCCTCAGACAAAGCGAAAAATGGCATCGTTGCCCAGGAGAACAGAGAGCAGAGACACAGCACTACTCTGAATGTCTCAACTATCCAGTCTTAATGCTGGCAGCTACATATAGGCTTTAAACAGTCTGTTAAAGGAGTCAATGGTGTTTGTAAGTAAAATTCTGCAACCACGAGGTCTGTGCCCAAGATGGCAGCACCTGTGGTCAGGAACAGTCATGGGGGGTTGCCGACTCTAGGGATCAGCGGACCGGCACATAGTACCAGAGATGGGGAAAACACACCCTCCACTCTTCCCCACCCCGTTTAAGAAGGAGAAGTAAGGAGACGACCCTACAGGGTGGTGATCATGGTAGAGGAACAGCATGGGGCTCAATGGTTGAAGGAACATACATGGAAGATGACCATGGCAGCAGACCAGTGAAGGACTCAGCGCCTGAGGGACCCACGCAAGCTGTGGGCAACATATGGTCGGGGGAACCACACAGACCATGGGCTATTGGTGCTTTGCAGTCAGGGGACCAGCACAGGCTGTGGGCTCCTGCACACTGGCTCAAGGGAACCAGATATCGGGTTTGGAATTCAATAGGGGGCTGAGGGCAAGAAGAATGTTGCATCCCAAAGGGCCTTGGATGCTAAAGGCTTCCTGATTGTGTCAGAGCTTTGGATCTGGAGCTCAATTTGCTGATGGAGCAAACAGGAATTTGTATAGCTACAGGTAGTCCTTGACTTCTGACCTATGCAAGTTAGGTCCACCCGCGCATACAACCAAATTTTTAAAAACAAAATCTTTATTAAAATTACTGTACAAGTACATATTTTGTATTAAAAGTACTGTTTACAGTGGTTTCCTGCTCCCGGCAGCAGCACAAGCTCCCCATTACCTGGCAGCAGCCCAACGTGCCCATACCTGGTGGCAGCCCAAGGTCCTCGTTCCCAGTGTCAGCCTGAGGACCACATTCCCCATGGCAGCCTGAGGTCCTCATTCCCAGTGTCAGCTTGAGGTCCCCATTTCCTGCAGCACCCCGAGGTCCCCTTGCTCAGCAGCAGCCCAAGGTAACCATTCCTAGTGTCTGCCTGAGGTCCATGTACCTGGCGGCAGCCTGAGGTCCTCGTTCCCAGTGTCAGCCTGAGGTCCCCATTCCCCACGGCAGCCCAAGGTCCCCGTTTCCTGCAGCAGCCCGAGGTTCCCTTTCCCAGCAGTAGCCTAAGGTCCTCGTTCCTGGTGTCACCCCAAGGCCCCTGTTCCCCGATTTACAACCAACCCAAGTTACAACCAATCCTTCTGTCCCTATTATGGTCATAATTCAAGGACTACCTGTACAGAGGCAGCGATCCATGAACACTCAATGGCTCTGAAGGGACACTCTTTTGCTTCTCTTTCTCACGTACTATTAGGTCCCCCGGGCAATACGCATGGCAATTCTTTGTCTGCCATACACAGGAAAAAGTCACAATTTTAATGTATTATTACATGACAATTAAAGGAAACGAACTTGAGGGAAGTTTTATTCAATGTGCATAAAATCAGGAGACACCTAGAGGATGGACCTATTTGCCTTTGTTAGGTCAATATGAGGGACCATGATTTTAAGGTAGTAAGAACAAAGGCAGTTAAACAAACAATTTTTACCCAATATTTGTGGAGATCTGGAATTCACTACCAGAAAAAAAAAGGCAGAAACTCAGATTACATTTGATTAATAAATCTGCCAAAGATTATGGGGAGAAGGCAGAAGAATGGGGTTGAAAGGAAAAGTACATCAGTCATGATATGAATGAGAGAGCAGGCTTGATGGGCTAAATGGCCTCATTCTACTCCTGCCTAATGGCCTTATTAAGTGCCTGGATATACTCAAACTTCATGGGCTATAAACCCAGAGCTGGGACATAAGATTAGTTTCAAACATTTTCTTTTGTGGCTGAGGGCTATTCAGATTCTTTATTTTTCTGAAACTTTTCTACTCTCTTCTGCATCACCTGAAGTTTTTAACTTCATTTTTATCTATATTTCACAAACTTAGATTTTTTACGATTCTAAATGGATTGCATTTTTTCTTTCTCTGATGTAATCAGAATGAGCCTACATCATTACAAAGTCACGGGAGCATTCGTTTGCATTTTCCTTGGACATGAAGTCCAAATAGAGGCTGATCTATAATGTGTGAAATTTAGCTGAATTATTATAAATATAATTTCTTGCAATAAATCCAAACATTTATTCCTGTGCAGATCTTTTTTCTTGCATTGAACTGACAGAATTTTATTTGTTAACTAATCATTTGGCAACAGATTTCACAGCAAAGTACTTGAGATCTGGAAATTGGAATGCAAGTTGACTGATAAACCTGTCATTTCCAGAACATAGTTTGGTGCAATAGATACACCATTAGGAATATACAATGGTGCACATGATGGAAAGATTTTTCTTCCTTTGTATTCTTTAACAACCAATTTTTAGTTTTAGAATACAAGAGGTTACATCAAAACTATGATAAGTGTAGGATAAGTTTTGCTGGTGTAGCAACTGGGTCATAGTGCAAAATGAAGAACGAGAAAATGATAAGATGTAGTCAAGTCGAAGTTCAGTAAAAGTAGTTTACTCAAAAAGTCACGCGCAACTTTTTAAAACCCCGCGCGTTCCAAACATTGTAATGTCAGGACGTCACTCGGAACTTCCCGAGCTGGTTCGATTAACCCTCAGGTGAGCCTCTACACTAGTGAAATTCCCATTCACAAGTTGAGGATCCTGGTAATGCTAATCATTAGGCTCTGCTACAATATCACGCATCTTGCTAAAAGAGCAAGGTATTAAATTGCCCGGTAAAATGTACACGACCAGCAGGAGGCAGAATTTAAGGAAAATCTTTGAAAATTATGTCTCTTCAGTACAACTCAAGTTCCAAGATCATTAAGGATAGCTGGTAACTGTGTCTCAACTTGGGTTTTTGGAGCTGAGGTGGAGTACTACAGGTTCATTGGTTAGTACAACTTCATTGACGACCTGACCACTTCAGTCCAAAGGTATTAGAGGAGTTCACAATTGTGATACCATTCTCTCAGGATCTGAGTAGGTCGCACCATGTTTAGTACTGCAAGTTTAAACCTTGGCAGAACATTGAATTGTGGAAAGGCAGCCTAAATAATTCTTATAAGATCATTCAAGTCAGCCCCCAATAACCTACAGGTGAAGTCAAAAACAATGGCCTTTTCTGATAAATGTGCACTGAGTCTCTTGAACTGCTCTCCGATTACACTGGACATCAAAGATTTTGCTTCCTGAACATTTTTGGGTGTATTTATGGATTTTAGGCTGCTGATCATAAAAAAGTAATCTTAAAATTTTCATATCACATACCATTTTTTAGAGTTAACCTATTTTTGTGATTTTCTGTCCTCTTTTAGGTTGACTAGAATATTGCCCAATATGGTCATGCACTCAGACCTGCTAGTGAGGCCAGAGAAATAACATGGAAGGCATTTAAAGATGTTGTTTAGAATTTTCTTGGAAACTACTGAGCACCAAACTGCATCCAGCTGATTGACAACCTGCTTCAAACATCTAAAACTATGAAGTGCAGCGTGTCGTTGAAAATTCACTTCCCGCACTCGCACTTGGACTCCTTCCCCGCTGATCTTGATGCAGTCAGTGACGAACATGGTGAAAGGTTTCACCAGGAAAACAATACCAGGGCAACTGGAATCCATCAATGCTGGTGGACTATTGTTGGACACTGACACAGAAGGCTTCAGATGTTGAGTACAAGCAAAAATCAGTGACAAACAATTTTAGGTCAATGAACTAGCACAATGTGTCAGCATTATTATGTGATTAAACATGCCAAATTAAATAAAAGTTAATTTAATGTTTCTCCAACTTCCTATGTGATATTGTAAATCCGATATTATCTTTGTTTTTATCTTGAAGATGTCTATCATAATCTCCAATTTCTTTTAGGAAGCAAACCTTTTGAAAAAAAAATATTGTCCAGTGTTATCCAGATAAAAAGGCCCTTTGCCCTGCTGGAGCCATGAAATGCGAGAAGGTGGATAAAAGACATATTAAACCATCCACCAACGTCCTACTTTTGCTACAACTGGGCTCCTCCATCTAAGCCACCATCTACAGCATTTTAAGCAACATGAAACACAAAGCTTTTAACCATTCTCACAATTTTTTTCTATACATGATTCACAATCAACAACCTTGTCAGCTGAGACTTAGCACATCCTTAAATTGCAAGCCAATGACACAATTTGTTTACGCCTGCATAGCCCTGCCCCCTTCCAATAATAATGTATAATAGTACGAATGTTTCAAGTAGGAGAGAAGATGTGTGGAAGGATGCTGGGATGCTGAGGACTCTGCCTCTCCCTTCTGTGATGGCATAACTAGATGAAGAGTAGTTTGAACAGTCCCTGGAGAAACAGAGCTCATGCCACCATTTTCAGAAGAAGATTCTATAGAATTCAGTGTGCAGCTGGTCAACAGTCAGCTGGCACATACATGCCTTAAAATCTGCCCATCTGACACTTTGCAAGGCCTGACTTTTTAGATCCTGGTGGAAGATGCAGGGCATTTGATTTCTTAGCCTCTACTCCTTCCATTGCCGTTCTCTGTTGATGGCTATGGGCCAAAGAATGCATCAAAAAAAAAAATCAGAATTACTATTTGGTCCTTGAAATACAGTCGATATCAAAACAAATAGAATCGGAGCTCAGCCTATAATGGATGTGTTGACGTTCTATAATGGGGCTTTTGTGGCCAAAATGCTGCTTAAGGTACACAACACAAACTTTTCCACGTGATAGTAGAGCGATCATTGGGGAACATAAAATCTCATCACGGTAAAAGCGAGGTCGCGCTAAATTGGGGTTTCACTGTATAAGCATGATTATGTCTAAAATTCCCACAAAGCCACTTGGTTTGATTGCAATTATTGTTCTGGCTCAATGATGTAAGTTTACAACTCATGGGGCTGCAATAGGTACAAAATCGTCCAAGTGGAGAGGAGTAAATTGGATGAAAAGAATATCTTAAGGTATAGTTATGGAACAGGGAGTGACAGCTTTAAATATCGTCGTCCCTGCTCCTGCAGGCATCCCGTTTTCATGAGTGCCCTTGCAGTGGAATTCACAACTCATTTTTCATACAATTGTTTGAAGAAATAGTGGTGGGCAATCTTCTGAAGTTGACTGATAACTGAATGGGCCCATCTGATAACATTTGAACACACGGCATCAAGAGGAATTGGCTAACATCAGTCTGATGACTAACATTTTATGTGTGGGCACTCCTACAATCGACTCCTAAACACCAAAAAAACTGACTCTATGGTAATTTCCCCTGGACAAGTTCAATCAGGCACTGAGCCGAGGATCGTATCTCACTTGCCCTTTCTTTGTACTTAATACATGGATGTCCCTGATCGGGATTTCACTGATGATACATAGACGTTAATCACTTAAAAGCAATTCAGCAGTGCGAAAGAAAGGTTGTTGTAATAATCAACATATTACACTAAGTCCTTGAGTAACGTTATATTGTTCAATGTTGTTTCGTCAAAACGTTGAGGAGAAAAAAATTTAAATAAAGTATTGCACCACAATTTGTTATCATTTGGCTTTGAACTGAATGCTGGTTTGCTTTTCAAACATTTATTCATTGATTTATCCTTGTTGAAATGAGCGCTAAACGTGCACTGAGCACCTGTGCTGATTGTAGCCACAAAAAAGAAAGAGAAAATATGTTACATTAGAAAAGAAACCACAAGTGTTAAGGAGATTCACCAATGGACAGCGAGCTGTGGATATCAGAAGAGCTCTCTGCAACCAACAACTGTACAAACAATTTGCAGTAATGTCAAAAAGATTAAAGCTAATCCTCAAGTGTAAGATCTTTGGCGGCTACAAAATTAACTCGGAGTAGAGGCAGTATAATGGAAAATATGGAAAGACTTTGGAATATCTGTATATTTGTGGAAGAATTCAAAGGCTTCTTTTAATTTGCCAGACCTGCCAGTTATGAGATATTTTTCCCCAGCCCAGAGTAGATAAGAATGATATTAATTTCTTGATACTTTATCCCCAGTCTATTTTCTCCCATTGTCTAAATGTGCAATTTCTTAGAGCCTTTGACCCCTGCACTTTAGTCCACAGAAGAAGCTCATTTTCAAATCAATCTTTGGAGATCCAAGTACCACCCACAGTTTTGGTGTTCACTGCCAAGTAGCCAGTTGCCTTTAAAAGTATAGTGATTGGTCTTTCCCATCATTTACTGTAGCCCACATATTGATCCTATCAAAACGCCATTCATTTTTGTGTTTTAATGTAGTAACAATTCTTTAATACCAAAACTGAGGGGATTGTCTGGATAGCACACAAAACAAAGTTTAAAAACATAAGAAATAGGAGCAGGAGTCGGCCATCCGGCCCATTGAGCCTGCTCTGCCATTCAATAAGATCACGGCTGATCTGATGAGAGGCTCATCTCCATCTACCTGCTTTTTCCCCATATCCCCCAATTCCCCTACTATGTAAAAATCTATCCAACCTTGTCTTAAGTATACAGTATTTACTGAGATCGCCTCTTCTGCTTCAACAGTAGAGAATTCCATAGAATTCACTGGGCAAAGCAGTTCCTCCACATCTCTTCTAAATCTACTACCCTGAATCTTGACCCTATGTCCCCTAGTTCTATCTTCACCAACTCTATGCTTCTCATAATTTTATACATTTCTATAGAATCCCCTCTAATTCTTGTGAATTCCAGTGAGTATAGTCCCAGACAACTCAGTCTCTCCTCATAGGCTAACCCCCTCATCTCTGGATATATATATATTCTTTCTTTGGCTTGGCTTCGCGGACGAAGATTTATGGAGGGGTAATGTCCACGTCAGCTGCAGGCTCGTTGGTGACTGACAAGTCCGATGCGAGACAGGCAGGCACGGTTGCAGAGGTTCCAAGGGAAAATTGGTTGGTTGGGGTTGGGTGTTGGGTTTTTCCTCCTTTGTCTTTTGTCAGTGATGTGGGTTCTGTGGTCTTCTTCAAAGGAGGTTGCTGCCCGCCGAACTGTGAGGCGCCAAGATGCACGGTTTGAGGCGATATCAGCCCACTGGCGGTGGTCAATGTGGCAGGCACCAAGAGATTTCTTTAGGCAGTCCTTGTACCTCTTCTTTGGTGCACCTCTGTCACGGTGGCTAGTGGAGAGCTCGCCATATAACACGATCTTGGGAAGGCGATGGTCCTCCATTCTGGAGACGTGACCCACCCAGCACAGCTGGATCTTCATATTTATACATCCTTGTTAAAATAAGGAGACCAGAACTGCACCCATTACTCCAGATGCAGCCTCACCAGTACCCAGTGCAGTTGCAGCATCAACTCCCTGCTTCTAAGTTCAATCCCTCTAGCAATGAAGGTCAAGATTCCATTTGCCTCCTGTACCTGCATGTCAACCTTTTGCAATTCATTCACAAGCACTCCCATGTCCTTTTGCATAGCAGCATATAAGCAACTGCTTTCCATTTAAATAATCATCTGATCTTCCATTTTTCCTTCCAAAGTGGATAGCCTCTCATTTAGCAACATCATTCTCCATCTACCTTGATCACTCACTTAACCTATCATTATCCCTCTGCAGACTCTCCGTATCCTCTACATAATTTGTTTTTCCATTCACTCTAGTGTCATCAGCAAACAGATACACGACACTCTGTCCCTTCTTCCAGATTGTTAATGTATATCATGAACAGTTCCGGGTCCAGCACTGACCCCTGCAGCACACTACCCACCACTGATTGCCTACCAGAAAAACACCCATGTATCCCATCTCTTTGCTTTCTATTGGTTAACCAATCCTCTATCCAGGCTTAGACATCACCCACAACTCTGTGCATCCTTATTTTATGGGTGTCTTTTATGTGGCACCTTCTAGAAATCCAAGTAAACCACACCCATCTGCTCCCCTCTATCTACTGCACTTGTTATATCCTCAAAATACTCCAGTTAGTTCATCAAGCAAGACTTGCCTTTCCTGAATCCATACTGCGTCTGCCTGATGGGTCCGTTTCACTCCAGCTGCCTTGCTATTTCTTCTTTAATGATAACTTCAAGCATTTTCCCAACCACAAGTTTTAAACTAACTGGCCTATAGTTACCTGCCTCTTGCCTACATCCTATTTTGAACAGTGGCGTGGACATTCGCCATGTTGCAGTCCACCAGAACCTGCCCAGTGTCCAGAGAATTTAGGTAAATTGTCACCGAAGCCTCTACTATAACCTTCCATTTATTTTGCATTCCACCAGGACTAGGGGGTTTATCTATCTTTAGGCCCACAAGTTCGCTCAGCAGGACCTATTTAGTGATAGCTATTTTGTCCAGGTCCTCACTGCCCATCGCATCCATAATCTGTGTCTTTGGCATGATAGACGTGTTCTCCACCATGAATACTGACACAAAGCCTCAACCATTTCCTCATTACCCAATATTAATTTGCTTTTCTCATCCTCGAAGGGATCTTCATTCACTTTAGCCACCTATTTCTGCTTTGTATGATTATAAAAACTTAATAATCTGTTAATTAATAAACTGTTAATTTTTATATTTTGTGCAAATCTTTTTTTCAAAATATACCTTCTCTTTCTTTATTGCTCACTTCATGGTCCTTTATTGCTTTTTAAAGTTTTACCAATCTTCTAGTTTCCCACTACTCTTAGCAACTTTGTACACACAAATTTTAGTTGATGCCTTTCTTAATTTCTTTAGTTATCCAAGTGTGGTTGTCCCCAACCTTCCTGTCCTTGCATTTTTTGATTAAATATTTTTTTCCCCATAAATATATATAGATAAACTCTCCTATATATATATATATATATATATATATATATATATAAACTTTTTCTTTACAAAACAACCTTTCGCCTTCACTTACACATTATAAATCCACACACTATCAAGGCTCACATCTCTGTTGACCATCAAAAATTCTATATGGGGAAGTCACTTGCATTTATAACTACAGCAGCAATTATTATTATAATGCCTTTTATTATTGTATTTATAATTACAATTGGGCTCCTATGTGATCCAAATATGGTTGCCATATCTTAATAAATGTCATATTTGTTCTTTAAGTTGTATGTAATTTTATACATTGGTATACAATTACTCATCTCAGCAATATTCTATATGTAGAATTTCCAAGTAATTGCAATACATTTCTTAACAACTGCTAAGGCTATTTTAACAAATAAAATTTGGAATTTAGTTAATTTATTGCTTATTTCAATAAAATTGCCCAAAACATAAAGCTCCAGGTCATCCGAGAAGACCACCCCTGTTATCCTTGTTAATATTTCAGTAATGTCCTGCCAGAAAGGTCTCACCTTCACACATAACCATGTAGCATGTAAAAATGTTCCTATTCAGGTGGCATTTTCAGGCGGGGAGGTTTTCAAAGAAGCAAAGATGATAATTGCAATCACTCTGTTTAAAGACGAGAAGAATGAAGCCGATGTCATATCCACTCTCTCCGATGTCCATTTGGGGGCAAGTACGATGGTTAGAAGAGTTTCGGCTCCGTCTGGAAACTTGATATATGCACGGCAGCTATGAAGGTTGCCAGCCTCTTTGGTTCAACCTATCTCTGTGAATCAGCCTTTTCTGACATGAACTTCATCAAGAACAAACACAGAACACGCCTCACTGATGCACATCTGCAAGACTCACTCAGAGTTGCAGTGTCAAGTTACACCCCAGATGACAGTACCCTGGTGAGCAGCCTGCAATGCCAGGCTTCCCACTAACAGACAAGAAAACAGATACCAAGTGTTGTCAGTGGCAACAAGGCAGTGCCATAGCAAAGTTAAATTCTGTTGGAGTTGATAAGTTTTTATATTAAATTTAATGTTTATTTTTACTGACTCCAACAAATTTAAATATTGAAAAATAGTGACAAATGTGTTCGTAAAGTATGTCAGAGAGGATGATTTGTTAAAAATGCTGCAGATTTGGTGATTAGTACAAAATGTGATAAGATTTATTAAAAAATCTAAGAGAGTTGATTTTTGTTAAATCTCATATAGTTGATAACTTGTACAAACATGGTACATAGTTAATGATTTGTTAAAAATTGTTAGAGTTAGTGGTAGTAAAAATGGGACTTGACAATTTCCTATGAAATGTTGCAAAAGTGATCATTTGAAAATGAAACAGTTGTAGAGATTAATAGAAATAAAGTGTTGCACATTGAAATGTATCTGTTTCCTACCTTGTTAAATCATTGTTAATAATTATTGTGAGGAATCATTAACATGATCAGTGTCTTCAATAGATGAATATCATTAATCATTAATAATAATATATAATTAAAGGTAAATCGTACAAATTTGTTATTTCAGAAGTGTGTACTAAACTGGTAGCCTTGAAGAGGCTCGCAGTTTCATAAAGGTTGGTGACCCCTGCCATACGGTATGCCTTATGTAATTTTTCAATAATTTAAAAACATTTATAGGTAGTGCAAGATTCTGTAAACTTGGCATCACATTCACTTTAATACAATTTACTCTTCCCAATAATTGGCAGGTCTTTCCATTTCTGTAAGACTTTCTCTAGTTTTTCTCAAAGAGGAGTGTAATTAAATTTATATAAGTTCTGTAAATGATCATCTGTTATTATACCTCAATATTTGATTCCATCTATCTTCCATTTAAATCTACTATCTTTTTTATATCTTTCAAAATCAAAAATTTTCAATGGCATTATCTCACTCTTTTCCATATTGTGACAGATTATAGATATGTTTTGAGAGATAAATTGGGGCAGGTTTTTTTTAGTGTAGGTCACACACAAACACTTCAAAACAGATCTCATTTAAAATACTGGAGCTCTGCTCAAACCAGACAGGCCGGCTCCAATAACCCTTGCAAAAGCTTTGGAGAGTGCCTAAGAGACCTCACCAATGGAATTGTTGTTTTGAAAAGCAACAGATGAAAGAACTTGGAGGAGTAGGTTCAGAGCCACTGGCTGCTGGGGGTGGGTTCAGAGCCACTGGCTGCTGGGGGTGCTGTTTGCTGTTCTAAGAGGGTCATGTGGTTTTTTTGTAAGAAGAGAGGGAGTCAAACAGACTTTTTGCTGAGTGAGAGAGAGAGAGATCAGTTTTACAGTTCAGCAGCAGCAGCTGGCAAGCTTGTGGAAAAACCTCATTTTGAAGATGGGTTGTGAGTGCTTAGTTCAGCCTGGTCAAAGCCCTTGTGGTTCATACAAGAGGGGCTCTGTGGTGACCTGAAAGAAAAAGGTTATCATCTGGAAAACCCTGATGGGGCAAGTTTCTTCAGCAAGACACTGAAGTGGCTGATTAAAAGGAATCAGTTGTGGGTGTCCATCGAACAACTAATCTCTCTCTGAAAACTGACAAGAACCTTCCTGAGCGGTAACCATTTACCTTTTAAGCACCATTTACCTGGTGAAGTTCATAAATGTTAAATTCTGTGCACAGTATAAATTCTGCAACCAGTGAACTTGGAGGAATGAAAAGTGAGATTGGACTGTGAATCAAAGAACTTTTCTGAACTTACACACACATTATATATATGTACCCTTCAAATTAGAAGGGGGTTATGTTAGGTTAGTTAATAATGATAAGTTAAAGGGTGATTCTGTTTTCATATTTAAAGGTAAATAAAAGCAACTTTTGTTTAAGTAACCTCAATATTTATTTTATTACCTGATATACTTCTATATTTTTCTAATATTTTTAATTTTATCAAGTATTCAGCTGGGTCAGACATATATAATAACACATCATCAACAAATAAGCTAATTTTATGTTCTTCCTGTCCAACTTTGAAGCCCTTAATACCCAGATGTCTCCTTATAATCTCCACCAGTGGCTCAATAGCGAGGATAAAAAAAACATTGTCTACTCGATCTTCTCAAAGGTACAACCGCTGATATCTGATTATTAGTTATAATTTCTGCTTGTGGTTTATGATAAAGAGTTCTTATCCAGTTTATAAATTTTCTGCCTAAACCAAATTCTTTACAATGTTTTAAATAAGAAAGACCATTCTAATCAATCAAATGCTTTTTCTGCACCAAGGGAGATAATTATACTTGAATTCAACTTTGATTTTGCCACATGTATTATACTAAATAGTCTACTTAGACTATTTGAAGAATGTTTTCCTTTGACAAATCCCATCTGATATGTATGTATTAATTTTGATAGATATTGTACCAGTCTATTAGCTAAAGCCTTTGCCAATATCTTATAATCAGCATTAAGGAGTGATATAGGTCTATATGATGAAGTTTTTAATGGGTCTTTACTTTTCTTCAGTAGCACTGTAATTATAGCAGTTGAGAAAGATTCCAGGAGGGTCTGGGTCTTTACTGCCTGGTCCAATAAATCCATCATGAGAGGCATCAATAAATCTTTAAATTGTCGGTAGAACCCATCTTCCCTCAGAGATTTGTTAGCTTGTAAAGTACCCAAAGCTTTTTCAATTTCTTCTCTTTTGAAAGAGGCATCTAAATCAATTCATCCTCTATCTTCTAATTTTGGAAGTTCAACATTTATTAAAAATTTGTCCATCTCATTTTCATCTCCTAATAATGCTGATTTATATAGTTTCATGTATTGTTTAAAATATTATTTATTTATTTTTGATTACATGTTATATCAACCTTTGTTTTTATTGCATTTACCATTCTAGATTACACCTCTGCCTTTAACTGCCAAGATAAAAACTTTTTGCACCCATTCTAATTCATAATATTTTTGTTTGGTTTGTAATATATTTTTTCCATTCTATACTTTTGTAATGTATTTCAATTTTTAATTCTCTAATAGTCTATATTTTTCTTGTGACTCTGTTCTGTGGTATTCTTTTTCCACTTCTAGACCATCCAGCAGTGTAGCATGAACACTGTTGTCAGTGAAAGGAAGATTACTTTCACAAAATAGTTCTCTCTGTCCCTTAATAAACTCACAAAAGTCCTTCCTTTTCAACAGTGTGGCATTGAGTCGCAATCTAGGCACACTTTCTTGTTTTTCCATTATTGAAATAATTAAAGTTGATGGCAAATGATCTGATAAAAAGTCTCACCAAATATTCTGTTTTTACCACTCTGTAACTGGACAGACATTCAAAACAAATCAATCCTTGTATGTGTATCATGTGCCCTTGAGTGGAATGAATGGTCTCTTTCTACAGGTTTAAGCTGCCTCCATATATCAATCAAATAAAAATCCTTCATAAATGATGAGTCGTGTTTGCAGCTTTTGTCCTTGTAACTGTTCTGATTTATCCAGTATTGGATCTAGACAGAAACTGAAGTCTCCTCCAACCAGTATATTTTGTCTTTCCTCTGTTGTTTTAAAAAGATATCTTTCATAAAGGCTTAATCGTCATAATTTGCTGCATAGATGTTCATAAACGTCCATGATTCTGCACACATTTTATAATGTACCATTAGAAATCGTCCAGCTTGGTCAGTCAGTTTCTCTTCTATTATTATTGATATATTTCTATCAATTAAAATCGCTACTCCTCTTGCTTTTGAGCCAAATGTAGATGCTATTACTTGTCCTACCCATCCTCTTTTTAATTTAGCATGTTCCAATTTGGTAAGATGCGTTTCTTGTAGGAAGATTATGTCTGCCTTTAATTTTTTTAGGCGTGACAAGACCCACCTCCTTTTCACTATCCCGTTTATGCCATCAACATTAAGACAAATAAATTTTAAAGTTCTATCCATATTGATTTTTTAAGTAAATATTGTTTAACATAAAACCTTTTTGATCTTTCCCCTTGAAAAAATGGTGACAAAAACAGGAAACCCTGAAATCCTATAAAAAAAAAGCACGCAGAATCTCTCAAGAAGAACCCCTCCCTTTCATGCCATCTTTTATAAATACTCCATTCTCCCCCTTAGACCAGAATCCCCACCTTGCTACAATGGTAGTTTCCCCAAGTTTTCTCTCCTTTCTGAGCTCTCCATGAACATTTCAATAAAATTTGCTTTTCAACAATAAATACAAGACTTTTTAAAAAAAAAACTTTGACTTAGTCTCGTTGTAACATTCTTCCCAGTTTTTCTCTTTGGCAACCTTAGCCTTTTCATAAGCCACACAAGAAATCTTCCACCTCAATCTTAGTTTAAAAAAAATCATTGATTACCTTCTGCCACTTCGACCCTCAGAGTCGTGGGGTATGTCACCGAATATTTCAAGTTTTTGGAACACAATTGTCTTTTTACATCATCAGACTCCTTCCTTTACTTAATCAAAATAGGACGAAAATCTTAGAAGAATAGTACTTTTTCATGGTCAATCTTAGGTGGACCATTATTTTGCTTTGAGTATTCATGTGCAGCTCCCAAAATTATCTCCTGTTCTCAGTAACTTAAAAGTAATTCCAGAACCGGTCGTGGTTGTTGATCACCAGCTATCTTGGGTCCGAGGGTCCTGTGAGCCCTTCCAATATGCAAATTTTCTCAGAATTTGCCTTTTCCCAGCACTCATGGGATCCATGTTTCGAAGAAGTTCACCGATCTCTTCGCTTGATTCCTTCTTTCAGTCCAATAATTCAGACATTATCTTGTCTGCTAAAATTCTCCATGTGGTGGATCTTATCCATGAGACCTAGTCTGCCTGACTCCCATTGCTTCGCAGCTTTCTCCAAAGCTTTTTAGCTTATCCAGCGTCTTTGCCAAGTCTACATCTGCTTGGGTCATTCTTTCCATTAAGTCTTCAACAATTCCTTCCATTTCAGTCATGTCTCTCATTACATTTTTTGTCACCAACAAATCTCTTGCTCATTTTCTCCAGGATAATATTTAGTTCTTGTCCCGACTTCCCAGCTCTGCCGGGGTCCACCAGTCCTGAGGCCACTCTTGCACCACTCCCTTTCAAGCTTTTGCTCGATGGTCCTGGCTGAGTAGAAACTTCTTCAATTTTTGTTCTTGCTGCCTTTGTTTCTTAATTTCACATTTTTAACCATCTTTTTGATACTCGTCGTGGAGAGCTCGATCAAAACATGTCTGTCTGTCCATCGCATGCCAATGCCCACCCTCTCCTCCACCAGTTTTGCTTTTAACTGGAATATACTTTTGTTGAGCACCTCAACAATCCTGCCATATAGCCTGTGTTCCCAGTCTGCACTGGTCATCTCCTCCCTCATCCCTTTGTAGCTTCCCTTGTTTACATTCTTTTTGACCAAACTATTGCATCCTTCATTTATTTTTTTTCCATTGTATCTCTGTATACTTGAGAATAAACAATTCATTTCAAGGTTATGTGATATAACTAACTTATGGTATTGATCTAAATTCCATAAAGCCACCCCATTTGTGTAATCTGAATCACATCCTTTTCATACTTGTAAGCCATGTTCTATAGCTACAGACATGAAAGGGCAAAATTTAGTATTAACATGGGATCTGAGGGCATTTCATTACTGATCTTGTAATAACTTTATTCAATTACAGTAGTTTAGTTCCTATTACCTGGAGATCATGTTAAAATATTAGAAATTTAACTTTGAGATCATCCCAAAAGGTAACCTTTCAATAAAACTAATTTTGAATAAAGAAAATTAGATTTTAAAAATCAACCACAAAGAACTATGATGTCGTATTATTTTCCCCATTTTCATTGATTGTGAAATAACAACAATGGTTCATGATTTCTGAACCTCTTTGCTCTATAAGCAACGTTTATATGTTGAGCAAATTTCCCCAAAACATTTAAGTTCTCTATCAGTTCCAGACTAAAGATCTGTTTTGGTAGTTCATACAGCAAAATTAACAGTTAATGTGTCATTAAGATGTCTTTTGGCAGTAACGTATTTCTTGTGGAGACAACATCCAAGGTGACCTTGTTTCTCTGTGCAAAGGTCTATGTTATTAATTACCCTGTACTAGAAGATTTCTTAAAATCATCCGATCTGCTTTGTCAGTCAGTGGTCGCTAATCCCCCTGACAGAGTCCAACATTGTGAACACTGAGTGTACATCAATGCACTGAGTGAGTGTAGCAGGGTTTTCTAACATTGTGATTGCCTATAACAGCAGTGATATTGATCCAACAGTGATCTAATACTTCTTGTACTGCTGTACTCAAACATTAAAAAATGATTCATTATGGAGTGGGCAAAAAAGATTAATTTCAATGTCCAGAAAGCAGTTCCTAAAATCTTATCATTTGTCTCTACACCTACCCTACAATCCCAATTATATGGCTATATGATTATCTTTTCCCAGATCTACCTACATAGATTTAACTGGAAACAAACATATATTGGTTAGAAGCCCACAATTACGTTACCCTCTTTCAAGCTCAAAATGGTCATAAAGACTTGTGACATCTTTAGATTCTTAAAGATCAGGTTATTTCCCAGTCCTCGCGGTGACAAATATGATACTGGAGAGCTGGTAAATTTGTTTAAAAAGATAGAGAAGCAGTAATTGCAGGAGCCAGCCTAATGCCAATGGTAAATATTCTCAAAAGCTGTATAAACATTCATTTATAGAGACAGAGGATCTGAGAATGAATTTGAAAAGGAACATTTGGAAAGATATAGAAGGAAAATGAAAGTGGTCCATTTAATAAGGTCAGTAAAGGTCAATGGAGTCCAAGGAAAACTGGAAATTTGGTTCTAAATTTGGGTCAGGTGATAGGAGTGATTCCGTGACTATTTGAGGAGTTAAACGTGGTTTCTTGGTACAAGAGAACCAAAAATTGGTTGAATGAGGGTTGATCTTATTGTAACCTCAGAACCTAGGGGAGGATGACAGGATAATTTCACAATTAGAAGACTCTCAAATAAGAGGATAGGGTTACGAGATAAGGGGAAAACCATTCAAAACTGAGTGTAGAAATTTCTTCTCATAGGAAGTGGCAAATTTCTGAAATCGTCTACCCTGGGCAGTGTGGGGGAAAAAATCAACAGATATTTATGTATATATAACTATATAACAATTACAGCACAGAAACAGGCCAATTTGGCCATCCTAGTCCTCACTTATCCAAGTACCCTCCTCTAATCCCACTTACCAGCACTCTGCCCATATCCCTCCATCCCCCTCCCATCCATATACTTATCCAACTCTTTCTTAAATGACAAAATTGACCCTGCCTCACCACCTTTCCCCGAAGCCCATTACACACAGTAACCACTCTCTGAGTAAAGAAGTTCCCCCTCATGTTACTCCTAAACCTTTGCCCATCAACTCTCAATCCATGACCTCTTGTATCCATCTCTCCTACTCTCAATGGGAAAAGCTTTTCCACATCAACTCTATCTATCCCTCTCATTATCTTAAACACCTCTATCAAATCCCCTCTCAGCCTTCTACGTTCCAAGGAATAAAGACCTAATTTGCTCAATCTTTCCTTGTCTTCCAGATTCTGAAACCCAGGCAACATTTTTGTAAATCTTCTCTGCACTCTCTCTATCTTGTTAATAAATCGGTGACCAGAACTGCACACAGTACTCTAAATTTGGCCTCACCAATGCCTTTTACAGTCTCATCATTACTTCTCAACTCCTAGATTCTATGCATTGATTTATATAGGCATGCATATGAAAGGCCTTCTTCACCACCCTATCTACATGCGCTCCTTCCTTCAAGGGACAATGCACTGTTTTTTCTAAATCTTTCTGCTCCACTGCATTCTTCAGTGCCATCCCATTTACCACACATGTCTTGCTTTGATTATCCTTTCTTTTTAAAATATTTTTATTAATTTTAATAAAACAGTTATTTAAAGAAACAATTTTTTTTCTGAAAGATCAGGAAATTGAGAAAGGGGAGATTGGTAAAGAGGAGTTGATGCATGGGGTAGATTAGACATGATCATATTGAATGGCAGGGTAGGCTATTTTCCTATTTTTTTGTGGGGAAAAAAATTGATGACTTGGAATTAAATGCAAGGTGTATATCAAGAAATTTGCAAATGCCACAAAAATTGTCCATGAGATTGAGAGTGAAGAAAAAAGGGAAGGTAAATCTCTACAGACAGATGAACCACGTCAAAAGGGAAGGTAGATCTCTACAGACAGGTGAACCACGACAAAAGGGAAGGTAGATCTCTACAGACAGGTGAACCACGTCAAATGGCAAGGCAGATCTCTACAGACAGGTGAACCACTTCAAAAGGCAAGGTAGATCTCTACAGACAGGTGAACCACGACAAAAGGGAAGGTAGATCTCTACAGACAGGTGAACCACGTCAAAAGGCAAGGCAGATCTCTACAGACAGGTGAACCATGTCAACAGGGAAGGTAGATCTCTTCAGACAGGTGAGCCACGTCAAAACGGAAGGTAGATCTCTAGCCAGGTGAACCACATCAAAAGCAGAAAATAGAATTCAATCTGGAGAAACTGAGGTAATGCATTGGCCATGGAACAGACAACAAGGCTGGGGACAAACTCAGCAAGTCAAATAGTGTCCCTTATGTAGCAAAGATAACGATACATAACCAACGATTTGGACTTGAGCCCTTCATCAAGATATGAAAAAATGTAGACAGGCACCCTGGTCCTACCCTGATGAAGGGCTTAAGCCTGAAACGTTGGTTATGTCTCTTTTTCTTTGCTATATAACGTACATAGATTTTCTACAACATTGTGATTTTACTTCAACCACGGTGCCTGCAGACTTTCGTGTTTTACCCCGAACAGACAGCAAATGATAGGGCATTGAAACGTGCAGAGGCCCGAAGAGAATTCAAGTGACAGGCCACTGGGAAATCAGGGTTATCATTATAGATGGATCATTATGGTGGGAAATTCTCGACTTAAAGAGTAGTTGGAAGTACCCAGCAGCCTAACTGCAGCTTGAACCTGATCTCTGAACATGCATTCTCCACCGAGTGGCATGTCCTTGGCAACTCCACCCCCACCCCCGGCCGACCTCAAGTCGATCCAACTCGATGGTAGAGGCCGACTGAGCTCATTTAGACGGCGGAAGCTTTTCTGGCCGGAATGGCTGAACGTTGTTGCATCGAGCATTGCCACTGGCTTTATTGGGTCTGGAGAACGTGAGTCGATCTTAGACACATCCTTCGAAACCACACCAACCAAACGAATGACAGGAGGTGAACCAGAAGTTAACCATGAAGTCGTGCTAACGTTTTAAAAAAACCCCGAACGAATAAATGTCCATTTTTGTACAAGAATCCTTGCCTAATGAATCCACTGGCGTAATTTGAGAGTTGGATGGAAAAGCTGCCACTGAGTCCCGAAGCAAACGTTCTCGCTGCATGTGACAATAAACTTGACTGCAATGCACAAACAACAGGAATTTGGGAAAATCATTCGGGGGTGGGATGTTTCTCGAAGAGAAGACAAAATCGAGAGGCATCGGGTTTCAACTGCCCACCAACTGCTTCTATGAAGAGCCTTCGAATTGTGTAAAATTGGTATTTCGGGAAGAAATTGAAGTGCACGATTCGTCGCCCCCTCCCAGGCGATTTGGAGCAAAGCTGAGCGTGTGCGATATTAATCTTTAATGTCTTCAAATTTCTGACCCAGGCCCATATTTGAACCATTCCGCGATGGTGCACACCACAACCCTCCAGCATTCAATCGCACGAAGAAATATTCAGCTCTTCTCAATACATCCCCATCCACACAAGTCGGAAAGTCGAAGGCACCGCACCCAGATTACTCATTCCTTGAGCCCGCTCCTCCTTAGAACTATTTTTGCCTCTAAACCACCCCATTTCACTGATCGCATTTCTTTCCAGCAGGTTTTTTTTTAAATCTTTTTGGAAAACGGTTTCAAAAATTAAAACGGCAAGGGTTCACTTTAAAATAACGATATGGTTCAAAAGAATGGAACTAAACGGAAATTGATTCTCTTGGCCACTGAGTCAATAACGAGCGGGTGCCCGTTGGACTAGAACTTCTGGGCACTCATCTCTGCAACAAACCGAGAGACTTATACTGAGAAAAAGTATACAGGGGGTGGGGGGGCATGTGTACAAATAGAAAGGCAGGGGACATATCCCGAGAAAGAGTAAAACTCCGCAGCACCGTTTTTCAAGTTAAAAACTCAGTGCTGGAGAAACTCTGCAGGTCTTTTTAAAACAAAAATACGTTGGTTATGTAATTTAAGAAAAAATCTTTGCGAGATAAATATATATGAAACAGTAACCTGTACAGCCCACCAAATGTGGAGATCAGCGAACAAATTAAAAAGAGAACTTCCACCCAAAACCAGACAGTGGAGGGAAAAAGAAGTTGCTTAAATATTAATACGTTAGACTTCATTTCAGCCCTTGTAAACTTCTCCGAAATTAATACTTATTGACATTTTATAAAAGATTATTTTAATATTCTTCCGGATAGATCTGTATCTGGTCTCCTTTTAAAAAAATCTTTTACTGAGTTTAATAGAATAATCCATATACAAGATATTAACAAAGCAAATTAAAACTTTAAATAAAGGTTAACGCAAATGTGGAAGCTTGCTTATTCGTTCTCTTCTCGGCGCATTCCAATTAGCGGTCAATTAAAGTTATTGTTCTTTGGTCGGCAAGATAGAAATGGCATCTGTGGGAATGGAACTTTTTGAAGATGTCCTCGTCGAAAATAAATGTCCGAATGAGGGTTCCGAATTCCCACGAAAACAAAAAATGAAATATGAGATTGCCTTTTAATTTTCTATGAAATATTGAAAATTAACCTTCTTCATTGTTTGTCTGAGATTGTAATAGTTTTTTTTTTAAAAAGTCAATGTTCTCACTAAATCTGCCCTAACAATGAGGCTGAAAACAGCAGAAAGTTAACTGCTTGAACAGTTTTATTCCAAGATGCACTTCAACCGGTTCGGCTGGACTCAGTATTAATTGTTCACTCTCATCAACACAAGCCAACTATATTTTTGTGGTTAATTTGAGAGTTCTGGAAAAATATTTAAAAATTTGATTAATGTTAGTAAGTGGGGGGGGGGGTAATCTATTTCTCACTCACCTCTAGATGGAGAGCAGCAATTTGTTTTATTATTTTGAGCTTTTGAAAAGGTTGGATTTTTAAAACTGTAGATACTGTGTAGCATGGAAGGTACATTATTATCCCCAATAGTTTTTATTCTGTTAATTTTAATCACAGCGTCGGAATCATCTGGATTCTCTGAAGACTTTTTGAAAGTGAAACACTGTTTACATTTATCCAACGGGGTCTTCCTTGATACTCGCTTCCTTTGGACTTTAAAAATAATCTGAACGTTGCTAAGGGCATTTCAGGATCATACTGCAACCTGTGCTAAAGAATGCATCCCTCTTCCCATCTCACATTCCTGGCAGACAGTCTCGCCGTCCTATTCCTGTCACCTTTGAATTGTGTGGACGACGGCTTTACGTCTGCTGGGGTGAGTGAGGGTGGCTGCCCCATAAGTCCGTCGACTTTTCACGTTATATCAAAGATTATGGAAATTAACGCTCCTATTTCCCCCACAAATATTTTCGTCTTTCCTGCTGTAAGGGCAGCCGAGTCCCCCCCCCCCCCCCCCCAATAATCAGTTAAGAAACGGTGCACCAACGCCTCTCCCAGCTTACCTTTCGCAAACTATTCGAATTTATCCTTTGATTAGTTTTATCCCCTCGCTAAGTGACTGGAATATAAGACACGAGAGTACAAGAGATTTGTTTTCAAGCATTTCTTCAGCTTTTGGTGTTTTGTGGTGCCCAAGTACGAATTCGGCTTCTTCAATCACACTTCCCCGACCCGACTTATTTTCGTTCTTGCCCTTGAGTAATGAACAATGATTCTCATTTAAAGACACAGACGCGCGCTCACACACGCACACACTCATATACACACACTCTCTCTCTCTCACACACACACATAAACATATTCACAAATACTCACACACACACAAACTTACACGCACACACAAACTCAAATACACACACATAGTCACACACACAGATTCACAAATACTCACACACAAATATACTCACACACACACACTCACTCACGCTTTTCGCTTCGAGGGGCTCCACAGAAACTCCACTGACCCACGACCAAAAGTGCGAATCGTCCAAATTAGCACCAGACAAAAGGGGCTCTTAAAGGCTCGTTCCCTGCGTGGTTCTACCATGCGAGGCTGTGCAGCTCGCTCCTTGACTAATTGTGAGCCCTGCTGGCTCACACACTTTAACGACCGCTAGAGGATAACCTGTGAAAACGTTTCCATCACAGCGAACTTTATTCTTACAATATTTCAGTGAACAACCTAAACGAAAGAATTTAGCGTTGTTAAAATATAAATCCAGGTGGTCAGATTATCTGATTTGTTCTCCACCAGCACGGTCCAGCATTATGTGGACCTTCACCAGAGTTGGAACAGAAATTTAAAAAATCGTTGAATGCACGGTCCGAGCGCAAAGACTGGTAATCGATCCAATACCTGCATGAACCGGTGTCCGCTTTCCTTCCCCAGCTCACGCTCCAAATCGCGTTGGCCAATTTCAAATCAGTTTCAGAGCCCAAATAGATACACAACATCTTTAAGCTGATTGGCCAAAAAGAGGCGGGTTAAAGCGTCTTCCACTCGCATCTGATTGGACATCAGTCGGGAAAAAATGTTTAAAGTAACTTATTTGTTGGAGGCGTTGCTTCCTTGCCTCCAGTTAATTACCTGTTTTGTTGAAGGTTGCCCTGCGCTCTTTCTCGCTGCTTGCTCGCTCCCGATCACTGCACCGTGCTCTCCTTGACCTTTAATGAATTGAACGAAGATTGAAAGAGAGAGAGAGAGAGAGAGAAAGAAAGACAGGGGGAGGGGGAGGGAGGGGGGTGGGGGGGGGGGGGAAGAGCGGCGTCATCCTGAGGATGGGAGATGAGAAGCAGCCGAAGATGGTTCCGAAGTCGACCTCGTTTAGCATCAAAAACCTCTTGCTCCCCGAAGAGGTTCAACCCAGTGACAACAGTCCGAACGCCAGGGCCAGCTTCCTGAGCTCCAAAAGCGGCGAGACCGAGAGCGGGGCTGTCAAGTCTGACTTTAAGTATCAGGACCACGCAGAGACCCAGGTCATCACGGAGGGGGGCGACCAAAAGAACGTGGAAAAGAAGCAGGGGAAATACGACAAGCCGCCTTTCAGCTATAACGCCCTGATCATGATGGCCATCCGCCAGAGCCCCGAGAAGAGGTTGACTCTAAACGGGATCTATGAGTTCATCATGAAGAATTTCCCCTATTACCGGGAGAATAAACAAGGCTGGCAAAACTCGATCCGCCACAACCTCAGCCTCAATAAATGTTTCGTCAAAGTGCCCCGACACTACGACGACCCCGGTAAGGGTAATTACTGGATGTTGGACCCTTCCAGCGACGACGTCTTCATCGGAGGGACCACGGGCAAACTTCGGCGGAGATCAGCCACGTCGAGGGGCAAATTGGCTTTCAAGAGAGGTCTTCGCCTTTCGACGGCGGGACTGGGCTTGGTGGAGCGGGGCAATCCCTTGTACTGGCCTCTGTCTCCCTTCCTCTCCTTACACCATCCGCACAACGGTCTCAATTACAACAGCGCTGCCTCCAGTTTTTTGAACCAGGCCCCCACGTACAGCTCCTTGCTCTCCGGCTGTGGATCGGGGGCCGACCAGATGGCGAGCGGGGAGCTCTCGCACCCGTTGTTAAGGGGATCCGTACAGTGCGGCTTGGCCAACGGGTACACGGTGAACCCTTGCTCCGTCAGCTTGCTGTCGGGACAGGCCGGCTACTTCTTCCCTTCCCTGCCTCACACGCAGGCGGTGCAGCATCAGAACGGACCTGGGATGGGCAATCCGGTTCCCAACTCCCCACCGGCAGCCTCTTCTCTTCTCTCCGAGACCCTCAGACCGTCCCTTCCCACCTTCCCGCCCGGACTGGGTTTGCCAGCTGGGTTTACCAGCTACCTGTCACAGCAGAACGGAGGGGCTCCCAGCAATTCCTTCTTGCACTGATCTAGGCCCCGGACGTGACAAGTGGGTAGCAAAACAACGCACTGCAAACCTATAGCTGCACCTTACTTCAGGAAACCCGCGCTGACACGTTTGCGAGATTATTATTTCTGGGGTCGAATCGAAATTTGACTTTAAATTGATCTGGAAGAAAAAAAAAACACGAATTAAAAGGACTCGAGGCTGTAGTTTCATCTTGTAATCCTAATAATATTTAACGTCGAAGGTATCTTGCACACCTGCTACTGGGAACGGCACCCAAAAAAGCGTCTGCCTTTTTTTTTACTAGTTTAAATGGAGAGGGAAAGAAATAATGCAACCGGTTTGCTTTGTAATATTAATGCGACAAAAAGGGAAACCGTTACCTTTAAGCTGAAATCTGGACTTCTCTTTAACCAGAGCTAACGCTATTGCATAATCCAAACGGTTGGAGTAAGTTTGGTTTTTTCTTTCGAGTGTTGGACAATATTTATTATTTATAAAAATGTGTATATATACATAGATATGTATTCATAATTTAATAAGTTGCACAACTCTGATGACCATTAAGTTTTTTTTGTGCGAATTAATTCTCTTGGAAGGAAGTAAAAAAAATAGGGTGACTTGTTGTGTTCCTATCTAAAATGGTTGCACCATTTGTTTCGTTGCTCTCTATAAAAAGCGCCTTAATAAACAGTCAGACAGGGTTTCTGTACAACTTGGGCATCTGTGGAAATGTTTATTTTCTTCGCTTCGCACCCAGTCTCGAATCGCCGAAGCCCTTCTTCGCATTGCTGGGGATTGCAATAGAAAACCTCATTTCATGCCTCTTGAGCATCGCTTCTTTTGTTTTGTAAGAGGGCGAGTGTGTGTGTAGTGTGGATGGGTGCTTTGCAATGTCTTCAACGCGGCTGATATCATGGCAAAGAAAGCAGAAGCGCGGAGGCCTCGTCTTCCTGCTGGAGGGAGGGTCAAATCCGTTCAGTTATAATTAAAGGGTGAACGGACTTTGTTTTATTTTCCCTGGTGCATGTGTCCTCGGTGCTTGACGACAGGTGCTATCGGCGTAGATCTTTTTGAAGTGTGAAAATGCAAGGAATTAAAATTAAGCCCAACTCAGGAATGGTGGAATCCTTCGTCTTATGGGCCAATAATAGTTGCTCCTATTTGTTCCAAAGATCACGTGCACATCTCCCTGCGGCGATGGCCCGGGCAGCAGAGTTGCTTAGGCGAGGTTTTCCTCTATTGCGGTTGGATTCAGCGTCGTTGCTCCCACGTTAGGGAATGGTTTGCGATAGTATAATCGAGCCAGCTGTCCAGGCGTAGTCCGAATCTGGGGAATGCATGAGGTCCGACCTGGAAGTGAGTGAACCGCGGGTTGAACCTCAGCTCACTGCGGCCACGGGTCAAGCCAGTGGCTCTGTCGCTGCCTGGGGTTGGGAGGGGGGGGGGGGGGGGGTTGGAACAGGGCGCTTTGCTCTGCGGTAATTTTTTTTACGCGACTGGGCACCCTGCTACCCCGCATTTCCTCTCCGGTGCAGTGAGCCTGGTAAACACGGCATTTGATGGAAAGCGGTGAGGACAGGCCAGTAGAGTCTCCGCAGTCGGAGCTCCTGGATATCCGAGCAATGTTTCGTGGCAAACAATGGAGAAGGAAACTTCCAAAACTTTGGCGAGGGAAGGGAAATAGTCGCTTTGCATCGTTGTTGAGTCGTGATATCGGCAACTGAGAGAGGATGTTTAGTTATTTATGTCAATCAGGAATCCTGTCCTGAGACGAACTCTACACTGAAAACGACGCTTTAGAATTGAATGTTTTCTAATTAAAAGAAAATAATCCCTTGTCACCCCGTTTCCAAGTTGTTCGTGTGCCCCGTTGGAAACAAAGCATTAACCCCTCGTCGGACTTCTCTGACAAATCCAACCCGATGTCCATCCTTTGTCTGAGCCGTGCACTTTGGATTCGCACACCAACGGTTCCTAGACTGAGTTTATTTTGTCTTACTTTCCTTCGGCGTTGTTTTGAAGCATTTAGAACGACATTTTATTTGCTCGTGGACTAGTGGTAGAAAATGGGTCATCGATACAAAAGGAAGACTTGGGCTCACGCCGAGATGCAGTAATGTTGCAGCCTCGAAGGACTAGTTTCAGTATAAACTGACAAATTACCCCAATAGGAAGAAATACATAGAAAACGACCGTGTACGTGCACTTGCTGTAGGCCATTAGATGCACTAGTCTACTTCATTATGGCCATTGCACAAAGCTGAACACTCGCAGCAACACAAGAAGGACGCCTGTCTTTAATTTTTACATCACAAAAAAAAATAATAATCGTATTGCATTCAAAGCAAACTCCCGGTCAGTGCCCCGTGTTCCCTGATGTTGCAGCATATTGGCTGTGATTAAGCTTTCTTCTCCCGTATATCTTCCTTGAACCCAGGCGGCGAATCTGATTCCTGATAATTATCTGCTTTCACAACAAAATTATCAAAGGAGTAAATGTTTTTTTTTTGATGTTCAAAGACTAAATATCAGGAACATAAATGCAATCTTTCATTATTCTGATCCGCCCTCCCCTGACGTGCACAGGTAAATTTGGACACACCTTCAATTGGATACTTTCTGATCATCATACGTCATAAACTTTCAGAATTCCCCCCCCCCCCCCAAATTATTTGGTAACTTTAAAAACTCGGGAGTTAAAACGAGGTAGAATTAATAGCCCCTCTGATCAGGAGACTGAAGATGCCGAAATCTGGCGCAAATGAAATAAACGGCTGGAGAAACTCAGCAGGTCGAGTAGCATCTGTGGGGCGAAAGCAGTTGTGGATGTTCTCACCTCTCCACTATAGATGCTGATCGATCCGCGGAGTACCCTTTACGTGCAATTTTTCTGAAGTTTTAGCCATCCCAGCACTTGATAGGCCTTTCAAAGTCTGGAAAATCATGAAGGCATTTTTATATATATATATATATGTGTGTGTGTAAGACAATGAACGAGAGAAATGCCAGGGCAGACAGGAAAGATTTGGGTGACGCGAATTTGAGTCAATATTAAGGTATCCTCGGCGCAACGTATTTTAGTGGAATTCTCCCTCTTACAATATTTTTGTTGTAATTTTTTTTCCAAATGTCGAACTCAACTTCCCTGTTCGGTTTTGTCCTGAAAAAAAGTTCTTCCTAATCTCCTCCAGTTTGCTTTCCTTGAGTTATGCCTGTTCATGAGTGTCAAATGGCCCGAACAGAGAGCAATGTATTTATTGAAATAAACTGAGCTAATTTCTTGGCAACTCGGCTTTGCTTTTGTTGAATACAAATCAGTTCCCTAAAGATGACCAGGCCCTTATTCCTGGCATCTGCCATTTTGATTAAGATTATGTTTCATCGACCCAATCTCTCCCAAATAAACCGAAATAATCTTTAAATCGCCCGTATTAATCCTTATTTTTAAAACATTGGTTTTTTTTTAATGGTGCAGAAACATTTAATCTTGCTGCCGTGGCTAATTGTCAACAAATAGCAATATTATAACAGATCGTTTGAAATGGTTTGCCTGTCTTGTACAGAACTAATCACCACCTACCACTAGATATAATATAAACCATGATGCCACTTTGACCTGAAGCAAACCTCCCATCACTTTTTTACGCCCCCTGTCTCAAGAATTATCCCCGATGTCACCTCTATTTCCAGAGACATGTTACATATTTTTAATACTTGGGACGCCACTTGTACAGGCTCTTTCTTTTTTTAAAAAAACTTTATTTATTGAACAAAAAAAAACAAATATAGAATAAAATGTAAAATTAATATAAAGTTTTATCCTTATATACCCCCTCCCATTCCCTCCCTCCCAACTCCCCCCCACTAATCTACCCCCAAAGTCCCACCAGTTCCCTCCTCCTCCAATCGTCTCCCGTTCAAATCTCTTTCAAATCCTCGTCTAGAACTGAGTCTACCTCCACCAGTCCAGACCGAAATTTAACAAAAGTACAATTAAATTAATCTCCTCGCAGATTATTCTTTCGTGGCAATTGCCTTCAATTCCTGCCCTCTGGGTAGAAACCGTAATTGGAACTCTTCCCCGCCCCACAACCCCGTAAGTTTCTAGAGGGAATGCCACAGAAATTTTGCTCACATGAAATGATTTTGCCAGCGAATAATTGGATTTGCAAAGCTGTTGGAAGAGTTGGGATTTCGGTTGCCCCGATTAGATTGAACCAGCATTTACCACCAATCGTCATTTATGGCGTTTCTTTAAAAATGTAGATAAAACACACGCAGACTGGGGAATGTTTACTTTGAAATACACGAATAGACGTCGTTAGCTACCGTGCAGATCGAATCACTTTGGAAGAAATCGCTTGTCCTGTTAGAGTTCTAGCTGGCTCGCTAACAGAGCAGCTCGTGTTTGTGAACTAATATTAGAAACGTGGAAGTTTTCCTCCTGAATTGAGATTTTGCTACATTACTGCGTCACCTCGAGGTTTTCCAATAGGAAGCTTTATTCTTCTATGTTGGTGCTTGCGTCTTCGTGTAGTTCTAAATTTGTGCGCGCACGGATGAACCGGTGCTTGTAGGGACCTGTGCCCATGTGCCTGAACGTTTGGAATTGCGGACGGACCTGCGGGCAGCTGCATTTGTCCGTCGGCCTGAGTCTGTATCAATCTGTGTACCCATGTGCATTCATGCCTCTGGCGGTGTGCGTAGGAGTCTAACTCTATCCGTGCGCGTATCTTAATATTTGTACCTAACTGTGGTTACAGATTCCATATTTATATTATTCCATATCGTTGACAATGTTCACACGCCCCTATCTATAAATCTGTCTGGGTGCCCGAACATATATCCCAGCTACTTGCGTTTCCCTCCATCCCCGTCCCTTGGTAGCGGTGTGTGGCGGCTCCGGGTCGTGGCACATTATTGAACGTCTTGAGAAGTGTTCGAAAAACAAATGCGGTTTTAAATAGTCCTTTCATTTCGTTTTTATTACGACCAAGCCGCAGAACAAGAAAGGTCAGCTGGCAAATTCAGGAGGGAGCATCAAAAAGATTTAATGCCGGGAGCGGCAACTAGATTTTCAAGCGGTTAAAGGTAATGCAGAAGTTAAAATTACATGAAAGATACATATTCAGGGTATATTAAACACTCTTCTCCGGAAACCGCCCGTTTTAGCATTTCTAACAATAAACCGACTGACCCTCCGCAATTTACTCGATCCCGCGCGGGATTTATAAATCGAAACGAGGATAAATTAGAAGAAATAGTTTGGAAATAAAATATGATGCGTTTTAAAGGTAGAATAAATGAGCATAATACCGTACCCCTTCCCCTGAACCTACGTTCTCTAGCCACGGGGAAACATTTCCTACTATCTAGCTTATCTGTGCCCTTCCAAATGTTGTGTCTCCCCCCCCCCCACCCCCCCCCCCCCTTATCAGGCTCGTCAAAGGAAATAATTTATTTTCAACTTTTCATCGATGATCTTTTCCATTAAAAATGAACTACATTGATTTGGAACTGTTAAATTCGAACTATTTGAATTATATTGGTTTTGTTTACCATTTATTGATGGAAGGTGCCCGTTTATCAGGTTGCGTACACTTATTGGCATTTCAACGGCGAGCGGAGCCTAGAATATAACTGTGGAGTTTGTTTCTAGAGGCATCTGGTCAGCGTTTACTGGCGCCCATCGATGGAGCTGAGGATCCCCATCAACGGGAGGACGGGCCTGATAGGGAGACACAACATTTGGAAGGGCACAGATGGGATAGATAGTAGGAAATGTTTTCCCGTGGCGAGAGAACGTAGATTCAGGGGAAGGGGTGAGGTGCGTGGGCTCTATAACTCTCTGACTTTAGATGCTTATCTTTCCCCCTTGCTCACTGCCTCAGAAAAAGCCACATTACCATTAATGGAAGGAACCCCAAGGTGATAAATCACATAATCCCGTCTTCCTCCACCTCCTTCTCTCCATCTGAACAACTCTTATTACATATTTCGTGGTGTCGTCCAAAAATATCTCCTCCTCCTCCAAACTCCTTTCTTGTTCTTGATTGATACATCTGGAGCGTTTTTAAAACTCGCAAACGATCTTCGTGGATATATCGCGAGTCACGGAAACAAAAATAAACGAGAGCATTAAATTAAAGAGAGGAGGTTGCATGGATGCGTTTTATAATTAATTGAGAAAAGAAAATTGTGCTGTTTAAAATGTTAATTGGATTGCATAAGGGTAGGAACGGAAAAAATTAGAAACTATGCCATGAAGTGGGCTAAATCATAGGAAAGGTTTTGCTTGGTGGGGGGGGGGGGGGGGGTGGGGAGGCGGTGGTGAATTACATTCACAAAGTTAGAGCTCGGCCTTCTAGAAGTGGCCAGGAAGTATTACTTTATTCACAGAAAGTACATCTTCCTCTCCCTCTCCCAAGGCAGGTGGGTTCGCAGTCAATGGCAGCCATCAATAGAAACCCGACATTGTAAGTATCAGGAGAAAGGCAGCAATATGGAGTTATGCAGATCAGCTTTGAACTAATTGAATGGCCAAATCGAATGACGTATTCAGGTTCCTAATGAGAATATAAGAACCCAAGAAATAGGAACAGGAGTAGACCATCTGACCCGTGGAGCCTGATGCACCATTCCATGATAATGGCTGATCTGGCCTAGATTCAGCTCCACTTACTGTTTCCATTCACCCTTAACTCTCCTGTCAAAGTGGAGCTGAGGTGGCTTAATAAACAAACACCAGTACCGCTGCAGATGTGCTTTTTTAAATTCACTTTTTTGCAAGAAACACTGCCATCAACAGTTAGTCTCACGCCAAGTCTGCCTGTTTGTTGATGGGTTGTATATTTGTACAGATACATTTCAACTTGCTAAAGCATTCAAACTGAGTCTCCATATCAGTACATTTATTTTAAGAATTCTCTTAATCAGGGTCCAGTCCCTTACCCAATGTTGCCAAATATTGAGGGTTTTTTTTTAAAGAGGCGGTAACCAAATGAATTGATGAAGATTGTAGATGTAGTATATATGAATTTTAGTCAGGCGTTTGAGTCCCCCCATCTCCCCCATGAGAGACTCGTTCAGAAAGTCATGAGATCCATAGAACCCTGGCTGTGGATTAAAAATGGGCTTGCCTAAAGAAAGCATAGAGTAGCAGTGGATGGAAAGTATTTTGCCTGGAGGTCAGTGACTAGTGAAGTTCTGTTCTGGGACCCCTGCTCTTTGTGATTTTTAAAAAAAATAAATGACCTAGAATGATGGGCCAGTAAGTTTGCAGATGATACTAAGGTTGGAGGAATTGTGGATGGAGCTGAAGGTTGTCGAAGGATACAGACGGGATGCAGAATTTACGTGAAAGTGGCAGATTGGATAAGTGTGAGCTGATGCATTTTGGAGGTCAACCCTGAAGACTGAGAACAGCGTGGAGGAAAAGAGGGACCTTGGGGTTCAAATCCGTACATCTCTCAAGGTTGCCGTGCAGGTTGATAGGATAATTAAGAAGGCCTATGGGATGCTGGACTTCATTAGTCGGGGGATTGAGTTTAAGAGTAGATATCATGTTGCAACTCAACAAATTCTGGTGAGACCTCACTTAGAGTATTGTGTTTAGTTTTGGCCACCTCATTATAGGAAGGTCGTGGAAGCAACGGAGAGGGTGTAGAGGAGGTTTACCGGAATGTTGCAAGATTAGCAGAGCTGGGACTTTTCTCTTTGGAGTGAAGAAGGGCGTGAGGTGACCCAATAAATTCTGAAAGACATGAACAGGGTAAACAGCCAGCGTGTTTCCCCAAGGCGTGTGCAGCGAACATCTGTACGAAGTGAAGGAAGGAATGTTTAGGAGAGACATCAGGATTAAGTTTTTTCTAAAAAAACAAAGTATTGTGGGCGTCTGAAATGCCTTGCCAGATGTGGCAGCATTAGGGACATGTAAGAAACTCTTAAGCATATAGATGGAAGTAAAATAGAGAGTTACGTCGGCACCACATCGCGAGCTGTACTGTATGTTCTATGTTCCAGCAAAGGTTAAAGCAAAGGGAGCCCAATAACGCCTAACTGGGATGCCTTGCCCTGCAGTGTAAACTTTCTCTGAAATACCAGTGAATGAACCTGCCGCTTCTATAATATCCGCTTTTCATTTGGATCTTGGTCATCTTGAAGCGAGAGCGTAGACTTGCTTCGAAACCAAAGTCCTCCCGGGAGCAAATCTATTTTCAGAGGTTTGTGTTGTTCGACACTGCCTTGGCTTTCTCAGAGCAAGGTTAGCCGTCGGTCTGCGGAGAGGGAATGACTGTGGCGCCAACAGCTACGGCCCCAGGAGAGCCACGCGTCAATCCGTGACTGCATTTTACAAAAATATATTTCTGTTTGTTTTGACTGATTCAAAGTTGTGTTCCTTGATTCCTATCATCAGATCGAAAGTGCCTTGTGGCCAGAGATGCCATCCCTCCTTTTAAAAACGGGAAGAGATGGCATCAGTTTTAATGACGTCCCCCTCTCACCTTTCCGTTTAATAATCACCACATGTTGCGCCTTCCAGTAAGCAGTTTTGTAGACAATCTTTCTCTTCCAATAAGCTCCTTAATACACGCCAGATCTCACTCTCCCCATTTTCTCTCGAGCAGAGTGAAGTTACAATAATCGAAGCTAATTAATAGGACCAAATTGGAGATTTCAAAGCATTTCCTGATAATAAATAAGCCAGAGGCGGAACGTATCAAAATCAATCAAATAGTAGCAATGAACTCCGAGCATCCTCCAACCGGATGGCATTAATACCATTAATCTGGCTTTCGTTAAAACATCCCCACCCCCTTCTTCTCCCATAGTCTCTCCATTCCCTGTCTCCTTTCGGACAGACATGATAAATTCAACCTAGTCCTTTATCACATTCAATTAGCACCTTTTGTTGGTCTGGATTCCACCCCCCATTGTTTTCATTCTGAGACTTTCTGATGTATCCTGCTCCTGGCTTTTCTGATTTTTCAGGCCCGAAAGGACTTTGTCCCCTTTAGATGCTGAATAACCCAGCAGATTTCCACCAGTAATTACGATTATGTCTGATACAGACCAATTGGTTAAATTCTGTGGTGATGGTGGTGGAGGGGGGGGGGGGGGGGGGGTGGGAGAGAGAGAGAGAGAGAGAGAGAGAGGACATCTACAGAAGATTCTGCAGTCAACCTTCACCCATGGTGAGGCCGTTTTCATTCAACAAGATGTGCTTCTGTAAAGTATTTGAGGTTAGTGCCGTCAGAGGAGCAATATCATACACATTGATTTCTGCAGGCTTCGCTTGACGTAGGACAGATGTTTTCATGGAAATGCTAGGGCGCAGAAAGGGGCCGTTCGGCTCACAGAGTCTGTCCAGTGGAGCCATCCCAAAAACCCATCACAGCGTGGACATTGGATATCTGGCAGAGTCAAACAGAGTTGACGTTTCAAATCAGAACGGTTCCAAAGCGTCACCTCTGACCTGCTGAGTACCTACCTCCTGTACTTTGATCTCAATGCCACCCCTGTCAGTTAAACCGCGGTGAACGGCGGCGAACATTCACACTCCTTGAGGAAGTAAAACATGACCGACCCCATGGTTAAGTCCAAACTCAGCAGGTCAAACTGTGTACTTTCTATGGGAAAGATAAAGATACTGTATAGAACCAACTTTTCGGGGTTGAGCCCTTCATCAAGGTAACCTCATTCTTAATTTTTTTTAGTTTGATATAATAAGTAACCTCCTTAATTCACACTCCTTAATTTCATTTTCTCCGACGCTTTGCAGACGAAGAATAGCGGTACACAGATTGTATCTGCTTCTTAGCCGTAAACCTGCTCTGGTAATGTTCTGTGTTGCTACAAACCACAATAAGACATTCAAAAGTTTCGCCTATCAATACAACAAATTACCCTTCTGTTCATTAATTGAATGTTACTCCCACTCGCCGTCTAAAGGTTAAGGCTGTTGGTCAAAGCGCTCAGAAACAGGTCTTTGGCCCACCGACTGATCTCATTCACTCGTATTAGGTCAGTTGCCTCATGTGGCCTGGTTTCGTTTTCAATCCTTGCGCCAGGTACATCCCGGTTCCCAATTTCTAGATATTAATAATTTCAACCCATTATACTCTAATAGCTATGTGTCAACGCCAAAGCCCACAATTCATGTGATGGCAGAAAGAGTTAAAATGTCTTTCCATAAAGGAAATATCTGGCACCTCCATGGGAATTCTCAGTGTTTATAGGCGAAATAGACAAAATATATGTGGAGTCTACATGGAAAGCAACACAAAATTATACAGCACGATTAGAAGCGCAATGAAACTTTCGGTCCCTGTTGGTTTATGTCTGTTATAACGTGCGAGCACTCTTTTGAACATTTTGTCCACTTTCCTTGGTGCATGTGATTCCTGGCGCATGTCCCGACCCAACCTGATCGAGAACTAATCCAGAATAAAGACGCATTTTCAGAAAGGTACTTATTTTCGATGTGCCGATTTAACTATTTGAAAAGATGTCTAATTGGGATTAAAAATGTGCAATAGGTGACTTCTCGAAACAGCATAACCGCCTCATTTCGTATTGAGCCAGACCTTGATGAGGGGCTCAAGCCCGAAGCGTCGGTTATGCGAGATCAAGGACACTGTTTAACCTGCTGAGTTGCTCCAGCTCTGTGCTTTACAAGTAGCCAGTCTGATTGGTTTGATCCTGGGTGTTTTCGTTTGTTGTGTGTTGGGCTTTGTTATGTCTTGGATTCTATTGGGATATACTGACCTTTTAAAAAAATTCGTTCATTTAAATTCTACACGGCTTTTATTATTTTCTAATCTATTCCACGTTCTCTCGCGTGACAACATCAGGCAACGTTACATTATAAAGTTACTTCGAGAAGAAAATATTACCAGTTGTCGAATCCTTTACCTCAATCTCCGGACAACACGTTATACTCACCATATGTTTATTCATGAAATACGAACCAAACATTCAAAGGGGATTCATATATGTTCGGTAATGAGCCTGAGTCAGAAATTTAATCTTGTGGTTCTTGTGAATAGATATAAAGCACAAAAAGTTCCTTCCGAGAATTTCTCGCAGCGTATCAAGCGTTCGACTGGTAATGTTGTCCATTGTCAAGGGTTGCTCTTGTTCACAGGAAATATGGGTGCAATACGTTGTTCCATGCTTAGTCCCTTGTCTTTGGACAATCATTCCCTCCCGGAAGAAATGAATGGTTAGCTCTTCTGTTCATTTCAAATATATTTTAATTTTACATTACCCATATTTGCGTGTCCCGAATCAAGTGGCAGCTTTTGACATTTGCTTGTAGAAACCAATCCATGGAATATTCAGTACTGTTCAAGGCATGGATCTTTGCACAGCTCTTTCAAATTTTTCTATGCCATGAGTTTAAATAATATTACAAATATTTGTTGAGATCTATCTCTCGACCTCAGTATAGGGAAACACAGACGTCAGAATCCTGAACAAACAATGAATAGGGGCACTCAGCGGACTATGGGTACAAATCGTCACTTCGAGTTGAAATCCTTTATCAAGACTAAGGAGGAATAGGTGACATTACATCTATAGAAGGGGGGGGGGGGTAGAGGAATGAGATGGGGAGGGTTCCAGAGGTTAATACATTTGTAATGTTCAAACCAAGATTGCAAATCATTTACTTACTTTTTAATTGTTGAATTATATAATGAAAAATGGCAATTATTTAAGGCACGCAACTCTGGATTATAACACTCGGGATATAAAATTATCGTTTCAAATTTCTTGGGCAGTTGGATAAGTTCGACTAGTTTAGTCTTTCGTAGAAGATATTTAGGCGTTTTCACTGTGAGTTTTACATTGTTTAATTATCTCTTAAATCATGACCTTGTCAACTCTTAAAATGTAATTAATGAACTCAATGTTCACTTAAATGGGGAATGTCACTCGGATCATTTTCTCTGCCCTTTAACCTAAACACAATCATATCCATGGGATGAGCCGAACAAATGGTTGATTGGAAATTGCAATGCAATCCCAGTGAAATGTGAAAATACTTCGAACAGCTTCTTGCACTCAAAGAGTCCAATATATTGTTTAAAACGCCCTTTGAGATATGATAAAATTGCAGTGGGCGCGATCTAAATGCAAGCTGTCTCCCCAGTCTATAATCTGTGATACTGTGCGGAACATCCAACAGGACCCGTTCGAAACATTTCAAAAATTGGCCTTGAATCAACTGGATTGCTTTCCATATGTTGTTTGGGGTATATGACGGCGTCCGAGACCATAATCCGCACATAAAATGCTCTTATTATAATGTTTATCACGCCTCAATAACTCGTTGGTGCACTTTACAAATGGGATGACATAGACACGCTGACAGGAAAACAAGCTGTTGAATCGAATTCGGTGAAATGCCATAATTTTAATACTAGATTTCACATCATTTAAATTACATCTGCTGGAAAAGCCACCAGTTTATGGGTTGATCAATTTATACAGAGCCAATAAGTCTTAAAAACAATATTTTTTTTGTTGAAACCCCGTTGGGTTCAGTGTCTTTAACAGGCCGATGAAATCACTAAAAATACCAACTGAACCAATCTCTCTCGCTTCATTGAGGACAATATGTACATGGATGTTACCTGGATTAGAGCTTAAATTATGAGAGACAGGTCGCGCTGCTTTATTTTCGAGACGGGAGTCGAGGCGAGAGGGTGTCTTTTTAGAGATACAAGTATGTAAAATAATGAGGGGCAAAAATAAAATGAAGGGTCAAAGTATTTTTTTTCCAGGGTGGGGAAGATTTTTCCAGGGTGAGACGGGGAAGCCCCCCCCACCAACAAAAAGGTCTTTGAAACGAGCGGCTAGAGGAAGATGGGTTCATTTGGAACGTTCATAAGTACAGTGCTTGAACAGGGAAGTTTTGGAGCCAAATGGGACAACCTCGGGGAGACAACTTGGTGGCCATGGACGAGTAGGGCCGAAAGGCACGTTTCGGTTATGTACAACTTGATAAATATATATATATTTATAAACTGAATCTGACAAATTCTGGGCACCTGCCCTAAAATATACTTGGGCATTTGTTTGTTTGTTTAAAAAGGTTGCCTGTGAAAGATCGATGTTTCTGCTAAATTAGAAAAATGATATAAACACGCGTAGATATGAATCAGGAATGTGAGCAGCCATTCGGCCCCTCGAGTTTATGCTTCCATTCGCTAAGATTAAACATAATCTTGTGGTTACCTCGACTCCTGGGTTCTTCCTATCCCGACATCTTTACACCAAATCCCTTCGCCTGCTCTGAACGGGAGAAACATCAACTTGAAGTAAGGACCCCACTCATTCCAGATTCCCCCACAAGGAGAAACATGCTCTTTACGGCCACCAGAACTAAAGATCTCACAGGGTCTCCTTCCGTGCTGTAACCACGTTGTTGTGTGGATAACAGGTCGTTCAAATGTAACAAAAAAACCCAAAAAGTCAGCGAGATGCAGGTTCTTCTCTGATTTGCACAAATCTGTTGGCAACCGCAAACCAAATTCTAAGATTTAGAATTAAAAACAGGACTCTGGGTCAGGAAATGATATTCCTTTGCGAATGCTCATATATTTAAAAGGTTTTTTTTTCCAATATTGTAGACGAATTTTGCTTCTTTTTGAAATGAGCAGAAAATTAGAAGTAAACGAAAACAGACCAGGGAGCAATTCGAACAACGGGGAATGTTCGTTCATGCAGCGATACTTCTGCTGACAGCCAGACTGAATTGCCTCGGAGAAGAGTCGGGGGGGTGGGGGGGAGATGGTCGCGTTGCGAAATTTCTCAATAATTTAGATAAATGGTGTTAATTTGCAGACTTGTGTCTGTGGCAGCTCGGCAGCCCAGTGATTAGACTCCATAGCAGAAACATGTCTGGGGTTTTTTTTATTGCAGGTGGAGGACGAGGGTGGTTGTTTGCGAATGGTATTTATTTCAAGGGGGAACTTTATCGGCGAAAGCACCAGTCCGCCGTCCGTCCATGCCCTGCATCTTGCGACCCACGCCCCTTCCCCTCCCAAAACACCTCCCGGATCTTAAAGCTCACGACGCTTTTCTTAAATGTACAAAAAATGGACAGCATCGTGAGGAGTTGGAGTCTGATCATTCTTTAGGTCAGTTGGGGCTCACGTTACTGAGTGGAACCGGTTTCACAATTCGGGCTTTTATTTGAACGGTCAGACTATTCAGCGATAAGAGGTAACACTCCCCGTGACCACAGATAGTGAAGGCGAGAGATGGACATACCGCCAGATGGAGAGGCAGGCAGAGAGATACTGGAGGTAGAGCCTTATCAACGATGCTGGAGACTTCAGCTAATTGTTGCTGAATACGGTTGACAGATTAAAAGGGCGCCTGCAGCTCTTGTTTTCTTTTGCCATTTTAGTCTTAAATTAAAAAAAATCCGTATTAACCATATAACCACTTACAGCACAGAACAGGCCAGTTTGGCCCTACTAGTCCATGCCGGAACAAATCCCCTCCCTCCTAGTCCCACTGACCAGCACCTGGTCCATACCCCTCCAATCCTCTCCCCTCCATGTAATTGTTTCGTTTGGGCCTGAGCCCTTCTTCCAAACTGTAGCTTCTTGTCTCATATCCTTGTAAATTCCTCAATCCACGTTTGCTATGGAAATCTCTCATGTAAACCAGTCCTCCTAATTTATTGTAGGAGCGTGTGACTGTTCTCCAAACCACTCGAGTTCTCGAAACACTTTTACATTTGACAATTTACGTTTAATTATTTTCCATTAATTGAGACTTCCGAAGAGCGAAAGGAAAGGTTTTAACATTTTTGTTTAGAACGCGTGACAAGAGTTCGCAAATCTTGTGGCTTTTTTTTATTCCTCATGAAAAATCTCAGCCTCAACAAAAATATCTAGGTTTTGTTTTACGTTTTTACTCAGCTATTCCATAAAAAGGAATTAATGGACATTTGCTGATCGGTGGACTCTTTGCTTAAGGGCCGATTTCCCTGCTTTCTAATTTTATGGGTTCCGGGAATTTGGACAATACATTTGTCTCCTCCCTGAAGAAAGAAAAGATGGTTTCCCCACAGCATACCTGATCAAGGTATATTTCGAAATGCTTCGTTTCCAGTGGGGTTGGCTGAATATGTGTGTACTTTAAGAGCAAGGGAAATTGAACATTGCAGAAAAGAAACAGCTTCACATCCCACTTTAAGTAATCCCTATGCCATTGGTGCTCTGTGATAAGTAAGGGATTGCTTAAGGTGGGATGTGAGTTGGAAGGGAAGATTGAGAATTACTGCTCAAGACCCAATTGTCACTGAAATATTTCACTTGAGAAAATTTGTAATTGGCCCATTTCCTTTGGAGTTTTGAAACTGTGCACATAACGAGTCAATTAGATACGATTAAAACAGTGGCTTTCAAACTTTTTTTTTCCACCCACATACCATCTCAAGCAATCCCTTACTAATCACAGAGCACTTGTGGCATAGGGATTATTTAAAGTGTTATGTGAGTGGAAAGAAAAAGGTTGAGAATCACTAAGTCTAAACTAAATATTTTTGACTGGCCAGTAAGAAAAATAAACCAGGTCAGAGAGTGAAAAATAATGGATCCTGTTGGATGTTAATGCAAGTTTAATTTTCAAAATAAGCACATATTTTTTTTGCCAATGGCTAAGTTTATTGGTGGATGAAGATAGTAGATACCAATCCAGAAGAATTTGGTATTAGCTGAACAATTAGTTGGACCAACAACTTCTTGATCAGTGAGTGAAACACTACAAAGCAATTCACAAGAGTTTTATTAAAAATAATTTGATATGGAGCCACAAGGAGATGTAAGCAGTTGATCAAAAGAGGTGGGGGTTGTCATGAAAGAGTATAAAAAGGACAAAGCAAAGGGTTGTTTAGTAAGGAAATTCTGGAGCATGGAGTCTTGCCAGCTAGTAATGGTAACTAAAGACCACATCAAAACTGGAAGAAATTAAACATCTCAGAAATGGGCCAAATTGCAGTGATAAGGAAATGCAAGGCCTCAGAGATATGAAAATTTAAAACATTGATGTATTGCTTTAAGGAGAATTGATGTGGGCCAATAATTGCAGTGTAATGGATAAAATGTGCTTAAACATGGGCACAAGCTTTGAATAATCAGATCCTCAGAAAGAAGGGAGCAACCAAAGCCAGACAGGAGAGCACTGAAATTGTCTCCAGCTACAGATGGTTCAACCTGCAAATGTACAGAGACAAACCAGAGTCCGGTAATCTGTCTGTGATAGAAATAGAGAGTTAAAATTATGTTACAGAAATGTAAACCAGTGTATCCTTGGGATCAAATATGGCATTATATGTAAACAGCCTTGTTTAGTTTCTCATGGGTGCAAGAACGAGCAATGGGAATGGTTGCAAGGGCATGGATCTTTGTCAAGGGGAATAAGCCTAAACGTAGGCATTGGCTAGCACATGCCGCCATTTGTGAAGTTTTGTTCCATTTTGTGTCAATAATAAATTTTCTTTACATTTCTATAGAAACATATCCAAAGCCAGCCCCAGCGTGTCAGTCAGTTCAGTTTTGTGTCTTCCAGCTGACCAGCCTTTACTGTGGAACTTCGGTTTTCTCAATATTCTAAATGGCTTTATTATTTACATAAAACTATCTACAACCTTAAAATAGAGCATCATATAAAACAAAATGCAGTGACTCTAAGATGGGAATTATAAATCCTTATGTATTTTAACAAAATGCCAACATCCAAATCCTTTGCCTGATAGGTTGTCTTAATGCCCCAAATGCAACATCATAGATAGATCAACACATCACTAATGAATGGCACAATATGAGTCCATTCAACCCATCAAGTATTGATAATTAAGTTAAAGGATGGTAAATGAGATAGGAGCAGAACTTTGGAAACTGGATCCCAAAGATTACGTGCATCCAGATATTTTGTTACAGTCAATTGTTTAGACAAGTCATTACTAGGGCAACTGTTTTTTAAAAAAAATATATATAAATGCTTTGAAAATTAGAATAAAGTATAAAATATCAAATTTTGTTAATGATATCAACCTTAGTGTGAGGGCTGGGAGAATAATACCAATTGAATGTAACAGGATATCAGCAGGTTCGGAGAATTGGTACACAACTGGTAAGTTGAATTTAGCACAGGGAAATTTGAGGTGATGCATTTTGGTAGAAGAGAAAATGCAATACAGACAACTCTAAAGGGATTATTGTTACATATATATATACAATCCATCAATGCAATGAAAATCTGACTTGCTACAACTTTCATGAACATAAAAACACAACATATAACAACACATAAGAAGAGGAAAATATACAAGGAAAAGAAAAAAGGATAATAAATGTTCATAGTGGGAAATAAGTCATAATGTAAAACATGCTGAGTCAGTACTGCTGACAAGTTTTGATGGTCTTGTAGGGTTATGGAGAAGGTTAGAGAAGATGAGAGCTGTTAGGGAAAACTGTTCTTGAGCCCAGAGTGATCTGCATTTACTGAAATAATGGTGCCACCAGGTTCAGGAACAGCTGCTACCCCTCCACCATCAGACTCCTCAACAACAAACTCAATCAGGGACATATTTAAGGACTCTTGCACTTGATTGATTATATCTCTCTGTATTGCACGGTCAGTTTGGACACATTTCTTTATTTGTTTACATGTGCACAGTGAGTCTGGGGACTTTTTTCCACTGCCAGTAAGTAGTAATTCTGCCTTGCCCACAGGAAAAAGTATGTGATGTTATTGTATGTACTCGGTCAATAAATCTGAATCTGAGCAAAGTATATGAGATTTTATACTGGAACAAAGATGATTGATGGAAGATTTATTGGTGTACAAAATTAGATAAGGTAATCAAAGATAAGTTGTTTTCATTAGCTCATAGAATAAGGACTAGGGAACCTAGTTCAAGATATTGGGAAAGTGTGATGGGAGAGAGATTGAGAAAGAATTATTCTATGTAATCAGTGATATATATTTCTTCAGTATAGGGGAATTAGGGGTTACGGAGAGAAGGCGGGGATGGGGTACTGAACTTTAAGATCAGCCATGATCTCATTGAATGGCAGAGCAGGCTCGAAGGGCCGAATGACCTACTCCTGCTCCTATCTTCTATGTTTCTATAATGTCCTGGAACATAGCACCTATAAAGGGATGGAGGGTGGGAGCCAAAAGGAAACTTGGTAGGAACTTGATGGTATCAAATGTAGGTGGTCTAGAGATTGAGTAAGGGGAGAAGCCTGGGTTGCCTTCAGGGAACTGGCAATTGATGGGCTGAAATGATGATGAGACACTTGTGAAATGTTAACACAAAAATGCAACTGGAAATCATGGCCGCAGGAATGGGGTGTACACAAACACACATAAGAATGGGTGTGTGGTGACACCTCAGTCTAGCAAAGATTTCGGAAACCTCGGATGACAAATGGAATTAATAACGCTCATTTATAAGCAGATGCCCTGTCTAGCTTTCCCATTCATCTGGCACTGTTGTGATAACCAATAGTCTTCTTATAGCAAGGCCAAGCCTGACGTTACAATTCTCACCAAAACCTCTTCTGACCAACCAGCACATTTCCCTTCTCTGTCGACATAATTGTGTTTTTGTTCATTGAGTTTTCCTCACCAGTGATTGGAAATGGGTTGTCATTCTGAGCAGTTCCAACTCCCTGGGATAGTGTTTATGTAACTTAGGGGATCTGTAGCCTCTATGAAACCATTCACCCACAGAACTATGGCTTCCTAGCATTCCTAACCAGGGGTCAGGGGGTTGATCAGACTTGGCCCAATCATGGAAACTGGACTTCAGGAAATAACCAAGATGTGGTGCCAGAGAAGATCCCTCACAGGCAACTGATCAATCTTGTTCCCCACAAGGCAACATGGGCCAAGCAGTATATTGGATATGAAATGTACTCAGGAGTGGAAAAAAGACCACAATCTTACTTGGAAAAGTGGAATGAAAAGGCAAAGGAGGTCTGAGGTCAACCCATGCTGAACTTCTATTTGATTTGGATGGGAGCAGGCTGGCTCCTGGTTGTTGGTTCAGTTTTATCTATGAACAACATCAAGGGCCAAGGGGCCTGTCCTGTGTTGTAGTGTTCTGTGTTCTAATAGTTTATTTCGCATGGTATGCACTCATCATTCTTTTTGGGGGCACAAGAGACTACAGATGTTGGCATGCGGAGCAAAATAACATCTGCTGGAAAAGATCAGGGGGTCGAACAGCATCAGTGGGAGAAAAAGAGTGGTCGAAATCTTGTTGAAGGGCTCCAATCTGAAACGTTGGCCGTTCTTTTTCTTCTTGAACCTGAATTCCTCCAGCAGATTGTTTGTTTTAAAAAAAAACCTGATCATTCTTCCGTCGACTTCAATGTTTCCATGTTGTGGTGACATGAAATGAAATAAACATAACATGAGACGACGTCTGATGCTGTCACTCGGTGTGGTCCGCACGCCAGTGCACGCACACATGCCTGCACACACACGCATGGACACACATTCACACATGGACACGCGTTCACACACTGACACACACACACCCACATACACACACAAACACACAACATACACACATGCACACACAAATACACCACATACACACACACACACACAAATACACCACAAACACACACACACCACAAACACACACATATATACACACATGTACACACACAAACACACCACGAACACACACATGCACACATATACACTCAAACACAACCCATACACGCATGCACGCACACACACACAAACACACCACATACACACACATGCACACCTATACACTCAAACACAACACATACACGCATGCGTACACACACACAAACACACCACATACACACACATATACACTCAAATACAACACATACACGCATGCGCGCACACACACAAACACACCACATACACACACATGCACACCACAAACACACCACATATACACACACACAAACACAGCACATACACATATATAAACACACACATGCACACATATACACACACATGCACACACACAGACACATCACATGCACACATATACACACAAACACACCACATACACACACATGCACACCACAAACACACCACATATACACACACACACAAACACAGCACATACACATATATATACACACACATGCACACATATACACACACATGCACACACACAGACACATCACATGCACACATATACACACAAACACACCACATACACACACATGCACACCACAAATACACACACACACAAACACAGCACATACACATATATATACACACACATGCACACATATACACACACATGCACACACACAGACACATCACATGCACACATATACACACAAACACACCACATACACACACATGCACACCACAAACACACCACATATACACACACACAAACACAGCACATACACATATATATACACACACATGCACACATATACACACACATGCACACACACAGACACATCACATGCACACATATACACACAAACACACCACATACACACACATGCACACCACAAACACACCACATATACACACACACAAACACAGCACATACACATATATATACACACACATGCACACATATACACACACATGCACACACACAGACACATCACATGCACACATATACACACAAACACACCACATACACACACATGCACACCACAAACACACCACATATACACACACACAAACACAGCACATACACATATATATACACACACATGCACACATATACACACACATGCACACACACAGACACATCACATGCACACATATACACACAAACACACCACATACACACACATGCACACCACAAACACACCACAAATACACACACACAAACACAGCACATACACATATATATGCACACCACATGCACACATACACACACACAATTACTAATGGGACGCTGCTTCTCGTCTGCTTTACTCGGAGTGTTTGCTGGTGGTTAATGACAATGACCCTGAGAATACAGACTACGGTGAGAGCAGTGGGGCTCGGGAGGTCAGCAGTGGCGAGACGGTTCAGGGCTCCAAACCGTGGAGAAACGCTCGGACCGGGCACCACTTCGCTCATTTTCTCGATGAAGGTTGAACGAACTCCGACGCGATTTCTGTTCCTGGGCATCGCGCTCAGCTGGAGTGTGTGGTCGGGGCTTGTGGGCTGACATGAACCCTCTGCATTTCCCATTGGAAATCATCGCTGTCATTTCTGGTGAAGGGCAGACTCCTGGCGACCTGGAAGAGGGTATCATTTTTGGTTTGGTTTCTTTTTGAGTTGACCAGAAGTCACAGCAGAGCGATGTGACCTCCCCTTTGTGAAAGCTCCAAGCGTTTTCACTGCAAGGACAAATTGCGGGGTTGTGTCAAAGCTGAAAGGGAATCAGGGGTGAACGGGCTTCAGTGACTTGCAATGAGTCTGTCTGCTCTCCCCGGGTCTGCATGGGGATCCCCCGGATTCCTCCCACCCTTCAAAACACTCCGGGGGGCTCTTGGTTAATGGGGTGTAAATTGGGCGCCTTGTGACTGTGCTGGACGTCGGAAGAAAACAATGAACCCAGTGAGTTCAGCTTTTATCCATGGACCTGAAGCGGAGTTGGCCGGATGAGTTGACAGAACCCATCCAGTCTGCCATCCACTCTTGAGAGGCATATTCCTATTCACAGGCGGCTTCTTTCCCAGAACCTGGAGACACCGACTCCATATGGGGGGGGGGGGGGGGAGTGGATTTCGGACAGAGTTGAGGAGGAACTGCTTCCCTCAGAGAAGGGAGTCTCCACCTGCCCAAGGAAGCGATGCTGTCTCATTGAATGTATTTAAGACACAGACTTTATTTACAATTAAGGGCTGCAGGGAATAGACGGGTCAGTAAAGCTGAGTGGAGGGCCAGACGAGCCAGGCTGCATGGGACCAGATGACCTCGTTCTGCTCCAATGTCTTCTGTGTGTTCTTAGGTTCTTTAGAATCAAGCAAGAGGAGGGGACAAAAGTCTTGGAAAATCTAATGGAACTGAAGACAACACCCTTGGGAGTTTTTGATACTCTGAGTATTATCTCCTGACTAAGGTGGTGACGCTAAAAACCAAGGTGGTTCACTCTAAGGCAGTGGTTCTCAACCTTTCTCTTTCCACTCACATACCACCCTTCTTAATCATAGAGCACCAATGGCATCCTTTGCCATAGGTGCTCCGTTGTTAGTGAATAAGTACTGAGGTGGTTTGTTCATTCAGGTGCCTTGCTGTTTGGCGCGGTCGATCATGTCCCTCTATCCATCATGGACCCTTAGAATTGTAGTTGAGAGTGGAAGAAAAAGGTTGAGAACCACTGCTCTAAGGCGACATAGTTAGGAAAGTACATGTCGACCACAAGATGAAACACTTGAAAGGGTGTAAGGGATTCCTCCTCCCATCATAGTCAATGCCCAACTGAGAACAAAAATTTATCAAGCTATTTTGTCCCTTGGCCACGCCCTTCCCACCTATTTTATTGAAAATGCAGATTGGCCATTCCAGGATGCAAAGTTGACAAGGACCTGTCAAAACTAGATTATCTGATAAATCCTTCCTGAATGAAATAGGAGTTTTAAAAAAAGCTTCTGAGAAAACCATCATTTTTTCAAATCAGTGCAATAAGAGAGATACTCGCCCAATTATTTTTGAGGCTGCAAGACCATCAAAGATTTATTACATTCAATGCCTGTCCAGTAAACAAGTCCGATGATTGCTCTAAACATCAATCACCCTCTAGGGTCACGAAGACTCTCACTAGCTTTCATTTCTCACTCTATTTTACCTACCAATTTCTTCAGTGACCAGTGATGGAGACTGATATTTCTCTGTGTACTTTGTCACAAGAACCATGGTACAAAAATGTTCAACATTACAAAGATTTAGAGCCTCTGCCATTCATGTGGTGAATGTAAACATTTCAATAAAATCTACATTTCCAAGTGTGATGTCAGATCAATCAGCAACTTTTTAAATATCCCACACTTAAACTTCCTGGTCTGTTCTTTTGTTTCCTCTTCATTCTCGCTCCAATTATTATTTTCCAGACCTCTCTCACACATATTCTTTCACAAAGTCCCACATAATTCAAACAAAACGTCAGTAGACTGCAATCCAGTTTTTGAGAAACTCTTGTTAATGGGAATAATCTACCTAATAGGAACACCTCAACATTAAAAGAGCAAAGGATTTAAAATGTTTGTCTTTCATGCACATCTTAAATTCATGAATGACAGTGCTTTATTAACCAAGATATTATGGCCAATGTTTTTGCCACTGCATTATTAAAAGTTGAAGGTTAGATAACAGGTTAATGTGCAAGGGTTACAATTATGGATAGAAATGGATCCGTGCTGAAGCTAAGGTTAGGGCAATTGACAATCTCATTGTGAATGACCATTAACTTTGAGACAAAGTGCTGGACCAACTTCATTATTTTGTTAACAGATACTATAATTACATGAAAACCATAAACACTCAATACACATGAAGATGCAAATATCTGCATCAAATCATTGGGTTGTGGGTTCAAGTCGCACCATGTTTATGTGCAATATTGAGGGAGATTTGCTGTAGGTATTGTTTTAAAAAATCAAATGGCATTTTAAAATCCTTTACTACTTCTAGAGGAAGAGCCCAGGATTCTTCAGGATCCCTGGCCAATGACCCTTGTTTAAATATCACCAGTGTTTCCATGAAGACAGGCCTAGTTTGCCTCCAAGAAACATTCAATAAATTAAGTATTTAGTCAAGCGCTTTAAGTTGTACCTATGAACCAATTTGCAAGTGTATATTTAAAGATAACATTAACATATATGATGTACTAACAAATGACAGTCAGTGCTATATCCTTGCCAGATATTTTAGTCTCTGAGAAAATCACCACTTAAATAGTTAGTTTGACATTGAAACCCGCCAACATGAATACAGCCTCTCCAATGTAGATCTTCTAGAATGACCACTTGATCCAGATGTAGAACACGGCTATATTTTCTTCATGCATCTCAAGCTAGTCAATTTTGTTATTATTGCCTTTTAAATATAATTACAGGACATTACAACAAAATATATTTTGACAATTTGATAAACTATTATTGTTCTATCCATTAGAAAGACCAACAACACTTGCAAAAGTTATTGTGAGTTTGTTTAATGGAACGGAGTCTCGTCTAAACACACCCCAAATTGGAAAATAAAATGGCTGTTTCCATAAATATTTTGACCATCTGTCACCTACTGTTTCCATTAGAAAATGATTGACTGCATTTAAATACAAATATCATCTGGGACAATGACTTCATTCCATTAAAATTGTTTCCCAAAATCATTCTGCAATTGTGACATTTAATTTATTTAGGAAAAATAAGTTCTTTGTAAAATCAGCACTTTGACATGAAATATTTGAAACACGTCTAGAATAAAAGCAATAAAATACTATCTCATTCTGGACATGTTTCATAGAAATATGTGTTTTCCCTATCTTTCAGAAGTCTTGACAAAATCCCACTGTACTCCTCAAGGATTTTCACTGTATTTTCTGGATGAGGTGTAGTGCCTATTTTTCCATATCCTCTCTACCACATCAGTCCTTTCCATCTTGGCCACATTGTCCTGCACGAGGATCATGTCCTGATCTTGGTGGCACATTTTGCTTGCCTTCTGCTTGCACCTCACTTCTCACCTCACTGCATTCAGTCTTCCATTTCCCCTTCTTTTTCTTCATTCCTTGTCTTCCTAAGTAACCTGAGCTGGGACTTTTTGGAGTGAAGAAGAATGAGAGGAGACAATAGAGGTCTACAAGATTCTGAGAGGCATAGATAGTCAGTGCCTTTTTCCCAGAGCAGAAATAGCAAACACCAGAGCACATCTCTACAAAGTAAAGGGAGGAAGGTTTAGAGGAGACATCAGGGGTATGTTTTTTATGCAGGGTGTTATGGGTGCTTGGAGTGCCTTGCCAGGGATGGTGGTGGAGGCTGAAACATTAGGGGCATTTAAAAGATTCTTGGGTACATGGATAAAAGAAAAATAGAGGGTTATGAGGTAGGAAGGGTTCAGTACATTTTTTTGGTAGGGTAGCACCTTTTAACTTGCAGGGGGATCTACCCATTAAATCGCCAACCCGGTGATTTAACAGGGATCCCGCCCCCGCAATGATGCATCACGTACTCACTGAAAGTACCGCTGGGTGTTTGGATCCTGGCTGCCTGGTGACACATGCACACGAGCGCTGACGTCACCTGAATAGTGGGTCAGCCATTTTTTTTTTCAAATCGCCTGTGGATGTGACCTAGGTAAGTTTAACTGTGTTCCCTGACTACCTCTGAGATAGGTTGGGGTCCTGCTTGGATTCCGATGGGGTTGACCGGGTCAGACCCTTTCTAACTGCTGCGTAACTGAGGCGCTAACCGGCCAAATTGTCCGGTTAACCCCATTTTACATGGCAGTTTGAAAAGGCCTACTGAAGGTCAGGAATGTGGTTAGGCTTGTCAAATTTAAATTTACAAGCTAAACCTTACACAGTAATTTTTATAACCACAGAGGACTTGAGCCCGATGGTATTATTGCCATTGTTCTCAGTGGTATCTGCATTGCTCTTTGTTATCTACAGAAAGTTCACCCTGACCATCCTTCATAACTAACAAGGACAGAGTGCCTCATCATAACCATGTTGCACAAAGGCAAATGCAGCAACTTGAACATGAATGAATAATTTGTTTAATTGGTTTTAATTATAATCTAGAGAAATGCTGAATTTTTGAAATATAAAATAAAATTTAATGTTACGTTCAAAATAACATAATATTTGAGGTTAATTTGCTTATCTCTAAATCTACCCATTTATTTGCATAAAAATACAGAAAATGGTTTTTGCAACCAATTTATAAAGAATGTATATTTTGAATAAATCTCCAGTCCATTACCCGTAATTCTGATCCAAGCACTGGAGATCTATGTGTTTACTATAACCAGTGGTGCATATGAACTGTATGTTTATCAATTCATAACACACATCAGTAACTCAGTGTCACTGGTCAGATGTTATCTGATGCTTGTTTAATAGCAAAAAAAATAAGTTGGCCACACAAAATTTCTGCGTAATCCTGATGAATTCTTGGTTTAAACTAAATCCTTTTAGACAGATTAGAGTAGCAATATTTAATACACTGGATATTGCAAATCCAAAGCATAATGTGTGGTTTCTGACATTACAGATGAGACCAACTAGAGGTCAAAATGCTCGATTGCCAAACACAAAAAAAAAAGGCATTAATAAAGTGAGGTAAAGGGCAGAACTGTGTTCAAAACACAGAGGTGCTGGGGGAGAGTCAAGTCTTCTCCCTCCCTCCCGCCCCTCCTTTAGTTTGAAGACATTATTGGTGGGGAGGAGCAGGAATGCAGAGGAAGCTTTCACAGTTGCAGAAACACTGCTGCTCTGAGGTATGAGATGAAATTGATAGGGAAGGGGACAGTATTTTGTGCAGGAGAGAGGCTGGGGGAGGGTAGAATTGGTAGGGGCCGGGGCTGAACTCTTGGGGTGGATGCCAGAGCTGATATTGAATCAGTGAGGACTGATTGCTCCAAAGAGGTGGGGCCGCACTCTCACACAATCCATCACAACTGAAAGTTATTTGTCTATTTTTTTATTATAATTTTTTATTTTTCACACTGTGAACCATATCAACCAAAATATATACAAATGTTTCTCATTAAATATACACAGTGGCATTTTCTCCCTTCCCCCCACCCCCCACCCTCCCTCCACCCTTCCCACCCCCCTCCAAAACCAATAAATATTCAATATATACAATACAATAAAACCATGAAACAATGTCTTCACACAATGAAAAATAAACAAGAAAAATGTGTCATCAACTTTTACACACTGGGTCAAATTGTTTTGTCTTCATTTTAGGGGGTGGAGGTCCAAGGCAAGCCGTCTCTGTCATGTTCCATGTACGGATCTCAAATTTGTTCAAATAATGTGACTTTATTTTTTTAATTATATGTTATTTTTTTTCCAATGGAATACATTTATTCATTTCTATGTACCATTGCTGTATTCTCAGGCTCTCTTCCATTTTCCAAGTTGACATTATACATTTTTTGGCTATAGCTAAGGCTATCATAATAAATCTTATTTGCACTTTATTCAATTTGAGGCCTAATTCCTTTCTTAGAAGAAAAATCTCTGGATTTTTTGGTATGTTATTTTTTGTGATTTAATATCTGATTTAGATTTTCCCAAAACATTTTCACTTTCGTACATACCCAAATTGCATGTACTGTTGTTCCCATTTCCTTCTTACAGCGAAAACATCTATCTGATAATGTTGGATCCCATTCTTTTAACTTTTGAGGAGTGATATATAACCTGTGTGACCAGTTATACTGTATCATGCGTAACCTCGTATTTATTATATTTTTCATAGTTCCAGAACATAACTTTTCCCATGGTTCATTTTTTTATCTTTATGTTTAAATCCTTTTCCCACTTTTGTTTAGGCTTATAGCTTATTTTATCATTTTCCTTCTCTTGCAGCTTAATGTGCATGTTCATTATAAATCTTTTAATTATCATTGTGTCTGTAATTACATATTCAAAGCTGCTTCCTTCTGGTAATCTCAGTCTGCTTCCCAATTTATCCTTTAAGTAGGCTTTCAATTGATGGTATGGAAACATAGTACCATGAGTTATTCCATATTTGTACTTCATTTGTTCAAATGTTAATAAATTATTTCCCAAAAAACAATTTTCTAATCTTTTGATACCTTTTCCCTCCCATTCTTTAAAGGAAAGGTTATTTATTGTAAAAGGGATTAGTGTGTTTTGTGTCAATAACAATTTTGGTATTTGGTAATTCGTTTTTTTTCTTTTCTAAGTGGATCTTCTTCCATATATTAAGTAAATGATGCAATACTGGTGAGCTTTTATATTGCACCAGCTTTTCATCCCACTTATAAAGTATATGTTCTGGTACCTTCTCCCCTATTTTATCTAGTTCTATCTTAGTCCAGTCTGGTTTTTCCCTTGTCTGGTAAAAATCTGATAAATACCTTAATAGTGCGGCTCTATAATAATTTAAAAAGTTTGGTAACTGCAAACCACCTTGGTTATACCACTCTGTTAATTTATCTAACGCTACCCTCGGTTCCCCCCCCCCCCTCCACAAGAATTTCCTTATTATTCTCTTTAATTCATTAAAGAATTTCTCTGTTAAGGGAATTGGAATAAGTATTGTATACTTGGGAAAACATTCATTTTAATGCAATTTACTCTCCCCATCAATGTTAGCGGTAATTCTTTCCAATGTTCTAAGTCTTCCTGCAATTTCTTTATTAGTGGCTGATAATTTAGTTTGTACAGGTGGCTTAAGTTATTATCTAACCTGATACCTAGGTATCGGATTGTGTGTGTTTGCCATTTAAATGGTGATTCATTTTAAAATTCTGTATAATCTGCGTTACTCATTGGCATCGCTTCACTTTTATTTGCGTTGATCTTGTACCCCGATATTTCTCCATACTCCTTCAATTTCTTATGTAATTCTTTTATTGATATTTCTGGTTCTATTAGGTATACTATTATGTCATTTGCAAATAAGCTGATTTTATACTCCTTTATTTTTATTCCTTTTATTTTATTTTCTGTTCTTATCAGTTCTGCCAATGGTTCTATTGCTAAGGGGAACAATGAGGGGGATAATGGACATCCCTGTCTAGTTGACCTACTTAATTTAAATTGGCTCGATACATATCCGTTTACTGTTACCTTCGCCAATGGTCCATTATATAATGCTTTAATCCAATTAATATATTTTTCTGGTAGATTGAACCTTTGTAATACTTTAAATAAATGTTCCATTCTACTCTGTCAAAGGAGATTTTTGCGTCTAAGGCAACAGCCACTGTTGGCTTCTTATTTCCTTGAACTACATGAATTAAATTAATAAGTTTACAGACATTATCCGCTGTTCGTCTTTTCTTAATAAATCCAGTTTGATCTTGTTTTACTATTTTTGGTACACAATCGGCCAATCTGTTTGCTAATAATTTCGTATTATCTTATAATCTGAGTTAAGTAGAGACATTGGTCTATATGATGCTGGTATTAGTGGATCTTTCCCCGTCTTTGGTATTACTGTAATTATTGCTGTGTTACATGAATCTGGCAAGTTTTGTGTTTCTTCTATCTGGTTCATTACTTCCAGGAGAGGAGGAATTAATAACTCTTTAAATGTTTTATAGAATTCTATTGGAAATCCATCCTCTCCTGGTGTTTTATTGTTTGGCAGCTTTTTTAATATATCCTGCACTTCCTTTATTTCAAATAGTTTTATCAATTTGTTTTGTTCCTCTTGTAATTTTGGCAGTTCAATTTTAGTTAAAAACTCTTCTATTTTATCATCTTTCCCCTCGTTCTCAGTTTGGTAAAATTGTTCATAAAATTCCTTAAAGTTTTCATTAATCTCTATTGGGTTATATGTAATTTGTTTGTCCTTTTTCCTTGATGCCAATACAGTTCTTTTAGCTTGTTCTGTTTTAAGTTGCCAGGCTAATATTTTATGTGTTTTTTCTCCCAGTTCGTAATACTTTTGCTTTATTTTCATTATGTTCTTCTCCACCTTGTATGTTTGTAATGTTTCATATTTTATTTTTTATTCTGCCAATTATCTCCTTTTCATTATATCATCCCTTTATACTAGTTCCTTTTCTGTACTTACTATCTCCCTTTCCAACTGCTTTATTTCCCGAGTGTAGTCCTTTTTCATCTTAGTTACATAACTTATTATCTGCCCTCTTATGATGGCTTTCATTGCATCCCATAATATAAATATGTCTTTCACTGATTCCGTGTTTATTTCAAAGTATGTTTTAATTTGTCATTCAATAAACTCTAAATTCCTGCCTTTTAAGTAGCATGGAGTTTAACCTCCATCTATATGTTCTTGGTGGTACGTCCTCCAGTTCTATTGCTAATAACAGGGGTGAATGATCAGATAGTAATCTAGCTTTATACTCAGTTTTCCTAACTCTTCCTTGAATATGGGGTGACAACAAAAAACATATCAATCTTTGAGTATGTTTTATGCCTACTCGAATAATATGAATATTCCTTCTCTCTTGGGTGCTGCCTCCTCCATATATCCATAAGTTTCATTTCCTGCATTGATTTAACCATAAATTTGCCCACTTTACTCTTTTTGCTTGTCTTTTGTCCAGTTTTATCCAACATTGGATCTAAATTAAGGTTAAAATCCCCTCCTATCAATATATTTCCTTGTGTATCTACAATCTTCAAAAAGATATTCTGCATAAACTTTTGATCCTCCTCATTAGGTGTATATATATTGAACAAATTCCAAAATTCTAAGTATATCTGACTTTATCATTATATACCTTCCTGCTGGATCTATTATTTCCTCCTCTATTTTGATTGGAACATTTTTATTAATTAATATAGCTACTCCTCTGGCATTTGAATTATATGATGCTGCTGTTACATGTCCTATCCAATTTCTTGTGTTCCACTTCAGTCAGATGTGTTTCCTGCACAAATGCTATATCTATTTTTTATTTTTTCAGTAAATTTAATAGCCTCTTCCTTTTAATTTGGTTATGTATTCCATTAATGTTTATAGTCATATAGTTCAACGTGCTCCACCATCTAATGAGATCATGGCTGATCTGATGAGAGGCTCATCTGATGGAGAGGATATTCCTACCTTCCTTTCCCCCATATTTCTTATGAAACAATCCAGCGCATAGAGTTCCCCGTTCCAAAAAATTGATATATAGTTCCCATTCCCTGCACCAAAAGGATACAATCATATAGCACTTAAACAGGCCCAGCCCACCAGGTCCAACAGCTTTTCATCCCTCCAATCAAGACATCCCAGGAAGCTGCAGTACATTAAATATAAACAGACTCATCCCATGCAGATAATTCACCTTTAACATTTAATGGCACATCTCCAAATGTACTTTGTTAGGTGAATCTTTTTTAATACCTGGAGCCACATAATCCTGCAGGTTATGATACCTTATGTGGCCAGGAAGGATGCAAAGATCTTTGCCAATGCCCCAGCAATCTCATCCCTTGCTTCCTGTAGTAACCTGGGTATATCTCACCCGGTGCCGGGGACTTATCAATCCTAATGTTTCTAAAAACATCGAGGCTGATTTCAGAAAAATCTGTAGGAGCAGGAATAGGCCATCCGGCCAGTCGAGCCTGCTCCACCATCCAATGAGATCATGGCTGATCCGATGAGAGGCTCATCTGATGGAGAGGATCTTCCTACCTCCCTTTCCCCCATATCCTTTAATTCCCTACTATGTCAAAATCTATCCAACCTATATTTACTGAGGTCGCTTACACTGCTTCAATGGGCCACAAATTCCATAGATTCACCACCCTATGGGAAAAGCAGTTCTTTCTCATCTTCTTTCAAAATCTACTTACTGCCCTAGAACTTTTGGCTGTGTCCCCTAGACTCCCTCAACAATGAAAACAACGTACCCATCTCTATCTTATTTATGCCTTTCATATGTTTCTGTAAGATCCCCTTTAATTCTTCTAAAATCCAATGAGTACAGCCCAGATGACTCTTCTCTTCTCATAGGCTAACCCCCTTATCCCTGGAATCAACCTGGTGAACCTCACCTGAACTGCTTCCAAAGTCAGTACATCCTTCCTCAAGAACTGCCCACAGTACTCCAGATACGGCCTCGCCTGTACCTTGCACAGTTGCAGCATAACCTCCCTTCTCTTAAATTCAATCCCTCTAGCAATGACGGCCAACATTCCATTTGCCTTATTTGATTGCTTGCTGCACCTACAAATGAACCTTCTGCGATTCATACACAAGCACTCCCAAGTTGTTCTGCATGTCAGCAGGCTGTAATTGCTTGTCATTTAAATAATAAATGGATCTTTCATTTTTCTTTCCAAAGTGCCAACATTGTACTCCATCTGCCAGACCCTTGCCCACTCACTTAACCCATCTGCAGGCTCTCCGTATCCTCTGCACAATTTGTTCTTCCACACAATTTAGCGTAATCAGCCAAGGTAGATACATCACGTCCTGTCCGCTCTTCCAGATCATTAATGTATATTGTGAACAGTTGCTGGCCCAGCACCCAACCCTGTGGTACCAGCACTTCCTCTTTCTTAACCTCAACACACTGCAGCATATTAGTCTGTTCTATACTGACCTCACATTGACAAAGGTCAGTATATAGTGAACACTGAAGCTAAGTATTCATTTAGATTTGTCTATGTCTTCTGCCTCCAGGAACATGTCCCTCCTTTATCCTTAAGTGGCCCTACCTTCACTCTAATCATCCTTCGTTCTTCACATATTCATAGGATGCCTTAAGGATTTCCTTCATCCTACTTGCCAAGGCCTTCTAGCACAAAATCCTTCCTGACTACCATACAATTCCCATGAGCCTTTCCTGACCTTTGCTCCCTAAACCTTCTGTATGTGTGATGCCATGGCAGTGAGAACCGACAAGCTCAAACTACGAAGGCTTAAAACTGGCACACAAGGTTCAGTATCCCTTCTGGCTCCATGTGCTCTACTGCCTACACAAGGGCCCGTGTGAGCCTTTATATGGGGCCGGTAATTGACAGGGAGTAGGTGGAGCCAGTCCCCTAAGTTACCTCCCTGCAGGTACAGTGGGTTTCGCCCTGCATTAGGCAGAGCAGGAATGCCGACAGGCACAGACAGTCCAGTGGTTGTTTCACCACAGTATGCTTCTTCCTTTTTAACTAAATGTCTCACCACTTTTGTCAAACCACACTTCCCTTTTCCTACCATCATTTCTCTGTCTCAGTGGGACAAACCTATCCAGAACCCCATGCACATGGTCCCTAAACATCCTCCACGTTACTTCTGTGCTTTTCCCTGAGAACATCTATTCCCAGTCTACTCTCCCAAGTTTCTGCCTAATCCCATCACAATTAGCCCTTCCCCAATTGAACACTTTTGGAATTTTGTCTACTCCTACTCAGGATTCAAGATTCAATTTATTGTCATTGTATAAAGCAGTGTCATATTACATGAAATTGCTTTGCCTTCTGTAAGGCAGATAGATTCGCAATCGGCAGAAATTGCCTTATGCACCTCTTACAGTCAGAGAAAGATAATCAAAAGAGTGTCTGTCTCCCCCCCCGTCCCCGGGTCACCGAGAGTCACCGAGTGTCTGTAGATTTGGCTCCAGCATCTCCACAGCCTCTGCAGCCAATACATCCCAAATTCTTTGCAACCCTAGATCTGAACCTCTGTCATGGTCAGGAACCCTTCAGTGCCTTCGGCACACCCTCCTATCCCCGTTGCGATACCTGGTACCCCTTCAGCCAGTTTTGAGCCAGTATCCAGCAGCCCACAGCCTCCGTGGGTCCCTCGCCTTGAGTTGCCAGCAGCCCGCCCCATTTGGGGGTGTTTCAGCCGCAGAGCCCCCTCACTGGTGAGCCGCTGTGGTCACTGTCCCATGGGTCATCTCCTCTGCTTCTCCTTCTCAAACAGTGGGGGGGGGGAGACTCGGCCTTTTATTTCTCAAAATGAAGCATTCTATTTAGATCATGTTATGGTTGCTTTGGAGAACGCAATCCTTTATCGGAAGGGAAGCTGTTATTTTTCCTTCCCTGCTTCATTCTGTTTTGCTTTCATTGTAATTCTGCTGGGATGGATATGTGCAAACCTACCTGCGCAAACTCAACACAAGCAACAATCTCAGCATTTTAAAAAATCTTGAGCAATAATGAGAGATCTAAACCTAAAGCTATTCAACCCATCTACCCTATTGATGGGATCTCAATGCATAAATATTGTGAGTATCATGGCAGAGGGATAAAGTGCTTGTTGTTATTTCTGTCTTTGTCCATAGTCAGTTTGAATTCCACAGCTCATTTGCTCAATACAATTGTCAAATTGAATGTGCCTGGTTTATGCTGTCTAAATATTATACTGTACACCAGATCCACTCACAAGCAAAATTAATGGAGTTACAGTCTGTATAAACAGTAAAATGCTTAGTGCAGTTCTCTTGTCATGTTAAAATAATATTGGGTTACAGGATGTGGCAGATCCTTTCAGGTTGCAGAGGACATCGTGGAAAGGGCAAAGAAATAAAAACAATGACACAGCTAGAAATCAGTTAAACGTTGTTGAATTCTGAAATAAGGATTTTATTTCAATGTGTGTAATGGCTCTTCGTTCAGGACAGATGGACCTTTGTGCAGTGAAATAGGGAAAGGGAGAGATGGTGATGGGGGTGGGGTGGGTGTGAGATGGGTGATAGGCTTTATCAATAACTCCAAAACCATAGAGTGAGGAACGATACGCTTTATTATACTTTAGTCTCATAGCTGGCCCAAGTGCTTGACTGAAGACAGGGAGAGAGAGGTTGACTTTTATTCCAGGGTCACAAGGGGAGGAGTTACCAGGGAGCGAGTCACCAGTGGGGGATGGGCCAGCTACCCATTTACAGTCACATATTCACATAATCTGTATCACCACGGTGGGGGCTAATGGAAAATGGACAAGTTGATATTCTACCCAGACAGAATATGAGGTGTTGTTCCTCCAATTTGTAGGTGATCTCAGTACGGCAGCATGTGAGACGATGGACAGACATGTTGGGACAGAAATGGGATGGGGAATTGAAATGGGTTGCCACATATTGGAGGAACAACACTTCATATTTTGTCAGGGGACCCTCCAAATGGATGGCATTAGCATCCAAATAGATGGCATTGGTTTCTTTTAGCTGCCCCCCCCATCTCTCCCCTTTCACTACCCCTATTTCTCCTTTCCTCTCTCTCTGTCTCTCCCTTCCCCTCCGATTCGATTCCTCCAGCTCTGTCTCACTCTCTTTCCTTTTCCTTCTGTCGTCTCTCTTCCAACTCTGCATTCACAGAGCCTCCCCTTCTCCCGATTAATTTTACTCATATCTTGAAGAAGGGGCCCAGGCCCGAAAAGTTGGCTATATATCTTTACCGCCTACGGATGCTGCGAGACATGATGAATTCCTCCAGCCTGTCTGTGTTTTTACCTCTAGGTTCAAGAACAGTTTCTTTCCAGCAGCTATCAGGTTCTTGAACCTCCCCTTACTACCCTAATTATATACTGCTCCAAATGCACAAAAGGCCTATCTCACTATTGTTAGGCCACTTCTTTTCCTTGCGTTATGGTAACGGTAAATATTTATTATCTATTATATTTATTATCTCTATTTGATTCTTAACAAAGTAGCTATTCAACGGCAGCAAGCAAGAATTTCAGTGTATTTGTACATTGTGCAATGTATACGATAACAGACTAATTATCATCAAATAAGACCATTGTGTCTCCTCCAAGTCTGCAGCAATAAAGAAAGCAAGATTCTCATGCAGAACAGGTTAGGACTGTCTTCGAGTCTCTGACACAAGTACTAACATGAATTGTTTCCGCTTGGTGCTCCTATTGACCAATTACACCTGATTAGATCCTGCTGTTGAAACAGAAATAACTCATTACCCAAATCTGCTGATAGTGAAAGGAAATGAATTCAATGTTGTGCCCTGTTAGCCCCACCTAGAGGCAGGGTTGAAAGTGGCATTGAAACAGGGCTGGAGGCATGTGAAAGGATAACATTTCCCCTGTGTTCTTTCTTAATGATGATTTCCAGATGCAATGCACCTAACATTCCATTCTGCAGTGAGTCACCTCTGTATTTTTGTATTCTGCTGGTTCTGGATAACCCTGGGCACCAAAAATACAGCCTCACTCACAAAATCAATTTCAAATGATGTCAAGTGTCTTGAAGACATGAATGGAAAGATCAGAAAGGGTCTTCAGGGGCTGGAAGTCCACCTCTCGAGGCCTTAGACCTATCCTACTTCGTCAGATGGACAGAGCAGCAAGACATCAAGTTTGATTAGACCTGCGGAGCCTCTCATGGTGGGTGAAGAAATGGAGTTTAATTACAGTGAATACCTTTGTCAAAGGGACTGGAATGCCAGCTGTTCAATTACCTCATATTTGCTACAGAATTCTACATGTGGCCAGTTTACAGGTCAGGGCTGATCCCCACTGCCAAGAGATAACTCCTCAAAAGATACACAGGAAGATGAACGAGCCTGCAGCAGTTTGCTCTTAACTATCTTCTTAAGTTAAGACATTTTGTTCGGGTGTCTACTGATATTTTGCTCATACCTTGATGAAGGGCTCAAGCCCGAAATGTTGGCTAACTCAGGGTTAACTCACGGAGACCAATAAATCTATCCTTCCCTGCAGTACACTGAGAGATTCCGCGCCCTCGAATTTTCATGACAGATTATGGGTGAAGAGGGAGCACATGAGAAAGGAAGGGATTATTTTCTCCATAATCTGGTCCAATTAGAACAAAGGCCTACAGCGTTTAAACTCCTGAGACCAATCGTCTGACTGTTGGCCCACTCCCCTGCATCTTGGGGAGAAGTTGTTTCCCGATGCACATGCCTTTTTGGATGGTAAGCAAAGAAATTAGCAGATGCTGAAAACCCATAGCAACACACAAAGTACTTGAGGAATTCAGCAGGTCAGGCGGCACCCAGGGAACACAAGACAAAAAAAATGTAATTTCAGGCCGCAAGTCTTTCATTAGGACTTCCTGATAAAGAGCCTTTGACCCGAAATGTTGACTGTCTATGGCATTCCTTGGATGCTGCCTGACCTAGGACCATAAGCACACTACAGCACAGGATCAGTTCATGCTGTTGACCTCCACCCAGACCATAGACCTCCATACCCCTCCCATCCATGTACCGATTCAAATTTGAAATCGAGCCCGCATTCACCACTTTAACTGGGAGCCTGTTCTGCACGCTCATCACTCCCTGCTGAGGATCACTAAATTTGCCTTTTCTTGATACTTGTTTTGAGATACATTGTGGGACAAGTAACAAAGGCATGGTGGTAATGACCTCAAGTTCCACTTCTTAGGAGAAGGCAATGGGAAACTAAAGAAGCCTTCCTTGCCGCCCATTCTTTACCCAATATCCGTTTGACATGACTTTCAAAGATATCGTTCTCAATTTTTAAGACCCCCACCCAATCCTTTTAGCTGGTGCAGGCCTTGCATGAACACTGGATGCAATGAGATCTCTGCACTGCCTGTGAAAGGGTGAATGGACTTTGCAGAGGGTCTTGGCAGAGCAGTGAGTCAGTGAAATGGTATTGCAAGGTCACCCTTTGTTCTGACTGCAGCCTTTGCCCAACAATAGCTCTTTATCCGCTCACGCGTTTGACAGCTTGTGAACTAATTGAGTTAACGAGGAGTGGGCGCACTGCATTGCGTGACCACGGAGTGGGGAAGGGGAGGGATGGTGCGGAGAGGTTAAACAAACCACCGACGTGCACTGACTGCACTCCCCCATCTCAACACACACCATGGTGCCACTCCGCACGTTGCCAAGGTGGAAAACTAACACTTTATTTTATGATCACGACAGGCTGCTCCTCCAAGAGAAGAGAAAACATAGTTGACATCAGGGACCAGTCTATCAACAGACTCATTTATCCTTAACGACAACTGTAACAAGTTCCAGGCAAAATTAGACTCTGACACACAGACCACTGCCATTAAAATGTGGTTTAACAGATGTGGTTCAGGCCAGTCTTACTGATAGAAGCTTTTATTATTTAAGCAAAAGGTCATTCTGGATCCAGTAATGCTGAAACACATGAATGGGTTTCCTCCAAGTAAACAATGGGAGGACAGGACGGATATGGATTTTGTCAGGCATGATTAAGGTTAAGCAAAATTAATACTTCCCTCAATGCTGTCTCAAGTCTGTAGCAGGAGACTTTGGAGATCTGCTACAAATGTGAGAGACCAAATGAAACCTGCCCTCTGACTGCCATAAGTGCTCTACCTCCCTCATGGAGCTTTACCTATAGAGGAGGATAGGCCAGCTTTTAATGTCCTTGAGAAGATGGTGATGACTTTGCACCGATGAAGCTGTTCGGTGAAGGGACTCCTTCAGCATCCTCTACAAAGCATGATCTGAGACAGACCTACCATCCTTTCGCCTCAAAATGCAGATATATGTTCAAGTGTGAAGAATAAAGCACTTGAAATTAAAGGCAGCACGGTCAGTGTAGCGGTTAGTGCGACACTAATACAACGCCAGCAACCCAGGTTTGAATCTGTCGCTGTCTTTAAGGAGTTTGTACATTCCCTCTGAGTCTCTGTGGGTTCTCCCTGGGTGGTCCAGTTTCCACCCACCCTTCAAAACACATACGGGACTTGTAGCTTAATTGGTGGCGCAGAGCCGTGGCTAGAAGGGCCTGTTATCTTGCTGTATCTCCAAATTTAGTTTAAGAATTCTAAAATAGAAATGTTCTGGAAGCACAGTCCTTTTGGCTGCAGTCAATGCAGGTACCTCCATTACCAATGGCAGGGCTCAGAGAGACAAGTTGACAATGTCGGAGGAAACCTAAATATTTGCCAGAGGTGTAGAGACAGTGGCAGCTCCTGGTTGCCTTGCCATTTTGCATCTGGCTGCATCAACTCAACCCCCAGCCTATCCTCATCACATTTACCAGGGTCAGATCCCTCCAGCAGTGACAGGCCATCCAGCTGCATTTTTAATCTGGTGCCACCTCCCTCATTAGTGATACCTCTCTCGTCCTTTCTCTCTCACATTTAGTCTTCTAATCCCTACCCAAGTGAGCATCTCTGATTCTCATTCTAGACGATTTGGTTGTCACCTGCTCCTCTAATCATAACCTACACCTGCTATTTCCCATGTTCTTACCAGTTAAAGAAGATTTCTATTTCCTATCAGTGGTCTCTGTCGGCTTGTAGTGTTTACCTGGTTATTGACTGTTTATAGCAGCTGGTTGTAGACACACTGTAGTGTCCCATTGGGTGGCTGCAGATATTAGCATGCTATGAATTCACTATTAACCAACTGCCACTTAGTGGTCATTCACTGGTATTAAGTGGATTCTAGTAATAGATTCAGACATAAGCTGTTTGTGGTAGCACTCATGACTAGCTGACCTCTGGTGGCTACCAATGTGATTTTCTTAAATATGAAAAGGTGCTGGAGAACCTCAGCAGGTATATGATGAAACACTGGTTATACAGGTACTCCATGACTTGCGACATATGCGACTTACGACCATCCGCACATATAACCAAATTTTTCTAAAAAGAAAAAAATATAAAGTTTATGTTGTATTTGACAAACTATAACAGGGACATAGGGCATGTAAGAGCCAAAATGTGCATTCTTACCTTGTTAGTCAGTATCCCAGAGACCATAGGCTGGGAGCGGCCATCCTGATTGCTGTGTGCGTGAGCGAGTCTTTGGTTGATGCCTGCATGGTGGGTTTGCGTATTGGAGTTCAGTGGGTGCATGTGTGGAGGGTTCGCATATTGGAGTTTGGTTGGCGCATGCGTGAGAGTTAAGAGTCAATTGAACATCAATACGCGAACCCACCGTGCAGGCAGCAACCGAAGACTCGTGCAGGCGGCAACCGAAGACTCGCGCATGCGCACTGGAATCAAGGTGGCTGTGCCCAGCGATGGACCCCGGGATGCCAACTAACAAGGGAAGTTCGGATGATAAAAATTTTGTTTAAAATGTTTGCTTTAAGTCTTATTTACTTATTTTGTGCAGGCAAAATTCCAACTTACCTCCATTTCAAAATATGACTGATCCTTCGGTTCCAATTGCGGTCGTAAGCTGGGGAGTATCTGCATATCTTTGCTTCATAGGATCACTGCAGGATCTGCTGAGTTTCTCCAGCAATTATGTGTATTTAGTACAGAGGTTTTCAAACTCACATACCCCCTTAAGCAATCCCTATGCCATAAGTGCTCTGTGATTGGTAAGGGATTGCTTAAGGGGGTATGTGAGTTTGAAAACCACTGTTTTAATTGTACCTAATTGACTCGTTATGTGCATGGTTTCATAACTCCAAAGGAAATGGGCCAATGACAATTTTTCTCAAGCAAAATATTTCAGTAACCATTGGATCATAAACAATGGTTCTCAACTTTTTTCCCCCACTCATATACACCCTTAAGTAATCCCTTACTAATCACAGAGCACGTATGACATAGGGATTACTTAAGTGGGTATGTGAGTGGAAAGGAAAAAAGTTGAAAACCACTGATTTAGTACAATCACAGCATCTGCTGACTTTCCTGTTTCACTCAATATGTTTTCTTTTTGGTTTCAGCTTTCTCTGGATAACTTATGAAGTAATTGAGGGCATCAATGTTAATCTGGTGTTTGGTGCCATCATGTTAACAAAGAGCATTCTTCCTACAATATTTATCTCCCTGTAAATAGAGGATTCCAAAATGGACTTAAAATGACACAAATTAAGTGTCAACACTTTCTGGTCAGACTGAATCTGTTCTCAGAGATGAATTCTCTATGTGCCTCCTTTCATGATTTCTAACATGGTCCCATACACGTGTAGCAGGTAATTATTGCCAGCAATAATTGTCACATTTCAATCTGTGGGTTCCCTGTCATTACTATGTCTAATTTAGAAGCATGAGTGAATCTCAAGCAACTCATTAATCCAATTCATCCTGCTTGTCGTTTACACATGCAAATTGTCACCTTTGATTTTCACATGTTGCATTCATACTTGCTGTGGGGCATCAGAACCACACGCAGAACAAATTCATGCTTGTTGGACCATTTTCCCAATCTGCTCAATTGAAAAGGAAAATCCAGGATGCTTCTGGTCTTCTTTCCTTTGAAGTAACGTCTTCTGTGAAGCAGCAGAGGCCAACTTATTCTTAAGCACTAGTTACATTCTTCAATCTGACAACGCCAGCTTATATGGATAGTGTTAAGTCTGCTCTAACCACATCTGACAGAATTCCCATCTTTGATTATTGTTAATTGTTTTTCAACATCAATGCCTGTGTTTTTTGCCCATCCCTAGTTGCCCTTTGGAAGACAATGTCGAACTGCCTTATTGAAACATTCTGGAGAAGATGCTCTCACATAGTTGAGGATGGTGGGGGTGGGGTTCCATGATTTTGAGGTAGTGCCAGTGCAGAATACATTTCCTAGTTAAAGTGGTGTGTGAGTTGAAGGAGATCTGCAGATCTTCCAAATGTTCCTATCACGTTCTCATAGAATAGAAGGATCTGGGGCAGGTTGCTTAATTTGCTGAGGTGTTGTTAATGAATTTGAATGTAACACAACCACCTTCATTTCTGACCACATATTTAAATTCTATAAATAACACAATAGATGCCAATTCCAGCCTTTGAGACACATGTCGCCCAATTGCACCTAATTAAATTACAAACCCATTCATTTCCTTGACATATGATGAAGGAAGATCATTAAAGAAGCAACTGATGATGGTTGAAAACACTGCCCTGTGCAAATTCTGCTCGGATGTCCTCGGGTTGGAAGGCTAACAGCAAGAACCAGATTAAATGCAAAAGACACAGAAAACATCTAATACAAAAACAAATCCTGTCATCCTCTCAGTGGAAATTTTGAAATAGTACCCCCCACCGCCCCCCCCCCCCCACCCCCCCCCGCCCAAGAATGCTGCACTTTCTGCCAGGAATAACATGCCCAATCTGATTCAGGCAACAGCCATAGCTGAAAAAACTGTGGATTTTGCATTTCCTGAGGCTATTTGCCACTGGTTCCGGCAAACAGCAACAACAATAAATTATATTTATGCAACATTCTGCATTCTGACACATTAAATTTGTAGAATTTTCAGGGACTCACATTGTGGGATCGACCAAACTCAAAAACAGTTGAAGTACTGTCTTTTCACACCGGCCAAGCAAAGATGCCAAACAGCGTTCTCACGTTATCACTTCTGCTTTGTGTTGGAAACTTTATAATGAGAAGTTATTGATGGTGAGTACTTTACAATAGTATCATTGTTAGTTGTGTTCACCTCCTCACATCCTAAACTATTGAATCAATACATACTTGATTTTTTGAAGTTTTCTAAGCATATGACAATGTCTTAGATTTTCCAGTATAACTTAGTTTTTAAATATGTTTAAGAAAACTGAATGAGCTCATTTCATTTCTAACTTACCAAATGCACCATAGAACCATAGAACACTACAGCACAGAAAACAGTCCATTCGGCCCTTTTAGTCCATGCCAAAATAGCATTCCACTAGTCCCATTGACCTGCACCCAGTCCATGATACTCCAGCCCTCTCCCATCCATGCATCTATCCAATTTATTCTTAAAACTTAAGAGTGAGCCTGCATTTACCACATCAGATGGAAGCTCATTCCACACTCTCACCACTCTCTGTGAAGAAGTTCCCCCTAATGGTTCCCATAAACCTTTCCCCTTTCACCCTAAAGCCATGTCTTTCTTAATCTAAGTGGAAAGAGTCTTCTCACATTTGTTCTGTCTATACCCCTCATAATTTTGTAAACCTCTATCAAATCTCCCATCATTCTTCTATGCTCCAAGAAAGTCCTAACCTGTAAAAACCGACTGCAAAAGCTTTTATAAATATGTCAAGAGGAAAAGATTGGTGAAACCCAGAGTAGGTCCTTTGCAGTCGGAATCAGGGGAATATATAATGGGGAATAAGGAAATGGCAGACCAATTAAATTCTTACTTTAGTTCTGTTTTTACAAGAGAGGATACAAATAACCTCCCAAGGATGTTGGGAAACATAGAGACTAATGCAAGGGAGGAACTGAAAGAAATCAGTATCTCTAAGGACATGGTCTTGGGGAAATTGATGGGATTGAAGGCAGATAAATCCCAAGGGCCTGATGATCTACATCCTAGGGTACTCAAGGAAGTGGCCATTCAGATAGCAGATGCTTTAAGAATTATTTTCCAGAACTCGATAGACTCAGGATCAGTACCCATGGATTGGAGGGTAGCTAATGTTACCCCACTATTTAAAAAGGGGGGTAGAGAAAAAGCGGGGAATTATAGGCCGGTGAGCCTTACATCAGTAGTGGGCAAAATGATGGAATCCATTATAAAGGATGTAATAGCGGAGCATATAACTAGCAGAGAAGGGATCGGACGGAGTCAACATGGATTTACGAAAGGTAAATCGTGCTTGACAAATCTATTGGAATTCTTTGAGATGGTGACAGGTAAAATAGGTGGGGAGAGCCAGTGGATGTGATGTACCTGGACTTTCAAAAGGCCTTCGATAAGGTCCCGCATAAACGACTGGCTTCCAAAATCAAGGCTCATGGGATTGGGGGCAAAGTATTGATGTGGATTGAGAACTGGCTGGCAGGTAGAAGACAGAGAGTTGGGATAAATGGCTCATTTTCTGAGTGGCAGGCGGTGACCAGTGGGGTGCCACAGGGATCTGTACTGGGATCCCAGCTGTTCACAATTTACATTAATGATCTGGATGAGGGGATTGGGTGTCATATCTCCAAATTTGCAGATGACACTAAGCTAGGAGGGGTTGTGTGCACGGAAGAGGGGATCAGGAAGCTCCAGTGTGATTTGGATAAATTGAGGGACTGGGCAGATACATGGCAAATGCACTACAATGTGGATAAATGTGAGGTTATCCACTTTGGTAATACAAACCGGAGGGCAGATTACTATTTGAATGGCTATAGATTAAGAGATGGGGAAGTGCAGAGAGACCTAGGGCTACTTGTACACCAGTCTCTGAAGGCGAGCATGCAGGTACAGCAGGCGGTTAAAAAGGCAAATGGTATGTTGGCCTTCATATCAAGAGGGTTTGAGTATAGGAACAAGGATACCTTACTGCAGCTGTACAGGGCCTTGGTGAGACCCCACCTAGAGTATTGTGTGCAGTTTTGGTCACCTTATCTAAGGAAGGATGTTCTTGCAATGGAGGGAGTGCAGAGGCGATTCACCAGGCTGATACCTGGAATGGCAGGAATGACTTAGGAGGAAAGATTGCTCAAATTGGGATTGTACTCCCTGGAGTTTAGAAGATTGAGAGGGGATCTCATAGAGACCTATAAAATTCTGGCAGGACTGGACAGAATGGATGCAGATGGGATGTTTCCAAGGATGGGAAAATCCAGAACCCGGGGCCATGGTTTGAGGATAATAGGCAAACCATTTAGGACCGAGATGAGGAGGAATTTCTTTACCCAGAGGGTGGTGAATCTGTGGAATTCATTGCCACAGAGGGCAGTAGAGGCAGGTTCATTAAATATATTTAAGAGGGAATTAGGTCTATTTCTTCAGTATAAGGGTATTAAAGGTTACGGAGAGAAGGCGGGGGCGGGGTACTGAACTTTAAGATCAGCCATGATCTCGTTGAATGGCGGAGCAGGCTTGAAGGGTCGAATGACCTACTCCTGCTCCTATCTTCTCTGTTTCCTATCTTCTATGTTTCTATGTTTTCTATGTTTAATCTTTCCCTGTAACTCAACTCCTGAAGACTGGCAACATCCTAGTAAATCTTCTCTGCACGCTTTCGATCTTACTGATATCCCTCCTGTAGTTAGGCAACCAGAACTGCACATGATGCTCCAAATTTGGCTCACCAATGTCTTTTACCATAACATCCCAACTCCTATACACAATACTTTGATTTATGAAGACCAAGATGCCAAAAGCTTTCCTTACAACCCTGTCTATCTGTGACACCACTTTCAGGGAATTATGCATCTATATTCCCAGATCCCTTTCTTCCTCCACATTCCTCATGCCCTAACACTTACTGTGTATGTTCTTTCTTGGTTTGTCCTTCCAAAATGCAACACTTCACACTTGTCTGCATTAAATTCCATCTGCCATATTCTGGCCCATTTTTTTCAGTTGGTCCAGATCCCTCTGCAAACTTTGAAAGCCTTCCTTGCTGTTCACATGTCTCCAATCTGAGTGTCATCAGCAAACTTGCTGATCCAATTTACCACATTATCATCAAGATCAATGATATAGATGACAAACAACAATGGTCCCAACACTGATCCCTGAGGCACACCACTAATTACAGGCTTCCAGTCTGAGAAGCAATCATTCATTACCATTCTCTAACTTCTCCCATAGAACCAATTTATTTTTGAATATTTTATTTAAGAATTTAAAAAATACATCCATGTATACATATTCAATAAAACAACTTCCCCCCGCCCCCACCATCCCTCCCCTAAAATGTCAAAGAAAGGAAAAGAAAGAAAAGAAAAAAGAAAGTGTTAGGAGAATGTCAAAAGTCTCACTACTAATAATAATGGAACTGAGGGTTACCAACAGGATGGGCTTTCAGAGGGTCCTTCACATTTTCAAATCAACGTTCTGTAAATATGGGCTCCATATTTTTATTAAAATGATATTTATTTCGCAAATTATAAGTTATTTTCTCAAGTGGAATACAAGAACGCAATTCAGCATCCCATCTCTCCATCCTTAAATCCGTATCTGATTTCCAAGACATGACTAAGCACTTCCTAGAAACAGCTAAAGCTAGTCGTAAAAATTCAAACTGATACCTTAATTTAGGTCTTACCGCTTTAATTACCCAACAAAAAATAACATCAGGTCCTGTGGGAGTTTAACCCCAAATATCCAACCAATTTTGAATCCAATCTATAACCTCTCCATGGATACCTAGTGTCTGAACCTTCTGAAATAACCTCCCATGTGGGACTTTGTCAAAGGCTTTACTAAAATCCATGTAGACAACATCCACAGCCTTTCCTTCATCTACTATCTTTGTAATCTCCTCGAAAAACTTTTTAAGATTCGTTAAACATGTCCTACCATGCACAAACCCCTGGTGACTGTCCTTAATCAGCCCTTGACTATGTAAATACTTGTATATCCAATCTCTCAGAATGCCTTCCAATAATTTACCTACTACTGACATCAAGCTCACTGGCCTGTAATTTTTTTGGTTTACCTTTGGAGACTTTTTTAAACAACGGAACAACATGAGCTACCTTCCAATCCTCTGGCACCTTTCCTGAACACATTTGACAAACTCCAATCCATCCAGCCCTTTTACTGTACAGGAGCACCAGTCAATATGTGGAAAGTTAAAATCTCCTACTATAAAAACTCTATGTTTCCTGCATCTGTATGCTATCTCTCTACAGATTTTCAACTCCAATTCTTGCTGACTATTAGGTGGTCTATAATACAACCCCATGAGTGTGGCCATACCTTTCCCGTTTCGTAGCTCCACCCATATAGCCTCAGTAGACAAAGCCTCTGGTCTGTCCTTCCTGAGCACAGCTATGATATTTTCCTTAACGAGCAATGTCTTTTCAATACCACATTCCCCCTCCCCCCCACCCCATTCTATTGTGTCTAAAGCAACAGAAGCCTGGAACATTGAGCTGCCAGTTCTGCCCCTCCTGCAACCAAGTTTCACTAATGGCCACAATGTCATAATTCCACGTGCCAACTCACGCTCTAAGCTTGTCTGCCTTTGCTACAACACTCCTTTCATTGAAATAGATGCACTTGAGAATATTTCCACCTGTTGACTTCTATCGGTTCATGCAATTGTACCGTCATCTTTTTCCCTCCTTCACTCCTCTATCTGCTCTGGCATTTGAAGGGAAACAAAAAGCCAATGTCCTTCCCTCCTCTCTCGAACCTCATTGCTTGTGGCTGACAGAAGCAGCCAAAAATGTAGAGCAGTACAATGCAGTTTTCAATCAGGCAGTGAAACAGCCACCAGGGGGCCTTTCTGTCTCTAGTGAAGACCAGTCAAAGTGAAGGGAGGCAAGATAGTTCCCAAATCAGACATTGCAGGAATCATGGCATTTTTATTTTGTAGTTAGGTAGAAATTTTGGTATAATCATGAAGAGTTTCCAGGTCCTTTGAAAATAAAAAAAAGTGGGAATTTGTGTCACATAGGAATGTGTACCTCTGTCCAATATCTTCTTGGCCAAACCTTTGAAGGACTTCTGTTGGAGCTGAGTAGATAAGAATGTCCCTCTGGATTTTGCAAAACCAGTTAAGGCTGCTGCCTGCTGCTGCTCTGAGTCTCGCCCTGAGCAGGTAGCAAACCCATTATCCCAGTGCATCCGTCTTCCCCCGTCATCCTGCTCCAGAAAGATGAATACTGTGTGCCCTATGAATGGTTTAATGGTAGCAGTAACCAAGACTGTTACAAAGAATTGAAATTAACGGCTCAATTTTCTTACCGATTGCTTTGCACATAAGGCATGGTCACAAATATCTCTCATGCCCGAAATTCTCTTACTTTCTACATTTCTTTATTTGTTTGAAATCCTTTGTTCATCTTTCCACAATTTATTTAATAAGCAATTCAATCTATTCAATGGTTTCCTTTGTTTTTGCCCATTAAATTACTTCTTTCTTGAACAAGATCATATTTTCCCCAACAAACCAGCACTCAAAATAAAGCAAAGAAATTTGTGACTCAAAGTTTGGATTTTTAAAAATAAATTTTGGAAGATTTTTATGCTAATCAAATTTCAGAAGGCTACTGGGAAATCAAATCTTGTCTTGTTATGATGTCTCATTGCATCATCCAACTCTACTGTTTCATATTTAATAGATGCTGAGTAATGTCTAGTAAAATTGAAACCGAATATGTGAATATGTGAATGTACAACCTTTCCAACACTTTTATAGACATAATCATATTGTTAAAATAATAAAAAGATAGACGGACTCACAATAAAAGGGTGACAATATAAGTTGACAAATGAATCTCAATCTCCAGCACTGAAAAGAAATGCACCTTTAGGCATTGAACATAAAACCCACTAGAATTCATTAAGCAAGAAAGCGACAGTGAAGGAGATGATTAGTGAAAAGCATTCTATGAAGAATCATTCTTCAATGCAGTTAAAGAAAGGGCTTTCATTCATACGATGCTGTTTACAACCTTAGGACGTCCCAAAGCACTTCGCTGCAAATTTGTTGAAGTGTTGTTACTCTTGTAATGTAGGGAAACATGGCAGCCAATTTATCAGCTGTAAGATCTCATGGATGAGAATCTGGCCAGTTAATCTGTTCTGACTAGAGAATAAATATGAACAAGAATACCACCTTATCAGAATGGATCATTCCATTGGTTTTCAAGCTGCCCCCCCCCCCCCCCCCCCACCAACTCACATTCCACTTTAAGTATTCCCTATGCCATGGGTCCTCTGCGATTAGTCAGGGATTACTTAAGGTGGGATGGGAGTGGAAAGAAAAAATTTGAAAACCACTGTTTTAATTGTACCTAATTGACTCGTCATGTGCATGGTTTCAGAATTCCAAAGGAAATGGGCCAATGACAATTTTTCTCAAGCAAAATATTTCAGTAATAATTGAGTCTAGAGCAGTGATTCTCAACCTTCCCTTCCCACTCACATCCCACCTTAAGCAATCCCTTACTAATCCCAGAGCATTTATGACATTAGGGGCTGCTTAAGGTGGAATGTGAGTCTAGGGGGAGCAGTTTGAAAACCACTGATTGAGACTTACCTGAGGGGTGAGGCAAAGCCTCAGTTTTGCACTCCCCTGAAGGTTAACACCTTGGATACTGCAGCTCTTCCTCTACTGTAGATTAAGTCATCATGTTGGCAGAATCCAATATGACATCCACAATCTGACAGATGTGACTGCGATTAAGCCACTGGAGACTGAAATTGGTAGATGTAAAAAGCTCTTTATCCAACACAAGGAGGTCTTCTGAAGAATCTATTTGGCCTCCCCCCACCCCCCCCCCCCCCCCCCAACACTACAGAGCAGTTATCTTTTGTACCATGAGTACGATCTTGTTCAAGAAAGAAGTAATTTAATGGGCAAAAACAAATGAAACCATTGAATAGATTGAATTGCTTATTAAATAAATTGTGGAAAGATGAACAAAGGATTTCAAAAAAATAAAGAAATGTAGAAAATAAGAGAATTTCGGGCATGAGAGATATTTGTGACCATGCCTTATGTGCAAAGCAATCGGTAAGAAAATTGAGCCGTTAATTTCAATTCTTTGTAACAGTCTTGGTTAATGCTGCCATTAAACCATTCATAGGGCACACAGTATTCATCTTTCTGGAGCAGGATGACGGGGAAGAGGGATGCACTGGGATAATGGGTGCAAATAACTATGGTTTTAATGGTTCTACTTCAACATTTTGAATGCAGAATGGTATCTTTTGGAGAATTAAATGTTTGAAACTGATAGAAAAACTTGGAACATTCAAAAACTAGTAGCTGAGCTGAGGAGTTTCTTGGCACAAAATACGAGATGCCCAAAATATCCTAGAGAAACACAGAATTGTAGATCTTTGAGCAAATATTGAGAAGCTGGAGGGACTTTAGCGGGTGAGGTAGCACTTATCAATGTTTCTGCTCTGGAATCTTTATCACGATAAGATCTCATTAAAGGGCCCTGGTGCGCAAAATGATTGACCATGGATGCTGCCCGACCCACTGACTCCCTCTCCAGCTTCTCATTATTCCTACAAAATATACTAGAGCAACACACAAAATCTGGAGGAACTCAGCAGGTCAGGCAGCCTCCTTGCATGGAAATGGATAGTCAATGCTTTGGGTCAAACCCTTCATCAGAAATGGCAGGACTAGCAAGAAATGAACAGAAACCTGAATAGATGGGTGGGTGGAGTTGAGGGGGAAAGTACCAAAATGTACTTTTTTTTTGGTGCAGTGCTGAGGGATGTCTCTCTGGAAATACAAGCAGCTGGATGATGAGGTGATACAACAGCCATATACTGAACTATGTGCTTCACTTTTTCTCTTTATTTGCACGAGTTTTTAAAAAAAATCTTTATTTATGGAATGGTGATTTGTAGTAATTTTGCACCTTGTTCTGCCCAATACTGCTGCCACAAAGCAACAAATTTCATGGCACATGTTCATGAAAATAAACCTGATTCTAATAATGCTTCATTAATGATATGTTAATACGGGAGATGGAGACTTAATTATCTGGACATGAAAATTGATTTGACTCCCTCTGCGCAGTTACAATGGGATGGAATCAGAATGTCCCATATTCAATGATCAGTTTCAATGGCCTTAAAGTATGATTGGAAGGTAAAGTGTGAACATTTTTTTTTGAAGACTGGTTTTGATTTGTGTTTATGCCTGCTATCCACGAAACACCTGAGCAATCCCTAACATTCACCACTAACCCAAGGAAATCTCCAAGTGAATGGGCTTTTTAATTGGATTTTTATCACAATTCTATGATGGTCAAAACTGTAGCCAAGTTTGCAAGACCACGTGCTGTGCAGCCAAAGAAGTATTGTTACTTTGCATGTTCGATGCATCCAGAGGCTCAATGGGACTTGGGAACATGTTAATTATTCAGTGGCTGTAGCATATCTTAACTCAATCCATCTGCCTTATATCCTACTGACCTTTTTAAGCCACACAGGTAGGCTTGACAATTTGCACTTTAAACATTCATTTATTCCTTAAAAAATATTCATCATATCATGGAAATTTACCATTTAGTAGGTCATTTACTGTATATCTGTGCCAATTCTCAGTCTGAAGCCCCTCAAGGATTGAACCTTTGTTGTTGGCTAACTGACAATCTGGCAGTGTATGGGGACTGTATATTGCATCAGAAATCAGTTCTTTTGTTATATTCCTGCTGCTTTCTGCTTCCTTCCTCGCTTGGAAAACTGAACGAGGTTTCAGATGTCTGGAGTATTGATATGGGAGGTAGATTCAGATACCAACAGGGGAAAAAAAGGATTTTTTTTAAAGAACAGGTAATTAAATAAAATCTTGGATTAAACTTTATTATAACTAATAATGATTATGAAATGACTGGATTGGTACAAAAGTACACCTGGTTTGTTCATGTCCTTCAGAGGAGAAAATTTTCTGGTCCGTCCTCAGTGACTCCAAGTCCACTGCTATGTCTGACAGAACTAATCCCTCCTTGGGGAAAGTAAATGTGGCCTCGGCAATAATGTCAACCATCCCGAAACAAATACAGTAAAATCCCTGGTATTTGGGCACCTTTGAGGATGGGTAGATGGAGGATAAGTGTATTTTCCGTTTGCTTGAGAGAGACTCACTCTTACAATTCCTAACTAATACATCGGGATTAGGAACGAACAGTTTAAAGGACAAAAGACAAAATACTACACTACTTACACTGAAAAACTTCACCTGCATGAATAAACCTACTAATCCGGGGGCGACTCTTACTAAGCAGGGGTAAGGAGACATTTTGAAAGAGTTACTCCAATGGCGAGTGGGATCGACTGCTCTTCTTTCTGGGAAACACCATGTTATTCAAACATAACTTTATTCAAACTTTATTTAAACAGCTGATATGAGCAAAGCACGACCAAGGCCCTCTTCTGGCTAAATATTTCCTCTCATTTTCACGAAAGGTTTATGTGTTACTTCAGATAACGTTTTTTATACAATTTTAAACGTACATATTATTTACCTATTCTTTAATTTATTTTAATTTTTAAAATGTATTTTTCTCGATATTTTTGCTGGTTGCTTGAATTCCGGATACCAGGGGTTTTACTGTGTTGACAATCAAGGTATTTTTTACATACCTCTTCAGAATGCCACCATAAAGTCAAATGTTTTATAAAAATACACTTTGAGATATTGGAGTGATATGAAGAGTACTAGCTTCAGTGGTGAGTGGTATTTTTCTTGGTTCGACAGGATTTCATGGATATGACATTGCCCCCTCTTTGAAAACTGCAGTAAAAATGTCGATATTTGGATTGATTTTCATTCTGTACTAAACTCAATACGACTTTAATCCCATCATTAATAAATTTAAGAAAGAAAAGTAAAATAGGTACAAAGCAAAGACACATTTTACATTTTGTTTTTAATATTAACAGTCAGAAATTTTGTCATCTCAAAGATTTTACCCTGTGGCATGAATAACTCATTACTGTACATTATACATTTTAAAAGAATGGGGAAATCAATATCAACCCACCCAGCATTCCCCGTAATAAGCAATACTCCATGGGCGGCAAGTATAGTGTAGCAGTTAACGCAATGCCTTTTCAGCGCTAGCAACTTTGGTTCGAATCCGGCACTACCTGTAAGAAGCTTATGTGTTCTACATTCTGTAGAACATTCTACATTCTGTGGGTTTCCCTGGGTACTCTGGTTTCCTCCCACCCTTCAAAATTTACAGGGGTTTTAGGTTGATTTGTGTATTTGGGCGACATGGGTTCATGGGCCGGAAGAACCTGTTACCATTTAACCGATCATACAGAGTTTTTCGAGGAAGTTACCAGGAAAGTTGATGAAGGAAAGGCTATGAATGGACATTAGTAAGGCCTATGACAAAGTCCCACATGGGAGGTTAGTCAGGAAGGTTGAGACACCAGGTATTCATGGTGAAGTAGTGAAGTGAATTCGACAATGGCTGGACAGGAGAATCCAGGGAGTAGTGGTAGATTGCTTCTCAGACTAGAGGCCTGTGACTAGTGGTGTGCCTCAGGGATCGATGCTGGGACCATTGTTGTTTGTCCTCTATATCAATGATCTGTATGATAAATTGGATCAGCAAGTTTACTGACACTAAGAATGGAGGTGTTGTGGACAGTGAGGAAGGCTTTCAAAGCTTGCAGAGGGATTTGGTCCACCTGCAATAATTGGCCACTATATGGCAGACGGAATATAATGCAGACAAGTTATATCAGTGAAAGTGGTGTCACAGGTGGATAGGGATGTAAAGAGAACTTTTGGCATGTTGGCCTTCATAAATCAAAGTACTGAGTATAGGAGTTGGGATGTTATGGTAAAGTTGTACAAGACATTGGTGAGGCCAAATTTGGAGTATTGGGTGCAGTTTTGGTCATCTAACTACAGGAAAGATATCAATAAGATAGGAAGAGTGCAGAGATTACTAGGATGTTGCCTAGACTTCAGGAACTGAGTTACAGGGAAAGGTTAAAGAGGTTAGGACTTTAATCCTTGGAGGGGAGATTTGATGGAGGCATTTAAAATCATGAGGGGAATGGCAGAGTAAATGTAGATAGGCTTTTTCCTCTGAGGGTAGGTGAGATACAAACCAGAGGACATGGCTTAAGAGTGAAAGGGGAAAAATTTAGGGGGAACTTCTTCACACAGAGAGTGGTGGGAATGTGGAACAAGCTGCCAGCTGATGTGGTGAATGTGGGTTCAATTTTAACATTTAGAAGAATTTGGACAGGTAAGTGGATGGGAGAGGTTTGGAGGGTTTTGGACTGGATGCAGGTCAGTGGGTCGAGGCAAAATAATGGTTTGGTACAGACCAGAATGGCCGAAGGGGCCTGTTTCTGTGCTGTAGTGTTCTATGATCCTGACAGTCAGGTGGTCTCATGATCATAGCTTGTTGACTAACCACAGCAATCAGTTACTTTGCTTTATCTACCCCATGCTTAGAAATTATGCACAGAAAACTTTGCAGTTGAGAGTTTTGGATATCATAGCCCAAAGGGATTCAAATGACAATCCAGCAGGCAAGATTATGATTTATCTGAATAGAAGTCGAAAGCAAATTTTCAACTGAGATAAAATCCAAGGACCTATTCTCTCCTCCAAAACTTTTGCATCCAATAATCCATTTCTCTCAGGACCATATATGTACCCAAATGTTCCCAAGACAGGAACATTTAAACATGACATCTAGTTTCACAGGTTATTCAGGAAAAGAATTTTAGAGTTGTAGGTGATGTCATATACAGACTCTGACAATAAATCTGAACTTTGAATGTATGTTTATTTGGAACCAACACCTGGTGCTGTTGGTCTGTTCATTACTGCATGGTCGACACCAAGATGTGTAGTTGGGTGAGTGTGGTTAATAAAAGCATGGTACTTAGAGAAAGGAGTGTACAAATATTAGAAGAAATATAAAATATAAAAGTAGGTAAAGCAAAGTAGCTCAAATATCAATTCAAGTCAAGTCACCTTTATTTATTGTTCTTTGCTCGCAGAGTAAAGACTTGGTAGTGTTTCTTTAGGACCACAGAGCATATTTAAATAAATAGAAGTTGGACACATTAAAATATTAAAACATATACAGTAAAAATCTATAGTACCCTATCCACAAATGTTCTGGGAATTCAGGAGACTGATGGCTTGGGGGGAAAAAAATGGTTGCCAAATCTGGGCCTGAGTGCTACGGTACCTCCTACCAGATGATAGAAGGGAGAACCGTTTACATGAGGGGTGTGTGGAGTCCTTCACAATGATTATTGCCTTTTGCCTGCATTGAGTGTTGTAGATGTTCTGCATGGTAGGAAGAGAGCCCCTCAATGACCTTTTCCATTGACTTAATTATCCTCTACAGGGTCTTGCGATCCAAGGTGGTCAGTTTCCAAACCAGGCAGCGATGCAGTTGCACAGGATGCTCTCAAAACATCCTCTATAGAATGTAGTGAAGATGGAGGGTGGGAGATGAACTTTCCTCAGACTTTGCAGGAAGTAGAGACGCTGCTGGGCTTTCTTGGCTATCAAGCTGGTGTTAAGGTACTTCTGCCAAGTGCCCTCCAAGGAACTTGATACTCTTGATGACCTCAACAGTGGAGCGTGGTTTCCACCCCCCCCCCCCCCCCCCCCGGGCCCTCCTGAAGTCAACAGCCATCTCTTTTGTTTTATTAATGTTCAGATACAAAGAATCTTGAGTATATATCACAAATATATCTCAAGTTAAGTTGTTGAACTCTGGAGAGTAGGTTAAAAGTGAGCACATTGAACATAAATAAAGGAAACCCAAAATCAGAATTGCTAAAACATTATTGAACTAGCTAATGAATGTTAATGATCAGCTTGACTGCGCCCAAAGTAAAGAATTGTTTTTAACATGAAATAAAGTATTTGTCTTGACAAAATCTATCAGTGCATGTATAATATCATTTCTAAAATCATTTTAATGAATTAAAATTCAATATCACTCTCCAAGGCTGAAGTGAATAGAACCTTCAGGAGGGTGAATGCACGGAAAATGTCCGACCCAAATGGTGTATCCAGTCATTCCTTACAACCTGTGCAAACCAACTGGCTGAAGATTTTGCAGACATTTTCAACCTCTCGCTACTGCTGTCAGAAGGGTATCCATCAATCCAGGGTCCAAGAAGAGCAAGTTGACCTACCTCAATTGGCCGGTGGCATTGATCTCCACCATGATAAAATGCTTTGAGAGGTTGGTTTGGAGTGAATCAACTCCTATCTCAGGAAGGACACAGACCCATTCCAGTTTGCCTGTCATCACAACAAGTCAACACCATATGCTGGCTCTCCACTCTGCATTATATTACCGAGACCACAGGAACACTTATGTCAGGTTGTAGTTCATTAATGATGGCTCGGTGTTTTCGCACTATCAAGCCAGCAAAACCCATGAACAAGTGGAAGAACCTAGGACTCTGACTGTCCTTCTCCAACAGGATTCTCAGCCTCCTCATTGGCAGTCCCTCATCGGTGCGGATTGGCAACCTCCTCCTCTCTGACCATCAACACAGGGGCACCCTTGGAACTAGTCGGCTGCTCTACGACCTGTACACCCACAGCTGTACTGTCAAGTTCAGCTCCAATTCAAACTATAAATTTGCTGAGGACACTCCAATTGTTAGCCGAATAACTGGAAATGGAGACTGAGAGTGTAATACTGTCAAGAAAGTTAATCTCAACTTAGTTAATTAAATAACTAATGCAAGTGGTAAGATTCAAGCCTCCACTTTATTGAGGGAGTGTCCCACGGACTTCCAGCGTCTGCACGAGTCTCATCTGACCTAATGTTACAGAAGTCAGTCTTTTATAGGCAAGGTCTTTTCTCACATTTGACATGATCACAAAATTACTGAGACAAACAACTTTTATAGAAAGATGTGTTTAACATGATCATGGGAACACACAAAGGTTGGTAATTAGAGAGCATTCTGTTCTTATCTAACAGTTTGTTTGGACTTGTTTGTTCTTGGAAGACCCCTATTGATTAATCATTCCCTGCAATAACATGTTTTAACCTGAGTCATACCCTTTTGCTTAGTCCAACATTAATTCAATTTCTTCCACAAATACACAAAAGGACAAGAACAGTTTCTTTCCCACAGCTAAGACTCTTGAAACTCCCCTTGCCACACTTATCATGGACTGCTCTCACAGCACGAAAGGATTGTCTGCACGATTGCAAGTCACTTTTTTGCACTAGGATTTCAGTAAATATTCATTATTTATCTATCTTATGCATTTATTTCCTTTTTAATTTCAATTAAATTTACTATTCTAGTCTTTTATGCAGCAAGTAAGAATTTCACTGCACATGTACATTGCCTCCTTCCCTCCCTCACAACCAATAACCCTCTCTTTTTCTAACATCCTTTTTCCTATCTTAGAGTATTTTAAAACTGGAGTGTTCAAGTGCAACAGTCGCAAAATCCTTCTCTGTGGTTTCTGCAGACAGTCTTGGCAAAGCAAAACTGAACTGTACAAGTCCCGATGAATTATTGGAGCCTGTACTAATGGCAAGGAGATTGGTTAAGCCACATATTAATAAGAAATTTGCAAATGTTTTGAAGTGTGATTTGAAATCTGTGCATCAGGAATAAAAAAAAACGAATATCAATTTCCACGAGGTATTGTTGCAGCTCTATAAAACTCTGGTTTGACCACCCTTCGAGTTTTACATTCAGTTCTGGTTACCTCATTACAGGAAGGATGGAGGAGATTTTCCAGGATATTACCTGATTTGGAGAACTTGTCTAAAGAAGCAAAGTCAGCAGAGCTATGGTTTTTCTCTTTGGAGCAAAGGATGAGAGGTGACTTAATAGAGGTATGTAATATTGAGAGGGGCTTAGAGTGGGGTGATAATAGCAAATACCAAAGGTAATCTGTTTAAGGTGAGTGAGTTTAAGCTTAGGCGAGATGTCAGAGATGGGTTATTTACTCAGAGAGCAGTGGCGGCTGGAATGCATTGCTGAGGAGGGTGGTGGAGGCTGGTACAGTAGGGGACATTCAAAAGACTCTGAGACAGGCACATGAATGTAAGAAAAATAGAGGGTTATGGGTGTGAGGTAGGGAATAATTAGAATATTACGGAGTCAGTTTACCTAGTTCAGTTGAAATCCTGTACTATGCTGTTCAGAAGTGTTTATAGCCTTTTCAATTTCTCCATTCATTAATGTATGTCAACCCACTGAAGCTGTATCCCCACTCAATAAATTATGCCTCATCTGATTGTAAAATCAATTCTTCATCCCCATCTCCTCTGGTAACCTTTCACCCCCTTGCTTTGTTCTTTTTCAAATCTTTTTATTGGTGTTTATATTAAGCATTAGAAATACTTAAACAGTACAGTTATATATTGTGCTATAAGATTTTTTTAAAAGAATTTATTACAAGAAAGCTTCCATGATGAAAAATATTCAGAGAACAACCATATTGGAGAATAGATTTAACCACACGAAAAAAAAATCCAAAAGGGAAAAAAACCCAAAAGAATTAATCAAAACTCTTGCCACTAAGCAAGGTTAAAAGTTAACATACAAGAATCAAGTGACAACTAGTTGGGAAAAGGACAGCGCTGCACTAAAGTTTTGGAACAACCCTAAAAATGAAGGTTATGATAAGAGTTCATATTAAATAAGCCCCATGTCTTTTGGAAATTAATATTTGAATCTTTGATGACTTATTTTTTTTCTAAACTTAAACAAAGATATATTATCATTAAGTATGTGTAGGTGGAGTGCTATCTTTCCATTTAATGAAAATTGTACATCTGGCGATCAATTGAGTCAAGGATAAAATTCGGTTTGGAGTTGGAGTCAGTAAAGCATCGTCTTGAAATGAACCAAATAGAGCAATTCAAGGGCAAGCTTCTAATTTAAACTTGAGAATCACTGATAATGTTTGAAAGGTATCTTCCCAAAACGTTTCTAAACTAGGGCAAGTCCAGGAGATGTGAACCAATGAAGCTTCACCATTTTGCATTCGTCACATAGAGGATTTATAACCGAATAAAAATGAGACAATTTAATTTTAGACATATGTACTCTATCGACCTTGCTTGCTACCCCCTTGCTGACCAAGAATTTATCTACCCCTGCCTTAAAAATATTCAACTATGGTTTTTACCACCCCATGAGAAAGATTTCCAAAGAATTAAAATCCTCTGAGAGAAAAATAATTGCTTCATCTGTCGAACATGAACAACCCTTCTTTTTAAAGGATGAACCCTATGCAACTGTTAACATTTTTCTGTCTGGTTTAACGCTCAAGAAATGATGTTTTATTTTGCATTTAGGAAAGAAAAATCTTGTGCTTAATTTATTTTTCAAAGCTTTCAACAGGGCACTTGGATTAAAGTAGAACACCCACTTTAGTATGGAGCGATGGAACACAGAAATGCAAAGCTGCGTTCCTCTTGAGAAGATTACTTATAATCTAAGAAATAAACATGATGTATTTTAGAAAATTTGGTGCCTATATCTACAAATTGCAGGAATTAATTTATAGATGTTTTCCCTAAACTTTGAATCGCCGTTAACCTTCTTGGAAGTATTAAAAGATTCAAATGGTCAGAGCTGTGTAGTGAGGGTGTCCTCTGGCAACCAAGTTTCTATTCTTCTTTTTCTTATTTCTTTTTCTATACTTTTAAAAAAAAAAATTTTCTTTTCTTGCGATTTTGTTTGGGGGGAGGGGATTGGTAAAGTTGGGCTTTTATATCCTCAAGTAAAATGGACTCAATATTAATATAAAATTATTGTATTTTATATTTGACTATGATTACATGTATAGTAAAATTTTTAAATAATATTTTCAAAAAAATGTATAAAATTAAATAATAGGAAGTAAATATCTGGGTGGCCACATCCTTATTCGAAAGATTCTATTGTTTGGCTGCTGGAGGCCGCCTGTTAACCTCAGTGTTGTACTTGGTAAAACACACACAACAAAGGGCAGTGTGAAGACTCGCTGCAGGAGAATAGAGTCATTCTTCGAGTGGAGCGTGGCCACAATGCTCAGTATCAAGGTATCTGGTCACATAGATAGCTATATGGTAGCGAGGACCTTATATCTGTTTTGGATCCCTCCATGTGCACATAGTACATATCGACAACACATTATACTTGAATTTAAAAAGAAATTCATAAGGCAGGGCTTTGGGCTATCTCCTCTAATGGTAACCAGAGCTGCTCTCGTATTGTATTCCGCAATTGGTTCACCATATGCAGCACTGTTGTAGAGAGGGCCTTGCAGATGGAGCATTGTATTTTTATCTCAGGCTTTGGCGGCGGACAGTCTGTGCCACGTAAAATGATCTGCATCCTAGTTAGGTCAGGGAGCAGGGGACCTCCCTCTCCTTACACCTGAAAACCATCTTGTTTGCCTGCTGAACAAAGTTTTACCTGTGCAAACAAGGCGTGCTTATCTGCTATCTGAGGCACATTGTGCTTCATTGTCCTGTAACTTAGCAGACCTGCTTTTCAGGGCTCAAGGTTATGGAATAGCAGCAGATGCATACATCTGATTAACTGTTGCATCACAGCAAAGCACTCCCTGTCTTTCCTGCCTGTGGATCTACTCCATTCTACTGCACTCACAAATATAAAGACACATTTGAGCCATGGTAATTCAAGATAAATTTGTTCGCAAAATAAAAAAGTAAAGTTTTATATGATCACTTTTGATTTACCAACTCTTCAAAAGCAGCCGACAGTCTAAGCCCTGTTCACTCCAGAAAACATCCATTTATTGAATGGTGATACAGAGGCTGTTGCCATTACTTAGAAGTTCAAGGATCATGTGATTATCAGAATGCACACAAGTAGTTCAGTGAAATAGCTGAAGTGTAAATGAAACAACTAAAGCGGCATCATCTGCAAAGAGTACTCTTTGCAGATGATGCCGCTTTAGTTGCCCATTCAGAGCCAGCTCTTCAGCGCTTGACGTCCTGCTTTGCGGAAACTGCCAAAATGTTTGGCCTGGAAGTCAGACTGAAGAAAACTGAGGTCCTCCATCAGCCAGCTCCCCACCATGACTACCAGCCCCCCCACATCTCCATCGGGCACACAAAACTCAAAACGGTCAACCAGTTTACCTATCTCGGCTGCACCATTTCATCAGATGCAAGGATCGACAATGAGATAGACAACAGACTCGCCAAGGCAAATAGCGCCTTTGGAAGACTACACAAAAGAGTCTGGAAAAACAACCAACTGAAAAACCTCACAAAGATAAGCGTATACAGAGCCGTTGTCATACCCACACTCCTGTTCGGCTCCGAATCATGGGTCCTCTACCGGCACCACCTACGGCTCCTAGAACGCTTCCACCAGCGTTGTCTCCGCTCCATCCTCAACATCCATTGGAGCGCTCACACCCCTAACGTCGAGGTACTCGAGATGGCAGAGGTCGACAGCATCGAGTCCACGCTGCTGAAGATCCAGCTGCGCTGGATGGGTCACGTCTCCAGAATGGAGGACCATCGCCTTCCCAAGATCGTATTATATGGCGAGCTCTCCACTGGCCACCGTGACAGAGGTGCACCAAAGAAAAGGTACAAGGACTGCCTAAAGAAATCTCTTGGTGCCTGCCACATTGACCACCGCCAGTGGGCTGATAACGCCTCAAACCGTGCATCTTGGCGCCTCACAGTTTGGCGGGCAGCAGCCTCCTTTGAAGAAGACCGCAGAGCCCACCTCACTGACAAAAGGCAAAGGAGGAAAAACCCAACACCCAACCCCAACCAACCAATTTTCCCTTGCAACCGCTGCAATCGTGTCTGCCTGTCCCGCATCGGACTGGTCAGCCACAAACGAGCCTGCAGCTGACGTGGACTTTTTACCCCCTCCATAAATCTTCGTCCGCGAAGCCAAGCCAAAAAGAAGAAATGAAACAAATGTATTAGAAAATATATATTTTTTAAAGATCTGAAGTGTAAATGAGTTGCATATCCTTGAGAGAGCCTCTGAATACCCCTCTGGATTTAGTCACAGGGAGACATACTGTTTCAGTTTACTGTTTTTTCTTATTTTTGCTTTTTCCTTAAGGGGGAATATTTGGCTCTCTGCCAAACAATCTCCTTCTGTCAGTATTGAGTGCAGTTCTAGTCGGACACCTTCAGGAAGACGTCAATGTTGGAAAGGGCGCGTAAGATATTCCCAATGAACAGTGATGGAATGGATACACAAATATACACTAAGGATGTAGAAAGAAGCACAGTTGTCCTTTGTATAGCATTTTATTGGGACTAAAGCTTATTATTGGAGTGAAATGGTTAACACTGCAAGGTACAATAACAGAATATACAATGAATATGACACGATGAATAGTGAAAGATCGCCCTCTTTTCCTTTGTGTATGTACAAACGTGACATACCTTGAAAATACCTTGCACTATACACATTTTTTTTATAGTGAGTAAAGATTATCTTGTAACAAAAAAAAAGATGTAACTGAAACTGGAGGGTTTGTCGTATAGGGAGAGGTTGGTTAGATAGACTACGTCTTTATTTCCTGGAGCATAGCTGGATGAGGGGTGAGCTGAAATAAGGAGATTAAATAAGGTGAATGCCCACAGTCTTTTTCCCAGGGTGGATGATCCTGGAACTAGAAGGCATTGGTTTAAGGTGAGAAGGGAGAGATTTAAGAGCAACCTGACGGACAATTTAGTTTCACCCTGAGGGTAGTCGGTATCTGGAATGTGTTGCTAGAGGAAGCTATAGAAGCGGGTATGATTTTGACGTTCAGGAGACATTTGGACAGACATATAGATAGGAAGGGCTTACAAAGATGTCAACCAAATCCAGTCAAACGGAATTTGCCCAGATGACTATCACATCACATCACCCCTTCAGCCAACTGTGCTCTCGGGGAAAAAGTTCCAGCCTATCTGTTCTTTCCTGTCCCATTGACATCCTCATGAATCTTGCTTGAACCTATTCCAGCTTAATAAAATCCTTCCTAGCTCAGGGTGACCGGAACTGCACATAATACTCCAACTGTGGCCTTATCAAACTCTTGTATAGATGTAACATGATGTCCCAACTCCAGTACTCAGTGCCCTGACCAAGGAAAGCAAGAGTGTCAAATGCCTTCTTCACCAACTTGTCTTCATCTGTCATCACTTTCAGGGAATTATGTAGCTGTATTCCTAGGTCTCTCTGTTCTACAACATTCTCCAGGGTCCTAACATTTACTTTGTATGTCTTGCCCTGGTTGCCAAAATATAACACCTCGCATTTACTTTAATTAAACTCCATCTGCCATTCCTCAGTCCACTTCACTAGTTGATCAAGATTGAATTATAGTCTTAGATAATATTCTTCAATTGGCCACCATACCACCAATTTTAGAGTCAGCCCACAAACTTACTAACCATGCCACCCATATTCTCATCTAAATCCATTATGCAGCACTGATCTCTACAGCATACCACTGGTCACAGGCCTCGAATCTGAAAAACAATCCTCTACTATTGCCCTCTGTCTCCAAATGTCAAGCCAATTTTGTATACAATTGACCAGCTCACCCCTGGATCTCATGTGATCAAACCTTCCAGACCAGCCTACCATGCAGGACCTTGTTAAAGACCTTGCTAAAGTTCACACAGACACCCAGTCCCATCAATATTTTTGGTAACCTCTTCATGCTCAAAAAAATGCTGAATTGCCTCAATCAGTTCTTGCTTTTTCAAATGCAGGTAGATCCTGTCTCTCAGAATCCCTTTCAGTAACTTACCCAAGACTGACATGTTCATCATTCTGCAGTTCCCAGCTTGTCTTTCCAGCCTTTCTAATTAAAGGATCATTTTAACTACTCTCCAATCTTCCAGTACCTCACCAGAGGTTACAAAACACTCCGCCAGGGCCCCTGGAATTTTTTTCCCCACTTCCATGCTTGGATGCACTTGATTAGGCCCTGGGGATTTATCTGTTTTATGATTTTAAGTCCTCCAGTACCTCTTCTCTAGTGGACACTCTTCAAGACACACATCTGAGAACTATTGGTTGAGGACTTGCCCATCTTCTGTGGCTCTACATAGAGGCAACCGTGCTGATCCTTAAGCTATCATATTTTATCCCTAATTAACTTCTTTGTCCTTAAGACAAAATGGGCCAAATGGCCTGTTTTCTGTGCTGTAGCGTTCTATGGTACTCATATATTTGTGGAATCTCTTCAAATTTTTCCTTTCCTTATCTCCCAAAGCGATCTCATGTCTCCTTTTTTCCCTCATAATTTCCTTTGTGTGTATTCCTGAATCCCGTACACTCCCCTTGGGATTATACCAACTTCCTTTAGTGAACAGTGCATTCTTTTTCTTGACCAGAGCTTCAATATCTCTTGTCATCAATGGGTTGCTACTCCTGCCAATCTTGGCCTTCACTCTAGCACCACTTTTAAAAGCTTCCCACTTGCAAGATGTCCTATTAGCTGCAAACTGCTTGGTTCTGCAACAAAAGTAATTTTAACTGTATATTGATCAAAATGGTGCTTGTGGGATCTATATCTGCATAAGTGGTTGCTTCAAATAATCTTCATAAATCTTTTCTCAAAGTTAACTTGTATAAATAGCAAGTAACATTCACGTCTGTGGGGCGCTGAGGTACAGCAAGCAAGCACAAAACTCAAAGACTGTACAACAGGCTTTATTCAGGTAAAAGCCTGAACACCAATTCACGCTTTGGTGGGCTCCCGTGTGACTGGCTCAGGAGGGGCTGGCTCAGATCTATATTCAGGTCAGCTGATTGAGAGCCAGCCAGGTGGAGTCAGCCCTTAGGTGGTCTTCCTGCAGGTACAGAGATCGCCCCCTGCAGTAGGCTGGTGGTCGTATCACCACAAAGTCACAAAAGCATAAATAATGAATATCTCCAACAAGAGACGGCCTAACCATTTACCTTTGCTAGTCAATAGCATTACCACTGTTGAGTTGCTAACTCAGTGTGGACCCAGGAAGAGCAAGGAGTAGAGCCGCAGCCTTTCATCACTCTTCCACTGGGTTCAACTGCCTGGCTGTCCCACTCAATGGCCCCATGCAGGTTTTAATTGGCTGTGTAATGGGTCCAGTGGTAGTTCTTACATCAAAGATCTATGCAGGTCCAGCACTCATGACGGCAGTGCCCACGTTCAGCAGCTAAAGGCCTCACAGCAGGCCACGGGCTGCTGGCGGTCAGGAATCAAGTATCAGGACTGGGATTCACAAAGGTACTGATGGTGTGCAGGGCTCAGCAGCTGACAGCTCCTGATTGCTTTGGCATGGTCAGAACCAGGACCAAGGAGAGTGTTGTGTGCCTTGAGCTTGGGTTTATTGCTGGACCAGGCAGAAGGCCATGCAGCTACAGAGGTCAGAGGAGTGTTGGAGGTGGTGGCATCGGAGGAGGCAGTGGGATCTAATGGATCCTCAATGCCTCTGAAGGGGGTTGCTTTTTCTTCTCATTCTTGTCTTGCTAGTGGCCCTGGATTAGTAGTGCCTCTTTATATGCCTTTACAGGGCAAATGTTGGAAATTGATTTCTCTACATTTTGTCCACATAATAATAAATTGTATCTTGAATCACCCATGGGCAGATATGCAACAGAACTGGCTCCATAATACAATAGCTGCATAACAGGTCAAAGGGTGGGAATCATGTGGCAAGTGATCCACCTCCTGATAGCCCAATAGCCCATCTACAAAGAACAACTCAGGAGTGTGATGGAGTGCTCTACATTTGCCTGTATGAATTCAGCTCTAATAACACATAACAAATACAAGCCCAACCATGTCATCTACTACCCTAAATAGTCATTCCCTCTGCACCGTGGCTGCAATGTTTACCATCTCTGCAGTTAACAGCCAAGCCTGATCCACTCACACACATGGCCTCTACTATCAAGATGCATTGTGACCAATTTATGGTTCCTCTTCAAATCACTTATAAGACCATAAAACATAGGAGAAGAAATAGGATATTCAGCCCATCAAGTCGGCCCTGCCATTTAATCATGAGCTGACCCATTTTCCCAATCAACCCCACTGCCCGGTCTTCTCCCCACAACTTTTGATGCCCTGGCTAAAGAAGAACTTATCAATCTCTGCCTTAAATACACAATGATCTGACCTCCACAACCACCTGTGGTCATAAATTCCACATATGTACGACCCTCTGGCTGAAGAAATCCCTCCATATTTCTGTTCTAAGCAGATGCTCTAAAGTTGTGCTCTCTTGTTGTAGACTCTCTTGCCGTGGAAAACAACCTTTCTGCATCTACTCTGTCTGTGGCTTTCAACGTTTGAAATGTTTCAATGAGGTCCCCCTCCATTCTCCTAAAACTATCAAACGCTCCCTGTTTCTTCATTGTTCCTCTAAACACTGGAGTTGGTCCAGATCCAAGATCAGACCTACCCAATAGCTCCTCACTACCTTCTCTAAGATATCAAGATTTGGGCAACAAACCCTGGCTTTACCAACAATGCCCACATTGCAAACAAATAATAATTAAAATAAAAGGATCTGTCACTGAGATTGGATCGGCAAAATACACATGCAAATATTCAGCTTTTTGCATCTTTATGTTAGTTCTAATTGCAATTCCGGTCATTACCCAGAGAAGGAAAATCAATTTCGCCACAAAATAAAAATGTCAGTTAACTGAAAAAAAAGGGGGTAGTGGAGGTTAATCTGGTTCTAGCCTCAAATTATAAATTAATTCCAAAGAAAATCTTGGCTAATAATAAAGTGTCCAGATAAAAGCACAGCGGATTCTGCCACTTTTAATTGGAAATTCAATCTTACCTAGCAACTGCGCAAAGCCAGATCTTATCAATGGCTCAAAAAATTTTGAAAGCACTTTGGTTCGTTTATCCTGGTCCCTAATGCTTCTTCCCAAAGAAATACTGTGTTGCCCGCAGCTTGTTCAAACCAGAGAACAAAGAACTCTATTGCTCACTTGCTCTGTGTGACCTTATGTCAATGCTGCTCATCAGGTGGATATGCCAGTTTTTCACTCATGAGGAAAAGGAATGAGGCAAATATATCATTGTTAGGAATGAAGCAAAAAGCATCTGTGAGTAACTGTTCCGTAGCACTTAGAAATGACGGTACAGCAACATAACAAAGTGGATGAATGGAGCCTTAAAACAGACATATGGACAGAATCAGACCCAAACTCAAAAGGTAATATAAAAGTGCAAAATGATCAGATATCAGAATCACATTGTACACGATCCTTTATCCGCACGTCTAAAATCCGGAAAGCTCCAAAATCCGGCAAATGGGACCGATGGTTGAAGGAGGTGGCTGAGAGCCGGTAGTTGGGGGAGGTGGCCGAGGGACCAGTGGTTGGGGGAGACTGCTGGGCGGCTGAGGGACTGGCGGTTGGGGGAGGCTGCCAGGCGACCGAGTGACCACGGTTGGGGGGAGACGGCCAAGGGACTGGCGGTTGGGGGAGGCGGCCGAGGGACCGGCAGTTGGGGAGGCGGCTGGGCAGCTGAGGGACCGGCGGTTGGGGGAGGCGGCTGGGCGGCCGAGGGACCGGGGTAGGGGGAGACTGCCAGGTGACTGGAAGGGGGTGGGGTGGATACGGCAGCACAATTCGGTTGGGCTTTCCGAAATCCAAAAAAATCCAAAATTCAGAACATACTGTGTCCCCCAAGGGTTCCAGATAAAAGATCGTGTACCTGTACCCCTAGGCATATTAATACATCAAGACTTGAAATTTGAATTTATCTCAAAAGACTACGTAAAACAATGACCGCAGAGTCTATATAGGGATGAAAACTAAGAAGCAAAATATTTACTTTGAAAATAAAACATTACTGTTAAAAATTTGTGCACTCCCTTCAATCAAAAAAGTAGATTTCAATCCCTTCAGAGAGTCCACTTGAATTTGATTCTGAAGAGAATGGACATTTAAGACTTTTTTTGCCCAAGGCTTGATTTTTAGTGGTGGTCCAATGATCAAAAGTTCAATGCAATAGTTCACATTCACTTCTTTGATACATATTTACGTTTCTGGTCCATATTTCAAAATGGATGCTGATCCTCTTCAAACCTATCTGGGGATGGAAATGTTGTCCATTCTCCATAAACTCCACACACATGCAAATTGGTGGGTTAATTGGCCACTTTAAGTGATCCCAAGTATGTAAGTGAGATAATATGCAGGAGCTAATGGCATTGTGGGGAACATAAAACTGGACCAGCATGAGATTAGTGTAAATTGTACTTGATGGTTGACACATGTCTTGTGCCCCCTTCCCATGCTGTCTGACTCCATGACTCTAAATGTATTGGAAGATTTTTGAAATCCAGTAAGTGCAATGAACCCACAGTTGCAAGAATTCTATCCTCAGCAGTGGAAACTATTGCTACCTATGAACAATGGACCACACATTTTTTCCAAAAGGTTTGCTTCCTGAAAGGAAACTGTGGATTATGATAGACAAATGCAATCTGAAAACAAAGATAATTTCAGATTTGCTGATTCACGTAGAAAGTTGGAGAAACATTAAATTAACTTTTATTGAATTTAGCATTACCTGTATACTCACCACAAATGTAACAGAAGTTATCTCAGCTGTTGTGACATCGATGAGTTATTTTGGCTGTTTTGAATTTTCCTGAAGACAATAAATGCGATTGTTAAGTACACACACGTGTGGAACACGTGCATCAACATGCATTCAATCCATATCATTGTAATGCACAACATATATGTATATGTGAGTTGCTTTTATAGCCTGTCTGCATCTATCCTGACTAACATTCCCAGGCCTAAGACAACATTTGGATAGGACCAACACTTGAGAGCATGCCTAGGCATGCTTGGACTGACCAAAACAGCTTGCCTTGGGCAAAATAGGCTATGTCTATTTGATAGGAAGTATGTGATAGGAAAATTTGAAGGTGGTTTTTTGGTGACCAGCAGCCCAAAATCCATAAAATACTGTACGCCCAAAAGTGTTCAGGAAGCAAAATCTTTATTTTCCAGTGAAATTAATTATATTCTGTTTTGATTTTGTGGATGAGTTGCCATCAATCATGAAGGTCGTTTGAATCACATCAACATTTGGTGACTGCACTTTAATTATGTTTCAAATAAAGTTAACAGCTAATAGGGCAAAGGTGTATGGAATCTCAGTGAAAATGCACAAAACTTGAATCTGGGTTTACATAGGTCAACACAACATCATGGGCTGAAGAGCTTGTACCGCGCTGTAATATTCCATGTTCAGTCCATGCTACGTCAGTGGTGAAAAGTGGAAAATTTACTCAGTCCGGGTTTTAACCAAGAGAGGATTTTTAAACAGTTCTACTCTAAAATATTTTCTGAATTATTGAAGTTTCTCATACAAACACAGTCATGGGTTTAAATCCTATTATACATATTATAAATGGAAAGTTGACATCTGAGTACAAGGGATTATGAATCTCTGATCTTGTAATTTGTGATATAATTCCAGATAAACAACTCAAATAAATTCAGTTATTTTGTAACAGAGTGTGCAAATTAAACACTTTTTTAATGAAACTAGTCCATTTGTGGGAAGTACTGCAATGATCTAACACCAAAGTTTTACTTATATGCTGTTGCTCAAGTAGTTTAAGTGGATTCTGTATATGTATGATGCAATTTGAAGGTCTACCCCTGAAAGAATACATTCAACTGAAAAAAAAAGCTCTGCTACTTGAACAGCTATTAGCCAATCTATTTAATCCCTTTGGTAGATTAATGAAGAGGGAAAGTACAGGCAAATACATTTAGTTTACATGCCTTGAGCCAAAGCCTTGTGTGGTGTTTAACTATTAAAGTTTTGCTCTGTACTGATTGCAGTTAGGTAAAATAATGTGGCAAGACTGATAATTGAATAACGTTAATGTGGGTAATGTCACAGTATAACAACATTGCATTTTGCTTCATACTGATGCATACTGCACCCTAAATTGTGCCGTAAATGGTGATAGTTGTGTCTCATCAGGTGTGTCCTCAAATGCACACTTGCTGGATGCATCACAACATGGTTTTGGGAGCTGCTCTGCTCAAGATTGGAGGAAACTACAGAAGGTAGTGAATGCAGTTCCCAACATAGAGCAAACTTTCCTCATCTCCCATTACCTTGGAAAGGCAGTCAACACACTGAAGGATCCATCACACTCCAGCCACCCTCTCTTCTCCCTCTTCCCAATGGGAAGAAGGCTCAAGAGTGTGAAAGTGTGCACTAACTGGCTTAAAGACAGTTTCTTCCCTGCATCCATCACAACAGTGTTGCTTGGTACCAATTAATCTTTCTTCTCATTCTAACTCTATACTCAATAAATTGTGCTTCTTGTAAAAACACAGAAATGCAGGAGAAACTCAGCAGGTCTCACAGTATACGAAGGAGGTCAAGATATATCACCAATGTTTTGGGCCGGAGCCCATTTTCAAGGTATAGAAAAAAGCAGGCAATGTCTGAATAAAAGAAATGGTCAGGGGGGATGAGTACAGACCACAGACAAAAGGTAGTAATTTGATATGGAGAAGAAACCAAGAGAAAGGAAAGGTGAGAAATAATGTGGGGGGGGGTGGGGGGGGTTGGATCTGTGAATGCAGAACTGAGATAAAGGAGACAAAAGAGAGAGAGAGAGAGAGAGAGAGAGAAAAGAGAGACAATAGCCCCCTTTCCACTGGCATCCCAAGGGAGTGTCCCTTTGTGCCATTTCCACTGGGCCACCCTTAACTGGGACACTAATTGCTTTTCCACTGAACACATTCATCCCCGGGGATTGGAGTGTTCTACCTTATAGCGTAGATAAAAGCTCACACTCGACTGGAGGTAGAACAAATGCTTTTATTAGCTTACAACACATGTAGAGTTCATGAACAGGCTTCAGAGGTGTTCAGGGTTTAGCTGGGAAATCAGGGTTATATATGAGCTCGAGGGGGAGGAGCCAGGAGGCAGGACCAGTCGTCAGTACAGGACACTTCTAGTGAATCCCAGTTCACTACATTCACCCCTTCCTTCAGAATTAAGGGTCTGTGGATGAAGAGAATAAGGATCAGAAGCTGGTTATAGACATAAAAGAGAAATATTTACAATACTATTTAGATTCAGGCAGACCGGTGGTCTGGCGATTCTTGTGGAGCACCTGAGCACCGGGGGCCTTGGGCTCCTTGAGTCTCCTAGTCCGCATGTAATGGAAAGGTAGTGGGCTTGATGATAGAGGGGGGTTCACTCTCCTCCTGAACCGGGTCCCCTGAGGACCTGGGTGGGGGTGGGGAGAAAAAGCTCGGTAGCTCGTGGGGCACCCGAGGCAACGGACCCTCTGTTCCAACGGGTGCCAGGCCCCTGATGGAGATGGTGTCCTCCCTGCCATCCAGGTACTCCATGTAGGCGTAAGTGGGGTTGGCGAGGAGCAATTTCACCCTTTCCACCAGGGGGTCAGTCTTGCTTCTCCTCACGTGCTTCTTGAGAAGGACTGGACCAGGACTAGTGAGCCAGGCTGGGAGTGTAGTCCCTGATGCCGACCTTCTGTCGAATGTAAACATGAGCTCATGAGGAGTAGCATCGGTCACAGTGCAGAGTAGCGACCGAATTGAGTGGAGCACGATGGGGAGGACATCCTGCCAACATAAGTTTGGAAGGCCTTTTTGCTTCAGGGCAAGTTTGACAGCTTTCCTGATCATGGCATTCTCTTTTTCAACCTGCCCGTTCCCCCGAGGGCTGTAACTGGCAGTCCTGCTGGATGCGATGCCCCTCACCAGCAGGTACTAATGCAGCTCGTCACTCATAAAGGCTGAGCCCCGGTCACTATGAATATAGCCAGGATACCTGAACAGGGTGAAAATAGAGTCTAGGGCTTTCATAATGGACAAAACAGATGTGTTTGGGCATGGGATAGCAAACGGGAAGAAGGAGTACTCGTCGATGACCGAGAGAAAGTAGATGTTCCTGTTCTTGGAGGGGAGAGGTCCCTTAAAATCTATGCTGAGCCATTTGAAAGGCCTGGATGATTTAATCAGGTGCGGTTTCACAGGGCAAAAAAAGTGTGGCTTGCACTAAGCATAGACTTGGCGTGACCTAGTCGTTTCCCTGATGTCTTCTATTGAGAAGGGCAAATTGCAGTACTTGACAAAATGTGCCATGCATGTGATCCCTGAATGGCAGAGCTCATTATGTATGGTCCGCAGTTGACCGGTGTGTGCAGAGGTACAACATTCCCTGGACAAGGCATCTGGAGGATCTTTAAGGACCCTTGGCCAGTAGGTGATGTCAAAACTGTAGGTGGAGAGTTCGATCCTCCACCTTACAATTTTGTCATTCTTTATTTTGCCCCTCTTGGCATTGCTGAACATGGATGCAACAGAGCGTTGGTCCTTGAGGAGCGTAAATCTTCTACCAGCCTCCAGTGCCTTACAGCTTCGACAATGGCCTGAGCCTCCTTTTCCACAGATGGATTCCGGAGCTCATGGCCTTGAAGCGTCCGTGAGAAAAAGGCAACCAGCCTGCCCACCTGATTGAGAGTAGTGGCCAGGGCTACGTCCGAAGCGTCAATTTCCACTTGGAAAGGTATATTTTTGTCTACCGTGTGCATGGCGGCTTTTGCAATGTAACTTCGGAGGTAATTAAGGGCTTTGGCCGAAAGGGGGAAAGTGGTGGGCTTTAAGAGGGGATGAACCTTGTAGGCGTATTGAGGGACCCATTGGGTGAAATATGAAAAAAACCCCAGGCATCTCCTCAAAGCCTTTGTGGTTCTGGGGATGGTCAGGGTCAATGATGCCGTTCTCCACCACATAGCCAAGGATAGCCAGCCACGTTGTCCTGAATGTGTACTTGTCAGAATTGTAGGTGAGATTCACGGCTCTCTCTGTGTGGAGAAAGCTCTGGAAATTGGCATCATGGTCTTCCACAGTGTGGCCCCAGATGGTGACATTGTTGAGGTAGCGGAAGGTAGCCTTCAACCCGTACTCGTCGACCATTCTGTCCATCTGCCGCTGGAAAATAGTCACCCCATTGGTAATACCGAGAGGGACCCTCCAGAACTGATAGAGTCGACCGTTAGCCTCAAATGCTATGTATGGGCAGTCCTTGGAGTGGATTGGCAGCTGGTGATAGGCAGCATTCAGGTCGATGGTCGAATAGAGCCGATACTGTGCGATATCATTCACCATATCCGAAATGCGAGGGAGGGGGTATGCGTCCAGGAGTGTGTGTCTGTTAATTGTTTGGCTTTAGTCAATCACTAACCTGGACTTGTTTCCCCCTTTACTACCACCACTTGCCCTCTCCATGGGCAGGTGCTGGGTTCGATGATCCCCTCCTCCAGCAGGCACTGGGTCTCCATCTTTATAAACTCCCTAAATGCTGCGCTGTGCCTCCTGTACTTGGTGGCAATGGGCTTATAGTCAGCAGACAGGTTGGGAACAGGGTGGGGAGAGTTGATGTTCAGCATGGAGAGGCTGCAAGTGGGTCCTGGTTCAGAGGTTCCTCTATTCTGAACTGTTACCGGGGGAAGGGGACCAGAAAACTCCAAGGTCACACTTTTAAGGTGACACTAGAAGTCCAGACCCAACAATACTGGACAACACAATTCATCTAAAATGTACATGTGAAATTCACAAAATTCCACCCCCCACCCTCAAATGACAGATGAACTATGCAATGTTTCTGTTCGTGCGCTGAATGCGACTGGGACGCTAGGAAGATTCGGTAATTAGATGGGTACATTTTTAAGTTATATTTTTGCACAGTCTGTGAGTCTGTGAAACTTTCCATGGACCCTGTGTCAATCAGTCTGTTTACCTTCACCATCACCATTGAGTTGCTGAGGTGGTGAGATCTGTTCTGGTCGAGGACCAGCGATGCCAAGTTGCCAGTGACGCTGTGTTCTTCCCTCATGGCCCCCTCTGTCCTGAGTCAACCTGTGCAGGTAAGTTTGCGCCAACCTCATAGCAAGATGGCCACCCTCCTTCCTTCTCTGATGGTAATAATGGTGCTGAATTCAAAATCGGGCCGTTGCAAGATGGCTGCTGAGCCTTTTTACGCTGTTTCCGTAGGTGGCGGGTTGTGCAGCTCGTGATCTTGGGTGAGTCTGGGGCAGACAATTTGGGACTGGAATCGGATCCAGGAACAGTACAGGCCATAGACTTCCCTGGACCTCCATTCGCACAGCAAACCCTTGCCCAGTGTCCCTTCTTCCCGAGTCTTTGGCCAGGCAGCGGGCACAGGGGTGCTGTCCCTTGCCACAGAAAAAGCACTCCTGGGCTCAGGAAGTGGCAGCCATTAGAGCGGGGGCCACCGTAGCGGGAGCAGCCAGTCCTTGGAGGTGCTCACCCAAGAGTGCAAGTTCCTTGGCCTCAAGGTCATCATTCTCGAGACTGGTCTGTACCAGTGATTTGGCCAGCTCGATGTGGCTAGCGAGGTCCTTCCTTCCTGACTCGAGCAGTCACTGCCTCACGTACCTCGAGCGGACCCCTGTGACTAGAGTGTTCCGGATCTGTTCATCTTCCCAGAAGTGGCCCGAAGCGGCCTCATACTTGCACTTCTTAGCTAGCGTTTGCAGATCTGGCAGGTAGTCGTCAGTCAACTCTCCAGGCTGTTGGCGGCATAGGGCCTCACTAGGACCTCGTTCGGGGCCTTCATTTAGCGGGCCTTCAGTGCCTCGATGGTGGCCTCGTATGTTGGGCAGTCTTGGATGACTGCGAACCCCTTCATCCCTATTTTTGAGATGAGCACCAACCTATGGAGCTCGTCTGTGTGGAAGACATCCCAAGTCACGTTCAGGTAGGCCTGGAAGCAGTCTAGCCAATATGCGAACTCCTCAGCCACATCGGAGGGCTGGGGTCTATTAACAGCATACTGGGCTTGAGTAACATCTCCATCCTTGTTTGTAAGTTAATAAAATTGTAGCGTAGATAAAAGCTCACACATAACTGGAGGGAAAACAAACGCTTTTATTAGCTTACAACACAGGCACGGTTCATGAACAGGCTTTGGAGGGGATTTGGGTTTAGGCAAAAAACCAGGGTTATATACAGGCCCAAGGAGGAGGAGCCGGGAGGCAGGACCAGTTGTCTGTACAGGATACTTCTAGTCAATCTCAGTTCACTACATACCTTGAACTGGTAATGGGTGACTTTCTACTGACCCTTTTCCACTGGTTTTATCAGCATGCCAGCATCAGCAAATGATGGGGATATGAGTAGGGGTCGAGGTAGTTAATCCCCGGCATGAAATGACTTCATTTGACGCCAGTGTTCAGACAGTGTTCCATTTCCACTGGACCCTGTCCCAGTAAATACGCAGTTAATTCCTGGGTCAGGGTGCCAGTGGGAAAACCACTAGAGAGAGAAAGAGAGACAGAGCTACGGGGTGGGGTGGGGTGTGGCTAATGGAAACCAGGGCTGTTAACGTTAACGGCATCTGGTTGGAGGATGCCCAGATGGAATATGAGGTGTTGTTTGTGGGTGGTCTCAGTCTAGCAGCATGAAACCATGGACAGGCATGTCGGCAGGGGAATGGGGTGGGGAATTGAAATGGGTAGCCCTGTTACTGCAGCAGACAGAGCCGAGGTGCTCAACAAAGCGATCTCTACTCTTTGCAGATGATGCTGCTTTAGTTGCCCATTCAGAACCAGCTCTTCAGCGCTTGACGTCCTGTTTTGCGGAAACTGCCAAAATGTTTGGCCTGGAAGTCAGCCTGAAGAAAACGGAGGTCCTCCATCAGCCAGCTCCCCACCATGACTACCAGCCCCCCCACATCTCCATCGGGCACACAAAACTCAAAACAGTCAACCAGTTTACCTATCTCGGCTGCACCATTTCATCAGATGCAAGGATCGACAACGAGATAGACAACAGACTCTTCAAGGCAAATAGCGCCTTTGGAAGACTACACAAAAGAGTCTGGAAAAACAACCAACTGAAAAACCTCACAAAGATTAGCGTATACAGAGCCATTGTCATACCGACACTCCTGTTCGGCTCCGAATCATGGGTCCTCTACCGGCATCACCTACGGCTCCTAGAATGCTTCCACCAGCGTTGTCTCCGCTCCATCCTCAAAATTCATTGGAGCGACTTCATCCCTAACATCAAAGTACTCGAGATGGCAGAGGCCGACAGCATCGAGTCCACGCTGCTGAAGATCCAGCTGCGCTGGGTGGGTCACGTCTCCAGAATGGAGGACCTTCGCCTTCCCAAGATCGTGTTATATGGCGAGCTCTCCACTGGCCACCGTGACAGAGGTGCACCAAAGAAGAGGTACAAGGACTGCTTAAAGAAATCTCTTGGTGCCTGCCACATTGACCACCGCCAGTGGACTGATATCGCCTCAAACCGTGCATCTTGGCACCTCACAGTTCGGCGGGCAGCAACCTCCTTTGAAGAAGACTGCAGAGCCCACCTCACTGACAAAAGACAAAGGAGGAAAAACCCAACACCCAACCCCAACCAACCAATTTTCCCCTGCAACCGCTGCAACCGTGTCTGCCTGTCCCGCATCGGTCTTGTCAGCCACAATCGAGCCTGCAGCTGACGTGGACTTTTACCCCCTCCATAAATCTTCGTCCGCGAAGCCAAGCCAAAGAAAGAATAAAGACAGAGATAACCTAGTACCACTGCTCATCGAATAACCATTCTTACTGTGCTAGGTTAATGGGACAAATAAACTTAAGCTTGGATGTATGTATACAGAAACAGTCTTGATTAAGGGTCCCAACTTGAAACAACAATTTGTTCTCTTTCATTGATCCTTCTTGACCCGTTGAGTTCCTCCAGCAGATTGCTTTTTGCATCTGCAATCTTTTCTCTCTCCCATACACAGATAGACGCTGGGTAGCTACACTTCGAGCTTTGTATTGGCTGAACTTGCTCGGCAGTGTCTAAAAGGCATGTGCTTATGTTGCATTGTGTTACCAATATTGTCTCAAGGTATTATATGATGGAAGTATCTTAATGAGTACTTCTGACAACAAGCTGTCACATGAACACTTCAACCTCTAACCGCATAAGATTATGATATGATCGTTTGCAATAACTGGCACAACCTTATTCTTTCTCCGCCAGTCAATCAGAAACAGATTCAATGCAAGAGGTTCAAATCCGATAAGGAGTCAAAGCTTCCCTTACAAATTTGCACAACCAGAAAGGAGCAAGGTCACCCTCATTAAAATTTTATTTCTGTTGGAGCTGAGTAAAATCTTTTTTTTCTCTGCTGGATTAATCTAAATCAGAATTTCTTTCTTCTTGTAATGTGAGATCGTGCACCCATGTCTCCAACAGAGCCCTGGAGGGACCCATGTGAAAGACACCAATATAAGCCAGCCCAGATGCTACTGTTCGTACATGGCAAGGAAATCCAGATAGCCTGCTGGGTCGGCTGTCATGAAGAGCAGCTTGCTGCTGGGTCTGAAGGATTGGTTGTTTATTGTGACTCTAGGAAAAACCCAACACCCAACCCCAACCCACCAATTTTCCCCTGCAACCGCTGCAACCGTGTCTGCCTGTCCCGCATCGGACTTGTCAGCCACAAACGAGCCTGTAGCTGACGTGGACATTACCCCTCCATAAATCTTCGTCCGCGAAGCCAAGCCGAAGAAGAGAAGAATCTGGGAGCAGCAGTATTACCGTGTGAGTAATGAAATTAAGCCATCAGCAGAAGCAAAAGTCACCAACCGGGATTGAAGTAAAAACACGATGCTGGAGAAACTCAGCAGGTCAAACAATGTATTTTATACAGCAAAGATAAAGATACATTACCAACGTTTCAGGCTTGAGCCCTTCATCAAGGAGTGAGCAAAATGTAGGCAGGCACCCGAACACAATGGTGGGGCGTGGAGAAGCACAATCCCACAGGCAGGAGGTAATAGGTGAATAAGGGAGCGAAGGCACACCACCAAATGGGGAATGGGGGGGTGGGTGGCTCTGTGAATGCAGAGGGAAGGGGTGGAGAGCTGGAGGAAAGAAGATGGAGAGATGGGGAAGAGAGGGCCAATGGGGAGTAGACTATTCAAAACCAGAGAAGTCGACGTTAATGCCATCTTGTTGGAGAGGGCCCAGACGGAAAACTAGGTGTTTCTCCTCCAATTTACAGGTGGTCTTGGTTTGACCGTACATGAAGCCATGGACAGACAGTTATCTCAGGAGAGCTCTTTGGTGTTCCCTTGAAAATGCATCCTCAGTCATTGTACTCAACTCAAAATACAATAGCATTCCACATTCAGCTTACTTGAAGTAGAATTTTGGAACTTGTGTTGGAAATATTCAGGCAATGTTACCTGCCAAGAACAAGTTTCTACCCCAAATTATTTAAGCTTCAATGGCTCAGATAATTGCCAACTGTAGAGGATACTGAGGCATAGAATTACTTTTGGAAGGGATTACTGCAACTCAAAACTAAAGTGATTGGTGACAGTAGTTGTATTTACTGCATAGAACAAAAAGATGAAAATGTAGTTCCAAATAGTAGTCCACGTTTGGAATTACTAAACTGACCAGTGTCATAAGTCCAGTAAGTTTGACATCGGTGGTGGGGAAACTAATGGAAGGTATTCTTAGGGATAATATGTATAAATATCTGGAAAGGCAGGGATTGATCAGGAACACTCAACATGGGTTTGTGAGGGGAAAGTCGTGTTCGACGAATCTTGTTGAATTTTTTGAAGAGGTGACTAGAAAGGTTGATGAAAGTAGAGCAGTTGACGTGGTCTATTTGGATTTTAGTAAGGCTTTCAATAAGGTTCCACTTGAAAGGTTAGTGAAGAGGTTCAGTCTCTAGGGATTAATATAGAGATAGTAAGATGGGTTCAAGGGTGGCTGGAAGATAGCCACCAGAGAGTCATGGTGGACAACTGTCTGTCAGGATGGATGCTAGTGATGAGCAGTATGCCTCAGGGATCAGTATTGTTTGTCATTTACATTAATGATTTGGATGATGGAGTGGTAAATTGAGTGAGTAAATATGCGGATGATACAAAAATAGGGGGAGTTGTGGATAGTGAGGAGGGTTTTTGTGGACTGCAGAAGGATTTGAACTGTTTGGAAAGGTGGGCTGAAAGATGGCAGATGGAGTTTCATGTAGATAAGTGTGAGGTGCTTCATTTTGGGGAGAATAACCAGAACAGGGCCTATACAGTGAAGGGGAGGACATTGAGGAATGCTGAGGAACAGAGGGATCTTGGAATAACGGCTCAGCGTTCCTTGAAGGCGGATTCCCATGTAGATAGGGTGGTGAAGAAGGCTTTTGGTATGCTGGCCTTTATAAATCACAGCATAGAATATTAGAGCTGGGAGGTGATGTTGAGACTGTTGAAAGCTTTGGTAAGGTCAGGTTTGGAGTATTGTGTGCAGTTCTGGTCTCCAAATTATAGTAAGGATATAAATAAGGTAGGGAGGGTGCAGAGAAGATTTACAAAAATGTTGCCTGGATGCAGTATCTTGAATACGGAGAAAGATTGTGTCGACTGGGACTTGATTCATTGGAGTGTAGAAGGTTGAGAGGGGATTTGATAAGGGTATTTAAAATTATGAAGGGAATAGATAGAGTAGATGTGATAGGCTCTTTCTCCTGAGGGTAGGGGAGATTGGAAGAAGGAGTCATAAGTTAAGGGTTAGGGGGCAAAACCTAAGGAGTAATATAAGAGGATGCTTCTTCACTCAGAGAGCGGTGGCTGAGTGGAATGATCTTCTGGAAGAGGTAGTTGCGGCAGGGTCAATTCTGTCATTTAAGAGGAGGTTAGATGAGTACATGGATGTGAGGTGGTTGGAGGGTTACGGGCAGGGAATCGGTAGGTGGAACTTGTGGAGTTTCACGTAAATCGGTGCGGACTAGAAGGGCTGATATGGCCTGTTTTCGTACTGTAAATTGTTATATGGTTATATGGTTATAATGGGTCAATCCCTTTTAAACAGATGAAAACTGTAAAGATTTCCTTTGGAGACTCAAGTACATTACGCTTTCACTACATTTGGTTAGAGATGTCAGGGTGAAGACACATTGTTTAAACGTTACTAATTATAACTTTAAGTTACACGTTCAGGAACTCAAATCTTTCTTACCAGTGTGACACTTGAACTAACTCCTGGACAATGTGCAGGTGTGGCAGAAATCACATCCATGTTAACCCCATCTCCAGCCCACGACCCTCTCAGAATTAGAATCAGAACCAGGATTTATTGTCATGAATAAGTCATGAAATGTGGTGTTTTGTGGCAGCCTCACATTCATATTATAACCATCTTACGACATTACTATATAAAAATTAAAAAGTAATAACAATAATAGGGCATGAAAGGTAAGGCAGTGTCTTTGGTTCAGGAATCTGATGGCAGCGGCGAAGAAGCTGTCCTTGTGCCGCTGAGTGCTCATCTTTAGGCTCCTGTACCTTTTCCCTGATGATAGCAGAGTGAAGAAGGCATGGCCTGGGTGGTGCGAGGGGGTCATTGAAGATGGAGGCTGCTTTTTTAAGACACTGCCTCACGAAGATGTCCTCAATGGAGTGAAGTCTGGTGTCTGTGATGTTGCAGTTAACAACGCTCTGGAGTTTATTCTTCTCTTGAGAGTTAGCACCTCCATACCAGAAGGTGATGCGACCAGCCAGAATGCTCTCCACGGTACACCTGTAGAAGTTTACAAGAGTCTTTGGTGACATACCGAATCTCCTCAGGCATCTCACAATGTATAGCCGCTGGCGAACCTTCTTTGTGATTGCATCAATGTATAGACTCCAGGACAGATCCTCAGAGATGCTGACACTTGGGAATTTGAAGTTCTTGACCCTCTCCACTAATGAGCCCTTAATGAGGACTGGGTCATGCTCCCCTGACTTCCTCCTGAAGTCCACAATCATTTCCTTGGTTTTTCTGACACTGAGCACAAGGTTGTTGTTGTTACACCATTCAATGAGCTGATCTATCTCCCTCCTGTACACTTCCTCATTGCCATTTGTATAATGAGTAGAGCAGTGGGATAGGCACTCATCCTTGGGGTATACCTGAGGAGGAGTCATTGTTTCCAATTTGTACTGACTGTGGTCTTCCGATGAGAAAGTTAAAGATCCAGTTGCAGAGTGGGGTACATAGACCTAGAGTTGGTAGCTTCTTGAGAATAATGGTATTGAAGGCCGAGGTGTAGTTGATGAAGAGCAGCCATATGAATGAATTGCTGTTTTCAAGGTGATCCAGAGCTGAGTGGAGAGCCAGTGATATTGCTTCTGCTGTGGAGCACTTGTGACAATAGGTAAATTCCAGTGGGTCCAGATCTTCGCTTAGGTACGTGTTAATTTTGGCTATGACCAACCTCTCAAAGTATTTCATCACAGTAGAAGTTGGTGCTACTAAGTGGTAGTTGTGGAGGCAGCCCACACTACTCTTCTTGGGTACCAGGATGATTGATGCCCTTTTGAAGCAAGTGGGAACCTCTGACTGCCACAATGAGAGGTTGAAAACATCAGGTGAACACTCTGGCCAGTTGGTTGGTGCAGATTTTCAGTACATTGCCAGGTACGCCATCAGGGTCTGACACCTTGCAAGGGTTCACCCTCTTGAATGGTATTCTGACATTGCCCTCAGAGACAGACATTACAGGGTTTTCAGCCTTTTCAGGGATTCAAGTGGGCATACAAGGTGTTCATTGTAGAGCAGCATCGCAGCTGTCTATAGTGTTTGCCTTCGCTTTTTAGGGTGCACTGGCCTGCACTCCCTTCCATAGCTGATGTGTATCTGTCTCTGTCTCTAGTTTCCTCCGGAATTGCCACTTTGTTTCGGAGATGGCTTTCCGCAGGTCATACCTGGACCTTGTAAAGATCTCGATCCCCGGCCTTAAACGCCTTGTTCTTGCCCTCAGCAAGTTCTCTGATTCATCCAGAGCTTCTGGTTGGGGAACACCTGGTATTTGGGCCTAGGCTCACAATTATCCATGCTGGTCTTGACGAAGTTGGTGACACCTGTGGCATATTCCTTCAAGTCTATGGATATGTTCTTAAATATGTTCCAGTCCACTGATTCAAAGCAGTCCTGTAGATGCTCCTCTACCTCCCTCGACCACACCTTGACCATCTTCAGCACTGGTGCTGTGGTTCAGTCTCGGCTTGTATGCTGGGAGTAGAAGTACAGCTCTCTTCTATATTGCCTTGTCATCAATATTCTGCAAATGACAACTTGGGTCACCACTCTAGGTGTGCTCAAGTCACTTTGCTCAGACTTCTAATATTTTTCTTGTGACATAAAGGAGGGCATTTGGCCCACTGAGTTCATCCACCACTCTCAGACTGTGAAGTAACATGCTATCACTGGACATGATATCTTGTAAAGCTGTAGCATTTTACTGGGAGAACTTACATTTGGGACATGCCAGTGAGTTGGAATTGGATCTCAACGCAGCTCAAACCTAACAGAGTCTATTTTGATGTTTTTTAATTAAAATTATAACGATTTAACGTGATAGAAGCCGATTCCAGTCATTGAAACCCGAGCCACCCAATTACACCCAATTAGCCAAGCAACCGCATACATTTATTTGGAGGGTGGGAGGAAACTGGAGCACTGGGGAAAACCTGCACAGGTCACAGAGAGAACGTACCAGCTCCCAACAGACAGCGTCAAGTTCGAACCGGGGTCGTTGGCACTGTAACAGCACTGCACTAACTGCTACACTGGGCACATTGCCTACTCTATAGGACAAAGCTCAACTACAAAGCAAGCAGCTGAGTCTTTTTGAATAGTCTTATTTAAACAGAAACGACAATCAATATTTTTTTGAGAAGTATGGTAAAGGAAACACGTATCCAAAAACAGTAGCAATCTAATCTCTCTCTAAAAGCAGTGACCATAGTGGGTAGAGTATAGTTATGTGACACAAATACCCTGTCTAAAATCTTATGATGAATCTGACTGAAGATCACAAATGTCATCAAATATGCAAGAGCAAGTGGAACTGCTGGGGATAGGCAGGCTTATCAGTTGACTCACTATTTTAATGAAAAGCTGCACATGAAACCAACCATATTTCTCTTTCCAATGTGAATCAACTTGTTGCTAACTCCAGCAAAATGCTTCTTCTGTGACCAATTACGTGTCCATACAGACAGAAACACAATCTGCAGAAGAATTCACTTCCAAGATCCATCTGAAAAACAGATTTGAGTATAAAGTTGGATATGTATCAAATCTCTAGCTTTGGGATGCAAATGGATTTAAATCATTGCTTTAAAGCTTTAAGGAATATTTCAGTCCAACTGCCTATTGAGGCTTCTTTTAAAATTGTAAAATGAAAAGCGACTCAAGTGGAAAATGAACAATCACACCCCCATTTCATCCAATTTACTCAATTAAGTTCTAAAAAGATATTACATTGCTCAGTCTGAAATCTTGATGAAGGCATTAAAGTCACGGGAAGGGCAATGTGAAATTAAGTGGTGTTAAAAACTCATCTGCCACCATCATATTAGTTATCAGTGAAGATCTAAGAACTCTGGTGGAAACATCATCAAGCCCAAGAAGAACAGTATTGGTGAAAGCTATTAAACATAGTGAATATTAGAATATGAATTAATATTTTCACCATATGTGTGTGCTGTGATTGTGTGTACTGAAATTCTGCTACAAGATACAGAGCACGGATGATTGCATGCTACAATTGTTAAAAGTGACACCAGGAAAAGAGAGGTCAACAGTTAGAGAGTAGCCACTGAGATGGTAATTTTCCAAATCCATTTGAATCTTTGCAGCAATAATCGTGCTAGTAGTCCCCAGACCTTGAAATGATCAGCTGTGTTGCATTTGCTGGGAGGTTTAACCCCCACATCTGTCAGGGGTAACAGTGATGTGCTAACACAGAGTCATCTTTTAAAATTTTGATTTAAAGATACAGAACAGTAATAGGGCCTTCCAGCCCATGAGCCAGCACCACTCAAGTACACCCACATGATCAATCAACCTATGAACCCTGAACATCTTTGGAATGTGGAAGGAAACTGGAGTACCCAGCAAAATCCACACAGATACGGAAAGAAAGTACAAACTCCTTACAGTCTGTGTGGATTGTCAGTGAGGAGAAGACATTGTTTACAATTCATATTGAGTGTGGTCTTCCAACGAGGGAGTCAAGGATCCAGTTTCAAAGAGGGCTGCAGAGGTCCAGGGTTTGGAGCTTGTTGACCAGCACTGAGGGAATAATGGTGTTGAAGGGTGAGCTGTAGCAGATGAAGAGCAGCCATATGTATGAATTGCTGTTTTTGAGGTGATCCAGAGCCAGTTAACATTTTTTTTGCCTTGGCTAATGTTATATACCTTAATTATATTTTACTCCATCTACTGGTGACTGAATCTTCCTTATTTGGAAGATTAAAGGAATTATCTCTCTTGTAGATTTATTCGTGGATCGTGGTTTGATATCTTTTGAACAACTTTCTACCAAATATAATTTACCATATACACATTTTTTTTAGATATCTACAAATTAGAAATTTCCTGAATATGATCATGTCTAACATTACAACAACTAAATTTAGTTGACACTTTGTTCCAGTTAAATCCATTTTGAATACTCTTATATTAAATTTGAGATCAGTCCCCGTGGATAAGATTCAACATACATGGGAATCGGAACTTCAACTAACATGGGGAAGAATTACTAGACAAGTTAATACTTCTTCATTTTGTGCACGTCATTCTTTAATACAGTTTAAAATAGTTCATAGAGCATATATGTCTCAAGATAAACTAGCTCACATCTTTCCTAAACTACTTCCCATCTACTTGTGATAAATGCAATTGATGTGGTGTCAATGACTCAGGTTTTGGTCTTGTCTCATGTTAGAAAATTTTGGAAAGATATTTTTAAAACTCTTTCAGTGATACTGGTTATTCAATTACAACTTAACCCCTCAACTGCTGTTTTTGGAATTATAGATGCAGGTTGCCTACCTTCTTCTGAACATTGAGTTACACCTTTTTCTACATGATTAGCTAGAAGAGCCATTTTACTTAAATGGAAAGACTCTGATTCTCCTACATTATTTCAATGGGTTTTTCATGTTATGTCTTTCTTAAATCTAGAAAAAAAATCAGAAGTTGTACTTTAGATACAACTATTAAATTTGAAAAAAACACGGAAACCATTTATTGATTACTTTCTTTGGGTTATAACTGGTGTTATTCTATGAATTAACTCTTCCTTTCCAGACGTAATATAACTCTTGTTTTTTTTTTATCTGTAGGTGTAGTGGATACTGCAATCCACTGAAGAGTTACTGGGCTTCTCTGCCAGGAAAAACAAGGACTGGTTTGACAAAAACAACCAGGAAATCCAGGAGCTGCTGGCAAAGAAGCGAGCTGCCCACCAGGTTCACCTTTGCAAAGCCTTCCTGGCCAGAGAAAAAACGAGCCTTCCGTCTCGCATGCAGCCACCTTCAGAGCAAACTCAGGGAGATCCAAAATGAGTGGTGGACTAGCCTCGCCAAACGAACCCAGCTTAGCGCCGACATTGGCAACTTCAGGGGTTTCTACGAGGCTCTAAAGGCTGTGTACGGCCCCTCACCCCAAGTCCAAAGCCCTCTGCGCAGCTCAGACGGCGAAGTCCTCCTCAGCGACAAGATCTCCATCCTCAATCAATGGTCAGAACACTTCCAATCCCTTTTCAGTGCCAACCGCTCAGTTCAAGAATCCGCCCTGCTCCAGCTCCCTCAACAACCCTTGAAGCTAGAGCTGGATGAGGTCCTTACCCGGGAAGAGACATATAAGGCAATTGAACAACTGAAAAGTGGCAAAGCAGCAGGTATGGATGGAATCCTCCCCAGAGGTATGGAAGGCTGGCGGCAAAGCTCTGCATACCAAACTGCATGAGTTTTTCATGCTCTGCTGGGACCAAGGAAAGCTGCCTCAGGACCTTCGTGATGCCATCATCATCATGCTGTACAAAAACAAAGACGAGAAATCAGACTGCTCAAACTACAGGGGAATCACGCTGCTCTCTATTGCAGGAAAAATCTTCACTAGGATTCTCCTTAATAGACTAATACCTAGTGTCGCCGAAAATGTCCTCCCAGAATCACAGTGTGGCTTTTGCGCAAACAGAGGAACTACTGACATGGTCTTTGCCCTTAGACAGCTCTAAGAAAAGTGCAGAGAACAAAACAAAGGACTCTACATCACCTTTGTTGACCCCACATCACCTTCGACACCGTGAGCAGGAAAGGGCTTTGGCAAATACTAGAGCGCCTCGGATGCCCCCCAAGTTCCTCAGCATGGTTATCCAACTGCATAAAAACCAACAAGGTCGGGTCAGATACAGCAATGAGCTCTCCAAACCCTTCTCCATTGACAACGCCGTGAAGCAAGGCTGCGTCCTCGCACCAACCCTCTTTACTATCTTCTTCAGCATGTTGTTGAAACAAGCCATGAAAGACCTCAACAATGAAGACGCTGTTTACATCCGGTACCACACGAATGGCAGTCTCTTCAATCTGAGGTGCCTGCAAGCTCACACCAAGACACAAGAGCAACTTGTCCATGAACTACTCTTTGCAGACGATGCCACTTTAGTTGCCCATTCAGAGCCAGCTCTCCAGTGCATGACGTTCTGTTTTGCAGAAACTGCCAAAATGTTTGGCCTGGAAGTCAGCCTGAAGAAAACTGAGGTCCTCCATCAGCCAGCTCCCCACCATGACTACCAGCCCCCCCACATCTCCATCGGGGACACTGAACTCAAAACAGTCAACCAGTTTACCTACCTCAGCTGCACCATTTCATCTGATGCAAGGATCAACAAAGAGATAGACAACAGACTCGCCAAGGCAAATAACGCCTTTGGAAGACTACACAAAAGAGTCTGGAAAAACAACCACTAGAAGAAACACACAAAGATCAGCATGTACAGAGCCGTTGTCATACCCACGCTCCTGTTCGGCTCCGAATCATGGGTCCTCTACCGGCATCACCTATGGCTCCCAGAATGCTTCCATCAGCTCTCTCTCCGCTCCATCCTCAACATTCATTGGAATGACTTCATCATCAACATCGAAGTACTCAAGCTGGCAGAGTCCGCAAGCATCAAATCCATGCAGCTGAAGACCCAACTGCGCTGGGTGGGTCACGTCTCCAGAATGGAGGACCATCGCCTTCCCAAGATCGTGTTATATGGCAAACTCTCCACTAGCCACCGAGAATGAGGTGCACCAAAGAAGAGGTACAAGGACTGCTTAAAGAAATCTCTTGGTGCCTGCCACATTGACCACCGCCAGTGGGCTGATATTGCCTCAAACCGTGCATCTTGGCGCCTCACAGTTCGGCGGGCAGCAACCTCCTTTGAAGAAGACCACAGAACCCACATCACTGACAAAAGACAAAGGAGGAAAAACCCAACACCCAACCCCAACCAACCAATTTTCCCTTGGAACCTCTGCAACCGTGCCTGCCTGTCTCGCATCGGACTTGTCAGTCACCAACGAGCCTGCAGCTGACGTGGACATTACCCCTCCATAAATCTTCGTCCGCGAAGCCAAGCCAAAGAAGAAGGTGTTGTCCAGAACTATGTTTTAAACTATTCAACAGATCCTCGGGATAGACCACTCAGTTTTAATTGTTTTTTATTTTATGTTTTTTTAAATTTGATTAGTTAGGGTTTTTTTTAATATATTATAATTATTTCTTTGTCTCTGTTTTCTTTGCTAGGAGAATTACTTTTTTGAATACTTTATTTTAATTTCCCACCTCCACACACTGTTCCCCCCCCCAACCTTCGTACAACCGAAAGAACAGTCAATTAAATTACATTGAAGGAATTTTAATTGAATTAAAAAGAAAGTTTAAAAAAACTCAAAACGAAACTGAAAGAAACATATCACCTTTGTCATGTCCCACTTCTTTGATCACATTCATTTCTCTGCTGGGATGGATTATGATAGTATCCTTATTTCAAAGTGTATTGGTGGGGGGGGGGGTTGGAGAATTAATCAATCTGTGTCCCAAGTAATGTTGCCACACCTTAATGAATGTGCCGTGTTTCTTCCTTAGATTGTACGTGATTTCCTCCAGGGGGATGCAACTGCATTTCCACATTCCATCATGTGTTATTTAGTTGGGAGTCGGACTTCCACAAAACTGCTATACACTTCCTGGCTTGAACCAAAGCAACCTTCACAAACAAAATCTGGTCCGTCTAAAACTCGCATCCCCAATGTCTCCCAGAAGGTACAACTCTGAATCCTGTGGAAAATCCACTTCTGTAATTTTTTTTAAGAATGTTCCCCCAGGTCTTTTCCCAGAAAGATCTTACCTTTGTAAATAGTCAGGTGAGATGGTCAAAAGTTCCAACTTCCACATCACACCTAAAGCACATTTCTGATATTTCAGGCTTTGATTGGAGTAATTTTTATGGTGTGAGGTACAACTGGGGCAAGAAGTTGCACCGTCCTATATCCGACAATGATGACTCCAATCACGCTATCCAGACACATTTCAAAGAAAATGGATAACCCTATACTAAAGCATGTACTTCAGATGTGGCAAAGAATGAATCAATGTATTGGATTGAAGGTGGGGTTGTCTCCGAAAATGCTGTTGACCCAGAACAACTTAATACCCTTGACTCTGGGTAATAAAATCCTGGACATTTGGTGCCAGAAGGGGATCAGGTGTATCGAGGATTGTTACAAGCAAAGGCAGCTCATGTCATTCGACCAGTCGAGGAACAAATACAATTTGTCTAATAGAACATTCTTCTGCTATCTGTAAACAAGATGTTTCTTAAGGAAAAATTGGGACCATCTAAGACTCTACCTAGATGTAGTAATGTGGAAATTTTAATTTGAAAGGGGAATGTGCATAAATTTATCTCTAAGATGTATTTCATATTCCAAAGTGGGCTTACTCAGGTTGAGAGAGAGTTGGGAGTTAAACTTGGGCACAACAATGAATGAAGAGTGGTAGCAAGACCCTTGTTAGGAGAATTATTTCTAATACGTCACATTTTCACTCTTTGGAATTTATATATGATACTATACTACGTATACTTGGACAGACCATTTTAATTGTGTTATTTCTATTCTCCTTCTGCTGTGTATATTATGAAATATTAATAAAAAAGATTGAAAAAGAAAAGAAGAGAGCCAGCAATATTGCATCTGTTGTGGAGCGATTGTGACGATAGGTGAATTGCATTGGGTCCAGTCCTTTGATTAGGTCTGTGTTGATTCTGGCCATCACAGTAGATGTTAGTGCTACTGGGTAATAGTCATTGAGGCAGTTCACTCTGTCTTCTTGGGCACTAGGATGATTTGATGCCCTTTTGAAGCAGATGGGAATCTCTGACTGCAACAATGAGAGACTGAAAATGCCTATGAATGCTCCAGCTAGTTGGTTGGCACAGATTTTCAGTGCCTTGCCAGGTTCTCCAGTGCTTTTGTGATTTGCTTAAGAAATATAATTACAATGTACTGTCTGGTTAACAGATATTTTAAATGAAATTAAATTTAGACATATAGCATGGGAATAGGCGCTTTTGGCCCAAGAGTCTGTGTCACCCAATTATCTACAAGCCCCGTAAGATTTTAAAGTTAGGAGGAAACTGGAGCACTTTGAGGGATCCCATGCAGAATATACAAATTCCTTGCAGACAGTGCCGGATTCGAACCCGATTCATTGGCAATGTAATTGCGTAGTGCTAGCCTTTATATGATCAGACATGACTAGAAGGATTTTCTTTTTACATGTGTACTTTGTAGAAAATCTGATTAAAGGTCCCTTTAAAAACAAACGTTACCATAACAAATCAAAACTGAGTTTTATTACATATTGTAGTTGGCCACTGAATTGTTCCCTACTGGATCTGCCCAGCTGTGAGCAAACTATGGCAGGGCATTGGCTGGAGTTGATGGCAGTCAGCCACTCCCACCCCAGGCAAGTCCAAGGTATATTCAGTCCCTGGAGCCCTGTGATGGAGCTTGGGCTTTCTGGGAGACGCCAGGATTATGCTGAGGTATCCACCTCTCCCATTCTTCCACATCCAGAATTGGCATGGGTTTGGAGGACCATTTGATTTGAATGGGGTTTCTCAATCTTGTAGATGAGGTGGGAAATGGTGAGCATTTATATATTCTTTTCTAGATTAATTTTAATAATTTTAAATATTTTCCTCACTTTTTAAGATATTTTAAATTGTTTTCTCAATTAGTTAAATGTTTAAAATTAGTATGTTTCAATTTTTTCAAGTTGTCAAGTCAAGTTCATTGTCATCTGATAGCACAAGTCTCTTCCTTCTTTGACTTGGCTTCGCGGACGAAGATTTATGGAGGGGGTAAAAGTCCACGTCAGCTGCAGGCTCGTTTGTGGCTGACAAGTCCGATGCGGGACAGGCAGACACGGTTGCAGAGGCTGCAGGGGAAAATTGGTTGGTTGGGGTTGGGTGTTGGGTTTTTCCTCCTTTGCCTTTTGTCAGTGAGGTGGGCTCTGCGGTCTTCTTCAAAGGAGGTTGCTGCCCGCCAAACTGTGAGGCGCCAAGATGCACGGTTTGAGGCGAGATCAGCCCACTGGCGGTGGTCAATGTGGCAGGCACCAAGAGATTTCTTTAGGCAGTCCTTGTACCTTTTCTTTGGTGCACCTCTGTCATGGTGGCCAGTGGAGAGCTCGCCATAGAACACGATCTTGGGAAGGCGATGGTCCTCCATTCTGGAGACGTGACCCACCCAGCGCAGCTGGATCTTCAGCAGCGTGGACTCGATGCTGTCGGCCTCTGCCATCTCGAGTACTTCGACGTTAGGGATGAAAGCGCTCCAATGGATGTTGAGGATGTTGAGGATGTACAATCTGATGAAACAGGGTTCTCTAGTCCTTGAAGCAAAACACGTGGACACACAATCTGACAAAACACACATACAGACAAACAATACATACGCAGGACAAGTATGTACACATAAATAAATAAATAAGCAGACATTGTTTCACAAATGTGGGAGTCTTGGATGGTTAGGGTAAGCAGTTCCTTTGGTCGATCAGCGTTCTCGCTGCCCGTGGGAAGAAGCTGACGGGGAATAGAACATCATACTGATGGGAAAATCTGATGCTGTAATTTTTCATAAAGTAATGACAACAAACAATTCATTTGCTTCATTATAGAAAATTATTTGGGCAATCTTATTTCTTCAATAGAAAACATGTTTTTGTGAGGTAAAGCACATGAAGACAGCAAATTTAGTACCCAAACATTTTGATATAATAGGTTTAAAAGAAGTCTGTGTAATTAATCACATCAATGAAAGTGTGTAGGAAAGGGTAAAAGATAAGGTAGAATGAAAAGAGATTCAAAGTCCTTCTGTCTGTCATCCACAGGTACTTCTTTTGTGAAGGTGACAGAGTGGTATGCAAACCGAAAGGACACGCTGGAGGGAATTGAACGTAACATGAAAACTCAGACCGTTATGGAGCACTTTAGAAATGGTCGACATCTGGCAGTAAAAAGTGAGGACAGCACAAAAAGTTTAGGAATAGGATACATGAAAGGCATCTGTGGTTCATGGAAGAATTAGATGACAATGAGATATGTGGTGTTCCAGCTGCCTTCTGTTCGAATAGACTACATGACTAATCTCTGCGCTTCACTATTAGCTGTATCCTGTTCATTTCAGATCATTTGATACTGCTGTGATCCCATGGCCATTCTACTAGGTTGGAACATGCATGGTGGTCTCTCCAAAAATTCTAACTGTTTCATGGGACAGAAAACAGGAACAAAAGAGACTGAAAATGATTTCAAGAATGTATTTTTATCCAAAAAAATGCTTCGTGGCTTACATGGAGGGAGAAATATCAGTTGCTTGTGTCCCTTCCTCTGTTAAGAGGCTTTTGAGAGCCACCTCATGGCCTTATTGTCACCTTCCTCCCAGTGATACCCTGGGAAATGGAAGTAAGAAGTCGCATGACGGTAACATTGCCCAATATGTTGGCTACTTCCTCCAGTGGGTACAAAGGATTGGAGACCAATGAACTACTGTACTTAATGAGTTGGCAGATTTACCTCTAGTATTAGTCCATTAAAGTTTCTAAATTGGGAAAAGCTAAAAGTGGGAAGAGTGTGCAGGATATTCATACGCTGCCTATTTCATTTTGAAAGAAATATTTTAATCCATAGAACAATTACAGCACAGAAACAGGCCATCTCAGTCCCTCTAGTTTGTGCTGAACCATTTTTTTTTGCCTAGTCCCACTGACCTGCACCCAGTCCATAGGCCTCCATACCTCTCCCATCCATGTACCTGCCCAAATTCTTGTTAAATGTTAATATTGAGCCGTATTTATGACTAGACTGCCACAGGGTGGTAGCCACTGAGGCCTGTAATTGTGCCTCTTGGGTACTGGGATAATGGTGGCTGTCTTGAACCCCATAGAAACAATGGACTGAGTCAGTGAGGTGTTGAAGACATCTGTGAAGACTATCGTCAATTGGTCTGAGCAGTCTTTCAGTACCTGACCATATATGTTGTCTGGGGTTCCACTGCCATGTTTGGGTTCACTTTGCATTGGGTTAACGTAATCTTGGCAGGGGGTATTCAGGGGCCCATTCACTGGGGGTGGGGGGGGACACAGAGCTTTCTTTGGCGTCATCCTGTTCATCTCGTGGGGAAGTGCAAATGGATCTGGGTGTACTTGTTCACCGGTCACTGAAGGCTAGCATGCAGGTTCAGAAAGCTGTGAAGAAGGCAAATGGAATGTTGGCTTTCATAAAGAGGGGATTGGAGTATAGGAGCAGAGACGCCCTTCTGCAGTTATACAGGGCCCTGGTGAGACCCCACCTGGAGTATTGTGTCCAGTTCTGGTCTCCAAACTTGAGGAAGGACATACTAGCTATAGAGGGTGTGCAGCGCAGATTTACAAGGTTAGTTCCAGGGATGGCAGGGTTGTCATATGCAGCAAGGCTAGAAAAACTGGACTTGTATCCATTGGAGTTTAGAAGGATGAGGGGGGACATGATTGAGGTATACAAAATCATCAGGGGGATAGACAAGGTGAAGTCTGATTACTTGTTCCCAATGATGGGGGAGACGAGGACTAGAGGGCATAGTTTAAGGATACAGGGTAGGCCCTTTAGGACGGAGACGAGAAAGCATTTTTTTACCCAGAGAAGTGTGAACCTGTGGAATGCTCTGCCACAGAGGGTGGTAGAGGCGGATTCGCTGACTATGTTCAAAAGAGAGTTAGATAAGACTCTTGTGGGTAACGGAGTTAAGGGTTATGGGGATAAGGCTGGAAAGGGGTACTGATGGTAATGATCAGCCATGATCTAAAATGGCGGTGCTGACCTGATGGGCCAAATGGCCTACTCCAGCTCCTATTGTCTATTGTCTATTGTCTATCAAACCATACATAGTCTATCCAGATGGAGGCGTCATTGTCCTTAACTTGCAAACAGTGGTGGATTAACCATTAGGCTCAGTCAGTCGAAGCCCAGGGGCCCAGAAGGTAAAGGGGCACGGGCCCCTAGGCGTCAACCTACTCAGTAAAGGGTAGGCACCTGGTCTCTACTTACTGTGCCTGTGTGGATGAAGCCTGCAGTGATTGTGGGCCAGGGTCAGCATCGCGCTTTTGCCCAGGTGGTGTGCAAGGTGGTTTCTGGGAGTTGGCAGTGGGCCAGCAGCATGGAGATTTTTGGGTGGCATGTGTGTGACTGCGATCCTCCACCTTCCCACCCAACTATTAGATTTTTAATGTCCAATTTGGTGGGAAGGTGGAGGATTGTGGGGGGGGGGTGGGGAATGGGGTTGAATGCTTCCCGTAATCTCCAGTATGCTGGATAACATCATAACAAGGAAGAATTTAGGAGTACGCCATGATGAGCGTGACACGACCCAGGCCAGCACTCTGATTTAAGGAAATTGACGTCAGAATCACAAAGGGCCAAAAAAGTGGGGTTATTGGGGAACCTCTCAAAGCGAATAAGCCATGAAGACAGGGGTTAAGTCATCGCCTTTCAATGCAAACTGTAGTCACCTCTCCATTTCCCGAGAGTCTCCCTGCCTAGTGGGATGGGGACAGGGCTGGGAGATGGCGATCTCTCTCTGCCCAGTGGGACGGGGAATAGGTATGGCGACATCTCCCCCTGCCCAGTGGGATGGGGGATGGGGATTGAGGACATCTCCCTGGCCAGCGGGTTGGGGATGGGTGATGGGGATCTCTCCCTGCCCAGCGGGCATTTTATTGAAATTGCTGAATGGTCAGCAAAAAAAAAGGTTGGACACTAAATTAATTGTTGGAGTCATATTAAACTAAATCAGTGATTTCTGTTCAAATAAAATACAAACAAAAGTGACAGCGATTCTTTGAACTTTAATATGTCTGCGTTTTATAATAAAGGAAAACTTAATTCGCTTCTTTGCTGCAGGGATATTTGGTCTGTAATAATTCATGTGCCAGTTGTGGAAAATGTGTTATGTATAAATTGTTTTGAATGAAACCTCAGCAAAATGAAAGGGAGAAGCTGAACTCGCGATTGTAAATTGAATTGTAAAAACACAATGCTGTAGGAACTCATCAGGTCTCACTGCGTCCACAGACAGGTAAAGATGTTTTGGACTTGAGCCCTTCTTCAAGGTATCTTTACCTGCTGTGGACGCTACAAAATCAGCTGAGTTCTTCCAGTATTCTCAAGTTTTACTACAGTCATAGCATCGGACGAAGGGTGGGGGCAATACGGTGGGGGGGGGGGTGAAAGGTTGGGAAGGGGACCCTTACTAAGGAGGGTTGAGCTAGTGGAGTCATTCTATTGAACCGGTATGGACTTGAAGGGCCGACATGGCCTGTTTCCGCTCCGTAAACGGTTATATGGTTATATGGTTAAGGCTCTGCCGAGAGCCTGGGTAATAGTTAATTCGTCACTGCTCGTAAGATTGGTTTGTGATCCATTATAGTCATGATCCCTCGCCACATGTGCCTTGTGTCGCTGGTGTCGCACAGCTGTCTGTGGAACTTCTGCTTTGCCTTCCGGATTGCACAGGAGAATTCGGCCCTGGTTGATCTTAGTGCCATCCTACACCCTGTCCTGAAGGCAGCATCACGAACTGTGAGAAGGGCCAAGGGATATGGGGAAAGGCAAGGAGGTGGAGATGAGCCTATCATCAGATCACCCATGACCTCATTGAATAGTAGAGCAGGCTTGACGGGCTGAATAGCTCCTATTTTTTAATGTTCTTATGCTCTAGTCTTGAAATATAATTGAAATCTTCATTATAAATGGCTTGATTATTTCAGGAATTACCACAGATAACTCTCCTTTGGCTTCTCTGCAACATGATTGTTATAAAGAGTTGAAGTACAAATGCCAAAATTCTGCTTTTAAATACAAGATCAAGGTCATAGTGAAAGCATGTCTGTTGATGGAGGAAATTGAGAACAGAATGAGAGTAAGAACTTCTGACAGCAGGAATTTTATGGGAAAAGGTATTTGGAGGTGAGTGGCAGGTAAGGTGTGGTTAAGTGAAGCCAATCTTTCGTTACTTACGGAGCTGCAATTTAAGCTTAGAACTTACTGAACCGCTGTGAGTCATTGTCATTTGAGAGTAAGAAGGAATTAATTTGTGTTGAGACAATTTGACCATTTACAGCTGGATTGTGAATGAAAAGTGGATAAGGAGAAGTGAAGTTTCTGAAAGGCAGTGAAGTGGAAATGGAATTTCCAAGAACAGGAAGTAGATCAGGATGGGCACATGTTCGGTGGCTACCAAAAAAGGTAAAGCAAATTTCGAGCTTCCGTGGGGAGAGATAAAAAGGAAGAGATAATGAAGGGAGCCCTGCAGAGTGAGACAGGGAATTAATAAAAGCAAGCAAATAAATGGCAGATAAATTAAACCAATACTTTACATCAGTGTTGACCATGGAGGACTCTGGAAATATCCCCAAAATAAAAGATGTGCTTGGAGCAGCCCGCGCACGGAGACATGGACTGGCCCTTAAAATGGCTACACAGACTTGGCTGTCGTCCCAGGTGACCTCCCACCCAGAGGGAAGAAGGTGAACTGTGGCGGGCATGCTGGTCAATCCCAGGCTGGCACTCCAATGAAGCGGGGCCCTGACGTCAGCACCTGAGGCCCACATAAACGCGATGGCCCACACACTAAACCAGTCTCAACTGCAAGGCTTTGAATTGCAAGGCTTCTCCACGCCCGCATAGTGCAAATGCTACAATGGTGACCCTAACAGGTCTAACTGGCAGTTGGACCCAAAGATGGAGGATCAGGTGGTGCCAGCAGCTATCCACATGGTCTCACTCAAGCTCCCAACATTTTGGGTGTCGTAGCCACACGTGAGGTTCCAGCAGGCCGAGGCTCAGTTCCAGCTTCAACACATCGGTGCCGCCAACTCCCACTACTTCTACATCGTGTGCGCTCTCGATCAAGACACAGCTGCAAGGGTTGTAAGACTTCCCATGCAGCATCCGGAGCAAGACAAATACACGGCCATCAAAGTGTTGTTAACCCACTCTTTCAGGCTTTCCTAACATGAGCGCGTCGCCTGATTGCTGCATATGGATAGATTGGGGGACAGGGCCCTGTCTGCCCTAATGAGAGAGATGCTCACTTTGACTGAGAGCCACAGGCCTTGTCTGCTCTTCAAGCAGATCTTTCTGGAGCAGCTGCCCGAGGATAACCGATTCTTGCTCATGAATGAGGACTTCAGCGACTCCTGGAGAGTCGCGGTCCAGGCAGACATGCTCTGGAGAGGGAAGAAGGACACCAGCGCTATCGTAGACCACATCAGCAAGCCCCTCAAACAGCTGAATGCGAGGCCAAGACCGAGGACCGTGCTTTCCGACAACGAGTTCACCTGCATCCTGGCAAAGTTCCCCTCAATATTGACACCACAGTTCTCTGGTGGCCAAGCTAAGCACGGGGTAAGGCACCACATTCTGACCAAGGTTCACCCACTCCATGCCAGGGCACACTGGCTCCCTCCCAATAAGCTCAGCCTAGCAAAGGAGGAGTTCAAGAAAATAGAGGAGCGAGGGATTGTGTGGCACTCTGACAGTCCCTGGGCCTCCCTTCTCCTCTACATGGTGCCAAAAACAGAGGCTATGTGACTACTACCACTTCCCCATCATCCTGGCTGCATAGATGCACCAGGTTTTTGATGCCATACTCAACCTGACGCATCCTGCAATCCAATCGGCAGTCAAGGTGGTAGCTAGCAGGTTTGTCTGGCACATCCTCTGTAAGCAGGTCAACCAGTGGGCCAAGACTTGCACCAACTACCAGTCCTCAAAACTGCAGACCCACCCAAAGGCGCCCACACAAACCTTTGAACCAGCGCGACGCCATGTATTGACATAGTGGGGCCGTTATCAGTTTCCCATGGGATGAGATACCTCTTGAGCATGGTAGACCATTCCATGAGGTGACCTGATGCAGTCCCGCTGGCTGATACGATCACAGAAACCTGCGCAATTGCACTCATCGACACATAGGTATCCAGATTCGGGGTTCCACCTAAAATCAGACAGGGGGGCACAATTTACCTCTGGGCTCTGGGCAACACTGGCTAAATTCTTGGGGACACAGCTGCACCACACCATGGTGTAACATCCTCAGGCCAATGGGTTGGTGGAATGGTTTCACAGGCATCTGTGATTGCCTGGATCAAGGGTCCCAACTGCGTGGATAAACTGCCTTGTGTCCTGCTGGGGATTTGCTTTGTGCCGAAGGAAGACTTCAACGTCTCGTCAGTGGAGATGGTCTATGGCGCACCTTTAATCGTTCCTGGAGAATTCCGGTCCCTGACAAACACCCGGAAGACTCCATGGCAACTCTCAAGACCTTGCAGGGAAAACTGGACCCACAACAAACCCCACCGCACAGTCAGCTTAAACATAACATCCCCAGAGACTTAAAGACTTCTCAGTAGGTGTTTGTGTGAAGAGGTGCCCACTGGCCACCCTACAATGATGCTATGAGGGGCCATACAGGGTAATCAGGGACATTGGCTGCACTTTCGTCCTTGACATTGGCGGTAAGGAGGAGACATATACCGTTGACTGCCTGAAGTTGACATATTTGGACTGTGACCAGCTGGTCTCCACTTCTCCCCCATGACACAAGGCAGATCGCTCAAGTCAACTGAACAAAGACCTGATTGCTGGTTCTAGAGGGGAGGGGTCATATAGCAGCCTACGCCCAAAGACACAGACTGGCCCACAAAATGGCCGATGAAGGTGGCGAGCGCTCAGACCTGGGTGACTTCCTGCAAGGCATGAAGATGGTGAATTGTGGCAGGAACATCAACCAATCGCAGGCTGGCACTCCGATGATGCAGGGCCCACCATATAAACATGACGGCCAGTACAATAAACTAGTCTTCATGCCTGCGTAGTGCAAACGTTATATGCTCTTTTCAAAGAGTAATGGAATAACCTGTCACTGCTTCTATCATCAGGTTCAAGGTATTAAATTTAATTATTTTAAAAAAATGTTTTTAATTAAAATTTTTACTTTAAAAAAATAATTTTTAGACACACAGCATAGGAACAGGCCCTCACGGCCCATGAGCCCATGCCACCCAATTTAACCTACAATGCCTGTATGTTTTGGATTATGGGAGGAACCCGGAGCACCCGGAGGTTACCATGCAGACACGGGGAGAATGTAAAAACTCCTTACAGACAGTGCCGGATTTGTACCCAGGTTGCTGGCACTGTAACAGAGTTGCACTCCAGGAGTAAACGTAGATAAGCCACCAAATTCCATTGGCCTGCACCCAAAAGGTTTAAAGCAGTGGTTCTCAACCTTTTTCTTTCCACTCCAAAGGCAATGGAACATAGGAGCATAGGAAGTAGGAACAGGAGTAGGCCAAAAATGGCCCATCGAGCCTGCTCCGCCATTCAATACGATCATGGCTGATCTAATTTATGACCTAACTCCACTTACCTACCTTCTCCCCATATCCCCTAATTGCTCTATCATGTAAAAAATTATCTATCTGAATTTGAAATATGTTTAATGAGGCAGCCTCAACCACTTCTCTGGTTAGAGAATTCCAAACATTCACTACTCTCTGGGAAAAACTATTTTTCCTCATCTCTGTCCTAAATCTACTCCCCCGAATCTTGAGACTGTGTCCTCTCATTTTAGTTTCCCCGGCCAGCTCAAAAAATCTTCCTACATCTATCCTATCCATACCCTTCATAATCCTATATGTTTCTATAAGATCTCCTCTCATTCTTCTGAACTCGAGCGAATACAATCCTAGACGATTTAATCTTTCATCATAAGTCAACCCCTTCATCCCAGGGATCAACCTAGTAAACCTCCTCTGGACCGTTTCCAAAGCCAGTATATCCTTCCGCAAATATGGAGACCAGAACTGGACACAGTACTCCAGGTGCGGTCTCACCAGTACCTTATACAGTGGCAACATTACCTCCCTACTCCTGAATTCAACTCCTCTAGCGATGAAGGCCAACATTCCATTTGCCTTCTTAATAACCTGCTGCACCTGCAACCTAACTTTTTGTGATTCATGCACAAGCACTCCCAAGTCCCTCTGCACAACAGCATGTTGTAGTTTTTCACCCTTTAAATAATATTCAGCTCTTTTATTTTTCTTGCCAAAGTGGATAACCTCACACTTACTAACATTGTACTCCATCTGCCAGACCTTTGCCCACTCATCCAGCTTAACTATATCCCTCTGCAGACTCTCCACATCCTCATTACAATTTGCTCTTCCACTCAATTTGGTGTCATCCGCCAACTTGCCTACACCACATTTTGTCCCCTCCTCCAAGTCATCAATGTAAATGATGAACAGTTGTGGGTCTTGCACCAACCCCTGCGGCACCCCACTTACCACTCTCTGCCAACTGAAAAACTTCCATTTATCCTGACTCTCTGCCTCCTGTCAGACAACCAATTTTCAATCCAGGCCAACATACTTCCCCGGACTCCACTTTCCTGTAACTTACTGATAAGTCTCTTGTGCGGCACCTTATCAAATGGTTTCGGGAAATCCAAATATACAACATCAACCTGTTCCTCTCTATCCACCGCACCCATTATATCCTCAAAGAATCCTAACAAGTTTGTCAAACAAAATCTTCCCTTTCTAAAACCATGCTGCGTCTGCCTGATTGAACCCTTACGTTCCAAAAGTTTCACTATTTCATCTTTAATGACGGCTTGAAGCATTTTTCCAACCACAGACGTCAAGCTAATTGGCTGATAATTTCCAGTCTTCTGCCTACATCCCTTCTTAAAAAGTGGCGTGACATTTGCCCAGAATCCGAGGAATTTTGGAATATGACCACCAATGCATCAACCATAACTTCTGCCATTTCCTTCAGAACCCTTGGATGCTTATCATCGGGACTAGGTGATTTGTCTGGCTTTAGTCCCATTAGTTTCTCCATCACTACTTCCTTTGTAACAACTATTTTATCAAGGCCCTCCCCAACATTCGCATCCTTAACTCCGCACTTGGGCATGCTGGATGTGTCTTCCACCGTGAAGACTGACACAAAATATTTGTTTAATGCCTCGGCCATTTCCTCATTTTTTGCTACCAGTTTTCCTTTCTCATCCTCCAAGGGTCCTATGTTAACTCTGGCCACCCTCTTCCATTTTATATATTTATAAAATTTTTTGCTTTCTGTTTTTATATTTTGTGTCAATTTACTTTCATAATCCTTTTTCCCATTTCTTATTACTCGCTTTGTAACCCCTTGTTATGTCTTAAAGTTATCCCAATCTTCCAGTTTCCCACTGCTCTTTGCAGCTTTGTACATCTGCGCCTTCAATTTTATACTCTCCTTTATTTCCTTTGTTAACCACGGTTGATTTTTCCCTCCCTTGCTACCCTTTTCCCTGACCGGAATATATTTTTGTTGAGCATTACAAAATATTTCTTTGAAAATTTTCCACTGTTCCTCAACTGTTTCATCAATTAGCCTGTGCTCCCAGTCCACTCTGCCCAATTCCTCCCTCATCCTATGGTAGTCACCCCTGTTTAAGCATAATATATTAGTTTTAGATCTAACTATTTCCCCTTCCATCTGAATGAGAAATTCAATCATACTATGATCGCTATTTCCCAGATGGTCTCTGACTATTACATCAGCTACTCTACCTATCTCATTGCACAACACTAGATCCAGGAGAGCATTTTCTCTTGTGGGTTCCTTAACATGCTGCTCAAGAAAGCTATCGCGGATGCATTCTATGAAGTCCTCTTCTAGACTCCCATGACCAACTTGATTTTCCCAATCTATGTGGAAGTTAAAGTCCCCCATGGCTACTGCTGTATCATTATTACATGCCTCACTTATCTCTCTATTTATTTCCTGTGCCACTAAACTATTGTTATTTGGTGGGCGATAGATAACACCCACCAATAATTTTTTCCCTTTGTTATTCTTTATCTCTACCCAAATGGACTCAACATTATGCTCTTTAGATCTTATATCATCCCTCACTACTGCCTGGAGCTCATCTTTGATTAAGAGTGCAACTTCACCTCCCTTACCATCCTGTCTATCTCTTTGCACCACCTGATACCCTTGAAAGTTTAATTCCCATTTAGGGTCACCTTGTAGCCATGTTTCCGTGATGGCTACCAAATCATAGGCACGGGTACCGATTTGCGCCTCAAGTTTACTAACCTTATTTCTAATACTGCGGGCATTCAGATAAAGTGCCCTTATGCTCTTTGTCCTTTTAATATCTAGTGACTTCTGTAACCTTTACTTTTGATTTTTCTGCCCACTATTTTTCTTTGTAATTTTCTTAACACTAACATTGACCCGAAAACTCACTGCACCATCTGATTTTTTACTTTCTCCTCCCAACATTACTTTTCCTATTTTACTTTTCCTGGCCATTACTTTATCTTCCTTACCCTTTTTTCTATCACTCTGGTTCCCATATCCCTGCCAAATTAGTTTAAACCTTGCCCCACTGCTGTACCAAACATACTTGCCAAAATGTTGACACCTTTTGGATTTAAGTGCAACCCGTCCCTCTTGTAAAGATCATGCCTTCCCCAAAAGAGATCCCAATGATCCAAGAAGCCAAATCCTTGCCTTATACACCAGCACCTCAGCCACACGTTCATTTTCCTTATCCTTACATTCTTTTCATCACTTGGATTTGGAACAGGTAGTAATCCCAAGATCACCACCCTAGCGTTCCTGTCTTTCAGCTTTCGTCCCAGCTCACTGTAATCCCTTTTCATTACCTCCTCCCTTTTCTTGTCAATGTCATTTGTACCCACGTGTACCAAGACATCAGGCTGCTCTCCCTCTTCTCTCAGAATATTTTGGATCCGATTTATGATATCTCGTACCCTTGCACCAGGGAGGCAGCACACCATGCGGGTATACTTATCTGGCTCACAGAACCTCCTGTCTGTACCCCTGACAATGGAGTCCCAAATAACTACTGCATTTCTCCTTTTCCTTTTCTTTTGCACCACTCTGCCAGGCTCATTACCTGGTGCCTGTGGCCATCTTCTGTCCGGTCATCTCCCTCAACAGAATCCAACACAACATAACTGTTGCTGAGTGGGATAGTCACTGGTGGGCTCTCCATTTTTCTCGCTTTTTTCTTTCCCCCCCTGACGGTTTCCCATTTACCTGACACGTGTTCTGGAGTATTTATCGCCCTGAAAGTGGAGTCGATTAACTCCTCACTCTCCCTTACAAGCCGCAGGTCATCAATCTGCAACTCCATATCCCTAATTCGCTCCCTTAGTAACTGCATCTCGGTACACCTGGTGCAGATGTGGCCATTTGGGAGGTTGGAGACCACCCATTGTTCCCACATCTGACACCCAGTACAGACACTAACCCTACTGGCATGACTCTGAATATGAAGGCAAATAACAGCTTACCTTTTTTCCTTGCCTGCTTTCGCCGAAGCCTGATAAGCCAAAGCCAGGAAGTCTCACTCCTTCACTGCTCCACTCACTCACTGAGCCACTCCTCGCTGGCTGCTCCCTCCCTTTTCACTCCTTTTATTGACTCGTTATGTGCATGGTTTCATAGCTCCAAAGGACATGGGCCAATGACAATTTTCCTCAAGCAAAAGATTTCAGTAACAATTGGGTTTAGAGCAGTGATTCTCAACCTTCCCTTTCCACTCACATACCACTTTAAGTGCTCTGTGATTAGTAAGGGATAGGTTAAGGTGTTATGTGAGTGGGAAGGGAAGGTTGAGAATCACTGCTCTAAACCCAATTGTTACTGAAATCCTTTGCTTGAGAAAAATTGTCATTAGCCCATGACCTTTGGAGCTATGAAACCATGCATATAACGAGTCAATTAGATACGATTAAAATAGTGGTTTTCAACCTTTTTCTTTCCACCACATACCACTTTAAGTAATCCCTTACTAATCACAGAGCACCGATGGCATAGGGAACACTTAAAGTGATATGTGAGTGGAAAGAAAAAGTTTGAGAACCACTGCTTTAAAGGAAGCAACCACAGAGACAATGAAGCCATTGGTTGAAACTTTTCAAAGCTTACTCTGAGGTCCAGGAGTGTACCAATGGATTGAAACACTATTGATGTTCTAGAACATACATGTCAAACTCAGGCCCGCGGGCCAAATTTGGCCTGTGATATAATTATATTTGGCCCACAAGATCATATCAAATATGTATTAGAGCTGGCCCGCTGGCCGCCGCGGCAGTATAGCCCATACACAGCTAATACTACAAATCACAGAATGCTTTCATTAGCGTCTGCGACCTGTCGCCCAACTCACATGTAATAAACCCCTTACGAAAAATGGCCAAACGAAAGACAGAAAACAGGACCTTTCAAGACAGGTGGGAGGCAAACTCTGTCGAACTTGGATCTAAGAAGAGATGCCAAGTATCTGTTTTAGACCCAGGTGCATCAGAGTAAATCACAGTGTAGCAAGCTAAGCTTGGATTAGTATTTTCTTTGGTTAACTTTGGACTGTTCATAGTTGAAAGATTGGATTTTCATTGAAGCAAGTTGTTATTTTTTTGACTTGTTGGCTTGTGAAAAAAAATACATTTAAAAGGAGCTTAAAGGTTATACAGAAATATTATTTATTGAATATTTTATTTCTCATTTGTTAATGCTTCTTCTGGAAAGAGTTTAACCAAAACTATTATTAAACATTTATTTTAATAAGAAAAAGTTTGAAAGAAGAGAAAACATGCGGATGTTGTTGAAAATTTTCAATAAATATTTATTTTGGCCCACGACTTAGTCCAAGTTTTTAATGTTGGCCCTCTGTGAATTTGAGTTTGACACCCCTGCTCTAGAAAGATGAGAGGCTAAAGAGGAAAGTCACAGGATTGTTAGCTTAATACCCATTGTTTGCAAGGTGTTGGCATCTATAATCAAGGAAGGGGTCAGAAGACCATAGACCAAATGCAGGCAGATGGGATTAATCCAGAATGCCAGCTTGGTTGTGTGATAGTACAGATCTATCACCAATGTACATAGTGTATATAGTTACTGTATCTAGACTGTGCTTACAGCGATTGGCTGAGAGCTAAGCCACACCTATTGTTTGGGCCTTAAAGGGTTGTGTCCCTAGCCAGGTCGGATCATTCCGGACTGGTCGGCCACCTGTGAAGAGCTCCGGTCTTTTGCTAATAAAAGCCTTGGTTTGGATCAACAAGTCTTTGGTTCTTTCGACGAGCTCTACAATTTTATTAGCAAAAGGAATTTTTTTTGAAAGGGATGGAGCGTTTAACTCGGCCAGAAAAACTTGATATCGACCCACAGTCAGCTACAGCCTTCAAAGCCTTTAAGTTCTGGCTGCTGAACTTTGAAAACTTCCTGAGATTCATTCAGGTAGAGGAGGATAACCAGCGTCTAACAGCATTGCTGTCTATGGTGTCCTTGAGAGTCTACGAGAACATCCAGGATGAGACCACTTACACCGCAGCCATAAAGGTACTGAAAGGACTGTATGATCAACCGGTGAACAGAGTTCATGCCCGGCTCATGCTTGCGTCGAGGAAACAACAGCCCGGTGAGTCCAGCAGGGCATATTTACAAGTACTAAAGGCATTGGGCAAGGACTGTAACTGTGTGGACAAAACTGCTGCCGAGATCACTAGCGACCTCGTCCGGGATGCCTATGTGGCTGGGCTCCGATCGAACGAAGTGAGGCTGCGCTTGCTCGAACAAGGGGTAGAAAAACTAGAGGACGTGGCCCGGATTGCAATCACAATGGAGGATGCAGCCTTAAAGTCCACCGAGCTCTCTAGGGACTGGACCCCTCGTTCTGATGTGAGTAAAGTGCCCTTCTACCCTACCCCTGACGGCCTGTCGGCTGCTGCTACCCTGCCCCGTGCGAACCCGAGGAACAAGCACAGCAGATCCCAGTGCCCAGCAAGAAAAGCCAGGTGCCAGAAGTGCCTTAAAAACGGCCACTTTGCTGCAGTCTGTAGGTCTAAAATGGCCGCCAGCAAACACAGTGCCTCGTGTGAAGCCCAATCGCCGCTTTCCCATTCAAACTCTTCTTCCCCAGAGCTCTCGTCCAATGAGAGCGAGGGCTCCCCTGCACGGCAACGCCTGACGTCACGGAGACGCCGAACCCGGAAGGGGCAACCCACCGTCGCAACCATGGTGATGGCCTGCCTCTCGCCCGCCGCTGCTGCCACCGCCACGGACACCCCCGGGGCCGACGCTACCGCCGCTGCTGCCGCCGCCACGGACACCCCCGGGGCCGACGCTACCGCTGCTGCCGCCGCCGCCACAGACACCCCCGGGGCCGACGCTACCGCCGCTGCTGCCGCCGCCACGGACACCTCCGGGGCCGACGCTACAGCCGCTGCTGCCGCCGCCACGGACACCCCCGGGGCCGACGCTACCGCCGCTGCTGCTGCCGCCACAGACACCCCCGGGGCCGACGCTACCGCCGCCGCAGCCACCCCCGCGGCCAACCAGGTGCTCACCCTAGCGTCCATCGCTGACGACCGCCAGGGCCCGACCACCGATCACGAGCAACTACAAACCCCACTACTTACCATTCACCCGCCACAACAGCACTTCCGGGAGGTTCTCCAACCTGCTCCTCGAGCGTTGCCTACGTCATCCCGTTGCGTGACGTCATCCCGTTGCGTGACGTCATCGCGCAAAACTCGCCTGTCAACTGCTTCAATAACATTAAACCAGCAATGCTCTCATCCCCTCACCAGAGCAATGGAACTGATTAAAGTGCATGGACACTACACCAATTGCTTATTTGACTCTGGGTCAACTGACAGTTTTATCCAGCCAGATCTGGCCCTCCATTGGGGACTTGACATTATCCCCACTACCCAGAGGATCTCATTAGCGACGAGGTCGCACTCGACTGGGATAAAGGGGTATTGCATCGCCACGCTGGAAGTACAGGGCGTGACGGTCACCCACTTTAAATTATTCGTCCTTCCCCAATTGTGCGCCCCAGTGTTGCTGGGATTAGACTTCCAGTGTCAGTTCCAAACGGTGTCCCTACACTTTGGGGGACCCCACGCCCCCCTCTCGGTCTGCCATCGCCATCGCCCCACTCCCGAAGCACCCGAGCAACCCGCCCCCGTGCCCCGGGGCCAATCCTGCGGCCTTTCCACACTCCGGATTGCCCCGCCAGCACTCTTCGCAAACCTCACCCCTGGCTGGAAGCCTGTGGCCACCAAAAGTCGGCAATATAGTTACGAAAACAGGCAATTCATTAGGAGTGAGGTGCGTAGATTGCTGGATGAGGGCATCATCGAACCCAGTTCAAGCCCCTGGAGAGCCCAGGTGGTGGTTGTCAAGAATGGGGAAAAACTACGGATGGTGGTCGACTACAGCCAGACCATTAACCGCTTCACACTCCTGGATGCGTACCCCCTGCCACGCATCACGGATGTGGTGAACCAGATCGCCCAGTACCGCATTTTCTCCACTATTGACCTACGTTCGGCCTACCACCAGCTCCCGATCCGCTGCGAGGACCGACCATTCACGGCCTTTGAAGCGAATGGGCGGCTATATCAATTTCTCAGGGTACCATTCGGGGTCACAAATGGTGTCGCGGTCTTCCAGCGGGAAATGGACAGGATGGTGGACCAGAACGGGCTAACCGCTACCTTCCCGTATCTGGACAATATCACCATCTGCGGCCACGACATGCAGGACCATGACGCCAACCTAGACAAATTTCTTCAAACTGCCCGTCAGCTAAACCTGACTTACAATTTGGACAAGTGTGTTTTCCGGACCACACGACTCGCTATTCTAGGTTGTGTGGTGGAAAACGGGATAGTCATGCCAGATCCTGACCGCATGCGTCCCTTAATGGACTTACCCCCCCCACATACCCAGAAAGCTCTCAAACGCTGCCTGGGCCTTTTCTCTTATTACGCACAATGGGTTCCAAACTACGCCGACAAGGCACGTCCTCTTATCAAGACCACCTCTTTTCCCCTCTCGACCGAAGCCACAGCGGCTTTCGATCGAATCAAATCTGACATCGCTGCTGCGACGCTGCACGCGATCGATGAGTCTGTCCCGTTTCAAGTCGAGAGCGATGCATCCGACTTCGCCCTGGCAGCCACCTTGAACCAGGCCGGTCGGCCTGTAGCCTTCTTCTCCAGAACCCTCCAGGGTCCGGAGAGTAGACACTCCTCGATCGAGAAGGAGGCCCAGGCCATAGTTGAAGCGGTACGTCGTTGGAGACATTACCTCGCTGGGAGGCGCTTTACACTGTTGACTGATCAACGCGCGGTCTCCTTCATGTTCAGCAACACCCAGCGTGGTAAGATAAAAAACGACAAAATCGCCAGATGGAGAATCGAACTCTCCACCTTTAACTATGACATCCTGTACCGGCCTGGTAAGCTCAACGACCCGCCTGACGCGCTCTCCAGGGGGACGTGCGCCAGCATACAGATGGACAGACTACGGAAACTCCATGAGGCGCTCTGTCATCCAGGGGTCACTAGGTTTGCTCACTTTGTCAAGGCGCGCAACTTACCCTACACAATTGAGGAGATCCGCTCCATGACCCGAGCCTGTTCGGTGTGCGCCGAATGCAAGCCCCACTTCTTCCGTCCGGATAACTCCCACGTCATCAAAGCCACCCGCCCCTTCGAGCGTCTTAGCGTAGACTTTAAGGGACCCCTACCGTCGACCAACCGTAATACCTACATCCTTACGGCCATCGACGAATACTCCCGCTTCCCATTCGCTGTGGCCTGCCCAGACACCACTGCCACCTCAGTGATACAGGCCCTTCACAGTATTTTCACCATCTTCGGGTACCCCAATTCCATCCACAGTGATAGGGGGTCCTCATTCATGAGTTCAGAGCTGCAACAGTACCTTCTGGAGTGTGGCATTGCTTCAAGCAGGACCACGAGCTATAACCCACGCGGTAATGGCCAGGTCGAGAGGGAGAATGCCACCATATGGAGAGCGGTTACACTGGCTCTCCGGTCTAAAGGTCTCCCCACCTCTCACTGGCAGGAGGTTCTCACTAGTGCCTTACACTCCATCCGCTCCCTCCTATGTACTGCAACAAATGCCACCCCCCACGAAAGGATGTTCCTTTTCCCGAGGAAATCCGAATCGGGAACCACTGTACCGGCATGGCTCACCGTCCCTGGCCCCGTCCTTTTGCGACGCCACGTCCGGCACTCAAAGAATGACCCCTTGGTCGACCGAGTGACTCTACTCCACGCGAACCCACATTACGCATACGTGGAGTTCCCAGACGGGCGGGAGGACACTGTTTCGGTGCGGGACCTAGCTCAGGACGCGGTAGACCCAGCAAACCCCCCAACTCCTTATGCTCCAGGCCCCGTGCCGCAACAGAAGGACCAACAGCACCCCAATGACTCGGGCCACCCTGCCGACAAAACGACTGGGGAATTGAGCGACGGAGCAGTCGCACCCGATGAGCCCGCGGGTGACACCACTCCAGCGACCCCAATCCCGGCACCACGGCGGTCACGCCGGATGGTCAGACCCCCTGACCGCTACAGTCCTTGACCTACCCCTTTTCATTCTCTCCCTCGTTTTTGTTTTTTTTTTTTTTTCCCCGGGTCAATTCTCCAAGAAGGGGTGAATGTGATAGTACAGATCTATCACCAATGTACATAGTGTATATAGTTACTGTATCTAGACTGTGCTTACAGCGATTGGCTGAGAGCTAAGCCACACCTATTGTTTGGGCCTTAAAGGGTTGTGTCCCTAGCCAGGTCGGATCATTCCGGACTGGTCGGCCACCTGTGAAGAGCTCCGGTCTTTTGCTAATAAAAGCCTTGGTTTGGATCAACAAGTCTTTGGTTCTTTCGACGAGCTCTACAGGTTGTCATTACCAAAATGGGCCAAAAGGCCTATTCCATACAGTATGGCTTGTTTTCTGACTCTATAACTAAATATATAGTCATTTTGAAAACTTAGTATAATCAAAAAGAAGATAACATGGTTTTAGATTGCAGAGTTTAGATTTATTGTCATAGGGCATACGTGACATCACGTACAATGCTGAGGTGCCGCAGAAGAGTTTGTTACCTCCGAGCTTGATGGGTATGTCTTCGAGGTGGAGGCCGGCCGGTGACCTCTTTTCGGTATTTCACTGTCCTCCCTCTGTGCTTCTGTTAGTGCTATGTAATCCACTCCTGGGACCAGGGTTTCACCATCTTGATGGATGTTCTTGACGGCGCGCCCGCCACCACATTGTTTCTCCCGAGACATGTTCAATCATGGTGGTGAATTTGGATACATAGGACAGATGGCGCTTTGGCGAACGTGAAGGTGAGGGGCTTTGATTTACGAAGATTGTGAACTCTCTCCCTTCTAGGAAATACCTGAAGTGCTGAACAACCAGGTACAGGGCTATTAGTTCCCTGTCAAATGCGCTGTACTTGACTTCCGGGGGCTGCAGGTGGCAGCTGAAGAAAGTGAGTGGCTTCCATCGTCCTTCTATTAATTTTTCATGTACGCTGCCGACTGCCATTTCAGCGGTGTCCATAGTGAGGGCCTTGGGGACATCCATCCAGGGGTGGACCAGGAGCATGGCATTGACTTGCACGCTCTTGGTCTGGTTGAACACCGCTATCACCTTTTCTGTCCAGGCAACTTCTTTGCCTTTGCCAGACATCAAACCGAAAAGTGAGTGCATAATTTGGGCTGCTGAGGGAATGAACCAGTGGTAGAAGTTAACCATCCCGACAAATTCTTGCAAACCTTTGACCTTTTTGGGTCCGGTGAATTGGCAAATGGCCTCCACTTTTCCCTGCAGAGGAACAGCTCCATGACAGTCGATCCGGTGTCCCAAGAAGTCGATGGTGGTCCCTGGCCGAACTGGTGCTTGGCGAGGTTGATCACCAGACCGTATTTGCTGAGGTGGTGGCAAATGAGGTGCAGATGGGTCAGATGCTCTTGATGGGAGTGGCTGGCTACCAGGGTATCATCCAGGTAGATGAACAGAAAGTCCAAGTCACGCCCACCACGTCCATGAGGCACTGGAAGTATGCGCCACATTTTTAAGGCCAAACGGCATCCTTAGGAATTCAAACAGGCCAAACGGGGTATGATGGCCGTCTTCAGGATATCCTCAGGATGGATTGGGACCTGGTGGTACCCACACACCAGGTCTAGCTTGGAAAAGATGCGTGCCCCATGCAGGTTGTTTGCATCAGGTCCAAATCCCATTGGACCTTCAGGGCCACCAATGTGGCTGCTAAGCCACTAAACTAAAAGGAACACGCCAAATCTTGCAGAGTTCTGGAGTAACTGTTTTTATTGGGTTTAAGTTGCGTAGTTAAAAAGGCCTGCTCAGTTCCAGAGTCCTTAGTGCCCCAGTGGGGCGGAAGTGATGTCAACTTCCAGGCTGCGGCTTTTTCTGGCTACAAACTTACCCAAGGCTGCTGGCACCGACCGGTTCTCTTGTCGTGCTGGTGAACCGCTCTAAGATTCCTTTTTCCTGCAGAAGCAGCAGAATTACCACTAATTGAAAGTGAAAAAAATAAAATGTGCACAGCATAAAACATGTAAGCCAAGAAAAGAGATAACAAATGTAAACAGACAAACTGGATAACAGAGAGAACAAAAAGAAAATCAATAAAGTGCAAAAGCAAGAGTCCTTAAAAGAGTTCCTGATCGTGTGTCTTGAGGAGTCTGATGGTGGAGGGATAGCACCTGTTCCTAAACCTGGTGATATGAGCCTTGTGGCTCCAATATCTCTTTCCTGATGGCAGCAGCAAGAGCTGAGCATCTGCTGAGTGGTGTGGATCTTTGATGATTGCTGCTGCTCTCCGACGCTATGTTCCCTGTCAATATACTCAATAGTGGGGAGGGTTTTGCCTATGATGTCCTGGGATGTGTCCTTTACCTTTTGGAGGGCTTTATGCTAAGGGGTATTGGTGTTCCCATACCAGACCGGGATGGAGCCAGTAAACACACTTGCCACTAAACCACTGTAGAAATTTGCCAGTGTTTCTGGTGTCATACCAAACCTCCGCAAACACCTTAGGAAGTAGAGGCAACGACGCGCTTTCTTTACGATGCCATTGGTGTGTTGGGTCCAGGAAAGATCCTCCTAGATAGTGACTCCAAATAACTTAAATTTGCTCACCCTCTCCACCTCTGATCTCCCAATGATCACTGGATTGTATACCTCTGGCTTTCCTTTCCTTCAGTCAACAATCAGCTCCTTAGTTTTGGTGACATTGAGTGGACCATTGTTGTTGGTGCACCATTCAGCCAAGTTTTCAATTTCCATCCTGTACGCTGACTCATCCCCTTCCATTATACAAGCCACTACCGTGGTATAATTGGCAAATTTATAGATGGTGTTATTGTCGTTCCGAGCCACACAGTCGTAGGTGTAAAGTGCAGAGCACTAAGAACATAGCCCTGTAGTGTTCCGTTACTGATGGAGACTGTGGAGGAGAAGTTCTTACCAATCTTCACTGATTGTGGACCGGAGGTGAGGAAGTCCATGATCCATTTACACAGTGGGGTGTTAATTCCCAGGTCTTGGAATTTGCTGATCAGTTTTGAAGGGATGATGTGTTAAATGCCAAACTGTAGTCGATAAAGAGCATCCTGATGTATGCATCTTTGCTGTCTATAGGTAAATTTATCAAACATATTTACAAGAGTTCTCTGAGAATGTAATAAACAGAGTCAATAAAGGGAAGCAGACAGATGTTGTGTTCTTGGATTTCCAGAAGATATTTGACTAGATCCACATAAAAGGCTGGTTATTGGAAGAAGTGGATCTGCATGGATTGAATACTCCTTATCACCTAGAAGATACAGTTCAAATAAATGGACATTTTTCAGGCGGGTATCTTGTAAATTGTGGAGTGCCCCAAGGATCAGTTCTTGGCTTAACGATTTACTAATGATCTTGAATTACAAGCATGGTGTAAGGTATCCAATTAGATGACGACAGTAAAATAGGTGGAAAGGCAGACAGATCATTTGGTGGTCTCGGTGCAGTTTATGGTTAAGGTCAGGGTAACACGAGGAGGTTCAAGAGCCTGTTGGGGGAAAAAAACTGTTCTTGAATCTTCAGGTGCCAGACTTCAGGCTTCTAGGACAGTGACTTAATCATAATGCAAAGACACTCTGATTCACATAGCTTGTGGTCAAACGTCTTGAGATGAGATGGCACTTGTCCAGCATATTAAGGAGGGGGAGTAGTTTTAGGAGCGACAGAGCAGTGGAGCAGCAAATAAGAACAGAAAATGTTGAGGATACTCATCGGTTCAGGTAACCCTTAGCAGAGAGAGAAAGGATATCAACATCTCAGGTTAATAACTCTTTGTTAGATCCAGCAACCATGTTTTGTTGTGTTTGGAATGGAGAAAGAAACACAGGCCATCACCTCAAGGGTGGCCTCTTTTGGAACTGGAGAGGCCTGAAGAACTTGTCACCTCAGACAAATCTGATGCTTTCACTTTCTTTGGAGAAAATGAAGCCTCTTGATAAATTTTAATGCTACCTCTAAACAAAACGTGGTTAGAAGAAATGCAGCATTAAGAACCCAGTCTAATACGGCTCATCATTTTCAATCCATAAGGGATGAGGGTTCTACTCTATAGGAGCCTGTAAAATGGCCACAGTTATCCAATTCCCAGGGTATAATACGTCTTGGTTTCAGCAGTTTTGGGAAGTTTTGCCAGAACAATTCGAATAGCATGCAAAACATAAATAGAATGAATTATGTAATTGGTAATGTCAGCACAGAAAAACGGACATGTTAGCATTTTGGAGCAGCACGTAATCAATGAAGGATTTGCAAGGTTGTTGAAATCAACAAATCAGCAGAATCTGTGCAGGTAAGTTGAGTATAAAAACTCTGATCCTGCAGAAAACAATGTTCAGGTGCAGTAACATAACTAGAGAGAAGGCAGCCAGGAATGTGAAAGGATAAGATCAGATCTTTTATGCATAAAACACAAAGAGCTTCAGTGAGCCACCCCTTGGTTCAGCTTCACTAAACCAATCAAAATGAACTCTTAACCTTTGACAATCAGAGGTGAGTCTCACATAGGAGGGATTAAAGTCTTGCAAGATGTCAGTGTGGGCGGAGAAGTAGTTTATAATTCTGAATTCTGAAGCCCTATCACAGTGATCTTAACGGTATTATAAGGTGACATAATGCTAAATACTATGCTTTCTTATTCAGTTGTTTAAATATTAAGCTACAATAGAACTCAAGCACCCAAGAGATTTACCCATTCAAAGCCAGCATAGTTGAAAAGAACTGGAAAAAAAATCCTAGATCAGTCTAAATCCTACAATTGATTCAGTGAGGAAAAGAATGAAGATCTCAAGACTCAGCTTCACACAAATAGTTTGTTCAATCTATGACATTTGGTCAGCAAGATATCTGGCCAACAATGTGCCTTGATGCACTAGTCAATGCACAATATAATGCCCTACATATAGGCATTAGAATAATATGGAAGAAATTGCTACTGGCTATTACACAGACGGTGACACATTTTAATGTGGATGCATTTGAACATTAGTATATGGAGGAAAAGATTCTAAGACTAGTGTTATCTGAAAGGACCTGCTTTTTTTAAAACTAAAAATAGACAATAAATGATTTTCAAAAGGAAAACTGTTCAAAGTTTCTTCCCACCCATAGTGTCCTATCCATACATTTCCATCACTGTACATTGTTCCGTTCATTTCTATTTACACCATTGTCACCACTGTGGCCCCTTGCCATTGTACCACCCCCCCCCCCATCCCGTCCCGACCCATTGTTTGAGGGGCTTCCCCTTGGTGCTCAGCCCCTCAATGCCCAAGAACTAGTTCTTCCCCACAGGGCCGTTGCGTTGGCTAAGCCAAGCCTCAGCACGTACTCCTGCAGCCTGGAATGTGCCAGTTGGCAGCATTCCCACACCAACATCCCTATGTGCTGAAAGACCAACAGGTTTCAGGCAGACCATTGTTTGTCTTTCACTGAGTTGATGGTCTACCAGCAGTTCTGGATGTCTGACTCTGAACTTGCCACCACCTCCTATCCATGATGCTAGTAAGCAAAAATACATTAATTATATACTCACACTTTTAATTGAACATGTTCATTTATTTAATAAACCACTAATTGTGACCAGTGATGGAAATGATTCTACCATGACAGACTCAGGGTATAATCACTGTGTTAATGGTACTGGAATATGTTGGTCAATTATTAGACAATAGACAATAGACAATAGGAGCTGGAGTAGGCCCTTCGGCCCATCGAGCCAGCACCGCCATTTTACAGATCATGGCTGATCACTACCATCAGTACCCCTTTCCAGCCTTAACTCCTTTGCCCACTAGAGTCTTATCTGACTCTCTTTTGAACATAATCAGCGAATCTGCCTCTACCACCCTCTGTGGCAGAGCATTCCACAGATTCACACTTCTCTGGGTAAAAAAATGTTTTCTCATCTCCGTCCTAAAGGGCCTACCCTGTATTCTTAAACTATGCCCTCTAGTCCTCGTCTCCCCCATCATTGGGAACAAGTAATCAGACTTCACCTTGTCTATCCCCCTGATGATTTTGTACACCTCAATCATGTCCCCCCTCATCCTTCTAAACTCCATCGGATACAAGTCAAGTTTTTCTAGCCTTTCAGCATATGTCAACCCCGCCATCCCTGGAACTAACCTTGTAAATCTGCGCTGCACACCCTCTATAGCTAGTATGTCCTTCCTCAAAATTGGAGACCAGAACTGGAAGCAATACTCCAGGTGGGGTCTCACCAGGGCCCTGTACAACTGCAGAAGGGCGTCTCTGTTCCTATACTCCAATCCCCTCTTTATGAAAGCCAACATGCTATTAGCCTTCTTCACAGCTTTCTGAACCTGCATGCTAGTCTTCAGTGACCGGTGAACAAGTACACCCAGATCCATTTGCTCCTCCCCACTCCCTAGCTTGTCTCCATTTAAATAATACTCAGCTTTCCTATTATTTCCCCCAAAACGGATAACCTCACATTTGCTTACATTGAACGTCATCTTCCATTCAGCCGCCCACACTCTCCTATTCTTTTTAATTCCCTTTTTCCTTATTGTTTCACCGTCTAACTCTCCTATCTGCTTCCCTTTAATCATATTAACTAAATAGACCCAGTCAAAGCTGAATTCCTAATAAGGCACACATGGCAAAAGGCTATAATTTTTAAAGTAAATTCCCACAGCTGCAGCACATTGCAATTCTTGAATCAACAAGGCTGAAATAGTGAATGCAGGCTCAATTTTAACATTTAAGAAAAAATTGGTCAGGTCAATCAATGGGAGGGGTATGGAGGGATATGGAATAGGTGCAGGTCAGTGGGATTAGACAAAATAATAACATGGCACAGATTAGAAGGGCCAAAGAGTTTGTTTTCTGTACTGTAACGTTCGATGGTTCTAAGGCAGATTTATTGCCTTAGGTCTGGACTTGCATTGGTCAGACTGGATGAGGATGGAAAAGCTCTTCCTTTAAAGGATATTAGTGAACAAGATGCATATTTACAATAATCCCCTAATTTCATATGGACTCTGACAATATTATTTATTATTTTTAATGTTTTATGTCAGTCCAACTTCTGAATTTAGTTCTGGGTTCTTGATCAATAACCACACCACCACTCTACTGCAGCCTGCAGTGAGCCACATTGTTCTGGATTATTAGCCAGTCCACACAGTTAGACTTGGCCTGATTATGTGAGGGACTTTTTTCGATTTTCACCTTTGGCTTCCAAGTGTGCTTGTTTTCCCAAATATCTTCTGTTTATCACTCAAACCAGATGGAGAGTCAGCAGGCTCAGATCACAGAGATGCATCAGTTAGTGCCACAGTTTCAGTGAACCCTGCTTCAATCCTCATCACCCATGCTGGCTGTGTGGTATTTGCATGTGCTCCCTGTGGCCTTGTGGGTTTCTTCTGGGATACTCCAATTTCTTTACACATCCCAAAAGAGGGTGGCAGTTTAGTAGACCTCTCTCTATTTCCCCAAGTAACACTGGACAACAATTTTTTTCAAAAGGTTTGCTTCCTGAAACAAAATTGGGGTTTATGAGAGACAACGTCAAGCTGAACACAAAGATAATTTCAGATTTGCTAGATCACGAAGGACGTTGGAGAAACATTAAATTAACTTTTTTTTTGAAATTAGCATTTTAATCACATAATGTTGCTGATAAATTGCGATATTTCAACTGACCTAAAAATGTTTTGCCGTTGATTTTAATTTGTACTCAGCATCTGATGCCTCTCATGTCAGTGTCCAACAATAGTCGGCCAGCATTGATGGATTCCAGTTGCCCTGATACTGCTTTTCCATGGTTCAAGTGTCACCCTGTTCGTAACTAACTGCACCAAAATCAGCGGGAAGAAGCCCAAGTGCGATTGCAGAAAGTGAATTTTCAATGGTTTTTCATGCTTGCAGTAGAATTGAAATATGACAGCAAATAACATAACATAACATAACATAACAATTACAGCACGGAAACAGGCCATTAGGCCCTTCTAGTCCGCACCGAACCAAACACCCCTTTCTAATCCCACCTCCCTGCACAAAAATAGGTTATAATCTACAAAAAGGTACATGATAGGAAAATTGTAAGATGATTTGTGTGATCAACTACCCAAAATCTATAAAATACACCCAAGAGTGTTCAGAAAGCAAAATCTTAGATCTGTGACAAGCAAATTAGGGGGAAATTGAGGAGTATGTGATTGTAGTGAGGTGTGTGAGGAAATGGCACCATGGAATTGTTCTGAGAGCTGTCAAAGGACTAAATAACCTTTTTTGTAAAAGATACAAAGAATATATGTAATATGTATTATTGGTTATGATTTAGAACAGAGCAATAGGTATCTTAAAAACAATTTTATTTATAACTAGTAATAACATAAAACTTCTTACTTAACTCAAACTTAAACCCACTATGCGCAAATGTGTGTGTGTGTGTGTGTGTGTGTGTGTGTGTGGGTGTGGATGGAGCAGGCCCGAAAACCATTACAGTTTAGGCATGATTATAAAAAGAATAAATTTTTAAATTTCAGTCAGTTTTGTCTTGAAACTCAGATTCTTTAAATTGTTCCTCAGAAGTAATTATGGAGTAGGTGTGAGGCACCAGACTTCTCAAAACTCACAAAATTCTTTTAGAGTAGTTTTTCAGAGAATTGTTTCTTCATACAAATGATTTCCCTCTCTTGCATGGAGGTTTCAGTACTTGGGATCTATGCATGATAAATTCAGCAAACCCAGGCAAGGGTTACATGAAGTGGCCACGTAAAAATGGACACGGTGAAACTGATTTCTTTTCAAAGAGCCAGCTGAAGTGGCTCTTCCTTACCGCTGATTTTGCGCATCTCCCATGGCAAAGAGGATACAACACAAACAGTGTCTCTCTAATTGGACATTACTGTCTTTCTGACCTCAGGTGTTTCGGTTCAATATTAAAATGCAGCTTTTTAAATGGCTTTGATCACATGACATCTCTGCTGTCTTTGAAGTTTCTTCAAACTACTTTAAAATTATAATTCATAAGAAAATGACTCCTCTCTGTTTGCTGACCACTGAATCAAAAGTACCCTTAGCAAATACTATTGTCTTCAATATGGACAATCACTTCAGGTTTTATGGCTGTTTACATCGTTCCAACCAAAGATGCTTTAGGAGGTACTTCGACTTTCAAAATGTTTTCTGTGTGTAAGGATCTATGGTGTGTGTGTGTGTATCCCTGTCCACCCACAAAGCCTTTTCTACGAAATATAATTTTCCTAAAGATTAATAATTGCACAATTCTGTCACTTTATGAACTGCAAATGATAAAGGCTCCAACATGCTGATGTACTGATGATAAAGCTGTCAACGTTCATTATCATTGCAATGTGAAGGACACCTTTCAATTTCTGACTGTGTCATTTAATGAAGAATTCTAAAATGTTTGTCAGTAATTCAGATTTTCTTCTGATGAGAATAAACGAACTGACAAAAATGTCAGGTACATCTAAGTCAGTTACCAAAAAGTGCCCTAAAAATCTGTACCTTATTGATTAAGGTGTGAGTGAGCTAATAATAACCTAATTACTAAATAAAATCATCAGGTTATTAAAAAAAATAGCATACATGAATCATATTTCCCTCAAATATTTCAGAATAAAATGAACTTTAAATAATGACTGACCTAGAACTTTAAAAAGTTATGTTAGTTCAGTAACTGCCTTAAATGTATATTATTTTGAGCTGTACAACACCTTTGAACTATTTATTTAAAGTTCAAGTCTAGTCAAGTCTAGTTTATTATCATCTGATTGTACAAGTACAACCCAACGAAACAGTGTTCTACAGTGTTCGGTGCAAAACATGCAGACATACAACCATACAACACACATACAGGCAAACAATACATATTCAGGACAAGTATTCATCTATACAAACAAATAAACAAATAAATAAATAAACAGACAGATAAATAAATAGATAAATAAATAGGCATTGCGTCATGAATATGAGAGTCTTGGATTGTGAGTGTCAGTAGCTCCTTTGGTTGTTCAGCCTTCTCACTGCCATGGGAAGAAGCTGTTCCTCAGCCTGGTGTTGCTGGCTCCGATATTCCTGTATCTCTTTCCTAATGGGAGCCACTGAAAGATGCTTTGTGCATGGTGGAAGGAGTCCTTAATGACTTTGCACACCTTCCTCAGACAATGATCCCAGTAGATCACGCCGATGGACGGGGTGGGGTGGGGGCTAGGGAAGGAGATTCCAATGATCCTCTCTGACACTGTGGATTTCTCTGCAGCTGGCCAGGACACTCTCGATAGAGCTCCTGTAGATGGATGACATAATGGTGGCCATTAGTCTTTTCTGCTTCAGTATTCTCAGGAAGTGTAGTCAATGTTGTGCCTTCCTGATAAGTGAGGAGATGTTGCATATCCATGATAGATCACTAGTTAAGTGAACTCTAAGGAATCTGGTACTCTCCATTGTCTGCCATAGAGTTGTTGATGTGTAGTGGAAGGTGGTCATTCCTGGTCCTCCTGAAGTCCGCGACCATTTCCTTTGTCTTGTCCACATTGATACTCAGGTTGTTACTCTTGGACCATATCATGAGATTTTCCACCTCTTCTCTGTAGTGTGACCCATCATTGCTATTGTGTCTCCTGAAAACTTGACACTGTTGGAGCTGGATCTGGCAATGCAGACATGGGTCAGTAGCATGAAAAGGAGCAGGCTGAGCGCATAGTCCAAAGTGGCCTAGCATGACACAGTGCTCGATGTTCTGCTAACAACCAGGATAGATTGTGGTCTTTCTATTAGGAAGTCCAGAATCCAGATATAAAGAGTGTTTCCCATCTTGGTTTGCTATCTACAAGGGGGTCACTATTCTGAGTGGCTGGACATCAATGTTGCTGGATACCTGGGATTCTGTTGAACTGGCCACCAAGACTGGAAGAGCAAGTGTTTGCCTGAAGTTGATGGTTGGATCTTTAAAATAAAACTACCACTTTGCCACCTGCTCCAAAATCCAGGTCTTCTGTTTCACAGTTAAAACAGTCAGGCAGTGGCTGCTGCAACCAAAGCCACATGCCGAGGGGATTTGAAAGCGCTTACTAAATTTACCATATAAATAAACCAAATAAATTTCATACAGAGATCACAATTACATATAAAGGTGAAATGTATGCTTAATTTATAAAGCAACCCAAAATAAATGGAAGTGGATTATTAAGTCGATTTAAATAAGGATAAATGAGTGAGTCTAGATTAGATTGGTGGAAAGTATACCTTGAGAGATTAGCTTGTGGGGAAAGCAGAGATTGATGTCAAAAACTGGAAAGAGATCAAACAAAACACAAACCCATTAGCTTGCTTTGAGAAGCCAAAATTCCAATGTGAGAAATTGGAGTCCAGAATTTTTAATCTTAATGATAATCAGGCAGAAGAAATAAAAAGACCTTTTCTGAAGGTCTCACAATGGAAGTATCTTGTTCCCTAGTTGAGCTGAGAGCCAAATGGAAGAACTGGATTTTAATTTTGAGCCATTACAAAATGAGAGTTTTGAAACACTTACCATCAAAGGCTGAAGAGAGCAAAACTCTTTCGGACTCTGAAAAAAAAAAGCAGATTGATTTTTGATTTATTTACTGAAACTGAGGTTTTGCTGGCATGGCAACATAATTGCCCTTACAAAGGTGGTAATGGGCCAGCTTCTTGAACCTTGATAGGCTTTCTGGAGAAGATGCCTCTGCAGTGTTGGTGAGGATACTTTAAACTCATTCACACAATGAAAGAGCAGTAATATATTTCATAGTCAGGAAAATGTACTATTGTTGGTGTTCTCCATTGATCTGCATCTCTTAACGGCCTTGGAAATCCTGTGTTTGGGAGTACTGTTGGATATCTTGGATAAGTAACTGCAGTGCATCTTGTAGATGGGATATACTGTAGCCACAGTGCCCCAGTGCTGAAGGGGTTAACTGTTTAGCACAGTGGATGGGGTGCCAAAAAAAATCAAGTACTTTCTGTTGGAAAATAGGGGTGCAGTGCTGCCTGAGCTCACCAGAGCACCAATCTGGCACCTCATGGGGCTGCTCCAGCAACCTCATGGGGCTTCCACGGTGCCACTCCAGGTGGCAGGGGCACCTCCCCCCCAACCCCCCCAGTTGAGCACTATTCTGGACATACAAGGTGCCCCTCGTCCTACCATTCACTCTCAATTACATGCCAAATACAACATGCGGCCACCAAGGCCAGGCCTCGCAAGACCTTCTTGTCGCCGTTTTTGGTGAGCTCCAGCACCTAAAAATTTACCACTCCATCCCTGTTAGAAGGTGACATTTCTTTAATTTTTTGAGGCCACACTCATCAGGCAAATGGAGATAATTTCTTCATGATTCCTGACTTGTGCGTTATAGAAGGAGGAAAGGCTTTTGTGCGTCAGGAGGTGAATCATTCTCCATAGGATACCCAGCCCTAGACCAAGCTATTTAAGATTGAACTAGTTTACATTCTAAGTGATGTTCCTGGCCTGAAAGACTGGTGGAAGCAGATATAATAATAATTTACAATAAAAAATAAATACATACTTGAAGGATATGTTGTACTTCCATTAGAAATTGGACCAATTGGATAACTCCTATAAAGAGCCAACGGTGCCGTCAAAGGTTGAACGGCTTCCTTCTCATCTGTTAAATCAGGGCTGTTAGAAAATTATAAAATTAATAGTGGAAAAATATTTACCTGTGTATGCAGATAACATTCCATTATTGTCTTCTGTCTTGCCCATTAAACCAAGGAAAGCTTTCGTGGATAATTCAAATGCAGTAATGGCAGTTGAACAGAGAAAAGAAGGCATGCATTAAGATTAGGGAAAATGAGAGCAAAATGGCCAGAGTAACTGAGTTGCAGTCAAATATGAATGCTTTATTTTCTTCACCAAAATAAAAGAAAAGAATTAGGTACACAAAAAAAAAATCTCTTTAAGGCAGGCAGTGAGTACAACAGTATCTATTTGCATGCAATCTAATCTTTGATGGATGGATGGATATGAGTGAGTGAGTGAGTGAGTGAGTGAGTGAGTGAGTGAGTGAGTGAGTGAGTGAGTGAGTGTGTGTGTGTGTGTGTGTGTGTGTGTATGTGTGTTTACAGTTTATCAAACAGAAAATTGTATTGGGAAATGGAACATTTTCCCATGTTTTTCCACCTACTGTCAACAAGAAGAATTATTCCCAGGTCAATTATGGCATGCGCTTGTTGCAGCATGAAATTGTCCTCTGCTTCCCCAACTCAGTATGACTCTAACCTTCAAGCTCTGCCCCCAATTCTTCAAGTGTGGGAAAATCGAGTTAATTCCACTCTCCGCTATTAAGTTTAAAAATTATTGGTCCCTTCTAGGCCTTTGCTTGGTTGGAACTAGAATGATGGACATCATATTATTCAACACTGAATTTCCAAAGTATAAGTTACACATGATTCATCGGCAAGGTTCACACCATAATTCATCAATAAGAGTTAACAGAGAGGTACTCTGGGCTGATCCTGTTGGACCAGGGTGACTTGTGTGATTTGCTGGCAGTTAGGCTCTTCACTACCCTCTTTGCATCAAACATCTCTTGAACCTAACTTGCTGGAGTATTTGCAGGTATAGCAGGGTCATGGCAATGGGTTGTCTGAAACCTTGGCCTGTGAATGGATCGACAATGTATCTTCTTGACCAAGAGCTTTACAAATAAGAGCAAACCAGGAAGTTAAAGTTCATGTACAAATTTATTGTCAGAATACATACATCACTTCACATACAACCCTGAGGTTCTATTCCCTGTGGGCCAGGCAGAATTTCTGCTTATTGGGAACTGTAAACTGTAAAAAATACGTATGCAAAAGAGAGACATAAAAAGGAAAGAAACATAAACAAATTGACTGTGCAAATACAGAAAAAAATATTCAGTAATAAATAATGTACAAATGAAGAGTCCTTAAATGAGTCTCTGATATTAGGAGTCTGATGGTGGAGAGGTAACAACTGTTCCTGAACTGGAGGTGCAAGTCCTGTGGCATCTACATCTCTTACCTGATGGCAGTAGCAAGAACAGAGCATGCCCTGGGTGGTGAGAATCCTTCATGATCAGAAAAGGAGGATGAACTAAACTCAGATCAAGTACAGAATGAAAGGTAGAGTGAGAGAAATAAAGACAAAATCAAGAGAAAGTTCCACAAATTGATACTTCTAGCAACTTTAACAGTAATTGGATACACATAAATTAGACAGCTTTTGATTTTTTTCTTTTTCTTTATCGATTGGCATCATCTTCATTTCCACTGTAGGGTACAAAAGTAATTCATTGTTAATTTGGGTGTCTCATGCACCCAAAAGACTTTGGAACTTGGGGTCTAACTTCTCCAGCTCTAATCTCTCTGAGTGTTCTCCAAGCTTTCCAGCTTACTCATATAATTACATGATAAACCAGGTCGTGCTCCAATACAGGCCTTGATGCACATTGACCCTTCCCACAAGCAACGGATCGAACCAAGCTTGGTTGTAAATGGTGATGAACAATTAGACAACTCATAGGAGGAGGAGGCCCTTGCTCAATCATCACAGTGGCCTTCAAAAGTATGAAAAGGAGAGGCTGAATCATTTGCAATCACCTTCAGCCAGAAATAAACATGGAATATTCTGGAAGCACTCAGCAGGTCAGGCAGCATCTGTGGAAAGAAAAACAGTGTTAACGTTTCAGGTTCAGGCCCCGACTTCATAAATCTTCTTGATGAAGGATCCCTTTCGTGAAACTGCCCGAATACACCCATGTGACTATTCAACCTACTAATCCCGCACGATTCTGGAATGTGGAAGGAAACTGTGCACCCAGAAGAAACCCATGCGAACACTGGGGGAACATACAAACTCCTTATAGGCAGAGCTGGATTCAAACCCAAGTGGCTGTCGCTGCAATAGTGTTGTGCGAACTGTTTTGCTAACAGGGTAGTCCAAAGTTCTCAGCCTTGGTTTTGTTTCCCCTCATTTCCTCTGTGATTCAGACCCGCTTTCTTCTGAAGTAAAAGCACAATGCTGGAGGAAATCAGCAGGTCAAACAGTGTACTTTATATAGCAAAGATACATAACCAAATCTTCGGGCTTGAGCCCTTCATCAAGTTCTCCTCTGCATTCTTCTAAGATCTCTGGTTTCCTCTGATTCTCCTTCAATCATCCCTCTCTCCTTTAGATTTCCAAGCATTGAAATTGACCACCTCATTCGACTCCTTTGAAATCTATCTCTTTGACCAAGGTTTCTAGCAAAGATCTTAATATCCCCTTCTGTTATTCAAATCTTGTTTGTGAACTGTCCTGTGAAGTGCCTTGGGATGGTTTATTATAATAAGGCATGATATAAACATGTGGTTGGTGTATTGCCTTAAAGTGCACTGGAAGCAGATTTAGTAGCTAATTGGAAAAATACTTGAATGGAAAAGAATACAGAGCTTTGGGAATAGAGCCAGAGAATGGGGCTATTTGGCGGCTCTTTTGAAAAGTAGGCACAAGTACAACTGCCTGAATGATCATATTTTCTACTGACATTCCATGATTGTGTTTATAAACAAATTGACTGTGCAAATACAGAAAAAAATCTTCAGTAATAAATAATGTACAAATGAAGAGTCCTTAAATGAGTCTCTGATATTAGGAGTCTGATGGTGGAGAGGTAACAACTGTTCCTGAACTGGAGGTGCAAGTCCTGTGGCATCTATATCTCTTACCTGATGGCAGTAGCAAGAACAGAGCATGCCCTGGGTGGTGAGAATCCTTCATGATCAGAAAAGGAGGATGAACTAAACTCAGATCAAGTACAGAATGAAAGGTAGAGTGAGAGAAATAAAGACAAAATCAAGAGAAAGTTCCACAAATTGATACTTTTAGCAACTTTAACAGTAATTGGATACACATAAATTAGACAGCTTTTGATTTTTTTCTTTTTCTTTATCGATTGGCATCATCTTCATTTCCACTGTCATTAGTAGGGTACAATTTTATATTTCAATTTCAATATTTCTTCCTCTCATACAAATACCATAGTGTAATTGTAATTGTCAATACCATGTAATAGTCGACCCTCTCAACCCCCACCTTTCTGGTGCAAAAAATGCATGTTTACATATGACCCATGTAAAAGTCAACGCCACCTTTCTTTGGCCCCAATTGCCTACCCATCTGAGTTCCCAATGCCCCAACCTTGAATCCTCGCCCAGGCCATCCTCTCTCCCCCACCCCCCCCCCCCTCACTGGACTCACCATCCGTTCTCGGCCATTCGAGCTCCCAATGCCTTGAACAATGCAGGTACTTTCTGCGGTCAAAACTATGACCCCCTCCCCCCCCCCAAATTTGACCTGAAAAATTGGTGCAAAAAATTTGATGAGTATACGAGTATATACAATAAGCCATTAGTTAGCGTTTACTCTCATTGTGGTCAGTAGAACATTCATCATGTTTGCCTTAGAACAGAAAATCATTCTCTAACATCTCCTGTTCGCAGAATTGGGGTCATAGTGTGTGGGCAACCAGATCATCAAGGTTAGGATGGGGGCTCAATTGCCTTGATTTTCCAAGACCACTGACTACCTACACATTAGAATTGAATATTGGAAGATACGAAGCATTGGAAACAGTGGAATGAATAGTGGGATGGGAAAGGAAAATGCATGTTTTAGTGTCAATTAGAAGTCTTGAACCTTTCTCGTAAATTCAGTTGTCTGTTCCTTCTCAAATAAATCTAATTTCAATTTGATATATTAAGATTCAAACAAACATTTTAACAGATCTTTTTTTCTTAAAACACCTATCATTTAATAATAATTACTCAGAAGTAATCAGGTTAAGAATTTTTGGTTACAAGCTAAATTGTTTTTGGAGCGAGTATTAAAAATAAGTTTACTGTTTGATCCAATGTTATTTTTATTGGGGGATACTTTAGGGCTGAGATTGACTATGTACCAAATCAAATTTTTACGTTTGGCTTTGGCTATTTCTAAAATAATGTTTGGCTATTACGTGGAAATCTGATTTAGTTTTATGAATGCAAAGATGGCATATTGAAATGAAATCTGTATCCCTTAAAGAAAAGATAACGTATAATTTAAGGGATAAATATCTTTTTTTTTGTAAAAGTATGGAGCCCATAGTTAAAAACTCTTGGTATTAAAATTTACTCTCCCAATCTGCTCTGGTGGATGTCTCGGTCTGCGCAGCTAAAAGGTTGGTTATGGTTGTTCTTGGTTCCTCCTTCTTTCTTTCTTTATAGGTGGGTAGGGGAGGAGGGAGGGTATTAGTGGGGTGGGTGGGGGTGGGAAGGATGGGAGAGGAGCATAGGCCCATAGGCAGAAGGTAATAGGTGAAGGGAGGGAGGACACACCAGCAAACAGGGGCAGGGGGAGGGTTGCTCTGTGAATGGAGAGGGAAGAGGGTGGAGAGCTGGAGGAAAGAAGACAGGGAGAGGGGTGAGAGGGAGAATGGGGAAGGGCCTAGCAGAAACAGGAAAAGTCACTGTTAATGCCATCTGGTTGAAGAGTACTCAGATCTAACATTAGGTGTTGCTCCTCCAATGTACGGATACCCTGGGTTTGGCAGTGCAAAAGCTTCTCATCCTCAATTTAGAGAAGTAACCTTCTTGGAGTATTTAAAACTTTGTTGTTCTTTGCTGATTTGATCTCTTCAATTAATGTCTTCAGCGCCAGTTCCCAGAGTTAAGGGTAGGTTTGGACAGCGAGATTCCAGAGTGTTTCAGGCGATGTTCCATTAGCAAAGGTGTGAGGGCAATCCAGAATGAGTCACCTGCCAATTCTTAATTGAATCACCAGGAATTCGGATTTGGCTGTAAACACATGGTTGTGTTTACAACATATTTCTGCAAAGTGGAATGCTTAATTACTTGTTGCCAACAATTATCCCCAAGAGAATCCTGTTCAAATCAGCAATGATAAAATTAATCTGAGGCACAGAATGCAAACATCAAATCATGAAACTGCATGTTCTTTCAACTAAACATTGGGAGGAGGAAAGACACTTACATTTGTCTCTGATCTTTTGTTGCCTTGCTTCTGACTTCCTTGTTTCTTCCAAAACCAACAGTGGAAAACATCAACGTTCTGATTAACACAATTAACTTCCAGAAAATGCCCATTCAAATCATTCTAGTTTTAGGCTCATAAAAAGAATGAAATTGTTGCCCATTTAAAAAAAAATCCTTCACAAATCACAACTCATTTAAAACTTTGTTTTATGCCCCACATTGGGTCCACCCCTCCCTCCCCAACCCTCATACCGTCCTTATCTTTCCTCGGTCCTGTGGCTCCTAAAGTATCAGATTCACAATGCCCAACCCGTTTCCATACCCTCATGACCAAACCGCACCCCTTTCTGAGCAGCTGCCACTGGCATCGTGTGGCAGTCCTCTTGCTGAAAGTGCACAACGTTCATTCATCCAACGCCAGCTTTGCTGGCTTTCACGAGGTCTGATCCATTCTCAAATGTTTCTTTCTTGGAAATATCTTTCCTGATAGACATAAAAACATTAGCAATACCAGCACTGTTCCCTTTAAGCTGTGTGCGTGTGCGCGTGCACCCATGTTTTGCAACCAGCGCACAAAGGAAATTAATGTGTGCATAAAAGGTTAGTTGACCTAGTTCAAAGTATAGAATAAAATCTTAAGTAAATTCATTATTTTGTAGAATGCACTCATTCTCGTGTTATATTAATTGTAAGATGATTTTTGTGATCAACTACCCAAAATCTATAAAATACACCCAAGAGTGTTCAGAAAGCAAAATCTTAGATCTGTGACAATACAGTTTTATTAGCCATGGGCAACAGGCTGTGCCAAAATAATCTTGAAAAAAATTTTAAGTTTACAATTGCCCAAGCATTCAGTGCACACATACTTTCGTCTCAGGGAAAAAAAAATTGTACAACATAAGATTTTTGTGTACATTGACTACTAAAAATTAGAAGGAACATTGAATGCCATTTTTTTTTGTGTAAAGCGTCAATTATCTCTCCTAATCTACGCACTTTAATGCAGAGTCTGTTCTCATTTAGAGTCATAGAGTTGTACAGCACAAAAATGAGTTCTTTGGCCTGGGGCATCCTTGCTGACCATTTTGCCCATGTAAACTAATCCCTTTTGTCTTCTATACTTTGCCTATTTAAGAGTTGTATCTGATTCCACACCTTGTTCCACAGCATGTTCCAGATATTAACCACTGTCTGCATAAAAATATGTTCCCCCTCAAATCTCTTATAAATCTCCTCCCTCTCACCTTAAAACTATGCTTTCTTGATTTTGATACTTTTTTTGGCATGTCAAGTTATTTGCTATGATAATATACATTATCAAGGTGGTGAAGGTACCAGGCACATTTGATCATCTTCCTCCCTTCACACTATCACATTAAGAAGAAAATTGAGCCCACAATATTTTTACTTCAAGGAAACTAAATTCAAATGAGAAAAATCAATTAGTTTGTTATATTACCCATGTCCTTCTGGACAAGGATGTCAAGCAGGATTGAAAAACAATTGGTATGCATTATCTGAATTGTTAATACTTAGGAGTGAGTGTAAATCTGAGCTTGAAATCTGAGGAGGCTCAAACTTGGGCAGTCAAGGAAATCTGAGCTTTGGTAATTCCAACTCTAGATAAATGCAAATTTTCTTTCCTTCCTCTAATGCTAAAATGAAATATTGGATTTGAGCCAAGTCTTCAGTTTACCATTGCAGCAGCAGAGGGAATTATACATTTACTGTTTTGGATCCAGCTCAAATGGGGCCTGACTTTGGCCCAGAATCAATGGGTTGATATTCCGCTTGCAATTTTTCTTTTTAACGTTTGAGGCTTCAAATTGCTATCACATGAGTTATCCCTGTTCAAAAGCTAGTTCCCCTTCCATATATTTGCACACAATATCACATCTTCTTTAATTTATCAGGAATTTTAAGCTTTCACATATGCACAATGTGTCCTATTAATGAACTCCATTAGAACAATTCATAATCTGCCTTTTGATCCTGTTGTGTAGCTTAACCAAGGCCGTGTTTCCATAGCAACTGAAACTGAAGAAAAGAGGCAATGTTCTGCTCAGGGTGACAGCTCAGTCAGTGTTTAAGGAGACTTCCTTCTTCTGTTGAGAAGAATAGCAACAACTACTGAAAAGCCCTGGAGATTTTAAAGAAGTTTGTCCACACTACCTTTTATATCACCAACATCCCATGCACATTGTCTTCAAACTAATGATCCTCCTGAGAAAGCCAGTTGCCTGATACCGTATCAAAGTTAGTGGCAAACAATCTGACTCCACCATGACATTTTTAAAGCACAGCTAAGGTCTGTTTTAAGAATATATCTTTCACGTTTATAGGTTTTCATGATGGTATCACTGCTCCCAATGTTTCTTATTACAACAATCGGTCTTTGAGGGGGCTCCATTTGTTTTATATGTTGGTGTCGAGTGTGTTGCATAATGTCTACAGCTTAGAAACAGGCCATTTGACCAACTGGTCTGCATCAGTGTTTATGCTCCACATACGCCTCTCCATAGAATGCTTTAATCAAACCTTTCCATTCTCTAACTTTACACGTTTTGAATTAGTGCTCCCCTAAATGGTGTTGATTCCTCATGCAAGATACCTCAAAGGTTAACCTCTAGGTTGAGTCATTAGTGAAGAAGGCGAAGACAATATTGGAATTCAGGTAAATGTTCCATTAAATCTAAAGGATAGCGATCATGGTTGCAATGCAACTAGCAATGCCTTAAGGATTATAGGTCCCATTTGATTAGACTTGGCTGCCAGCAGGGGGCTGACACAGAGCAAGAGACAGAGTATGCAAGATCTGTATTGGAGGCTTGCAGCCACATGGTGCTGTTTACAACAACTTTAAAGTAAAGAGTCTTTTCCTTCATGTGTTGTCTAAGAATTCACACATAAAAATACAAGAAGAAATATGGTGTCAGAAGTAGGATGAGGAAATTAAAAGGAAATACTTTAAAAGGTAAAATCTAAAGTCAGCAAATGATCAGTGAAGAGAAGTTAACAAAGAGGAAAAATTGAAGGATTACATCCACCAGCAAAACTTCAGCTGACAGATAATGTGGCTGAAAATTGGAACAGATTTAAACAGCATTTTGGATTGTATTTAGTGGCAGTTGGAGCTGACGAGAAAAATGATAAAGTGAAAGTGTCCGTTTTCTTAGATGTCGTGGATGATGAAACCCTGGAGGTGTATAATAACTTCACATTTGCTGCTGAAGGAGACAAAATGAAACTGGAAAAAATTATGGAATAGTTTGAGGCATACTGCATACCTAAATGTAACATGATATTTGAGAGGCACAGATTTTTTACATATATACAGAAAGTGGAAGAAAGTATTGATCAGTATGTGACTGAATTGAGAAACAGAAACAAAATGTGTGAATTTCATGGACTGACCGACTCGTTGATAAAAGACAGACTTGTGTGTGGTATTCCAGATAATAGTCTAAAGGAAAGACTGCTAAGAGAGCAAAATCTAGACCTGGAAAAACCCTCAGCACTCTGTAGGGCTACAGAAGCTGTAAAAAACAGACAAAAGAGCTGTTCAGTGAAACTAGCCACAACGTGGATGCAGTGAGCAAGAACAGACATAAACTGTTTAACAAAATGCACACCAAAGTGGAAAGAGAGGCGTGGCCAGCAAACAAAAATGAAAGGGACTATCGAAAGCCATGTTGTCGATGTGGTGCACAACGTCTTCCCAAAAAGTGTCCAGCTATATGTAAAACAAAAGCAACTATTATGCCCATTGCTGCAGGAACCAAATGCAACAAAGCAAGGTTCATGTAGTAGATGAAAGGGATAGAGGAATTCTATGTAGATGTTGTGACTGAAAACAAGAAAGAAAACAGAGATTGGATGTTGAGATTAAAAGTGAATGACATATGCATTTCAGTTAAATTGGATACTGGAGCACAAATTAATGTAATATCAGAGACTGATTTTAAGAAGATTAGGCCGAGACCAAAGATGTATGGAACAAAATTGAAGGTGACAGGACATTCAGGTACCAATATACCAGTGTAAGGAGCATGCATGGTCAAAGTGAAACACAAGGACAGAGAGCATATGCTAGCATTCATCGTGGTACCAAAGGAAGTACAGGCCATACTAGGTTTAACAGCCTGTGAGAAACTGAACCTGGAAAAAGAGTCCTCATGGTGGAAAGCAAAGGAGAGACAGTCTATGATGAACTCATGAAAGAGTACAATGACCTATTTCAGGGTCTAGGCTGCCTTCCAGGAGAACACATAATCAGAGTGGATAAACGTGCCACTGATAAAACGAAGATTGACATGACTGATTCCTAGATTGAAGACTGTTCGACGGCTCTTGAACTGTAGTCCTTAGAGTTGAGAAGAATGAGGGGCACCTTAGAAGCATTTTGAATATTGAAAGGATTGGACAGAGAAGATGTGGCAACATTGCTTCCCATGGTAGGGGAGTCAAGGATAAGAGGGCACAACTTCAGAATATGAAGGGTGTCCATTTAAAAGAGAGATGTGGAGGTATTTCATTAGCCAGAGAGTGGTGAACCTTGTCACAGTCACCATTGATGATGTAAGCAATTTTAAGACGGTCTGGGGGTAATCTACACTCATGCGGTGCTGGCGGGCGGGGGGGGGGGGGGTGTTAAGCGTCAGTCTACAAGATATGAATCTCAGATGCAGTAGGAGGAGAGTGAGAGTGCCAGGATCACCCCTGTGGCAGTGAGCCAATGAGAAGGTCAGAGGTGTTCAGCTGGGTGGTGTTTTGGGAGTTGAAGAATGCAATGTGTCTAGTGAATAATAAAAGAAAGTCGACTTCATGGTGATCTGAAAGAAACGAATGAGTGTAATCTTTATTTGTTTGTAAACTGTGGTAAATCAGTGCTGTTACAAGTGATGACCCCATGAGTTCACAGTACTGTAGTGTCTGCTAACGGCAGTGCTACTGAAAGGAGAGACGTCCACACAGCACGAGGTGAACCAATAACTGAATTTTATTTTGAATCCCTCGTGCTGCTCGAGGAGTCCACCCACCTCCTGTGAGGGGCACACTGACTTCAGTGCGTCTCGGCATCACTCCCCATCCAGCAGCCCACAACATGGAAGTGGCATTGTCCCCTCAGAAGGGAAGGGGGGCCCATGCCATCTTGTGTCAGATGACTGGGGTGGCGATTCGCACGGTCACTCAGCCCATTACACCGTCCCCCTCCGAAATGTTGCCACCTTTTAAGCAAGTTACCATACTGTCTTTGGGCTGGCGGCCCCTGTGTTTGACCTGGGGATCCGGGGCAGGCTGGTTTGAGTCCAGATGTGCTGCCTTGAGGCAGTCAATGTTAAACCTGTCCTGCCACCCGCCAATGTCCAAAGTGAAAACAAAACCATCGCCTCCAACACCTTGAATGGGTCTTTGTAGGGGCAATGTAGGTGTGTCCCTTGCTGTGCTCTCTGCATGAAAACAAATTTGGTGGACTGCAGTTTTACCTGGACGAGGCAGGGTGGAGAGCCATGTCGGGAAGTTGGTGGAGGTTTCTGTTCACCTATTTGTTCCCTCAATCACTGGAGGATGTCTAGAGCATTGGGGTGTGGGCCAGGAGGGTTGAAATGGATGTCCCCTGGGATGGTAAACAGGGAGCCATACACCATCTTGGCTGACTGTGCTGGTAGGTTTTCTTTTGGTGCTCTGCAAATTCCTAAGAGCACCCATGGGAGTTTGTCCATCCAATTAGGGCTTTCAGGTGAGAGTGGAAACGTTTAACAAGGCTGCTTGCCTGAGGTGTGGTGTAACTGTCTGCCGTAGAACTTGGTTAGGTTGTACCAGAGCGAGGACATAAGCTGGGCCCCTCGGTCCAAAGTGATGGGGGTCGGGACTCCAAAGCGTGCGACCCAAATGGACAAGAAAGCTCTGGGGAAAGTCACTGTGTCGCATGTGGGCAGGGGTATCGCTTCTGGCCAATGGGTAAAACGGTCGATTACTGTGAATAAGTACCACATACCTTGGCTCACGGGGGAAGGCCAACAATGTCCACATGCAAATGGTCAAAACTCCAGAGCGGGGCTTTGGTGCGTCTGTGGACTTGGGTGCGTTGGCACTGCAAACAGGTTTTAGCCCACAGGGTTATATCATGGCGGAGGCTGTGCCACATGAACTTGTCAGACAGCAGGGGGACTGTTGACCTTATGGAAGGATGTGACAGACCATATATTTGGTCGAACACCCACCATCGCCAGGTTGCGGGTAGAATGGGTCTGGGGAAACCTGTGGACATGTAGCACAGTAAAGTTGGGCTCTCTAATGAAGGACAGAAATCGCTAACCTTCAGACTGCTGATGGCAGTCTGGTAGCCCTGGACATCCACATCCTCTGCTTGGTCTTTGGCCAGCTGAGCAACATCAAGCCCTCCTGAGGTAGCGGCGATGGCCGGTCTGGACAGCGCGTCGGCCACCACATTGGATTTGCCTGCAATGTGGGAAATGTCCATTGTATACTCGGAAATGTAGGAGAGGTGTTGATGTTGCCTCACCGACCATGGGTCCGAAACCTTGTTGAGTGCATGGGTGAGTCGCTTGTGGTCTGTGTAGGTGACGAAAATCCTTCCTTCTAACAATGTACCGGAAATGTTGTATTGCTAGGTACAGGGCCAACAACTCATGGTCGAACGCGCTGTACTTGAGTTCTGGTGTTCGGAGATGTTTACTGAAGAAAGCCAGGGAGTGCCACTGTTCATCGACCCACTGCTCCAGCACTGCACTGACCACTCTGTCTGATGTATCTGTTGTGAGGGCTGGGGGGAGGAAGAAAATGGATGGGCCAAAGATGTGGCCTCTGTTAGTGCCGTTTTGGTTGGCTGGAATGCTTCAACAGTTTTGTGTGTCCACTGGAGCACCTTGTCACTGAGTTTGATCAGGTCGAGTAGATGTTGCATTAGGGTAGCTGCTCCCTGGAGGAAACAATGATAAAAGTTCACCATCCCTTGGAATTCCTGTAGGCCTTTGATTGTGCTCGGCCTGGGAAACACTGGATAACTTCCACCTTATCTGGCAGTGGTGTGGACCCCCTGTCAGGTGATATGGTGACCCAGGAAATCGATTGTTTCCAGGCCGAACTCCTTTAACCTGAGGAAAAGGCGAGTCAGGTGCATCCTGTGTGTGCTGGTGTCAGGGCTGGTGATGAGGATGTCATCCAAGTAGACAAAGATGAAATCGAGGTCCCTGTCAACCATGTCCATGAGATGCTCAAACATCTGGGCTGCTTTCATCAATCCAAAAGGCATCCGAAGGAACTTGAAAAGGCCGAAAGGTGTAATAATGGCCGTTTTTGGGATGTTGTTGGGATGCACCCTTTGATGTGGTCCACCCAAGAAAAGAACTGGCAGACCTGGAGCCTCGTGGCGAAATCCTGGACGTGTGGGATGGGGTATCTATCTGGAGTGGTGGTGTCATTGAGACTCCTGTAGTCACCATACTGGTGCCAACTGCCAGAGTTCTTCTGGACCATGTGCAGCGGGGATGCCCAGAGGCTGTTTGAATGGCAGATGGTACCCAACTCCTCCATGGCAGCTAACTCAGTCTCGGCTTTAAGGAGTTTGTCCTGCGGGAGGCGCTGTGCCCATGCGTACACTGGAGGCCCAGTGGTCTTGATGTGGTACTCCACGCCATGTGCTGGTTTAACATCATGGAAGTTGGGCGCCAACTGTTACAGGTACTTGGCCAATAGGCGGACATATTCATTACATTTCAGAGCGTGGATTCCTAATGGTAGAAAGGAACATTGCCATAGAGTAAAGGAGTATGATTGAAGCGTGGTAGCATTGACCAAACAACATCTATTCATGTCCACCAGGAGCTCGTGTGCCTGGAGGAAATCTGCTCCAAGTAAGGCTTGCCTCACGGATGTATTCGTACACTTCCAATGGAAAACCGCGTCTGTGGTATGGATTGTGACCAGACACGTGCCAAAATTTGGAATGGAGAAACTGTTAACTGTCTGTAGGGGAAAGCTCTTTATATTGTGTTTGAGTTTGAAATACTTTGGTGGAATGAGGCTTATCTCTGCGCCTGTGTCGTCTAGGAAATCCCTCTTTGTTTGCTGGTTCCTAAGGTAGAGAAGGCCGTTATGTGTGCCAACTGGCAAGACCATTATCAGCCACTGGTCTGTCCATTTCCCACCACTGCCCTTGACTTGGCGTTGGGGCACAAGCATCGAGTTGTGCACCGCCAAGTGTTATGCATGACCTCGGAGGGGTTTCTATCACCCAGGCCTCACATATTCAGGATGTGGACAGTACGCTCGTGTCTGCTGAGTTCCAGGGAATCGAGGAGGAAATATCGGAATTGTTCATGCTTACACTCCATAGGAGGATTTTCCCAGAAGGAGTTTATTTTTTCTGCGGTAGCGGCGTCCAGGGCGCTGACGATGTCCCAGAACTTGGTGCCCTCCGAGACAATGCCTCTGATCTGGAACTGGGACTCGTTCAGTGGTAACCAATTCCTGGGCTGATTTGTGCAGAAGGCCGTTGGTCGCAGCCATTGCAATTGTAGCGGTAGTAGCATCCTGCATTGGAACCGTCGGGGTCACCACTGTAGCATCTGCTAACGGCAGCGTTACTGAAATGAAACACGTCTGCACAGCACGAGGTGAACCAGAAAATGAACTTTATTTGAATCTCTCGTGCTGCTTGAGGAGCCCACCCACTTCCTGTGAGGGACGTGCTGGCCTTAGGAAGTGTCATCAGCGCGTTGTGACATCACTCCCTGTCCAGCAGCCCGCAATACTGAAGTGGCGCTGTCCCCGGGCAACGCATGTCGCCAACAGCGGGCTTCTCCTCGGAAGGGGAGGGGAGGCCCATGCCATCTTGTGTTGGATGAGTGGCCTGTCTAATCGCGCGATCGCTCGGCCCACTACGGTGCCTTCTTTTGTTTTTGGATATTTTATTTAAATTTTTCAAAGACTCATAGAATATTATTACATCATATAAATATTATTTTAAAATTACAGTGCCCAAATCATTGCCCTCCAACTGCTAACATTAAAAAAGTTGAGTTCCCAGTACCTTCCCCACAGTCCCACGTCGGTCCCCCCATGGATCTTACAGCCCTTTTTCAACATGATTTTTTTTCGACTTACAATGGGTTGGCCAGAACGAAAGCCCCCCATAAGATGAGGACTACCTGTACTAGCTGATGACAGCTTAGGCGATAGGCAACTGTCACAGATGTTGAGGAGGTGACCCAAGCTAGCTGAAACAGACCCTGTCGAAGGCGATTTTTGGATATAGAGGTTCCTTTGATGTTTACCTCATCATGTCCAAGATCATTTGGTGAAGGTCTTTCAAATGTCCACCCTCGATCAGTTGTCGGATCATGCCAACCTCGTTATGTCCATGACCTCTGTCTGCATTGAAGATAGAAGGACTGGGTTCTTCCGCAAGTTAACAGGAGCAAATGGAACTGAAGCAACTGCTTACTGCGCCTTGTGAAGTGCTAGCACCTTTTCAATTGAAGGGAGGACCCACACCTTCTCACTCAAAGATAGCACCAGCACCATATCAGTTAAAGATAACTGAGTTTGAGCAGCAAATGGCAGCACTGACTATGCAGGTCCAGGCTTTGGGAACGCAACAGAATTCCTTCCATCGACTTGTTTGGAATCGTGGTGGTTGAGGATGTGATAGAGGTTTTAGACAGCGTATTTGTTGGAAGCATCGAGGATTTGGTGCTCCTATCTGGTCCTGTCAGCCCCCTTACAACTTCTACAAATGGCAGCTAGGAAACAACCAGGCCCGGCAGAAGAGGCAACTGCTGCCCTTGGGTATGTCAGCCGCTGTCTTTTCCTCAAAGACCGTCTCTAGGGTGTTCAATTTCTTGTCAATTTTGTTCCAGAGATTTCTTGGTCCCACCAACCACGGAGGAATGCAGACACCCCAATATGCCATGTGTTCCTTCAGCCCTGAATGATTCTCATATTCAAATGTCTGGCCAGAAATCACTGACATTGGATTTCGATCTCAAGAAACCTTTTTTGGTGGGTTTTCATGGTTGCAAACATGGCAAATTCCATTTTGGGAGCAGATTTCTTGTCACACTTTTCTTTGTTGGTGCATTTGAAAAATCGCTGTGTTGTGGACCATCGCCTTTGTATCCCAGTGCACTGCATCTGTCGTCCCCCCAATGTTGTCAGACACCTGATGAGCCTTCAACATGGCTCCTGCCCTTTCCGAGTGTTTCCTTAACCTAGTGACCCCATCGTATCATCATACAGATCTTAAACATACAGTAACCCACCATATAGAGACATGGGATCCTCCGATGGTAGCGCGGGCTTGTCGTAGCACTCATTTCTTCCTTCGGCATAATACTGTTCGCAAACTACTTCAGCCCATTTACAATGGGTTGGCCAGAACGAAAGCCCCCCATAAGATGAGGACTACCTGTACTAGCTGATGACAGCTTAGTCCTTTTCAAATGTCCTTTTCAGGTCATTTGAAGCCATCCAAAGACTTTTGAGACTGACAGGAATGGAAAAGCTGGTACAGTTTCCATCAATAGGTTGAAGCCGGCTTATATTGATGGTCCATGTTCTGCATCAGAGCCAGAGTCAGAAGACCAGTTGTACCCTTGCCAGTCGGACCCTGCATCACGGTACATCACCATGCATCACCGTGCATCACCGTGCATCACCGGTCTTGCCCTATCAAAGAGGTTGGGCCAAACTGTCAGCCCTCTGGACCATTATGTAGCGGGACAGTTCCAGTTAGTTGCATGGCTTGGAGGCTGAGGGGTGGTCCGTCACGGTCATGTTGGCCACTGCCATTGGTGATGTAAGTGATGCGACACATGGGGGGAATAGCACGCATATGCGGGTGTGTAAGCGTCAGTTTACGGGAGATGGATCTCAGATGCAGAAGGTGGAGAGTGAGAGCGTCAGGATCACCCATGTGGCAGTGAGCCCATGAGAAAGTCAGAAGGGTTTGGCTGCATGGTATTTGGGAAGTTGAAGAATGCAATGTTGTGTATAGTGCATAAGAAAGTTGACTTCATGGTGTGCTGACAGAAACAAGTGAGCGTATTCCTTATTTGTTTGTAAGCTATGGTAAATCAGGGTCGTTACAACCTCTGGAATTTTCTGGCACGGGCGGCTTTGGAAGCCAAGTTATTGGGTGTATTATCTGAATAGTCAGGGTATCAAAGGTTATGAGGAGAAGGTAATGGGGTGGGGCTGAGTGAGAGGATGGATCAGGTCATGATGGAATGGTGGAATGGACTCAATGGACCAGATGGCCTACTCTGCTCCTAATGGTCTAAGTGCAGCTACACTATCGAGAGACATATCTCTCTTCACAGACACACGATCTATGGCCCAGAAAATTCATATTGTCCATCAAGTACCTATTTACACTAATCCTAAACCAGTGGTTCTCAACCTTTTTCTTTCCACTCATATATCACTTTCAGTATTCCCTATGCCATAGGTGCTCTGTGATTAGTAAGGGATTGCTTAAGGTGGAATGTGGGTGGAAAGAAAAAGTTTGAAAACCACTGTTTTAATCGTATCTAATTGACTCGTTATGTGCACGGTTTCATAACTCCAAAGGACATGGGCCAATGACAATTTTTCTCCAGCAAAGTATTTCAGTAACAATTGGGTCTAGAGCAGTGATTCTCAACCTTCCCTTCTGCAGTGAACTGGGATTCACTGGAAGTGTGTTGTGGTGATGGCTGTCTCCACCCCCATCTGCTCACATATAACCCCGGTTTCCCACCTAAACCCAGAACCCTTCTGAAGACTACTGTGAGATGCTACCCATAGTTATAAGCTAATAAAAGCATTTGTTCTCCCTCCAGTTGTGAGAACTTTTATTCACGGTACAATTTTATTAGCTTATTCCTTAAATGATGGAAGTGCTACTGAAGCCAGGAATGGTGCTGATAGACCCTCTGTCCCCCGACACGGCTGAGGAATTCATGTACTGACTAGACTGCTTCCAGGCCTACCTGAACGTGACCAGAGATGTCTTCCACACCTAGTGAGGCACTGACTCGCTCTACGTCGCCAACAGCCAGGAGAGACCATCAATGACTACCTGCTGGATCTGTGGATGGTTGCCAAGAAGCGACGGTATAAAACGGCTATGTTCATGAGGAAGAACAGATCTTGGACATTCTAGTCACGGGGGTCCGCTCGAGGTACATGAAGCAGCGACTACTCGCGTTGGGTAAGAAGGACCTGGCTAGCCACATTGAACTGGCCAAATCGTTGGAACAGGCCAAGCTCGAGAACAATGACATCAAAGCCAGCAAGCTCGCTCACCCAGGTGACCCCTTCCAAGGACTGGCTGTCCCCGGTACCCCAGCCCTAATGGCTGCCGCTTCCCGTGTTAGGGAGCGCTCCTGTGTGAGGGAGTGCTTTTTCTGTGGCATTGGGCGAGGGTTTGCCACTTGAGGGGAAGCCCGAGAAAGTCCACGGCCTGCACCGCTCCCGGATCTGATTCCAGCCCCAAGTCGTCTTCCCCGCATTCACCCAAACCCACTTGCTGTGCTACACGCTGAAGTTGTTGTAGCCATGGATGGATGCGTATGTCATTACAGCCTTTGTGTTATTGCCAGTAGCCTTAGTGGCATCTGTGATTTATTGTAATCCACAGGAGGTTTAAATCTCTATTCCTCACAGGTTACAAGTTCAGTGGGATTTTCCATGAAATGCAGCAATCTGTTGTACCCTGCAATTGTTACTATTGGTTGTTCTGATTTTATTCCATTCCTTAGATTGGGAATGAGACACAATGGACCTGAATTACTTCCTTAATTTGCACACATTAAATCTGCATAGCAGCAATTGACATTGTACCTTTGTTAATTCTGTTTGTAAGTGTATGGTTGGTCCGCCCCTTGCTGATTGTACCTGTGGCTCATCCCCCTTGATTCCCCTAATAAAGGTGGCAACACCATAACCCCTCCCCCAGAACAAGCTCCGGTCTTGGGTCAGCAACATGAGACGTGCCTTCTGTTTATGGTAATAAAAACCTATCTGTCAGGAAGCTTCTAGTCTTTGAAGTTATTGATAGCGCATCAATTTTATTACCATAATTTGTTTTGGAATGAACAAGTTGCTGAGACCAGAGAGGCTGGAAATTGACCCACGATCACCTGAAGCATCCGACAAGTCCGAACTCTGGCCACGCTGCTTCAACGTGTTTCTGCAGGCCTCCGCCGTGATTGTTCTTACTGTTCTCACGGGTCAGGCACTGCATCTACCCCATGGTCAGAGACTCTGAGACATTCACCGCAGCAATGGACATTCTGAAAGGCCAATACCTGGCCCAGATGAATAAAGTCAATGCCAGGCATGTCCTAGCCACGCGTAAGCAACAACCCAGGGAGTCGATCAATGATTACCTTCGGGTCCTGTGAAACCTCGGACAGGCCTATGGTTGCGAGGCGGTACCAGCAGAAGAGTACACAGAGGAGCTGATCTGAGATGCCTGCATAGTGGGCATCAGATCGGATTAGATTTGCCAGTAACTGCTAGAACAGGGTGAGCTGAAGCTGCAGAAAGCCATCAAACTAGCTAAAACTCTGGAAGTAGCCCTCTACAACGTGGACTCTTTCTCAACCGATACCGCGGCTGCCGCATGGGGAATGTGGGAACCACCTTTTTTTTTAAATTTTTTATTTTTCACACCATAAATCACAATAGCCATGATATACACTTTTTCTTTTCCACACATTTACAGTGATTTTTTCTCCCCCTCCACCCTCCCTCCTCCCAAGCCACCCCCCCACCCCCCCCCTCTCATCCATTTTAGGTATACAATCTAGGTTGCATTAATTCAGTCAGACAATGTTGTCATTCAACAAAAATACACCAGAAATTCTACTGAGTCCATTCTTTTCTTTTCTTCTCCTTCCATCAACTTAGGTAATGTTTGTTCCCGGTAGGTTTTCGCTATTGTATTTAATGTAAGGCTCCCATACTTGTTCGAATATTTCAATATTATTTCTTAAACTATATGTTATTTTTTCTAATGGAATACATTTATTCATTTCTATATACCATTGTTGTATTTTCAAATTATCTTCCAATTTCCAGGTTGACATAATACATTTTTTTGCTATGGCTAGGGCTATCTTGACAAATCTTTTTTGTGCATCTTCCAAGTCAATTCCAAATTCTTTATTTTTTATGTTACTTAGGAGAAAGATCTCTGGATTCTTTGGTATATTGTTTTCTGTTATTTTATTTAATATCTGATTGAGATCATCCCAAAATTTTTCTACTCTCTCACATGTCCAGATTGCATGAATTGTTGTTCCCCTTTCTTTTTTACATCGAAAACATCTATCAGATACTGTTGGGTCCCATTTATTTAACTTTTGCGGTGTAATGTATAGTCTGTGTAACCAATTATATTGTATCATACGCAGCCTCGTATTTATTGTATTTCTCATCGTTCCAGAACATAATTTCTCCCATGTTTCCTTTTTTATCTTTATATTTAAATCTTGTTCCCATTTTTGTTTAGTTTTACCATTTGTTTCCTCATTCTCCTTTTCTTGCAGTTTGATATACATATTTGTTATAAATCTTTTGATTAACATTGTATCTGTAATCACATATTCAAGGTTACTTCCCTCTGGTAAACTCAAATTGCTTCCTAATTTATCTTTCAAGTAGGATCTCAGTTGGTAATATGCCAGCGCTGTATCTCCAGTTATATTGTACTTATCTCTCATTTGTTCAAAGGATAAGAATCTACTTCCTGAAAAACAATTTTCTATTCTTTTAATCCCTTTTTTTTCCCATTTTCTAAAGGAAAGGTTGTCTATTGTAAAAGGGAGTAGCTTATTTTGCGTCAATATTAGTTTTGGTATTTGATAATTTATTTTATTTCTTTCTACATGAATCTTCTTCCATATATTGAGGAGATGGTGTAATACTGGAGAAGTTCTATGTTGTACCAATTTTTCGTCCCATTTATATAATATGTGTTCAGGTATCTTTTCCCCTATTTTATCTAATTCTAGTCTCGTCCAGTCTGGTTTTTCCCTTGTTTGATAAAAATCTGATAGGTACCTTAATTGTGCGGCTCTATAATAATTTTTGAAGTTTGGCAATTGTAAGCCTCCTTGTTTATACCATTCTGTTAATTTATCTAGTGCTATCCTTGGTTTCCCCCCTCTCCATAAAAATCTCCTTATTATTTTCTTTAACTCTTTGAAGAATTTTTCTGTCAGTTGTATTGGCAATGCCTGAAATAAGTATAGTATCCTTGGAAAAATGTTCATTTTAATACAGTTTATCCTTCCTATCAGTGTTAGTGGTAGCTCTTTCCAATGCTCTAAATTGTCCTGTAATTTTTTCATTAGTGGATTGTAATTGAGTTTATATAATTGGCCTAGATTTTTGTTTATTTGCACACCTAGGTATCTTATTGCCTGCATTTGCCATCTGAATGGGGATTCCTCCTTAAATTTTGAGAAATCCGCGTTATTCATAGGCATTGCTTCACTTTTATTTACGTTTATCTTGTATCCCGACACTTCTCCATATTCCTTCAATTTCTTATATAGTTCTTTTATTGATAGTTCTGGTTCTGTTAAGTACACTATCACATCATCCGCAAATAGACTGATTTTATATTCCCTGTCTTTTATTTTTATTCCTTTTATATTATTATCTATTCTTATCGATTCTGCTAGTGGTTCTATAGCTAGCGCAAACAATAATGGTGATAGTGGGCATCCCTGCCGCGTTGACCTGCTTAAGTTAAATTGCTTTGATACATGTCCATTTACTGTCACTTTCGCTAACGGTCCCTCATATAATGCTTTAATCCAATTAATATACTTCTCCGGTAAACTGAATTTTTGCAATACTTTGAACAAGTAATTCCATTCTACTCTGTCGAAGGCCTTCTCTGCGTCTAAAGCAACTGCTACTGCCGGTGCTTTATTTCCTTCTACTGCATGAATTAAGTTAATAAATTTACAAATATTGTCTGTTGTGCGTCTTTTTTTGATAAATCCAGTTTGGTCTAAATTTACCATTTTCGGTACCTGTTCTGCTAATCTGTTTGCTAATAGTTTAGCTATTATCTTATAATCTGTGTTTAGCAGAGATATTGGTCTATATGACGCTGGTGAGAGTGGATCTTTCCCTTGTTTTAGTATCACTGTAATTATTGCTGTTTTACATGAATCTGGTAAGTTTTGTGTCTCATCAATTTGGTTGATTACATCCAGGAGGGGCGGTATTATTAGATCTTTAAATGTTTTGTAGAATTCTATTGGGAGTCCATCCTCTCCTGGTGTCTTATTATTTGGTAAATTTTTTATTATCTCTTGTATTTCTACTGTTCCAAATGGTTCTGTTAATTTATTTTGTTCCTCTATTTGTAGTTTTGGTAGTTCAATTTTAGTCAAAAATTCATCTATTTCCCCTTCTTTCCCTTCGATTTCGGTTCGGTATAATTGTTCATAGAATTCTCTGAATTTTTCCTTAATTTCTTTTGGATTATATGTAATTTGTTTGTCTTTTTTCCTTGTTGCCAATACTATTTTCTTAGTTTGCTCTGTCTTAAGCTGCCATGCTAAGATTTTGTGTGTTTTTTCACCTAGTTCATAATATTTCTGTTTTATCTTCATTATATTCTTCTCCACCTTATATGTTTGTAATGTTTCATATTTTATTTTTTTATCCGCCAATTCTCTTCTTTTGGTTGTATCTTCCTTTATTGCTAATTTTTTTTCTATGTTTATTATTTCCCTTTCCAACTGCTCTGTTTCCTGATTATAGTCCTTCTTCATCTTGGTTGCATAACTTATTATTTGTCCTCTAATGAATGCTTTCATTGCGTCCCATTGTATAAACTTATCTTCCACTGATTCCGTATTTACTTCAAAGTACATTTTTAATTGTTTTTCAATGAATTCTCTAAAATCCTGTCTTTTAAGTAGCATGGGGTTTAATCTCCATCTATACATTCTTGGAGGGATGTCCTCTAGCTCTATTGCCAATAACAGGGGTGAGTGGTCCGATAATAGTCTAGCTTTATATTCCGTTTTCCTAACTCTCCCTTGAATGTGGGCTGATAACAGGAATAGGTCTATCCTTGAGTATGTTTTATGTCTAGTCGAGTAGTATGAGTATTCCTTTTCTTTTGGGTTTTGTTTCCTCCATATGTCCACAAGTTTCATTTCTTGCATTGATTTAATTATAAATTTGGTTACTTTGTTCTTCCTGTTAATTTTTTTCCCCGTTTTATCCATATTTGGATCCAAATTCAGGTTGAAATCCCCTCCTATTAGTATGTTCCCTTGCGTATTAGCTACCTTCAAAAAGATATCTTGCATAAACTTTTGATCTTCTTCGTTAGGTGAATATATATTAAGTAGATTCCAAAGCTCCGAATATATCTGACATTTTATCATAACATATCTCCCTGCTGGATCTATTATTTCCTCTTCTATTTTAAATGGCACATTTTTGCTAATTAATATAGCCACTCCTCTTGCTTTTGAATTATACGATGCTGCTGTTACATGTCCTACCCAATCTCTCTTTAATTTCTTGTGCTCCAATTCAGTTAAGTGTGTTTCTTGGACAAATGCTATATCTATTTTTTCCTTTTTCAGTAAATTTAGTAGTTTCTTCCTTTTAATTTGGTTATGTATTCCATTAATATTTAGAGTCATATAGTTCAGCGTAGCCATTTTATATTTTGTTTATCTTCTCTTTCCGTTTTTCCATCATTACCTTTCCTCCTTTTCCATTTCTGTTTTCTTATTTTCAACTCTTTACCAGACAACATTCCTACAACATCCAACATTTTCCTTATTCTCCTATTTCTATCTTCTTTATCCCCAATCTCCCCTTCCCCTCCTGAGTTGTCCTTTATCCCTTGTCGGACAACCACATCTCCCCTCTCCATTTGGATTTGCGAATCCACTCGCAAGCGTCAACTGATTTTGCAGTGACCGCTCTTTTCCCCCACCCAGCCCCCCCCAGAAAAGATTTCACTTTTTATATGTCACAAAGGTCACTCTTTTAATTCCCTCCTTATTCTCTCTATTCCATTACCTTCCCTTATTAATTCTTGTCTATACTATCTATGTTTTCCTCTAATTACAGATACTTTCATGTATGCCCATTGTCTCTATTCACTCTTATACCTCTTTACCCGCATACATATCAATCGTGGTCATTTTTACCCTCATTACCCGTCTTCATCCCTCAGTCTATTTTTGTCTTTACCCACATACATATCAATCGTGATCATTTTTGCTCTCATTACCCGTCTTCATCCCTCAGTCTATTTTTGTAATTGTTCTGCAAATTTTCGTGCTTCTTCTGGATCCGAGAACAGTCTGTTTTGTTGTCCTGGAATAAATATTTTCAATACCGCAGGATGCTTCAGTGTAAATTTATATCCTTTCTTCCATAAAATCGCTTTTGCTGTATTGAACTCTTTTCTCTTCTTTAGGAGTTCAAAGCTTATATCTGGATAAATGAAGATTTTTTGCCCTTTATACTCCAGTGGTTTGTTGCCCTCTCTTACTTTTTCCATTGTCTTCTCCAGTACCTTTTCTCTTGTAGTATATCTTAGGAATTTTACTACAATAGATCTTGGTTTTTGTTGTGGTTGTGGTTTAGGGGCCAATGCTCTATGTGCCCTTTCTATTTCCATTTCTTGCTGTAGTTCTGGACATCCTAGGGCCTTAGGGATCCATTCTTTTATAAACTCCCTCATATTCTTGCCTTCTTCATCTTCCTTAAGGCCCACTATCTTTATGTTATTTCTTCTGTTATAATTTTCCATTATATCTATTTTTTGGGCTAGTAATTCTTGTGTCTCTTTCGTTTTTTTATTAGATTCCTCCAATTTCTTTTTTAAGTCTTCTACCTCCATTTCTGCTGCTATTGCCCGTTCTTCCATCTTGTCCATTTTTTTCCCCATTTCTGTTAAGGTCAAATCCATTTTATTTATTTTCTTTTCTGTGTTGTTTATTCTTCTTCTTAAATCATTGAATTCCTGTGTTTGCCATTCTTTAAATGACTCCATGTATCCTCTAACAAGAGCAAGTATATCCTTTACCTTGCCTTTCCCTTTATCTATTTCACTGTATTCTTCCTCTTCTTCTTCCTCTGGGTTGGCCATCTGTTGTTTCTTTGATGCCCTTTCCTCCTCTTCTTTCTTGTTTCCATTGTCTTCTGTGGTCTCTTCTTGCTGCAGGTGTTCTGCAGCTGTCGTTGCTGGCTGTGGAGATCGACTCCCCAGCTGGTCCCCCCTCCCGTCGGTGTGTTTTTTTTCATGCGCATCGCGCATGCGCGACTCCTCGTGCATGCGCGGTTGCGCACTTTTACTCGGCTCTGTGAGCCATTGTTGTAGTTCTTTTTCTACCGACCTGAGGTAGTGGGGTCCTCTCTCCACAGCGGGCCTCTTCGGACAGGTAAGGCCTTCACCTTTTTCCTCCGTTGTCTTCTCTTCCTCTCTTCTTTCCGTTGATTTTGATTTTTCTCCTTTTGTCTCCATCTTATTTCCACCTTTATACTCACTTTTCTTTAACTTGTATTTCTGTGCCTTTGTATTTTCTCTTGTTTTTCCCGACTTTTCTGGAGAGGGCTGGAGTTCACCGTCCGGCCACTACTCCATCACGTGACTCCTCCGTCGGAACCACCATCTTGAGATGCGGGATCGCAGGCTGCCTACATCCACACCTGACTACAGCCACTGCTTCTGGTGGCGAGAGCCCGAAGCGCTATTTCTGCGGCCAGCAGAAGCACCCCAGGAAGCGCTGCCTGGCGAAGGATGGTCCGTTTCAGCTCCAGGAAGAAGGGACACTACACGAATGTATGCAAATCCAAGCAACCTTTGAACCCAAGCAGCACTGTGTGTGGACAGTGGGGACAACTGCCATCTTGAATGACGTCATTTCCAACAAACAACACATCTTGGATGCTGCCATCTTTCCAGACCACAAACCAGTACAGTGGATCAGACAGCAACACTACTTTAGCTTCAATCACGCTCAGCCAAAGCAGCCTTCATCAGCTCCTCAGGTCAATGATGGATATTAAGGTAAATGGGCACAACACGAGCTGCCTGTTTGATAGTGGAAACACGGAGAGCTTCATTCACACCAACATGGTGTAGTATTACTCCCTCGCAGTGAGACCAGTGAGTTACAGAGTCTCCATGGCCTCTAAGTCCCACTTGGCAGAGATCCGTGGCAGCTGCGTAGTGACGCTGACCGTGCATGTATCAGAGTACAAAGATTTTAAACTCCTTGTGATATCACTGTGTGCCCGTACTACTGGGGGTTGGAGTTTCAGTGCCACCTTAAGAGCTTCATCATGGAATATAATGGACCCCAACCCCCCCACCCCCAGCCCCCCGCCCCCCTCCCCCCCCCGTCATGGACTGCAACCAACAGTATTTAAACTGCCTACCTTCCCCTGAACATGTCCAACCGGCAACCCATGATTTGCCCACCGTACGTGACCTGCGGACTCTCCATCCTCCAAATTTCTCACCCCCGACTGTAAGCCTATCGCTACCAATTGCAGGTAATACAGTGCTGGGACAGGGCGTTTATCAAATCAGAGGTGAGACGGCTCTTGACTGAGGAGATCATCAAACCTAATACCAGCCCCTGGAGAGCTCAGATAGTGGTGGTGAAGAGTGGGGTAAAACATCAAATGGTTATCGACTACAGTCAGGTTTACGCAACTGGGCATGTACCCCCCTCACCCCCATAGCCAACATGGTAAACCAAATCTCCCAGTATTGGGTATTTTCCACCATTGACTTAAATTCGGCTTACCACCAGCTCCCTGTTCGCCCGGAGGACTGCCAAAGCACCACATACGAGGTGGATGGCTGCCTCTGCCACTTTCTGAGGGTCCCTTTTGGGGTCACCAGCGGAATCCCCGTCTTCCAACGGGAGATGGACCAAATGGTGGATGAGCACAGGCTGCTGGCTACATTCCCCTACCTCAACAAAGTCACTAACTATGGCCATGATCTGCAGGACCATAACGACTATTGGAAATTCCTCCAGACAGCCAAAAACCTTAACCTCACCTGGCTATACTCAGCTGCAATGTGGAGAATGGAGTTATTGGCCCCGATCCTGACCACATGCGCCCCCCGTTGAAGCTCCCACTTTCCTACAGCCTCAAGCCCCTGAAAAGGTGCCTGGGGTTTTCTCCTGTTCTGCCTATTGGGTCCCCAAAGCCACCTCCTTTCCCCTGTGGGCAGAGTCCTGTGAGGCCTTCAGGTCCATCAAAGGTGGTATTTCCAAGGCCGTAATGCCCGCTGTGGATGAACCCACCCGTTCCAGGTGGAGAGCGATGTTTCTAACTTTTCCCTAGCCGCCACACTTAACCAGGCAGGCAGACCTGTAGCATTTTTCTCCTGCACCCGAGATACGGCTCGAGAAGGAGGCCCAGGCCATCGTTGAGGCAGAATGGCACTGGGGGGCACTATCTTGCTGGCAAATGATTTACCCTGCTGGCTGACCAACATGCAGTCACTTTCTTGAGCAATAACAGGCAGTGCGGTAAAATCAAGAATGACAAGATTCTGAGGAGGTGAATCAAACTCCACCTACAACTATGATATCTTGTACTAGCCAGGAAAGCTTAACAAACCTTCAGATGTCCTGCCCTGAGGGATTTGCATCACTGCACAGATAAACCATTTACAACGACCTCTGCCACCCTGGGGTCAGCATGTTCTTCCATTTCGTCAAAGCCCACAATCTCCCCTATTCGGTTGAGGACATCAGGATGATGATCAGAAACTGTCAGGTCTGTGCAGAACCACACTCCTACCTGATTAAGGCCACCCACTCCTTTGAGTGTTTGAGCATGGATTTCAAGGGGCCCCTGCCCTCTTTGAATCTTCCTCAACATCATCAATGAGTACTCATGTTTCCTGTTTGCCATTCCCAGCTCAGACATGACCTCCACCACCCTCATTAAGGCCTTGAACAACCTCTTCACCCTGTTCAGATACCCCTGCTATATTCATAGAAACCAGGGGTCCTCCTTTATGAGTGATGAGTTGCGCCAATATCTCCTGGCCAGAAGTATTGCCACGAGCAGGACCACCAGCTACAACCCCTGAAGGAACAGCCAGGTGGAAAAGGAGAACACCACTGTCTGGAAGGCCATCCTCTTAACCCTGAAGTCAAAAGGTCTACCTGTCTCCCATTAGCAAGAGGTCCTCCCCAAAGCGCTCCACACAATCAGATCTCTCCTGTGTACCACCACCAATGCCACCCAACATGAAAGGTTGTTTCCCTTCCCCAGGAAGTCCGTGTTGGGACCATGCTGCCATCCTGGTTGAAGTCCCAGGACAAGATCTGCTCTGAAAGCATGTGAGAAGCCATAAGTCCGACCCTCTGGATGAGACAGTCCGCCTCCTCCATGCCAACCCCTAATACGCCTATGTGCTGTACCCAGATGGGTGCGAGGACACTGTGTCCGTCCGGGACCAGTCACATGTGGGAGACACTGGGACTCTGGCAGACCAACCAATACACTCATATCCCACGACCATTCCCCACATACAATGTCACCCTACCCCAGCCCCACCATTCAGTCGCCAGACACCCAACCCATCGACAATGACCAGACCATCCAGGAGTCAACAGCTGGTGCTAAGATGGTCACAATGGCGGACAAGACCACCGGACAGACTGAACTTGTGATGGACATGGAACCCACTTCATCCTGTCGGAGTTCCTTTAAAAGAGGGGCTGAATGTGGTGGAACCACTGTTAATACTGTTTGTATGTGTATGGCTGGCCCGCCCCTTGCTGATTGTACCCCTCCCCTAGAACAAGCTTGGGTCTCGGGTCACTGACATGAGAAGTGTTGTCTGTTTATGGCCTATCAGTCAGGTAACTTCTGGTATTTGGAGTTATTGATAGCGCGCCAACCTAGAAACTGAAATTTGGTTCCTTTAAAGCTGAATTGCAGAGTGGGGTCAAGCCCACCTTTCTCATGAGCTCACTTTCAGTACACGCCACAGATCATAAATTTCTATCCCAGAATCAATGAAACATCACTTCTTTACAATATGACAACAAAGAAGATAATTTCTAAAGTTTAATAACATCTGTAGTTGGATGATTGTTTCACCAACAGGTTTTTGGCACCAAAAAAATGCTTCTCTATCTGAGCAGTTAGTGTCGATGCAGACTTGCCTCTTTGAGGTGATACAAGACTGTTGGTGACTGCCAGTGCCTGTCCGCACTCCTGCACTGCCCACTGCAGGGACCAAACCTATTGCACCTGCAGGGAGGTAACCTGGGAGACTGGCTCCACCTACTCAATCACCGGCACCACATAAAGGCTCACACCGCCCCCTGGGCTGGAGCAGAGCACCCGGAGCCAGAAAGGATACAGAACCTGGTATGCAAGTTTTAAGCTAAATTAAAGCCTGCAGTATAGCCTTTCATTGTCTGTGCCCATTTGTTTGCACTGCAGCGCACCTCACTCTTTCTCTGCACCCTGTGACACCATTTTAAGTTTAATTTTGTGCAGGTTCGTACCGATTAATTGCCATATTGAAGGGGCATCTTAATGGAGATGATTGGCAGATGAGGCGTGGGGCACCTTTGGGACACCTTGGCAAAATAGTAGTGGTCTCGCCTGGAACTTTTCAAAGTAGTTCTGCTGATGTAGCAGGGCCGTGGATACAAAATGCCTAGTGGACTTTCTTCTGTTCTTTTGTCTTTGAAAGATAAGCAACCTCATTCTCATTCTCAACCCCACTTTTGTTCGACTCCAGATGACTGGAATCATGGAGTTCTGGACCTGTGCAGAATGGAAACAGGCCCTTCGGCCCAACTCGTTCATGTTCACCAAGTTGCCAATATTTGGCCCATATTGCTATAAACCTTTCCTATTCAGGTACCTGTCCAAATGTCTTTTTAACGTAATTATTGTAACTGCCTCTGCGTTAATACTTGTACATCAGTACAGAGAAGTGGGCCAGTTACCTCTTTGTTTGGAACCACAAGAAGGGAGGAAAGAGAACTAAAAATAGATGACCAATTTAATATTTAAAGATGGATTTAAAGATTGAGTGGCAGAACAAGAATTCTTTGGAAGTTTGATAGTTAACATTTTTAATTATGTTTGATACTTATTTGTAACATTTTAGGCAGATGAAAAATAAAACAAACTCACCTGGCTTCAAATGCAACCTGGTTTTCAGTGCTCAGCAAATATTTACACCTTTTACTGATATGGGTGTGTGATAGCTTTAAGATGATGTATAGACATGGTGTGAATAAAAACACAGAAATGCTGGAGGAACTCGGCAGGCCTCGCAGCATCCACAGAAGGTGAAGTTGTGTTACCGACATTTTGGTCCTGAGCCCTTCCTTGAGGTATGAGCAAAACACAGACAGGTGTCTGTAATGAAAGACTGGTGAAAAGGGATGAATGAAGGAAAGAGTACAGACCAAGACAAAAGGCTTTAATTGGATATGATAAGAGGACAGGAGAGAGGAACAGCGAGCATTAATTGGGGGAAAGGTTTTGTTTTTGGCTCTGTAAAAAGAGATGGAGAGGAGACACAAGGAAAGATGGGTTGCGGGGGGTGGGGGGGATGGGCTAAGGGAAACTGGAGATCTACGCTAATGCCATCTGGTTGGAGGGTGCCCAGACAGAATATGAGGTGTTGTTCCCCAATTTATGGGTGATCTCAGTCTAGCAGTGCATGAGACCATGGACAGACATGCTGGTAAGGGAATGAGGTGGGCAATTGAAATGGGTGGCCACTGTGAGATCCACTCAATTGCAATGGACAGAGCCAAGGTGCTCAACAAAGTGATCTCCCAGTCTGCACCATCTCTCCGATGTAGAGGAGACCACAACGGGAGCATCAGATACAGTAGATGAACCCTGCAGATTCACAAGTGTTGAAGGACTGTTTGGGGCCTCGATGGTGGTGATGAAAGAGGTGTGGATGTGCAAGTGGAGCATCTCCTGCGGTCTTAGGGATAATGCCAAAGGGGTCATTGGTGGGACGTGATCTGAGTTCAAATCCAATTATAGCAGCTGTAGGAATGTAAAGATAAATGATGAAGTAATTGTGCAATAATATAAACTAGTGTCTTCTTTCTTTGGCTTGGCTTCGCGGATGAAGATTTATGGAGGGGCAATGTCTACGTCAGCTGCAGGCTCGTTTGTGGCTGACAAGTCCGATGCAGGACAGGCAGACACGGTTGCAGCGGTTGCAAGGGAAAATTGGTTGGTTGGGGTTGGGTGTTGGGTTTTTCCTTCTTTGTCTAATAATAGCAAAAGCATGAAACCACAGGACTGTAAAAAAAAATCTCATCCACTTAATGTCCCTCAGGGTAGAACATTTACCACCCATAACTTGATCTAATCTTTATGATTCATAACCCACGGCAAGGTGTTTGTCTCTGGATAGCCTTCTGCAATGGCTCATCAAGCCAGTCAATTCTAGCAGAGCTTGCAATGCATAATAAATGTCTATCTAGCAGCAAATAAGGATTTTGGTGCATCCTTACATTGTACTAATGGGTATAACAATAAACTGTCATATGCAAGCAACACTGACATCATGCGAATGAATAATTTAAATTTTGTTGGCGAAAAATATGGCATGATAAGTCCCAGTCAAATTAGGATTTCAGTTTACATGATGTGTACATACACATGACAGCAGTCTTGTGCAGTGTCAAATGGATCAATGAACGAGGACGTACTAACATAGTAACAGCGGGGTTGCTGGCATGGTACCGCTAGGGCCACTGAAACTTGCAGCTGCCGCCTTGCTTTGCTCGGAAACAATGTCAGTTATTATCAGAGAGCAGTGAAGCTTTACCATCGGTAGGAAACCATTTTTCTTGTCCTCAACTGAAGTCATTTCTGTGATTGCAGTTAAACAAAACTGGTGATTATGAGAGTGCATTGACCTGGATTTTGGTGTTTACACAATCCAGTAAATGTGTCTGATTGTGCATAGCTAAGGGCAAAAAAACAAACCCATATTTTGTACCATTCTGAGCAGTTTATTCCTTGATTTCATTGTGATCCATCGAAGAAAACGCACTGGTTGCTTTTTAAAAAATGCTCAGATTCTTAATTATGCTCCCCCCACCTCCTCCCCACAGCCCCAACATTGATTAGAACACATGAGATATGATACATTTTTATTAACTAAATGAATATTTCCTTACCAATGAACAAGTGGAAAAAGACAGCTCTGAGGAATCTCGGGCTGGGAATTTATTCTGATGACCCTCTGCTTTGAAGGAGTTCTCAAGTATGATTAAACGTCTCTAAGATCCTTCCACAAAAATAGAGCGTTAACCTAAGCCACCCTCATAAGTATTTGTTGGTGGCTTCTGCTTCTACCTATGGCCTTTTTAACAGAAAACCCACTTAATTGGCGTGTGAATGACCTGCCTTTAAGGGCAGCATGGGTTGTTCACACTGAACCAAGAAATGCCAGGTCAGTGTGAACCGTTACGTAAGCAAGCGGGCATCCCGAAGCAAAAGGAGGCGGGACCTGTAGCATTACAGCGTCGGTGTCCTATGTGACCTTTTAGACAGAAGCTGTTGCGAAACACATACTACCAGACATGGGATGAACATGACCCCCACATCCCACCTTCATTCCGTTTATACAGGTAGGTGAAGCAGTTAAAAGGCAGTCAATTCCTGCTTTCCTCCAGGGGCACTTGGTCAGGCCCCATGGATTTCTCCCCTTAATGCGCTCCAAGACTGCCAACATCACCTCCCTGGTATTTTGTCTATGGTCTAGGACGTTGCAACTCATTTATTTCAATTTCTTGGCTTCCATAATCTGCTCAGTAAAATCTGATAAGAAATATTCATTTAAAATCTCACCCATCTCCCGTGGCTCCACACAAATAAATGTGTGTGGTGGTGCACTCTCTTGTGGAGAACTGGCCTCGCTTGTTCTGCGGCCTGGTGGGGCAGCCATGAGAAGATGAGGGGTTCTCCCTACCTTGTGCTTACACCCCAGCGTGCGACTTGGGCAGCCGTTATGACATCACCGCGCATGCGGTGGCTGAGCTCATGCTGCCCTTAAAGGGGCATGCACAGGATTTGAATAAAACAGTCGTTAAGGACATCCAACATTGTGGCTGTATGTTCCTTCATTGTGGCTTGCACTACATGTGGACTTTAATGGAACCAATTCTCTCCCCAGCCCCTTTTTTTACACTTAAAATTCCTCTAGAAAATCTTGCCTGCCAAATCCATCTCATGTATTCTTTTTGGCCTTCTGATTCCAATGTGGGGCAGGGTGTGGGGATGGTTTTCTCCCAAAACTCCCCCGACTCATAATAGATTTTACTTTGTACAATGGGCAGTCAAATCTTTGGAATTTGGTCTCATAAAGGAATTGGATATATTGAAGACTGTTATGAGTGGGGACAATTGATGTCATTTGAACAATTAAAATATAAGTATGGAATTCTTAACAACACCATATTTTGCTATTTTCAAGTAAGAGCGTATCTAAATCGGGCCCAACAATGTTTTTACCAAATTGTAGTGATAGAAGATTCGAAAAGGAAATACAAAGAAATTTACTTCAGCAATGTATCTCTTATTTCAAATGGGAACCTCCAAACAGGGGGTTCATAAATCCAGGTAGAGATGGGAATCAGACTTAAATGTAAGAATAGGTGAGGAAACCTGGTCTGAACTATGTTGGGATAGTATGACTAATACAATCAATTTAGATATAGTACAATATAATTTTTTTGCATCAATTATATTTCACACAACAGGAATTACATAAATTAAATTCAGGCTTATCAGACTAATGTTTTAGATGTGGCGAAGAGGTAGGAACTTTTTTAGATTCAACTGGTCATGTTCTAATATGAGACCTTTTTAGGTTGATCTAGGAAATTTCTTGGAGCAGATTACAGGAATTAAATTTCCACAAAACCCAGAATTATTCTTACTGGGTAATATTACAGGGATAAGAGCTAAATTGAAACGATTAAAACATCAAATAGAATTTCTTAGAATTAGATTGTCAGGAGGGCATGGCCATGCAAAGGTCTTAGACAGATGTGTTTTGGTTGAGCTCTGCGTGAAGAGTACTAAATAGATGGTCAAAATTTGAAAATCAAGATTTTGTTCATCAAAAATGGATAAAACTAGCTGAAAAAGCCAAGGCAACCGAGAGTAAGGATCGAAGAAGCTCCTATTCAACTGAGAACAACAGGTGAAAGTCCAAAAGGGAGCGATGCAAAAATGGTGATGGGACCAGCAGAACCAAGTAAAACTGGGGAGTCAGGTCAAGAATTGAGCATCATTCCAGAAAAAATGGAGAATTTGAGTAACTGTTTCATAAGTGTTGAAACTGTGATGAGAGATGTGATGGAGAAAATGACCAAAATAAAAGAGATTGTTGAAGACCTGATGGAGAGAATGGGTTGAGCAGAGATTGAACTGACAAAAACGCATGAAGAATTTGAGGCCTTGAAAAAAAATCAAAAACATGGGAGTCGGCTAAACAAGGACTGCTGGATGAAATTGACCATTTGGAGAACTTTAGTTGACAGAATAATGCCCAAATTATTGGACTGAAAGAAAGAATCAAGGGAAGAGATCTGATTAACTTTTTTCAAAAATGGATCCCACAAATATTGGGAGAAGATAAATTTGGAGAAAAAAACTGCATATCGAGAGAGCATAGATCTTCACTAATAGGATCAAGTGAAGGGCAATGACAACATCCTTCTGGAGCTCGGAGGAGAATAAGATGGTAGGATGGAAGAAACCGACAAATTCATCAGTCCAGAAACTTCAATCCTTTTGCAATAAATAAAATGGTGGGGGAGGGGAGAAGGGGCAAGGGGAGGAGCACAGACCCACAGGCAAGAAGTAATAGGTGGAGAAGAGAGGGAGGCCACAACAGAAAAAGAGTGTGTGTGTGTGGGGGGGGGGGGGAATAGCTCTGTGAATGGAGGGTTAAAATATCTGGGAGTCAACAATCAAAGGGGAACGAGCCAATCATTTCAGAAAGTTATGATAATTATACTTAAATTAACATCGTTTTGTGAAAGGCAAATCATTTTCAACCAATTTGTTTGAATTCTGTAAGCATGTAACAGGAAGAGTAACATCTTTTCTCCCCACCTACATCCATGACCTCACATGCCCTCCATCTCTTCAATAACTTCAAATTCCCAAACTGGACCACTTCATCTTCACGATGAATGCCTAATCCCTTTATACCTCCATCCCCACACAGAAGGACTGAAAGCATTTAGTTTCTTCCTGGTCCTAAGAGCCGACAGTCACCCTCTACCACCACCCTCCTCTGTCCTCACTCTAAATAACTTCTCCTTTAACTCATCTCACTTCCTCCAAATTAAAGTAGCGATGGGTCCCAGCTATGCCTGTCTGTTTGTGGGTTATGTGGAGCAATCCATGCTGCAAGACCCCACAATTCTTCCTCCGTTATATTGATGACTACTATTGGGGCTGCCTCATGCACCCACGATGAGCTTGTCAAATTCATCCACTTCACATCCACCCCAATCTCAAACTCACCTGGTCCATCTCCAATAGCACTCTCCCCTTCCTTCAGGAGGCAAGCTTTCCATCAACATATACCACAAACCCTCTAACTCCCACAACTATCTTGTCTAACATCCTCACACCTTGTCCCCTGCAAGGGTTCCATTCCCTTCTCTCAATTTCTCTGTCTCTGCTGTATCTACTCCCAAGATGAGGTCTTCCAGTCCAGATCTATAGAAATATCTGTCTTCTTCCACAAATGTGGCTTCCCCTCCACCACCATCAGCTCAGTCCTCACTGGCATCTCCATTTCCCCCTCATCTGTCCTGGCCCCCTCTTCCCCACATGCAACCAACATAGAATCCCCCTCATCCTCAACTATCACCCCACCAGCCTCTGCATCCAACACATCATCTGCCAGAATTTCTGGCACTTTTTTCTGGATCCCACCACCAGGCATATTTTTCTTTCTCCTCCCCTACTCTCGGCATTCTGTAGGAACTGTTCCCTGCCTGATTGCCTTGAGCCCTCATCTCTCCCCACCTATTCTCTGACCCACTCCCCCCAACCCTGGCACCTTCCGCTGTGGCTGCAAGAGGTGCAAAACTTGCGCCTACACCTCCTCCCTCACCATGGTCCAGGGTCCCAAACAGGCCTTTCATTTATATATTCACAGGAGTCATTTACCACATCTGGTGCTCCCTTTGTGGCCTTCTCTACACCGGAGAGAGCAGTCACAGGTTGGGAGATCGCTTTGCTCAGCACCTCCTCTGCGTCAACAACCGCACCAACCTCCCAGAAGCCAACCATTTTAATTCTGAGTCACACTCCCAAGATCACATGTCTGTCCATGGCCTTATGCATCATCCTTGGCCTGACCACCTGCACAGTGGAGGAACAACACTCTCCAGCCAAATGGCATGAATATTGACTTCTCTGCTTTCTGCTAAACTTACCTTTTCTTTCCCTTCCCCCTTTCCCATCTTTCCAGTTCCCCCCTCCCTTCCCCCTTACCCAGCCAGCCATCCTCCCTCCCCCTCATTGCTGCTGTTCCCTCTCCCCTCAACCACCTATCATCTCCTGCCTTTGCTCCCCCCTCCCCCCAACCCTATTGTTCGGATGCCTGCCGGCATTCTCTCATACTTTGATGAAGGGGCCAGGCCCGAAATGTTGGCGATGCATCTCTGCCGTTGCTACATAAAGGACACATTTGACCTGCTGACCTTCTCCAGCATTTTGTGTTTTTACTTCAACCACGGTAGAGTGAGTAGAGTTAAAGTGAGAGGTCAGTTCAAATGAAGAGCAAGTTTGCTCAGTAGCCTGATAGAGGTGGGAAAGAAACTGTCTTTGAAAACAGAAGCACATTATTTCACTCTTGAATTTTCTTCTTAAGGGTGGAGGGAGAATAAAGTGTGGCCAGGGTTGGGGTGAGTCCTTTTGTAAGTTGGCTGCTATTCTGAGGCAATGGGCGGTGTAGATGGAGTTGTTGGATGAAAGGGTGTAATGGCCTGAAATGCCTCACACAAACCTCACTTCCTGTACATGTAGTGATGTTAGATTTCCAAAAGGCATTTGACCCAGTGCCACATTGGAGGCTGGAGGGCATGGTTAGCACAGCAGTTAGCGCGACGTTGTTACAGCGCCAGCAATTGAGACTAGGGTTTGAATCCTGCGCTATGTGTAAGGAGTTTGCATGTTCTCCCCCTGTCTGCGTGGGTTTCCTCTGGGTGCTCCGGTTTCCTCTTACTGCTCAAAAACATTCGGGGGGGGGTCGTAAGTCAATTGGGTTTAATTGGGCGGCACGGGCTCGTGGGCCGAAAGAGCCTGCTACCACGCTGCATGTCTAAATTTTAAAAAAGTAAAACAAAATTTAAAATTTAAATTAAAAATTAAAAGCCTATAATATTGGAGAAAATGTTGGTATGGATTACATAGAGTTGGAAATCAATGGGTCCTTTTTAGACCACAAGGAGGAAACTAGTGGATGACTGCAGGGATCAGTTCCTAGCCTGTAATTGTTCACGTTAATGAATAGCCAGTCAGGTTTCCAAATTTGCTAAATGATACAAAAATAGGTGGAAGAACACGTTGTGATATTGTGAAAAACATAGAGTGCGTGAATGGGCAAAAGATTGGCAAATGAAGTATAAGATAGGGAAGTGTGGGGTCGTGTACTTTGGAAAGAGAAATCACAAAACAGATTGTTATCTAAATGGAGGTACACTGCAAGCGAGTCAAGAGTAGAGATATATACGTGCATGGATCACATAAAGCTAGGCAGCAGGTCCATGAATAAAAAGGAGGCAAACTGCATTTTGGCTTCATCACAAAAGTGTAGATTTACGGAACAGACTCGATGGGCCTAGTGGCCTGGCTCTGATCCTTTGTCTTGTGATCTTGTGAAAAGGATTGAAGTTTAAAAACAAGGCGGTCTTGGTGGAATTATATACAGTGCAGGTGATGCCTCAGCAAGAATACGACATTTATTTTTGGCCCTCTTACCTAAACACTGATATACTAGCAGTTCAAGGGAGATTCACCAGGCTAATTCCTAGGATGAAAAGGTTGTCCTACAGGCATGATACAGTTTTGGCCTGTATGCACTGGAGTTTAGAAGAATGAGAGGTGACCTTATTCAAACATAGGATCTTAAGTACAAACACAACACAATGCTGGAGAAATTCAGCTGGTCAGACAGTGCACTTTATGTTGCAAAGATAAAGATAGATAACTAACATTTCAGGCATGAGTCCATCAAGGTATGAAGAAGTCGTCTGTGTTCTGCCTCATTGACTACTACCCTGTTGCAGTCATATCCATCATCATGAAGTGCTTTGAGAGGATCATCATCCAAGCTCCTGTTGCCCCTGTCACTGGACCCCTTGTAGTTCGCATACAGATCCACTGCTCTATGGACAATGCTATTGCCACCGCCCTCCATCTAGCCCTCAAGCACCTGGAAAATAAGGACTCCTATGTTCGAATGCTGTTTATTGACTTCAGTTTGGCATTCAACACAATCATACCTCAGAACCTGGTCAGAAAGTTGAGCCTGGTGGGTATAAACACCTCCCTCTGCAATTGGATTCTTGACTTCCTGTTGGGGGACCTCAAGCAGTCTGAATTGGTAACAGCACTTCCAAGCCCATCACACTGAGCACAGGGGCCATCTAGGGCCACTGCTATTCACTGGGGCCATCACAGGGGCTATTCACTGCTATTCACTGGGGCCATCACTGGGGCTATTCACTGGGGCCATCACTGGGGCTATTCACAGGGGCCATCACTGGGGCTATTCACAGGGGCCATCTAGGGCCACTGCTATTCACTCTGCTGACCCACGACTGCAGCTAAACACAGCTCGAACCAAGTTTGCTAAATGACACTACCGCGGTGGGCCTAATTAGTAAGAATAAGGAGTCAGCATTCAGACGCGAGGTGCAGTCGTTAACGGACTGGCGACCATTGATGGCTCCACTGTTGAGGTCGTCAAGCGTATCAAGTTCCTTCAAGTGCATTTGGCGGAGAATCTCACCTGGTCCTTAGCTAAGAAAGCCCAGCAGCACCTCCTCTTCCTGCGAAGGCTGAGGGAAGTTCATTTCCCACCCTCCACCCTCACTACATTCTACAAGAGCATCCTGTGCAAATGCACCAACGCCTGGTTTGGAAGCTGCATCTCCTCAGACTGCAAGACCCTGCAGACAATAGTGAGATCAGTGGAAAAAAATCATTGGGGCTTCTCTTCCGACCATGAAGGACATTTACAACATTCGATGCAGGTAAAAGGCAATTAACATTGTGAAAGACTCCATTCACCCCTCAAGTAAACTCATCTGGTAGGAGGTACCATAGCACTCGGGCCCTTGCATCCAGATTAGGCAAGTCTTTTGCTCCAAGCCATCAGGCTCCTGAATTCCAAGAACATATATGGATAATATTTCAATGTGTTTAACTTCTATTCTAACTTATACTTATGTAAATATGCTCCGTGGTCCTGGAGAAACACTATCTCGTCTTTACCATGTGAGCGTGGTTCGAACGATAAATAAAGGTGACGATTTAAAAACATGCTGGCAGAGGCAGAGGGAAGGGGCAGGGGGAGGAGTACAGTCCCAAAGGCAGGAGGTAATAGGTGAATAAAGGAGGGAGGGCTCAACAGCAAACAGGGGGAGGAGAATGACTGTTACTGGAGAGGGAAAGAGGTGAGGAGCTGGAGGAATGAAGACAAAGGGGAAGAGTAAGCTGGCAGAAACCAGAGAAGTTCGATGTTAATGCCATCCGGTTGGTGTGTCCAGGTGGAAAATGGGATAGTACATGAGGCCATTGACAGACATGTGAGCATGGGAGTGGGGCACAGAATTAAAGTGGTTGGCTACTGGAACATCCCTGTCACTAGAAGATCTCTGTCACAATGTGGATAGAGCGAAAGTGTTCAGGATCCTTAGGTGGCTTGATGAGGTAGATGTTAAGATGCTTTCACTAGTGGGAGATTAAACAAGAGAGCATAAGTACAAGAACAGGGACTGGTCATTTAAAATTGAGGTACCCAAGAAATGTCTTTTAATGTTGGTGGAAGCTGGATCATTACAAGTATTTTCTGGATAGCAGGTATTAAAAAATGGCACAAAAGAGTTGAGGCCAGCACAGATCATCCACATTCATATTAAATGGTGGGGCAGGTTTGAAGGTCCTGATGGCCTACCCCTGCATCCACGTTCTTGTATAATAGATTCTGATAGAGCACTGGCCACATTACTGGAAATGTCATCATGGCATCATAATTTATTCAATCTAAATCCACTTGAAAGAGTAAATGCATTATTAAACCATAGAACATTACAGCTCAGACACTGGCCCTTCAACCCATCTAGAACCATTATTCTTCCTCGTCCCATCCATTTATCTCAAATCATTTGCAATGCCAAGTTCAAAATTATACTAAATTATAGATTCCACAACGTTTGTCATTTTGGTTCTCACTTTATTGGTCAATTACAACTGTTATGCAAAACCAAACACAATTCTTTAACATATTCACAACAGGCTGAATTTGCTTCTGTCATAATTGATCCAGTTATTCAAAAATCTGGTTTATATACACTGATACTAAATATATCAAATTTATACCTATAGTACAAACTACAGCATTAATTTATCGATGAATTTTAGAATTTTAAATAATTTCCATATTTTTCCTTGTAAACCCTCTGAACCAAAGTATCAAATGTACAGTTCATTTCTCAGAACATGGAAGTCATACTTTTTTTTTCCCAGGTGATATTTACTGTGACAACCTAGCCCACAATGAATTCAACTAGATTGCATAATTGCAAATGACTTACTATACTTGAAAACCTGAAGGATCACTATATACAATGCATGGATTTAGAGATAGCTAAATAGACCCTGCTCCCTAGAGAAAGACTGTCTATTTAACCTTGTGGAAGATTGCACCATCTCCAAAACAGTAATTCTGAAGTTTCTTAACACTGATATCAATAATTACATCCCTTTGCTTAAAAAAATCCAGAAATTGAAAGGAATTTGCAAAAAGAAAACATTGTGATTTAAGATTAATGGCCATGCTGGGGTTTTTTTAATTGGTGAAATCAATCTTCCAGCACTAGTTGCATTACTGCAAAATGAATTTCCAAGCAGTTAAACTGACGCTGCAAGTTGAACTGACTTTCTAATAAATTAAGTTACTCCAAATTTTTCACTCAGTGTCTATTTTTACAGTCATACCTGAAAATTGCAGGATTTCTGATGGTTAGTGAGGCAATAACAAAAGCGGAGATCTGTTAATTTGTCAGTGCAGCTTGATGGTCAGATACAAAACATACAAGGTCACTTGAACTTCCCAGCCAAAATAATTCCTTAGCCAAAGGTGTGGCTTCTGTCAAGCACTTTGAAAAGGTCTGGTAATTTAAATGGTAGATACATAAAATTTAAAAAAAAAATACAATATTGAGGTAACAGCGCCAAATTACACATTCCATATTTAAAATATTTTATTCAGCTGCTCTTTTTAAGAGAAATTGAATTGTAGAAATCTTTTGTAACATCTTTATATCACGTTGCAATGTGTTGCATTTATTATCTGAATTGACTGACGTGTCCTTGAGTACCTGTTGTGTATTTACTTGGAATATTAATCAATCCAGATCTGTATCCCTGAGTCATACCAGTTGCAGGTCTTCCGATGCCATGGTTAAAAGCACTTCCATATGGAGAAACCCCATAATTGAGTCCCAAGCCGTAAGGTCGAGTTGCTGGGGCAGATGGAAGGATGACTGGGTTGATGTGCTTACCTGGTGTGTTGAAGGAGAATTCAGGAGGGGGTGTGGCTGGTTTTGCTGGTGTGGAGGTAATGGGGTTAATATTACCCAAAGGCTTGACAGCAGAAATTGGTGCAATATTAGTATTGTCCAGTGGGTTTAATATGCTGCTTGGGATTGATGCTGTAACTAATGATGGTCGAACCCAATCATCTTTAAAAATCTGAACAGTTAAAGTTTTAACAAGTGCTGATAGCCGATTGGTCACATGAGCCAACACCAATTGTTCATTTGCATCTCTCCTGATCCGAACATGTATAGAACCAACCTGTGATTAAAAACAAAAGACTTTTACAGTGATATTACATAACAACATGCAATGTCAATGAATGTTTCATATACTACAAATCAGATATGAAAACGGATTCTGAATAAAATGCTTGTCAATGAACTTTTTGAGAAAATGCTAGAACAACAGAATTTCAAATCCAATTTAAAGGTGAAATATTTTCATGAAAAACTTGTCTTCAACTTAAATAAAGGCAATTGCTACCCTTCAAGACAGGAGTGAGGCAGAGAGAAGGAATCTATAGGCCAGTTAGCTGAATGTCAGTCATTGGAAAATGCTGGAATTCACTCTTGAGTTAATAGTCAATTTAAGACAATCAATCAGTCAATAGGAATATATTTCACATATTATCTAAAGTTCTATGAGAAATGTAATGCATGGGGGGGTATAAAGGGGAAATTAATAACACTTTAGATTTGTGTCTATAGAAATTGGAGTGTCCTGTTTTTTTCTTCAAGGTACTTCAACAGAAAATATTCAGTTAACTAAAAACTAGTAGATAAATAGACTACTATGCCTCGTTTCCAGGAAGCCAGCAGCTCACTTAGATACAATTATCCCCACAAATTTTATTCTTTATCGTCAGATGGATATCTTGTCATTTTTTTGCAACTCAACATCTTTAGCAACACCTACCACATTCAAGATTTCATTGTGAAGGTTTATGCAAATCACCATTGTTGACATATTTAAGCTGAAGATTTTAAGCGTTAGATATCTGTTTAAGCTTGAGGAGTTGCTAAATATTAAATCTGTACAGAAATGTAAAGGCAAAGACGTCTATCAAAAGTACAAAAGGGTGAGAATAAAATGAAGAACGTGACTCTCGTGCCAGTATCCTTGGCATTTAGTAGCTTATGCTTTTGAGTTACTTACTGCGACATTTCTCAAAAAATGGCACTCCTTTATGGACAGAATTGTCCTCCTTTTACAAATAAAGGGTTACATCTAAATAGAATCTTTCATAGTCTCTTTATATCTATCACTCTTAAGCCAATAGCTCTAAAGATAATCACTGGTGTAAAGAGCAAAACTCAGTAAAATCTCACAAACAACAACGTGATAATATTCAGATTCAGATAACCGTTGAACGAGCATATAGAGGCCAGAGTTGGTTTTCTTAAAATTTTGCCTTGAGGTTTTTTTTAATGAACGTGGAACTTGATAAAATGTCTAATCAAAATACTCTTCAGGCAATGCTGCATTTCCTTGATTCGAGAGGTGACTAGAGAAAACAGCCAAGATTGTGTTCAAATACCTCAGATGCACCCAAACTTATCGACATTAGACTTGAGACACAGATGTCCCTTTACTGTTCAGCAACTGATTAGGGGATTTGTACAATAGCTGGATATGGATACATTTTCATGAAAATTATGGTTATTTTCAGAATTTCTGTCCTGACAAAGTAATTTGAAACAGGAGAGTAACATGAAGAACCCAACTCTCCTCCCAATAAATGTGAAAGCATCCTAATAAGTGGCATGTAGGTGTTAATGACTATATTGTGGTCAGTGACCTGGACGTTAATTGAAACTGACAAAAGCCTTTCAAAACTGGACTCATTCCAAGTTTTAGTCTACGGATGAAATCATCCTGCCCAACAATCTTGAACATCCAGCTGATCCATGTCCGTCTTCTGAATAAAGCTCCAGCTGTTCAACAAAGAAGTCATTAGAATTGACTGTTGTTTATACTGTTGTAAATATTAAATCCAGGACTTAGTGCAGCATATTAAGTACTCACACATCACTTAATTGAATAAAAAAACAGAGGTGGCTTCTACAATCAAGTTTCTGGCTTTTAAAATATTATATAAAAATGATGTGACATGGACAAAATAAATGGTATGATCATGGAAGTGTGGCCACTGTTGGAATCAATATGCCATTTCTTAAATGGTTTGGCCTAATCTTCAAGCTGATGGGTCAAGACTGAGACAATATTGGCAAAAATGTCAAGATGACTATTGGAAGGTCTAAATCATAATGCTCAATTTTGTTAAGGTAAGGAAATGAAAATGGCAAGACTGACTCTGCTGTTCTGTGCTGCAACGTTAAAGTAAATCAAGCAGAATGAGCTCAGCCTGCAAGATTTTTAAATGTCACAATCTTCCTGAAATTTAAAAAAATGTTTATGATCAGGCCAAGTCAGATTCCCCTCACAAAACTTGTGTCGTGCCCCGCACCTGCCATCTCACACTTTGTTGAAATTTTGCAGATTAGATGAGCATATTGAAAATTTGCTTTCTTTTGTTTCCAAGATCAGACCTCAAGTTAACAGCATCAGATTTTACTTGAGTTGATATACTACACAAACAATTAATTTCCTATTATACTATCCCTACTTATATGGGGGCTGGTTATTCCATTTCCCTTAAATTAAATGATTAATTACAACAAGTTCAAAACAAGCTTGTATGCACACAATTGCCCAAATCGACTTAAAAATTAAGAAAAAAATCAGTTATTAATAGGCGAATGAATATTATGGAATGATTTTGTGCTGTAATTTCATCTAAAGAGTTCCGATATCCGATTGAGTTTCATTCTCATGATTTGTTATATCGACTCAGATTACTGCCTGGCAATCATTTCCAGTGTCATTATCCTTTACATAAACCACAACATTTGGGGGTGTTGATCAATAATTAATACCTTCACTACGAGGAAAAGGCATTAAATGATTGAATTAAAAAGCAGTGAGGTGGTATCAGGTGGTAAATAACTGACCATGAAAATGATTAAAAAAAGATCTGTGATACATCTTCATATACACCACAGTCTTAAACCACATTTTATGCTTGTTGAATTAAATTCTCTGTGGGGATTACACACCTTCCACTGTCAGCACAATGTATTTCACACAAGCAAGCAACGGTGATTTGGAGACAAGATGCTTCTTTTCAGATGTCCTCTGCTTAGAATGGAACTGCTTCAATATGGAACTATTTAAAATTGCTTAGTTCTCTCGGGTCTATTCTTATTAAGAGTGAAGTTTAATCTAACCTGTCATTCTCACCACTTTCAGACGATTCTGCGCACTATGCTTAAAGGAAAGGTAACAAAGAAATTCAAAAACTAGACAAAATATAGAGGGCTTCATTAGTAGTTGGTTAGGTGCTGTTATTCCTTTATTTTACAAAATAATTAAGAGGAAAGATCAAAGCATGATGGGGTTCACTGACAATTTTTGGAGAAAAACCATTTACCTTACAACAATCCACATATAACCATATAACCATTTACGGAGCGGAAACAGGCCATATTGGCCTTTCAAGTCCACACCGGTTCACTGATTTTGTGCACCCTCTTCAGGCAATGGTCCCGGTAGATCACGTCGACGTGGGAGGGGGCAAAGGGAGACTCCATTGATCAATAGCATTTCTCTCCCTATAAAATATACTCAAAACTCATGGAATTTAAACATTTTTAATCTCCAACAGGCAGGCAAATTTTAATTTTTGTTGAGATCCAAAACTCGAGGGAAAAAAAGCTAGGCATAAAAAGTGCATTTGTAAATACTGGATTTTGAAGTGAGACAACATTCCTCTCACTGCTCAGTGCCAGTTCTGAATACATCTTCACCAACCACAATTTCAGAAGAATGGTCACCAAACCCATCCAGATGCAACAAGCGATAAAACACCAAAGCTGGCCTTGTCAAAAAATTAATTGTTAAAAAGAAATGCAAGTTACAAATATGGAAAAAAAACAGAAAACACTGCAAAAACTTAGTCGGTCAGGTAGCAGCTAACGAAAGAGGAACAGAGTTAACGTTTCAGGATGAAGACCTTTTGTCACAACTGATGATGAGGGGCCAAGTTGAAAGATGAACTGATTCTCTTTCTATAGACGCTGCTTGATCTGCTGAGTGTTTCCAACATTTTCTAATTTTATACGATTTGTAAATACTGATTTACAAATACTTGTCTCTTGAATTTGTCACAAAATAGAACCAAATAACGCCATAGCACAGAAAACAGGCCATTCAGCCCTTCTATTATGAGCTGATCATTATTCCGCTAGTCCCATTGACTTGCTCCCATCCATAAGCCTCCAGATCTCTCCCATCCATGTATCTATCCAATCTATTCTTAAAACTCAAGATCAAGCCTGCATTCACATCAGATGGCAGCTCATTCCACACTCTCACCACTCTCTGAGTGAACTTTCCCCTAGTGTTCCTCCTAAACCTTTCCCCTTTCAGCTTAAAACTATGATCTCTCGTATTTATCTCCCCCAATCTAAGTAGAAAACACCTACTCGCATCCACTCTGTCTATCTCCTCATAATTTTATTAATCTCAATCAAATCTCCCCTCATTCTTCTTTGCTCCAAGGAATAAAGTCCTAACCTGTTTAATCTTTCCCGGTAACTCAACTCCTGAAGACCTGGCAACATTCTAGTAAATCTTCTCTACAATCTTTCAATCTTATTGATATCTTTCCTGTAGTTAGGTAACCAGAACTGCACAAAATATTCCAAAAATACCACTATACTGTTCCAAGAGTAGATTCTAGCTCCTCCATTAACCTTGGGAATATTCTTCACAGACACATGAAATAAATGATTATCTAACTATTCACCTTATTTGGTGGTGGGGGGGGGGGGTGGTGTCTGTTACAAGTGAATGGTTGCCATATTGCTCTATATTTCAGTAGTAATGTAGCGGGCCGCCGACCGCGCCATGCTTGAAGCAGCGACCCGACACCAGGAGCCCGTGGTCTACACCATCAGCTGTGATGGGCTACGCACTTCAAAATTGGCGCTTGACTCAGCAGCAAGTGGCTGTAGCACCCCACTCCAATGGGCTGGCCAGCGGAAGCCAATCGGAGCTAGGGAAGCAGCCATACCCGGGATGAGAGGGGCTTACTGATTGGCTGCACCCTGGATAGTGGCTCGAAATGCCAGCAGTTGGGTGGCATAATGATATCAGAGATGGGCTTCCAAGCCCTGTATAAGCAGAGCTGCCAGCAGTGTTGAATTAACTCCCAGAGTGTGTATCTCTTCTTTGAACATAATCCCTCCAGCAGTAGCAGCTGGTAAAGTGGTGATCCTGACTGGTCCAACTGGCATCGTGGTCCTAAAGAGTGAGCGACCAGCTTGCAATCAACATGGTCTCATCGAAGCTGCCCAGCTTCTGGACATCACAGCCACGGGTGTGGTTCCAGCAAGCCAAGGTGCAGTTCGCCGTATGAAAAATCACCGCCAATGAAACCCGCTTTTACTATGCGGTCGGCGCCCTCGAGCAGGATACGGCAGCACATATTACCGACTTTCTCCAGAACAGGGGTGGTATCAGGCCTTCAATGAGCTACTAACTCAAGCTTTCGGGCTTTCATGGTGCGACACATGGACAGTTTGGAGGACAGTGCCCCATCCACCCTCATGAGCGACATGCTCACCTTGAATGATGGCCATAGCCCTTGTGCTCTATTTGAGCAAATTTTCCTGGAGAGGTTACCAGAGGACATCAGGCTATTCACAGCCGAAGAGGACTTCGTGGACCCCAGGAAAGTAGCCGGCAGAGCCAATCTGCTCTGGGCAGCAAAAAGGGACACCTGTGTTTTTTAGACCAAGTGACCTCTTCTCTGCCTACCAGGAGGCAGCAAGTCTGCCTCCAAGCCTGCAAACCCCAGTGAGCCGCATTGCTTCTACCATCAGCGATGGGGTGCTGAGACCCGCTAATGCCAATCACCCTGCGGGTTACCAGGAAACGCCAACGCTGGCTGTTGTTAGTGGCCTACACAACAGCCTTCTCCACGTCTGGGATTCAGTGTCAGGTCAATGATGATTGGTCAACACGAGAGGCCGAGCTCAGAGCTCTCCCCCTCTCATCCCCTCCTCCGATGCATATCACCAGAAGGAAGAGCGTGAGTTACAGGGTGTCAATAACTCTTCAATATGGACTTACAGCACCTCTACCATCCCTCTCCATTTTGGCAACCACTGCTTCACTTGGCAATTTGTTTTAGCAGATGTCCACCAGCCTCTCCTGGGGGCCAACTCCTTACTGGTTGACATCAAAGGCCACCGGCTAGTAAAGGCACCAAACTGACCACTCCCCACCTACACTCGGTGGCAAGTTCAGGCAATGAGTTCCCCTCCATCGTGATGCCATCCTTTAACTCCACTGAGCATTGGGTAAGGCATCACATTCTCACTAAAGGCCCTGCACTTCACACTGCCACCTCCCACCAGATAAACCCAACCTCACCAAGGATGAATTTTTTAAAATAGAGGAAGTCAGCATCGTCCGCCACTCTGACAGCCTCTGTGCCTCCCCCCTCCACGTGGTCCCTAAGGCATCAGGGGGTTGGAGACGATGTGTGGACTACCACCAGCTAAGTGAATCCATCACGGCAGATAGGTACCCCGTCCCACATATTCAGGACTTTTCCGCAAACCTACAGGGGCACGGATATTTTCCAAAATTGACTTAATCCGTGGCTATCATCAGATCTCTGTCCACTCTGAGGATATCACAAAAACTGCCATTATTACACCATTTCAGCTGTTCGAATCCCTCAGAATGCCCTTCAGCCTAAAAAATGCTGTGCAGACCTTTCAAAGACTTATGGATGCTGTGGGCAGGGATTTGAAGTTTGTGTTCATCTACCTCGATGACATTCTGATTGTAAGTCGTAATCGTGCCAAATGCACCGCTCACGTCAGACAGTTGTGCCACAGATTGAGAGTGAGTTTGGCCTGATAATTAAGCCAGCAAAATGTCAGTTTGGCAAAGACTCGATTGACTTTTTAGGTCACAGGATAGACTGCCACGGGGCCAAACCGCTACCCGACAAGGTAGAGACCACTTTGAGCATTCCCAAAGCCTACGACAGTAAGGGGACTACAAGAATTCACTGGCATGGTAAATTTTTACTGAAGATTCCTGCCAGGGGCAGCTCGCACCATGAAATCTTTATTCTTCCTCATGACAGGTACGAAGAAGATGACCTCATAGAACCAAGAGGCATCCGAGGCATTCCAGACAACAAAAGGCGCCCTGGCTAACACCACCTTCCTGATCCAAACAAAAGCTGATTCCCCCACCACTCTCACGGTGGCACTCCACTCAACAGTAGGGGGAGTCTTAGAACAGCGGGTGAATGGACATTGGCAACCCCTTGCATTTTTCAATAGACATTTGCGGGTGCCTGAACTGAAATATAGTGCTTTCGATAGAGAACTCCTGGTATTTTACCTGGCAGTCAGACATTTTAAATACTTCCTTGAGGGCAGGAAGTTTCAAATTTTTACAGACCACAAGCCTTCACTAAGGTTTCCGACCTGTGGTCAGCCAGGCAACAAAGGCACACTTCATATATTTCAGAATTTTCTACTGACATTCAGCATATTGCGGGAAAATCCAACATGGTGGTCAATGCCCTGTCACGACCCACAATACCGATGGTAGACTCCTCAACATCAAGCATTGACAATAAGGCTCTGGCTGTAGCACAGGCAGCGGACAAGGACATTTGACACATTGCACTGCAATTACCGTCCTCCAGTTGGAGGACGTACAGCTTGGTCCTGGGGAGCAGACAGTCCTGTGCGACATGTCTACAGGTAAGCCTTGTCCGATCATTCCCACTACCTGAAGCAGGCACATTTTCGAGGCTATACACAACCTGGCACACCCCGCTATCAAAATGACCATCAAAATGGTTGCTAGTCGATTTGTCTGGCATGGTCTCTGCAAAAAGGTCTGCCAGTGAGCTAGGAATTGTACATGGTGCCAGGCCTTGAAAACCCCTAACCACACTAAAGCCCTGCCACAATCATTTCAACCACCACTCCGCCGTTTCAGCCATGTCCACATGGGTCTGGTGGGTCCCCTACCAATATCCAGAGGCACATGCTACTTACTGACCCTAGTAGGCAGGTCAATCAGATGGCTGGAAGCCATCCCATTGCCAGAGACCTCTACGAAAATGTGCGTCAGGGCCCTTCTGCATAACTGGGTGGCTAGGTTCGGGATTCCAAACCATATAACTTCGGACAGGGGCACCCAATTTACCTCCAGCCCTTGGTCTAATCTTGCTAACGCCATGGGTACTCAGCTCCACCATATTCTGGCTTACCACACTCAGGCCAATGGTTTGGTGGAGCGATTCCATCGACACCTTAAAGCAACTCTCATGGCCAGACAATGGCCCTAACTGGGTGGATGAGATATGAGATCCCTGGGGATCTGGGCCACTCCTAAAGAGGACTGAGAAGTTTCTGCAGCCGAAATAGTGTACGGCACACCATTAGTGATTCTGGGATAATTCCTGGCCGCCAGAAACACTGGGGATGATTTCCCTGTGGCTGCCTGGTCCCGCCTGCGGGACAGCCTAGGCCCTCACCCCGACACAGCCAAAGCAGCATGGCTCATTCGTGCCTAAAGAACTCGAGACTTATAAATATGTATTTGTCAGATGCGGGGCACACAGACCCCCACTACAGAGACCTTACAAAAGCCCATACAAAGTTATACAACACAACAGGTCAACATGTCTTTTGGATATTGGGGGGATAAACTAGACTTGCATCCTGGACTGGTTCAAACCGGCATTCCTTGACCCAATACCTGACCCAATCCCAAGATGAAGGGGCAGGCCTCCCAAGCACAAGGCTTCACCTAGTGCTGATTCGGGGGGGGGTTGTGTAGTGGGCCACCAACTGTGCCACGTTCGAAGTTGTGACCCAACACTGGGAGCCCTTGGCTTACACCGCCGTCCGAGACGGGTTTGGATTTCGAAGTCGGCACTCCACTCAGCAGCACGTGGCTGCAGTGCCCCACTCCGATGGGTGGAACTAGAGAAGCAGCAACATTCGGGGTTGAGAGGGGCTTACTGATTGGCCGCTCCCCAGCAACCAATCCCAGGAAACGGATCGTAATGACACCAATCGGGTGGTATGATGATGTCGGAGATGACCTTCTGAGCCCTTTATAAACAGGAGGTGACAGCACAATAAAGAAGTGTTGGATTCACTCCCATAGTGTGGGTCTCTTCTTTGAGCAGAACCTCTCCAGCGGTTGCAGCCACTACAGTAACTACATTTAAAAGCCCATTCATTCCCAACAGTGAGATGATCGGAGGACGCAAGCAGAATACAAGATGCAAGCTTCACTTTTTTATGTTCAGTCAGGAGGAAGCTTTGGTGGAACCAGGTTGACTGGTCTGTTTCTCTTCTCTGAATTCTATGGAAATTTACTGTTTGATCCCCAACCTTAGCCAAGAATGAATCATGATCTCATGTGTAGCCAATGTTGGGAGGGATAAATCATGTGAATGAGTGGGCATGTTTTTAATCAGGCTGTAAGCACGACTTCACACGGACAATTCCCTATCTCCAGCTCAGCATTTCACAAGTTGGCTCTGTTAAATTCAGAGCAGCCATTTGATTAAAAGTTGTAACACCTTTCATTGAACAGCAATCCAGAATAAGTAGTGTCCTTATAAATCATAGAAGTGGAGGGAAGGGTGACAATGACTTGCCCAGCCTTATCAATTACATTTTCCACAGTGTACATAATACAATTTGTGTTGGAGAATTTCACATTCATCAGCGAAACATTAAGCGGTTACACCACCGTTTCCTACAGGAGACACCAAGATACCAGGTCATGATAATGTAATATTGTAGCATGAGAAAGTTATGAATCAAGCAGATCATTTTTCAGCTTTTTAAAAAAATTTCACAGGTTGTTGTTGATGGCAAGGTCATCCCTTAGTATCTATCCCTAACTGCCCTTGAGGTGATGAACCTCCTTCTTAACCACCACATGAAGATTACTCTCAGTATCTCTAAAACATACACAATTAAATGATTTGCATCTGGTATGCATCTAGAGTACATGCAAAATTATTCATTGGTGTGGAATTGGTTGTCCCAGACTACCTGTGATTTACACATGACATGTATAATTAAACGTCACTATCATTTTGGCATGCAAGAAGCCAAAACAAGTGTATTTATAAACTTATCTGGTTTTAATTGAGCCAATAAGTAAGGTGTCAAAAAAACATCTTTGCTATTTTAAACTCAGTAATATTGCTGAGGAAACAATTTTCCTTTGCTCTAGAAATCCAAAATAAAAGTGAAAAAAAAAAGAAACGGTTACCTCAGCCACGTGGGGATTCCTGTCCCCTTAAGAGAGCAGTTTTGTTAGAATGCTACATTGCTTAAAGGCTGGAAACAAATTATGTGTTTGTGTAGGGCTTCCCTTGAGTGCTTCAACATGCATTATCCCAAGTGTTTGCTGATGGGCTAAACACACCTGAGGCCAACAGAGCTATTTCCCCATCTGAAGCGCAGCTCTGCTCGCCCATTTGGGACGGAATTAACTGGCACTGTGCAGACTATTTTATGTGGCTGTAACTGTATCCAAATGGTAGAACATGACCAGACAGATCCAAGTAAATCTGTAAAAATCCCCCAAAGGCACAATTATTTGTTTACTTTCTTTCAACCTGTGCTTGTGTTAACTTACTAAGTGGTTTGAGCTTTTTGTCATGTTGATCTTCTTTATTAATTATGCCCCTGTTATTAATCTTTTACAAAATGTGTGGAGTTTTTTCTGAAAAGTGAAATATTTATTTCTTTTCAGCATGATGAGTACCTTTTATTTAAGTGCAGTATTGCACAAGCCTACACTATACAATTAAAGCAACTGGAGACGAGGTGACCAGCGTCAACAGAGAGAGAGGGAAAAAAAAATGAAACAATACCTCACATGAGCATCTTAATAGTACTGAATAAGAATCTGAATTTATTGTCACAAACATGTCAGGAAATTAATTATTCTATGGCAGCATCATAATGCAGTATTTATATAAACACCAAATCTACCTGCACAAGAGTTCTCCTGATAGCTGTGGCAAGTTCAGAGGAAGGATGCTGGAAACCTCCATAATTGATATAAACAGCCAGGTCTGCCATTTTTCTCCGGGGCTTGAAGTGCATTTGCAACGGTAAATCAGGAACATTCCTTCCTCCTACCACGAGTAAATTCCATCCCAGTACATTAGACAATCTGCTACCCAAGATCCTCAAACCCAATTGGCAGACTGACGTGCTCCTGTCCCACCAAACTGGTACCTGCTTAACTCAACTCTCTGGTCCAGTCTCTCCCTACCTATATCCACAATTTTTTACATGCTCTCCATCAGTTCAACAACTTCCAGTTGCCTGAACTCAATCACCTCATATTTATCATGGACATCCAATCACTATACACCACCATCCACCATAATGTAGGCCTTGAAGCCTTGTTTCTTTCTCGGCAAAACACCCAACCAGTATCCCTCTACCACCACCCTCCTCCAGTTGGCAGAATTTGTCATCACCCTCAATAAATTCTCCTTTGATTCATACCTTCTCCAGGTCAAAGGTGTAGCCATGGGTACAGCTATGCCTGCCTTTTTGATAGCTATGTGGATCAGTCCAAGCTACATGCCTTCTTAGGCACATCCCCTAAATTCTTCCGGCTCTGGTTCTGCCTCATGCACCCATGATGAGCTCGTCGACTTTATCCATTTTGCTGTCAACTTCCATCCCAACCTCTAGCAACACTGTTCTCTTTATCTCTCTGTCTCCATCTCGAGAGACAAACTTGACAAACATCTTCTATAAACTCACCAACTCCCACAGTTACCTCGACTACACCTCTTCAGATTGTGTCCTTTGTAAGGATCTTATTCCTTTCTCTCAATTCCTCCGTCTCTGTCGCATCTGCTCCCAGGACAAAATCTTCTGTACCAGAGCATCAGAGATGCCCTCCTTCTTCAAACAACGTGGCTTCTCCTCTACCACGATCAACTTGACCCTCACCCTCATATCCCCCCGGCTCTGCCCACCCCCACACATAACATGGACAGAATTCCTTTTGTCCTCACATACCACCCTACCAGTCTCCGCATCGAACATATCATCTTTCGTCATTTCTGCCACGTACTAGGTGATCCCACCACCAGAAACTTCTTCCCTGCTCCTCCCCTTTTCGCCTTCCCCAGCAACTGCTCCCTCCGTGACTCCTTCTTCCACTCATCCCTTCCCACCAATCACCCCCTTGGCACTTACCCATTACCGCAGAAAGTGCTCTACTTGTCCCCATGCGTCCGCCCTCACCACCATTCAGAGACCCAAACAGTCCTTCCAAGTGAAGCTACACTTCACTTGTGAATCTGCAGGGATTTTCTACTGCATCTGTTGCTTGCAGTGTGGTCTCCCCTACATCAGAGATGCAGACTGGGAGATCGCTTCAATGAGCACTTCGGCTCTGATTGATGCAATAGCAGGGATCTCCTAGTGGCTACCCATTTCAATTCTCTGCCACATTCCCTTGTGTATCCATTATCTCATGCATTGCTAGATTAGACAACCAGAAAATTGGAAGAACACCACCTCATATTCCATCTGGCATTAACAACTTCTCTGGCTTCTAGCGGGCCCCATTCCACACACCCCTCCCCCACCCCTTGTCTCCTTTCCTGTAGCTCTGTCTCTCTCCTTTTCCCTGTCTCCTTTACCTTAGTTCTGCATTCACAGAGAACCTCCCCCACTCTCCTTGTCAATTTCCACCTTTCCTCTCTCCTGGCCTCTTCTCCATATTGAATTATCATCTTTTGCCTGTTGGTCCATACTCCTCCCCTGCCATTTCCTTTATTCAGGCTCTGCCTGCTTTTTCTCACACCTTGAAGAAGGGCTCAGGCCCGAAATGTTGGTAATATTTCTTTACCTACTGAGTTCCTCCAGCATTTCTGTGTTTTTACTACAATCACAGAGTCTGCAGACTTTTGTATTTCACTCCATTAGGCAGTACAGGTGCTCGCCTACTTACAGTGTTCCAACTTATGATTTTTCAGTTATGATGGTTCGAATTCGAACTTTCAATTTCGAATTCCAATCTGTTCCCATGCTTGCGATATGCAGTACGCTACTCTCTCTTGATGCTGGGCATTGCGCAAGAGTATAGTACAACATACTTCAAACATTCTTCTTGCCCAGTGTGCTTTCAGCTGTGTACATTAATGGTTTTTTATGTGGAATAAAGATATTCAAAATTTAATTATAAAAAAATGGGTGGGTGCAGTATGCTTTATTGACGTACAATTTTTTTGACATGTGATGGGTTTGTCAAAACTTAACCCCATTCTCAACCCTTTTCAGCTATGGCCAACCCCCAGGACTCTGCTAAACGTTTAAGGTCTCCCTTCCCTGTGAAACAGTCAAGTTTTGGTTTCTTCTGTGCTTTTCTCCTACCCACTACATACACAACATTAAAAAATATTTGTTATGTGAAATGAAAAGAACACAAGGCCTTTATTTCAACGTGCTGTGGCCCCGGGGTGGCGGGGGTTTGGCATTAGGCCCATATTGGGAATGGCTGGTGCAGAGCCAAGTAAGCTACTGTTCAGCCAAAGTGGTCTTTCTACTGTTTCCTGGTTAAGGATGTAGGTTTTGAGGCTTGAACATTAAGGATTTCCTACAGCAGTATACATCTCCTGTTCATCACTGAAGACAACCCCATTCAGCTCCCTTTCGTACTATTCTGGCAAGGTGCAGTTCTGCTGACAACATATATGTAGCTAATCAACTGTAGAACTGCCAAATTGAAGAATCATATACAAATTTCACTTGGAGTTAGCAAAGTACCGAAGTAATTAAGGATCCTACTTTCAAGACATGAGCAGTCATGTGTGTCAGATTCTTCAGATACAGGAAAACATCAGGTGCAAGAGTAGGCCCGAAGACCACTTATGCCTGTACTACCATTCAATATCATAGCTAACCTCTGCTGGTCTCAACTTTCTACTTCAGAGACCTTCATAGTCTGCAGTTCCTTGATTTTTCAATGATTTATCCATCTCTACTTTAAATATTTCTAATTATCTGATTTCCATCACTCTTGGGGGAGAGCATTCTAGAGATTCTTTCTTTTTTCTTTGGGTTGGCTTCGCGGACGAAGATTTATGGAGGGGTATGTCCACGTCTGCTGCAGGCTCATTGGTGACTGACAAGTCCGATGCGGGACAGGCAGGCACGGTTGCAGCGGTTGCAAGGGAAAATTGGTTGGTTGGGGTTGGGTTTTCCCTCCTTTGTCTTTTGTCAGTGAGGTGGGCTCTGTGGTCTTCTTCAAAGGAGGTTGCTGCCCGCCGAACTGTGAGGCGCCAAGATGTACGGTTGGAGGCGATATCAGCCCACTGGCAGTGGTCAATGTGGCAGGCACCAAGAGATTTCTTTAAGCAGTCCTTGTACCTCTTCTTTGGTGCACCTCTGTCTCGGTGGCCAGTGGAGAGCTCACCATATAACACGATTCACTGCTCTCAGAAAAGAGACTTCCACAGTTTTAAATTGCTCAGTTCCATTGCTCCATTGTCTCCTTGTTTGTAACTTCCACTTGAGAATATCTAACCAGCCGAACCCCCTTTTGGACCTTGCATATCAGAATAAGATCATCTCTCATTCTTATAAACTCCAAAGAATATAGACCCAAACAGTCTAGCTATTCTTGATAGGACACCCCTATCATCCCAGTAATTAGCATGAAAAATCAAATAAATGCTGGAGAAACTCAGCAGGTCAAAGAGTGCCGTTATGTAGCAAAGGTAAAGATACATTACTGACATTTCGGGCTTGAGCCTTTCATCAAGATGTGGGGGGACATGAGAGATATCTGAACAAAAGGGGGGGGGGGAATGGTGAGGGTAGGAGATGATAGGTGGGGGGGGAGGAGTCTAGACTAAGTGGAGAGAGAAAGGAAGTAGGAACTGGAATGACTAGTTAAGGGGAGTGATAAGCAAGCTGATTAGTGGATTAGTTCATGCCCTAGGGTTGGAGAGTGCCCAGATGAAAAATGAGGTGTTGTTCCTCCAATCTGCGGGTGGTCAGGGTGGGGTAGTGTGAAAGTCCATGGACAGATGTGTGAGCTTGAGAGTGAGACTCAGAATTGAAATGGTTGGCGACAGGGAGGTCGCTTTTGTTGCGGATGGAGAGGAAGTGCTGGGCGAAGCGATCTCCTAATTTGTGACCAGTCTCTCCGATGTAGAGAAGGCCACAGAGGGTGCACCGGATGCAATAAATGAGTTATTTGGAGGTACAGGTAAAGTGTCTGTTTGGGACCATGGACCGTGGTGAGGGAGGAGGTGTGGGTGCAGGTATTACACCTACGACCACAGTGGAAGGTCCCGGGGGGGGGGGGGGGGGGCGATGGGTGGGGAGGGAAGAGTGCAGAAGGGAGTCATGGAGGGAGCGGTCTTACGGAAGGCTGAGAGGGGAGGAAAAGGAAAAATGGAGGGGTCCTGTAGTAAGTACCAGAAATTCCGGTGGAGAATGTGTTGGATGCAGAGGCTGGTGGGGTGGTAGGTGAGGAAGAGGGGATTCTGTGTTTATTGTTTCTAGGGGTGGGGGGGGGGGTGGCTAGGGCAGATGAGCGGGGAATGGAGGAAATCCAGGTGAGGGCTGAGTTAATAGTGGTGGAGGGGAAGCCACATTTGTGGAAGGCAGACATTTTAGAGGCTCTGGACTGGAAGACCTCATCTTGGGAGTAGATGAGGCGGAGACGGAGAAATGGAGAGAAGGGGGATGAAGTCCTTGTAGGGGACAGGGTGTGAGGACGTGTAGTCCAGGAATTAGTGAGGTGAATTTCCCTTGGAAACCTCTCTATTTTTAACATCAACCCCTTTGCAGGAAGGTCACTTGCCTTCTTGTTGGACCTATCTGTATTTTTTTTTGGTAATGTTACAAATCACATGGTAATAGGATATGCAGAGTTGCTTTAGGGAGACCGAGGTAGGCCAGGACATGGGAGATGGAATATCGTGAAGAAATGTGCAATCCTTCACTTTGATATAGGAAAGAGAAAGGCAAAGTAATTTTATAAAACAGTGAGAGATTGATTTTCATTGGAACCTGGGAGTCCTTGTAATCAAATCAGTGAGAGTTAACATGCAGGTTCAGCAGACACTTAAGAAAGTAAACTGTCTGTAAGTAGGGGCACCTTACTACAATTATATCAAGCCCTGGTGTGATTGCACCTGAAATATTGTGTTTAGGTTTAGTCTCCCAAGACGAAGAAGGAAAAATGTGAGATTGAATAAGTATAAGGTGCTGCACAAGAGACTTCTCAGTAAGTTACAGGAAAGTGGAGTCCGGGGAAGTTTATTGGCCTGGATCGAAAATTGGTTGTCTGACAGGAGGCAAAGAGTGGGGATAAGTGGGAGTTTTTCAGGTTGGCAGAGAGTGGTAAGTGGGGTGCCGCAGGGGTCGGTGCTAGGCCCACAACTGTTCATCATTTACATCGATGACCTGGAGGAGGGGATGCGGATGACACCAAATTGAGTGGAAGAGCAAATTGTAATGAGGATGTGGAGAGTCTGCAGAGGGATATAGTTAAGCTGGATGAGTGGGCAAAGGTCTGGCAGATGGAGTACAATGTTAGTAAGTGTGAGGTTATCCACTTTGGCAAGAAAAATAAAAGAGCTGAATATTATTTAAAGGGTGAAAAATTACAGCATGCTGTTGTGCAGAGGGACTTGGGAGTGCTTGTGCATGAATCGCAAAAAGTTAGGTTGCAGGTGCAGCAGGTTATTAAGAAGGCAAATGGAATGTTGGCCTTCATCGCTAGAGGAATTGAATTCAGGAGTAGGGAGGTAATGTTGCAACTGTATAAGGTACTGGTGAGACTGCACCTGGAGTACTGTGTCCAGTTCTGGTCTCCATATTTGAGGAAGGATACACTGGCTTTGGAAACAGTCCAGAGGAGGTTTACTAGGTTGATCCCTGGGATGAAGGGGTTGACTTATGATGAAAGATTAAATCGTTTAGGATTGTATTCGCTCAAGTTCAGAAGAATGAGAGGAGATCTTATAGAAGCATATAGGATTATGAAGGGTATGGATAGGATAGATGTAGGAAGGTTTTTTGAGTTGGCCGGGGAAACTAAAACGAGAGGACACAGTCTCAAGATTCGGGGGAGTAGATTTAGGACAGAGATGAGGAAAAATAGTTTTTCCCAGAGAGTAGTGAATGTTTGGAATTCTCTATCCAGGGAAGTGGTTGAGGCTGCTTCATTAGACATATTTAAAATTCAGTTAGATAAATTTTTACATGATAGAGGAATTAGGGGATATGGGGAGAAAGCAGGTAGGTGGAGTTAGGTCATAAATTAGATCAGCCATGATCGTATTGAATGGTGGAGCAGGCTCGATGGGCCATTTTTGGCCTACTCCTGTTCCTACTTCCTATGTTCCTATAGGGAATGCTCACCAGGTTTCTGGGAAACATGCATTTGTCACATGTAGAAAGATAGAGGAAACGAAGTGTCCTTCTTCATTTTAGACGAATGAAAAGTAATTCTAATGAAATAGAATTTTTAAAAAGGGGTCTTGACAGGGCAGGTGCAGAGTTGATATTTTCCTTGAATGAGTAGGCATCAAGAACCAGAAATCACGTGCCTCAAGGATGGGAAGACATTTCTTCCCTGAGGGTGTTGAATCTTTTCAACTGAGCTAAGAAGACTGTTGCTGTGCATATTCAGGACAGATATCGATCAACAAACAAATTATTTTAGATGCGCAGGGAATCCAGAGATATGGGGTTACCGCAGCAAAGTGACAACAAGGCAAAAAAAAAGATCGGCCATGGTTTTATTGAGTGACATACTCCTGTTTTTCTTACATTTCAAAGAAAACTGGGCTTCTTATGTGAACATCTGGGGAATATAACCATATACGTTCACTTCGGTGTGAAAGATTATTCTGCTTTCTGTCCCTTAATTAATTATCCATTTTCTCCCGAGTTTAATTTTTGTTGTGGCGTCCTGCGAGCGCAACCAAAGGCTAGCAGCCCGCGCAACGGCACAGGCCCCAACAAGTAAACTGGCGGTTGAACGGCAAGGGCAGCTTAAAGGTCAGCAACCTCAAAATGGGGCTAGCCTTGCTGCGCAGCCAACAGACAGGGCCAGCGCGCGGGGAAGAAGGGCATTGTTATGCAGGAAAGTAACAGCGCGCGGGAAACCCGCTTTTGTTATACATGTTGTGACTTCAGCCACGGGGGGCCACGGCAGGAACAGTGGAAGTATAAAAGTCGGGACTGAGCTCTAATAAAACTTAAAGCTTAACCTGACTACATGACATGTGTGTGCCTTCTTCCGAGTAGTGTGCGGCTACAATCGGTGACCCCGACAGTTTAGATGGCATCTAAACCCAGCAATGAGCGAACAGGTAGCAGTCAATGTAGTCTCTCTCAAGCTGCTGACCGTCTGGACGAATCAACAATGTGTGAGGTTTGACCAGGCTGAGGCACAGTTCCAGATCTGGCAAATCACAGCAGGATCCACCCGGTATTACCTGGTGAGCATCCTGGACCAGGACACAGCAGGCCAGGTGGCCGACTTCATCCAGGAGCTCCCACTGGAAGACGTATACACCGCCTCCAAGGACTTGCTGATCGAGACCATCGGGCTCTCACAGCATGAGAGAGGGGCACGTCTGCTCCACCTGGATGGGCTAGGGGGCAGACCCCGATCAGCCCTCATGAACGCGATGCTGGTCCTCCTGGGCAAACACGAGCCCAACATCATGTTTGAGTAGGAATTCGTGCAGCAACTGCCTGAGGACATCAGGCCAATGGCTCCCGCTGACGCAGATTTCAGCATGAGCAGACACTCTAGGGAAACAGAAGAGAGAGTGCTCAGCATCTGTGGGACTCGTAACGAAACCCCGAGCTAGACCTGTGCAGAGCCGCTGAGAAAGCAGCAGAAGTGATCCAGATGACCAGCGGTGCTTCTACCACCAGAGATGGGGCACCGGTGCAGGCTGCCATACACATTTCAGGGAAATATTGGGGCTAGCCGTCGCTAATGGCCACGACAGCTGGCCACCAAGAGAGCGTCCTGTATGTTTGGGACCACCAATCCAGATGAAGCTTCCTCATGGACACAGGAGCAGAGGTTAGCATCCTGCCCCCATCAGGACAGGACTCCAGGAACAGGCATTTAGGCCCCACACTGAGGGCTGTCAACAACAGCACGATTTGGACCTACGGTACCCGCAAGATCCAACTGCAGTTGGGAGGCAGCCTCTTCTCGTGGATGTTCACGCTGGCCGCATTGGAACAGCCGCTCCTTGGGGCATACTAGTGGATCTCAAGGAAAGGAGATTAGTCCACGCCAAGACTTTTCAAACCTTCCCCCTCAAAGATGTAAGGCTCCCAGCACTCCACCTGGACTCTGTACAGAGATCGAACAATGAGTACACCAACGAGTCCCGGCCGAGTTCCCTGCAGTGCTCACCCCCCAATTCACCACAGTGATGCCCTGACATGGAATACAGCCCCACATACTGATCCAGGGCCTGACGCTCCATGCAAGGGCAAGATGCCTTCCTCCACAGAAGCTCCAGTTGGCGAAGGTGGAATTCAGGAAGCTGAATGAGTTCGGCATCATATGGCGGTTGGACAGCCCATGGGCTTCTCCCCTGCACATAGTACCCAAAGCAATTGGGGACTGGAGACCATGCGGTGACTACCACCAGCTGAAAGAGGCCACAACACTGGAATAGAACCCCGTACCGCACATCCAGGACTTTGCAGCTAACCTGCACAGGGCAAGGGTCTTCTCCAAGGTAGAACTCGTGCAGAGATATCATATGATCCCAGTACATCTCGATGATGTCCCCAAGACTGCCATCATCATCCCGTTCAGCCTCTTCGAATTCCTCTGAATGCCATTCGAGCTAAAGAATTCCACATAGACCTTCCAGTGACTCATGGATGCTTTGAGCCGAGACCTGGATGGCACCTTTGTGTACCTGGACATCATCCTGGTGGTGAGCAGGAACCAACAGGAGCATATAGTGCACCTCCACAACCTCTACCCCCAACTGAGCGAGTTCAGACAGACGATCAACCCAACCAAATGCCAGTTCGGTTTGGAGGCCATCGACTTCCTGAGCCACAGGATAACCAGGGAAGGAGCTACACCGCTATCCAGTAAAGTGGAGGCCATCCGGAAGATCCCCAGACCCAACACGACCAAGAGACTATAGGAATTTGTGGGGTTAATACATTTCTATCACAGGTTCATCCCCGCAGCTGCCTGGATCATGCAGCCCTTGTTTGCCCTGGATGGTAGACAAGACGAAGGACATCACCTGGAATGAGGAGTCAGCAGAAGCCTTCTGAAGGCCATCCCAGGTCAGACAGTCCAATGGCCCTGACGGTGGATGCCTCAGGAATGGAGTTCAGGAGCAGCAGATCGAAGGAAGTTGGCGGCCGCTGACTTTCTTCAGCAAACATCTGCAGCCTCCAGAACTAAAGTACAGCGCTTTCGACAGAGAACTATTGGCACTGTACTTGGCCATCTGCCACTTCAGATAGTTCCGAGAGGGAAGGTCCTTCACAGCGTTCACAGATCACAAGCCCCTGACTTTCGCCTTGGCTAAGATCTCCGACCCTGGTCAGCCCGCCAGCAACGACACCTATCTTACTTCTCAGAGTACACCACAGATGTAAGGCATGTGTCTGGCAAGGACAACGTGATGGCCGATGAACTGTCCAGGCAAAGTATCCACGCGCTATCAAGTGGAGTGGACTTCATGGCACTGGCGGAGGCACAGCAGAAAGACGAGGAGATGCCCCAATACAGGACTGCCATATTGGGACTGCAGGTCCAGGACATCCCAGTTAGCACAGGTTACACCATCCTCCTGTGCAACGTGGCCACCGGACAAGTCAGACCCATTGTCCCGCTGGCTTGGAGATGACAAGTTTTCGACTCCATCCACAAACTGGCTCCCCCATTCATCAGGACCACGGTCCGGTTGGTGGCCAACAAATACATGTGGCATGGATTGCAGAAGCATGTCAGCGGGTGGGCAAAGGCGCACACACAGTACCAAACAACCAAAGTACAGCAGCGTACTAAGACCCCACCTCAGCACTTCGAGCCCACAGAACGAAGGTTCAACCACATAGTAGGTCCCTTGCCAGTATCCCAGGGTTTCCGTTATCTGTTCACGTTGGTTGATTGCTTCACCAGGTGGTCAGAAGCAGTCTGACTGACAGACACCTCCAGAACCTCGTGCACCATGGCCCTCATCTCTTCCTGGGTGGTACGATTCGGGTTACCATCCCACATCACATCGACAGAGGGATCCAGTTCACCTCCAGTCTGTGGTTCGACCTCGCCAGCCTGTGGGCTGCCCAGCTGCATCACACAACAGTCTACCACCCACAGTCCAATGGGTTGGTGGAGCACTTCCACAGGCACCTCAAAACCATGCTCATGATCAGACCTCAAGTGTAATGGAGGAATTAGACCACCTTATGCAAGAAGGGATGCAGTTGCATCAGAAGAAATAATCTAAATTCCACCATGGGGCCCAGGGATGCAGTTTTCTTTTGTTGGTCGCAGACTGCCAGGAGACCTTGGAAGATAATTAAATAATTTATTCAAAGAGATAAGCTATGAAGTAAACAATTTTTGGGTAATATAAGCCATGGTCCCACTGCTGAAGTTGGAGACTTTCCGAGAGATGGCAACATCTCTCAGCAAGAAGAAGAACTTCTAGATTCCAACCAACGTCCCAGTCGGGGGAGGTGGAGAAGCTGCTACCGGCGTCCAGACAACCTACTACAAGTGTGCAGTCGTTGCCTCGCTTTGGCAGTTGAGACCAGTCCAGGCATTGATAAGTATAATTGGGAAGGGTTTGCATATTGTAGTTTGAATTCAGCTTTAGATTTAGTAATAAAGACTTGTATAAACTGAAGTGCTCTCGGTGTGTGTGTGTCTGTTTTCTTTCGGTAGCTCAAACACTGTGACCAATCTAAAAGGAACAAAGTGAGAGGTACAAGTTTACCCAGGACACCAAGTACACAGCTGTGTAGACGAGATACCATGGGCACTGTTGGGCACCTGCACGGCACCCAAGGAGGACCTCAACACATCTTCAGTTGAACTTTTCTACGGAGTTCCACTGGTGGTCCCAGGAGAATTCATACCATTCGCCAGGTGGACAGCCGGACAACTCTCCAGGCTAAGGGAAAGAGTCAACAAACTGGACCCGATTCCAACTTCCAGGCACGGACACGCGATACCAACATACCCAAAGACCTGCAGGACTGCAAGTATATTTTCATTCACAGGCGTCCACATTGTCCACCACTTCAGAGGCCATACGAGGGTCTGTTCCAGGTCATCAACAACAACGGGGCCACGTTTGAGCTGGAGGTCAGAGGCAAGACAGAGGTCTTCACCACAGTAAGGCTGAAGCCGGCATACCTGGACCCGGTGTGCCCAGTCGAGAAACCAGCACCACACCAAAGAGGCAGGTCACCGAAGACTGAAGAGACTTTGCCTCCGGGCACCAAGGACAATCTGGGGGGTGCGGGGGATGGGTGGGTTGGGGGGGGGCCATGTGGCGGCCTGTCGTCGTGGCAATCAAGCCAGTGCTCTAGGCAGTGAGCGCAACCAAAGGCCAACAGCACTGGCCCTAACAAGTGAACTGGCAGGTGAATGGCAAGAGCAACTTAAAGACCAGCAACCCCAAAATGGCACTGCCCTTGCTGCGCAGCCAACAGACAGGGACGGCGCACAAGGAAGAAGGACATTGTTATGGAGCTCGTGGGGAAACCCTCTTTGGTTATGCATGTTGTGACGCCAGCCAAGAGGGGCCATGGCAGGAACAGTGCAAGTGTAAAAGTCGGGCCTGAGCTCTAATAAAACTCAGAGCTTAACCTGACTACACTACATGTGTGTGCTTTCTTTCAAGTAACGTGCGGCTATATGGTAACACATAATAAGGCTAGTCACAACAGCCCTTGCTGTCAATTCAAAGAAACACAACATGTGATGTCATACTCTTCCAAATGCCAATTAATTTTCTACTACAGATTGAGCACCCTGTATTCAAAGTTCTGAAAACCGAAAAAAACCCAAAAAAAGAACTTTCTTCAGTGCTGGCATGATATCACAAGTAGAAAAAAATTCACCACGTGACTTGCCCATGTGGGGCTCTGACACTTTGTTGCCACCAATTTGGTTACAACAGAGCTCTGTGGTACACAAAAAAAACCTTTGCTTCTGGCCAGGAAAATGCCAAACGGAGCTGGGCTCAAGTTTTCAGCGTTGGCTGCAGCCGGAGCCGGTGATGGTGACTTCATTCTCAACATCGGGTGCAGTGCCATCTGCATCGAAGAAGTTGTCTTAGGGACCTCGGGCTCCCGGGCAGGAGAGAGGACCATAGGCGGTAGTGGGGAGGTGTCGGAACTATAGCACTAGTGTTTGATGCTGCATTTATCTTCTTTTGTAAGCAGATTGTTTTTTTGGGTATTGTACATTATTACATGTGAATTTTCCACTTGTGGTGTCATGTTGGCACTCAAAAAAGCCTGCCATTGTTGTCGTTTAATCGCTGATACAGATGCTCCTGCGCTGCTTAGTTCCATTGTTCCAAAAACTGAAAACCCCAAAAAAGTACGGTCCAAAGTGTCTCGTACTGTACTTTATTTAGAGGAATTCCAACTTTAGTTTTCACCTATCCTTTCCTAACATCTTGGCAACAATCTCTCTCACAAAACGGATGTAAAATACTGACAATGTTCCTTTGATTCCTCCACCTCTCCAGGAAGATTTTACGTCTGGTCTCTTATCAGCCCTTCTCTTCCTTTAAAAAACCTCGTTACTATACATTCAAAGTACTTCTTATTTTAAAATAAAAACTAAGCATTTCAGGAACTTTTCTTCACATCCTATACTATAATTAAATGATTGCATGTTCCTTTTCCAATCCCACTTCATAATTCTGCCACTGTATTACCAAGAATGGACAGTTCCACTTTCAGACAAAACCAAGCAACAGATTTTTCTGAAGCCAATCTCTGTGAAAGAGGAATGACCCTGATGGTTCGTTAATGTTTCTGTATCAGTGCATTCCACTATAATGGGCTCATAATATTTTTTAAATCAGCATAACATGTTATGTACTTTGTTTTTTAACCCATTGGGACAAATTTCCAGTATATGGCATATACATGCGTACAAAATAGTGAAATAGCAAATATAAGAGTCAAAAACAGTAAACAAATCCACTGAATGCAGCTGATACAACAGTTTCAACAAAGCACTCTACAAACCGTAACCTATATGCAGGGACCTATTCTATGCATATAGATAGTAACGTGAAACCAAGTAGTTTCCTAAACCTCAAAATTGTTTAAGTTAGAAAATAAAACAAAACATAAAAAAAAGGAAGTGGAAAAGGTACAATAATAGTCTTGAGTTCTTAAGTTAGCTGCCAATGTTAAGGAATAGCGAAATCTCTGTAGGATGATGTTTAATGATGTTAAAAATATTGAATTGACAACTCTATTTAGAAAGTCATGGCAGAAAGGACTACATTTAGATGAAGCAATAGTGGTCTGCATGTGCATCAGGGGGAAGAAACAGGCAGAAAAATAGCGGGTCTCCACCACATGAAGGGCAGGTGGGGGGGGGGGAAGGGGAGGGGAGGGGTTAGGAGACAGTGGCTGGGGGCTGAGAGTCAAAGACAGATAAGAAGAGGAAAAAAGGGAGCAGATGGAACTAATGAGGGAAAGGGATGTTGGAAATGTCAGCAAAGCCACCACGGCTTTGTGCAAGGGAAAATCCAGTATCACTTATTTGACTGAGTTTTTTTGACAAGGTAATTAAGACTATGATGGTAAGGTGGTGGATATTGTCTATATGGTTTTCAGTCAAATATATGACATGGTCCCGAATGGTATATTGGATCAGAAATTAAGGCGAATGGGATTCAAGGCAAGCTGGCTGAATGGATCCAAAACTGGCTAGGAGGGAGAGAATAGTGGTAGAAGGATGTCTGTGACCATTAGTTTACTTCTTGGATCAGTGCTGAGACTTGTTGTTTGAGATGTATATTAACATCTTGAATGTGAATGCAGGTGGACATTACTAAGTCTGCAGATGGGACAAAATTTGGTGGTGGTGTGGACTTTAAGAAAGGTTGATTAAATCTACAGTGGGATGCTGATAAGATATATTTTTACATTTTAAATTTATATTTTAAAACATTTTATATTTAGACATACAGCACAGTAACAAGTACTTCCGCCCCAAGAGCCTGTGCTACCCAAATACCATAATTAATCTACAACTACTGAACATTTAAAAAAAAAATTTAGACATGCAGCACAGTAACAGGGCATTTCAGCCCATGAACTGTGCCTCCCAATTTCCCCCAATTTATCTACAGCCCCAGTACGTTTTGAATGGTGGGAGGAAACCAGAGCGCCCGGAGGAAAGCCTTACAGATGCAGGGAGAATGTACAAACTCCTATAAGCTCCTTACAAACAACACTGGATTCAAACCCGGGTCACTGGTGTTGTAAACACGCCAACTGTGCCGCCCTTATATAAAATTGGACAGAGTGTTGGTAGATGAAAGTTCATCCTGACATGGAGAAGTTGCTGTATTTTGGGAAGTCAAATATAGTAGGTGCAAGGCAATTAAGAAATGTTGGTGAACAGAGGGATCAAATCCATAGATCTCTGAAAGTGGCCACACAGGTATGTAGGGTGGTTAAGGAGGCATTTGGGATCCTTGCCTTCACAAGGTGGGACCTAGTATATACATAATGTATACATTGTATTGTGATCACACCAGGCACGCTGCGAGCGAAAGAATCACGCAGAGTTGAAAGTGAGTTGAACCAACAGCCTTTAATAGAACTCTCGTGTACACTTAAATCTCTCGGAACCAGATGATGCTTACAACTCCTGGGACCTTTATGATGTCAGCCGCCAGGCTGTGGGCTTGACCTGCACCCGGAGCTCTCACAGTCAGATCTGCGGCAGACTTGCCCTTGACTCCGTGAGCCAGTTCGCCTGTTGCGTGGGCGAGCCACCACATGACCCCTCCCAGAACCCGCGTTAGGAGGTGTGGAGTCCACGGCCAGCAACTCTTTAGTCTGTTTGGGTGGTCGACCTCGTCGGCATGGGGGTGGTACAGTCACAGCGTTTCAGGTCTAGGTGCACCAGCTTGAGACAGTCAACAGTGAAGGGCTCCTCATGGACGCTCGCGTCGAGGACATACATGGTTCCACTCTGATGTACCACCTTGTATGGGCCCTCGTGTGGCTGCTGGAGTGGAGTCTGGTGCAGGCCCCTGTGGACGAAGATGTAGTCACAGTCCCAGAAGTCCTTGGAGACAAAGGAAGGTGTTGGGCTGTGGCTGTTGATCTAGTGTTCCTACCTTCTCTTGGAGTCTTGAGAGTACTGCCGTGCCATAGGCCGTTGGCACAAACTCACCTGAAACTGTCCAGTGGGGCATCATATAATAACACTGCTGAAGACATGGCTAAGTCTTCTTTAGGAGCTGTGTGGGTGCCAAGAAGCACCCGGTTGAGGTTATCCACCCAATCTGGGCCTTGGAGGCATGCCATCAGGGCCAACTTCAGGTGCTGGTGGAAACGCTCTACAAGGCTGTGGGACTGCAGATGCTAGGACATGGTGTGGTGCAATTGGGCCCCAAGTAGCTGAGTCAGCTCCAAGTGTAGGCTGGATGTGAACTGTGATTCCCCCTCCCAGGTAGGCCTAAATGTGGAACCCAGCTTGCAATGAGGGATCTGACTCAGGACTCTCTGGATGCGTTGGCAAGTGGTATGGCTTCTGGCCACCTGGTAAACTTGCTGACCATGGTGAACAGGTACCCTGCCCCCTGGGAGACTGGCAGCGGACCGACAATGTCCACATTGACATGTTCAAACCTCCTGTGCTTCGGCTGGAAGAGTTGAGGGGGATGGGCCTTCACGTACCTTTGGACTTTGGAGGTCTGGCAGTGCATGCATATCCTGGCCCAGTCCTCTACCTGCTTGCATAGGCCATGCCAAGCAAATTTATCTGCCACCAGTTGGATGGTTGGCTGAATGGACGGGTTTGCCAAACCATGCAGTGTGTCAAAAACATGACGCCTCCAAGTAGCTGGAACGATGGGCCAGGGTTGGCTGGTGGACATGTCACAGAGGAGCTTCCTGCCTGTTGGGCTGATGGGGATGTCCTCAAGTTGCAGGCCTGAGATTGCAGTGCAGTAGGCCAGCATTTCTTCATCCAGCTGCTGTGTCTCAGTGAGTGCTGTGTAGTCCAACCCTGGGGACAGGGAAAGCACCTATTGGACACAGGTGCAAGACAGTGCATCGATCAAATGTTGGGCACTGGGTCGCAGTCAGCCCTGGTGGCATTGTTGAGCTGCATGGCCTCCATCCTCCAGCTGACGGGCACCAAGTGCAAAGGAGAGGCCCACAGGTTGTTTGAACGCCAGATGACCCCCATCTCCTCCATTTTCCTGAACTCCTCCTGGGCGAGGTGGAGTTTGTTGGGCATATAGCAATGGTCCTTGAGTGGGAATGTGGTGCTATACATCATGCTCAGGTTCATCTGTGAAGAACTGTGGTGTAAGTGTCAGGAACTCCACTAGAACTCTGGCAAATTTGTTGCCTGTTCAAGTCTTAAGAGTCCAGTGTGGGGTTGGTAACTTGGCTTCTCTGAGTGAGATAGTTTGGAAGGTTTTGGCATTCACTAAGCACCGTCCCTTGAGGTCCACTAGGAGGCAGTGAGCCCAGAGGAAATCTGCACCCAACAAAGGCTGCGACACTGCTACCAGCGTAAATGATCAGGTGAAACGGCTGGAACCAAACTGTAGTGGGATGGTTCGTGTGCCATATGTGCGAATACTGCTGTTGTTGGCAGCTGTGAGCGCTGATCCTGACTTCCAGCGTGGGTGTCATAGCTCGAGGGGGGCAAGATACTAACTTTTGCCCGGAGTGTTGGACCCATAAGTAAAGGAGGCTATCATGGTGACAAGCCACCACAGCCATTAGCAACGGCCAGCCCCATGTTTCCCAGAGAACAGGGTGGAAGGCAAGGGTGGGCTCCTGAACACCCCACTTTTGGTGGTAAGAACACATATGGTCCGAACTGGGGTCACTCCCTGCTGCAGGCGTCACTGGCTTAGTTGGTGGCACGGGAAGGCCTGAGTCTTAGGGCGTGATGCAGCAACTTGGTCAATGGAGGCCCCACCATTCTGCTTGGTGTGCCACAGGATATCTGCAAGGGCTGCTCTTTTGTGTGGGTCACTGAAATTATTGTCAGCGATGAGGAGGCGGATATTTTCTGGCATCTGCTTGAGATAGACTTGTTCGAACAGTAAACATGACTTATGGCCATCTGCTGTGCCAGCATCTCGTTCATTATGGCCGCGCGTCACCTAGGCCGTCCATGTGGAGCAACTGCGCTGTGCGCTCACGGCGGGAGAGGCCAAAAGTACGGATCAGTAGTGCCTTGATTGTTTGATACCTGTCCACAACCAGTGGCTGGTGTTGGAAGTTGATGATTCAGCCTGCTGTTTCCTAGTCGATGAACCGACCACATAGTCGTACTTTATGGCATCGAGATGATTTACCTGACCTGGAATTGGGCTTCGGACTGTTCAAACCAGACCTGCAAAGTCCCGAAAGTCAGCAGTTTCAGTGAAACTACATTCTGCGAGCTTGAGTCAGTCATCGTTGGGTCCAAATGCCGTTTGGACTCTCAGGGCCACCAATATAGATGCACTAGGCACACAATGAGCAAAAGAACCACACACAGTTGAAAGTGAGTTGAACCAACTGACTTTAATAGAACTCTCACATGCGCTTAAATCCCTCGGAACCTGACGATGCTTGCAACTCCCAGGACTTTTATGATGTTAGCCTCCAGGCTGTGGACTCGCCTTTCACCCGGAGCTCTCACAGTCAGATCTGCCGCGTACTTGCCCTCAACTCCATGAGCCAATTCACCTGTTGCATGGGCAAGCCACCACAGTATATACAAGTTGAGATGTTATGTTGCAACTTTACAAAATACCAGTTAGACTGCATTTGGAGAACTGTGCAAAGTTGATTTCACCACACAACAGTTGCCCTAGAGAATTACCAGGATGTTGCCTGGATTGGGAGACTTTAGTTAAGGAGAAAGATTGGAAAGGTTGTATTTGTTTTCCTTGAAGTGAAGGGTATTGAAGGGTGACCTGATAGATATAAATTCATGAGTTATTGATTGGAGATATAGAATCTTTTTCATATGGCAGGAGTATCATAAGCAAGGCAGTATAGATTTAAAGTGAGTGAAAGGAGTTTGAAAAGGGATACGAGGGGAAAACTTTGCAATAGCGAATGGATGCTATTTCGAATTTGCTGCCAGAATTGGTGGTGGAATCAGACACAATTACTAGGCTTAAAAGATATTTTGACAGATCTGCCTCCTCATCGCAAGACATAAAAAAATACTGTAAAAACACAGAGGGATGGCAGAACTTAGCAAGGTCCATAGGAGGTAAAAATATAGTTCAGGTCTTCTTCAAGGTATGGGGCATCAAGTTGAGGGTGGGCTGTAGGATTCATCAAGGGTAGTAAAGAGAGAATTCTATACAAAAATACTGACCCAATGTGGTAAATTGAGTCAATGTAGACTCAAAAAAGCTCCAAAGGACATGGTTAGCCAAAGGGCTTGTTTCTGTGCCGCGAGACTCGTTAGTTAAAAACATAATTTTGTGATGGCTCACAATTTATATTTTACCAAGCATTTCCTGGTGGATCTCGCATTGGAAAACTACTTACTGTTTTCCATGAGACTGATTCTGATTGGAGAAAATAATAGCTTGAAGGATAAGAAACACCTCAGTTCCACTCTATGTCTTGATGGGCACACAGTGAATAGATACTATGTTTGCTATCATTTATACTCAAGAAACAACTTATCTAGGCAATGGTAGTGAGGACTATTTAGAGAGATTAAAAGAGCATAATGCATGGTAATTATGTTATTGTAAACTAAAGGTGCCTTGAATGAATCTGGAGTAGGGTACTCAAGGATGTATGCAAAGGTATATGCAAATACAAGCAATGGAATGATTCTTAGACTGTTTGAAATTCCTGTCCGGTTGAGAGATGTACTCTAACAGGAACAAGAATCCGGGCATCTAATTAACTATCCTTTCTTGGTTTACATACAAGACTAACAGCATTACAAACTTAAACAGCAAAATCTTCATTAAAAAGTAGAAACCTCATAGTTTTGTCAAATTCTTTGCAAACAATTTTGTAAAAGTGAGATGACAAAAGATACAGTTACCCTTAGACCTCAGTCCAGCACGAATAACCAGAAGACTATTCAAGGTCACAAAGAGGAATAACATTTCTAGGCGAGTGATTCGATGTAACACTGTCTGCATTCTCAGGTGGAAGTAACAGATCTTATAACACTGAAGAATGGAAGAGTTTTGAGTGTCATGGCTGATATTTGTATCTCAACTGACAATTGTAAACTATGTTATTTTGACCGTAACTGCACTGCCGCTTGTCAGATCTTGCTGTATGCAAATGGGCTACTGATTCTGTCCATCTTTCAACAAAGTAAAGCTTCCACTGTCCTACAATAATGGCCAGGCTAAGTTACTTGCTCATGGATTTCAAATGGACTTGAGTAAAATTTCTGACTCACAACCAAATGCCACTTCACATGAGTAATGCTAACTACAATGGAGGAGAGCTAACTTTAAGGATAATTCTACAAACAAAATAACCAATGGGCACGACAGTACAAAGATAGCAGATATTAGAATGCCACAGGTTTAACATGGCAATGTCAGTGTAAGCGATATCACTTTGATGGTTTCCATTTACACTAAGGTGCCATGATAGGAGCTGCGATTTTAATGTGTAAATTCCAGCCATCCATCACACCATGTCACCTAGCCCTTCTGGATTCCACTATCAGTGAAAAGTGGAGGTGAGATGCAAATGAATGAAGTAAGTCTTGGTTCATTTATACAGGTGGCGTCAGAGATAGAAAATGAAACTTCCGCTCAGCATCACAAATATTAAATATACACATTACGGGTGTGAGAGAAATTATAAAATAGCAACTTCAAAAATACACTTGGAATAAAGTAGTAGAGTTTAAAAAAAAGGTTATGCATCAGCAAACAGCAGCAGAAAACTCATTTAGGGCAAGTATAAAGAAGTGCAGAGGGATTTCAGTGGAAAGTACGTGTGCTACAAATATAACAACTGAATGGATCCAGAATCTATTTTCACACCTGTTACTTCTACTGTGTCTTCTGAGTGTGTGGCATGTTCGCACTTGATGTGGCTTGAGACTAATCTCTCTAATGCTGATTTGCTCTCTTGGGCTTAATTGTTTGCAACAAGTAATTAAACATTTTGCTCTCCAGAAACATATTCCAATCGGGTCCAAACACAACTATTTGTTTATAGCCAGTTCTGCATCATGTGTTACACATAAGTGATAAAAGTATGAAAACCTTATTCATGTATTTATGAAAGTAATTAAAGAATGCATTCAAATGCACATTGATGACTGCCACACACAAAAGTCATGTTTATCGATGTTTGCGAATACAGACTGACAATATGTTTTGCAAAGCAGTCTGTTTGTTTAGAAATATTTCCCAAGTGAATTTAAGTGAAATGTTGCAAGATCTATTTTTGCACCAAAGTGTCTGCAAGGAGAAACAGCGACATTTAATGGTTTATTGACACCAAGCTAGAACATAAACAAAAGTGATAGAATTACATGGGAAAATACACAACAGGGAAAAAAAATTGACTGATTTGGAAAGTGCTTTATTTGCTTTCAAAGCAATTTGAACCTCACAATGTTACTCAATGGTCAAATATTTACTACTGAAGTTTTGGAATCAAATTTGCAGATCATCAGTTTTATTTCAATAACACAATTACCCTCAACATTTCATAATGCTCTTCAATTTTAAATAAAATATGGTTCTCTGCATTGTAGACTCTATGATCCAATCAAGAAGCTCATTTCAGATATTAATCATTCCTTGTATAATCAATTCCCTGACATCACTCCCCAATTTGCTTTATTTTTGCCAAACTTAAAATCATGTCTCAGGCTATGTCTAGATTGAGCAGGTGTGAAGCTGTTTGCAAGCTTCTCTAGGTCTTTGTGAGACAAACCTTCAATCAATCTTACACAAGGATGATGGACACACACTTTTCCATTTTCTCATTATTGAACTCAGGTGAAAGAAATTCTCTAAAATGACTTTCTCCCACTTCCAAAATGAAAGCTGAACCTTAAAAGTATATATTTTTTTCCAGATATTGAGAATAACAATGCAATGTCAGAATCTGGAGGATTTCGGAGAGTAATAAACCAAAATAAAATTACTGATAAGGAGTAATTTTGTCTGTAAGGAGCTTGTAACGTTTTCCCTGTGTTGGCATGGGTTTTCCTAGGGGACTCCAGTTTCCTCCACTGTTCAAAAATGTATGTGAGGCAAACTGGGTGTAAGTGGGTGGGATGAGCTGTAAGAGCGTGTTACCGTATGTCTGTATGTCTAAAATAAGAAAAAAAGCAAGGAAGAATGACGAGAAAAGGAACAACAGGACAAATAAATATTTAAAAATCTATTGGGAATTTGTTTTATAATTTTTTACCAATGTTGCAAGTAATTTATCCATTGAATTTTATTACAACAATGGAATGCTAGAAGACATTTTAAAAAGGTAATATACTAATCAAATCAAAGCACTTTGGTTTGTTGCCATACAACTAAATTCACATTCAAGGATCATACCAGAGTTCCAAATCCTAGGGTCCAAAAATGTTCGTTCCGCACTTCAAGAACGCCATCCAGTGTGGAGACCTACAAGAGAGATGACAAAAAAATTTAGGAAACATCGATCTGCAGATGGGAATCTTGAGCAAAGAATGAAATGATGGAAGAACACAGAAGGCCAGCCAGCAGGTTTCTAGTTGGGACCTGTCATTAAAATTTACGAATCTGGATAAATGATCCCGACCTGAAATGTTGACTAATGCTAGTTCCTCTAGCATTTCAAGTTCAAATTTATTGTCAGAGTTACAACACATACTGTACAACCTGAGGGTCTTTTTCCTGCAGGCCAGGCAGAATTTCTACTTATCGGTTGTTTAAACCATACAAAAGAGAGAAATGTAAACAAACTGATTGTGCAAGTACTGAAAAAAAATATTCAGCTATAGCATGAACACTATGCGAAGTGTGGAGTAAGAATTCATACACAGTCGAGTCGAGGTCGAAGACTGATTTATTGCTCTGCCAGCTCTATTTATATTCACCCCCTGCCTCTGACGATTGGAGTGATGGCATTGCAGCACTGGCCTCTGACCTGCTGGCATTCCTGCCCTGAAGGAGGTCACGCGGAATGACAACTGTTGGTCCCTGCGGGGCCCTCGCGATCGCCAGCCATTTTGTGAGCTGGATCGCGACTCGGTTCATGGGCCGCTACACAACCCCCACCCTCAGAACCGGCAATCGAAGTGTCCGTTGCTGCTTTGGGCAGCCTACATCTGTGTCACAGGGCTGAGTGTTGACCGGCTGGCTAATGTCTACATGGGCTGGTTTCAGGTAGTTGAGGGTGAATGTTTCCTCTTTGCCGGCAATGTCCAACACACATGTCGACCAATTATGCCTGACAACCCTATACGGCCCCTCAGTTGGCAGCTGGAGGGGCGCCTGGTGGGCTCCCTTCACACAAAAATATATTCTCAGGTATGCAAGTCTTTGGGGATGAAGGATTTGGGTTGGCATGCAGTGGGGGCTGTGGAGAGCCTAGGGTACCCAGTCTTTCTCTCAGCTGTTTCAGTGCCACTGGTGGCAGCCAAGAACTCCCCTGGGATTACCAAGGGTGCACCGTAGACCATTTCTGCTGCGGATACGTTAAAGTAATCTTTTGGCACAGTGCACATCTCCAGAAGGACCCAAGGCAGTTGGCCCTTGATCTGGGCCATCAGGGCTGCTTTTAAGTGTTTGTGGAACCGCCATGTTAACCCATTGATCTGCGGGTGATATGCCATGGTATGGTGGAGTTAGGTTCCCAACAGTATGGCAAGCACCACTCAGAGCCCCGAGGTAAACTGCGCTCCACTATCGGAGGTGAGATGTTCTGGGGCAACATTAATGGCATTAACACTGACTTTTCCAGTTTCTGTTAAACCTACCCTCCCCCTCCCTTCCCTTCTGTTTTGTGTGTGTGAAGGAAGAGTGGCCTCCCTGCCTGTCTGGAATGTGTGCATTGCAGGTGGTCACATGTCCTCCCCATCTGAAACTTATTTGGAAGTTACATCACCTGTCAGTCAAGCTTGGAGTCCGGCCACTAATTAATGCACACCTTACCAATGCCTAATTTAAATCACCTAGGGTCATCACTGGTTAGCAGCACAGATTAGCACTGTATTTAGCACCAGCACAGAGCATATTTGCACTCCCTACCTCGTGGTCCAAGCTCTGGACACTGCTCCATGTCAGGTCACTACTGTGGACGTCGTTGGAAGGGTCTCAGGTAAGGTGTGCACTACATTGAAGCTGAGCAGTAGTTTTGTGATAGATCAATACTTGCAGTACAGCCACACCTCCCCCCCCCCCCCCCATTCATCAGGGAAATGGGAGTATGTGTATACGCCCCTGTTTATACTGTGTGAGCAGGGTTGAATAAGTTTACCATTGTCGGAGTCCAATTGATGTCAGAGGGCAACGCTTATATCATTGTTCAAGTGAAACCGTATGTGTCATGTGTGAGCAGAGTTGAATATATGTTTACTGTTGTCGAAATCTAACTGATGTCCGAGGTGAATGTTTGTATTGTTGGTTATATGAATTAGTATTTCTTATCATTTAATATTCTCCCTTGTTTGTTTCCTGAGTATTAATAAAAGTTACATATGATTGTAACACTTGTCTCTCTGTGAACCCACTGAATCTGATACTCTTCTCAACACGATGTCTTCTTTCCCTCAGCTGTCCACCTCCTTCCCTCTCTATGCACCTAGCCATCCCTGCTCCCCTTGCTTAATGCTGTGCCCTCCCTCGCTTCTCCACCTATTATCTTTGCTATGATGTTCCTCCTCCTCTGCTTTCCCCATTCCTTTTTATTCAGACACCTGCTGAGATTTTTCCATACCTTGATGAAGGGCTAAAGCCCGACATGCTGGTTATATATTTTTATCTTTGCTCCAGCATTGTGTTTTTACTTCAACCATAGTGTCTGCAGACTTGCATGGTTAACTTCCTCCACAATAGTGACTCCCAGAAATTTAAAGTTGCTCCACCCTCACCACCATTGATCCCCCAGTGATCACAGGATTGTTCACTTTTGGTATTCCATTCCTAAAGTTCACAATCAGCTTCTTGGTTTTGGTGACGGTGAGTGCGAGGTTATTGTTAGCATGCCATTCAGCCAAGTTTTCAATCTCCCTCCTGTATTCTGACTCATCACTCCTTTTTTTAATACAGCAATTTGTTCACTGTTGGCACCAAAAATATTAATTTGCAGTAACATTTAAAAATTTGCTTAAAGACAAGTGGACAAAGAAACCAGTTAACCTCTTCTCAACTGGTCAAAGATTGAACAAGTATCAGAGGTGGAAATAGACACCCCTCCACATTCCTCCTAGTTCTGAGGAAGGGACCTTAACCCAAAATATTAACTTTTTCTCTGTTCCTATGTTTCTGTTCCTGCAACAAATCATTTAGGCAGACTGAACAATGTGAAGTTTGAAGTTCATGAAAAAACACAAGGATATTGGCTGAAAGATAAATATTGGTCAGGATACCCTGCTCTTTCCCAAATAGTGTATTAAATATTTTGCATCCACCTTGATGTAATGCCTCTTGACAATGTTGACAACACCCTAAACAATGTTGACCTCCTTCAATACCATAATAAAATGTTAGCCTAACTGGGAGCAGTTCAAGATGCAACAAAGAAGGACAAAGGGATTAATCAAGAGAGCAAAAATAAATTACGAAAGTAAGCTTGCGGCAAATATAAAAACCGACTGCAAAAGCTTTTATAAATATGTCAAGAGGAAAAGATTGGTGAAATCCAGAGTAGGTCCTTTGCAGTCAGAATCAGGGGAATATATAATGGGGAATAAGGAAATGGCAGACCAATTAAATTCTTACTTTAGTTCTGTTTTTACAAGAGAGGATACAAATAACCTCCCAAGGATGTTGGGAAACATAGAGACTAATGCAAGGGAGGAACTGAAAGAAATCAGTATCTCTAAGGACATGGTCTTGGGGAAATTGATGGGATTGAAGGCAGATAAATCCCAAGGGCCTGATAATCTACATCCTAGGGTACTCAAGGAAGTGGCCATTCAGATAGCAGATGCTTTAAGAATTATTTTCCAGAACTCGATAGACTCAGGATCAGTACCCATGGATTGGAGGGTAGCTAATGTTACCCCACTATTTAAAAAGTGGGGTAGAGAAAAAGCGGGGAATTATCGGCCTGTGAGCCTTGCATCAGTAGTGGGCAAAATGATGGAATCCATTATTAAGGATGTAATAGCGGAGCATATGACTAGCAGAGAAGGGATCGGACGGAGTCAACATGGATTTACGAAAGGTAAATCGTGCTTGACAAATCTATTGGAATTCTTTGAGATGGTGACAGGTAAAATAGATGGGGAGAGCCAGTGGATGTGGTGAACCTGGACTTCCAAAAGGCCTTCGATAAGGTCCCACATAAACAAAATCAAGGCTCATGGGACTGGGGGGCAAAGTACTGATGTGGATTGAGAACTGGCTGGCAGGTAGAAGAGAGAGAGTTGGGATAAATGGCTCGTTTTCTGAGTGGCAGGCGGTGACCAGTGGGGTACCACAGGGATCTGTACTGGGACCCCAGCTGTTCACAATTTACATTAATGATCTGGATGAGGGGATTGGATGTAATATCTTCAAATTTGCAGATGACACTAAGTTAGGAGGGGTTGTGTGCACGGAAGAGGGGGTCAGGAAGCTCCAGTGTGATTTGGACTGGGCAGATACATGGCAAATGCACTACAATGTGGATAAATGTGAGGTTATCCACTTTAGTAATACAAACCGGAGGGCAGATTACTATTTGAATGGCAATAGATTAAGAGACGGGGAAGTGCAGAGAGACCTAGGGGTACTTGTACTTCAGTCTCTGAAGGCGAGCATGCAGGTACAGCAGGCGGTTAAAAAGGCAAATGGTATGTTGGCCTTCATATCAAGAGGGTTTGAGTATAGGAACAAGAATACCTTACTGCAGCTGTATAGGGCCTTGGTGAGACCCCACCTGGAGTATTGTGTGCAGTTTTGGTCACCTTATCTAAGGAAGGATGTTCTTGCAATGGAGGGAGTGCAGAGGCGATTCACCAGGCTGATACCTGGAATGGCAGGAATGACTTATGAGGAAAGATTGCGTAATTTGGGATTGTACTTCCTGGAGTTTAGAAGATTGAGAGGGGATCTCATAGAGACATATAAAATTCTGGCAGGACTGGACAGAGTGGATGCAGATGGGATGTTTCCAAGGATGGGAAAATCCAGAACCCGGGGCCATGGTTTGAGGATAATAGGCAAACCATTTAGGACCGAGATGAGGAGGAATTTCTATACCCAGAGGGTGGTGAATCTGTGGAATTCATTGCCACAAAGGGCAGTGGAGGCAGGATCATTAAATATATTTAAGAGGGAATTAGATATATTTCTTCAGTATAAGGGTATTAAAGGTTACGAAGAGAAGATGGGGACGGGGTACTGAACTTTAAGATCAGCCATGATCTCGTTGAATGGCGGAGCAGGCTCGAAGGGTCGAATGACCTACTCCTGCTCCTATCTTCTATGTTTCTATGTGCTTGTGAATTGGTCTGAAATCCACAATGTTTTGATTTGCTTCCTCTCTTGTCTGAGCAAAGACACTTTTTGATTTAATTAGTTTAATTTTTCACTTGACTAACCCCTTGCCTTGGAAGTCTGCTGGACAATGACTGGTGAATTGAAGATGAAGCTCTATTTTTGGCAGTAAATAGTTAATCAAATGGTTATTTAAGTGATCAATGTGTCAATGGCCAGAGGTAAGTTCTTTTTCATGGAATCTACATAATTCTTGGGTACATCTCTCAATTTATAAATTTCAAGTCCTGTTTTCAGTAGAAGCTAATTTCAAACACAAGTGAACAAAAATAATTAGTTAAAATAGATTCAAAATGTGGGAAGAAGAAATAATAACTTTGAATACATATTTGCAGTTTTTGAGGTCCTCGGGCATGAAGGAAGTGTTCTCCATGCGAAGATGGTGGTATGGGGTCAATTTTTCTACAGTCTCCCTTAGTCTAGTCAACATTTCCTTAGCATCATCGTTGGGAGTTGGAATGGTTGGGGATGAACTCCCTTGGGACCATCAAAGGTGTACTGTACACAAGTTCAGCAGATGAAGCTTGGAGGTCCTCCTTTGGAGTTGTTGTAATGCCCAGTAATAACCAGGGCAGCTCATCAGCCCAGTTTGGGCCCTCTAACCGAGCCATCAAGGTCGATCTGAGATGTCGATGAAATTTTTCCACCGTTCCATTAACCTGGGGATTTGTATGATGAATTGTTGTACCGAGTAAGTGAGACAAGACCGTTCACATCGAGGAAGTAAACTGTGGTCCTCTATCTGAAGTAACATGCTCCAGTAAACCAAAACGAGACACCCAGGAACTGAGGAATGCCCGAGCACAAGTGTCTGTAGTAGCATCTACAACAGGCATAGCCTCAGGCGATTGAGTAAACCTGCCTATTACTGTGGAAAAAAAAATGGTATCCTCTTGAAACAGGAAGGAGACCAATAATGTCCACGTGGACATGAGCAAAACGATGAGTAACTGTTGGGAAGGACTGCAGTGGTGCCTTAGTATGTCACTGAACTTTTGCTTCCTGGCAGGCAATGCATTACCTTGCCATTTGTGTAACATCTTTTTAAGACGGTGCCACACTAACCTGTGGGAAACCATACGAACAGTCGATCAAATTGATGGATGTGAGAGGGCATGCACAGAGTCGAGTATTCGACATTTCCATGATGACGGAACTACTGGGCATGGGTGTCCCCTTGATACATCACAGAGAAGTAGTTTGTCATTAACTCCTAATTCGACATCCTTAATCGTAGGTTTGTGATTGCAGTCCGATAGGCATTTGTCTCATTGTCATGTTCTTGGGCCATGGCCAAAGCTGCGTAGTCAATACTTTGATCTACGGATGAAACCTTGAATGGAGCAGAAGGGGACAGTCATCAGCTACTATATTGTCTTTTCCGGAAATATGTAGTATTTTTGTGGAGAATTCTGAAGTGAATGATAATTGTTGTCACAATGACCAAGGCTCTGTGACCTTGGAAAACGCAAATATTAATGGCTTGTAGTCAGTGTATATAGTAAATTCTCTGCCCTCCAAAAAATAATAGAAGTGTTGAATAGACACATAAATGTCTCTACCAATATTTGGTGATAGCCACGCACCAAGTCTATTTTGGAGAAGATTTTTGCTCCATGCAAATTAGCCGAGAAATCCTGAATATGAGGTATCGGATAATTATCTGGAATGGTGGCATCATTAAGCTGCCTGTAATCTCCACATGGTCACCAACCTCCATTGTGTTTTGGGACCATGTGTAATGGGGATGACCGGGGCCTATCGGACTTACAAATTATGCCACGTTCCTCCCTCTTGGCAAATGCGTCCTTAACTCAATGTAGTTTCTCTGGCAGCAAGCTATGCGCTTTAGCATGGATAGGTGGGCCCTTAGTACAAATGCTGTGAGTATGCTGTCCATGCTTTGCAGTGGAGGTGGAAAATTGTAGAGTAGTAATTTCAGGGAAATCTTTCAACCGCTTGGAGAATTCATCCACTGGAGTACTTAATGTTTGGAGGCACAGAGCAGGGGTATAGGCGTCTGCCAGAGGAATAGTCTGAAAAGTAGTTCCTTCTATTATCCAACACCCTTTTAAGTTGACGAGGAATGAACGAGCCTGAAGAAATTCTGCACCAAGCAAAGATCAGGATACTGCTGCTATAATGAATGGCTAAGTGTAAAGATGATTCTTGAACTTGACATTCATCTTCCTGGTGCTGAAGGTCAGAATGTTGGAACTGTTAACTGCTGTTAGTTGAAGGTCCGGGGTAGAATGGCGTGTATCAAATCCAGTGGGCGGAACTACACTAACTTCTGAACACGTGTCCACCAGAAATTTTCGCTGGGACAGTTGGTCCCATACATACAATAGGTTTGCAGCTTTTTTGCTAACCGCTGCAGCCCTTACTGGTGGTTGGCCTGAGCGTTTCCTGCAAAAAAGCAGGGTGGAAGGCGCTTGTGGACATTTGCTCCCCAACACCCATTTTTGGGCGCAGTTTGTAGGGAGTGCTGTGTTAAGAGCACTCGAATATGACATGGGGTCAAGAGTGGAGGGGTTGGTTGCGTAGACTTGTTTTCCCTTGTTGACCTTTTTAGCCAGCCATAGAATGTCTGCCTCTGCTGCTACAGCTCTTGAGTCTTCAAATGAACACTTGGATAACGAGATCCTAATATTGTTTGGCATTTGTTCTAAAAAGAGCTGCTCGAATAGCAGATTGGAACTTTCACCAGACGCAAGGAACAACATTTCATTCATTAGTTCTGAAGGTACGCGGTCTCCCAATCCATCAAGGTGTAGTAGTTTGGCTGCTCTTTCCCTACGGGACATACCATATACCCACAATAAAAGTGCTTTTAAAGAGTCATACTTGCTGGAACGTGATGAATCCTGTAGGAAGTCGCCAATCCTCTTAGCAACGGCTTGGTCCGGGGCACTTAAGAGATGGTAATAACGAGTGGTGTCCAACTAAACTCTGCAAAGGTGAAATTGTGCTGGAACCACAGTGCAGGCTGAGCTGTCCAGAAAGGTGGTAGCTTTACAGTGTTGGCTGCGATCAATTGTGGCCACTGAAATCATAGTGGACAAGATGAAATAACCACACAAAGGCGTTTCTTCAATGAATCAAACGGATTTTCTGTTCAGAACGTGCACAACCTTTTAAAAGCATGAATCACGCACCCGACATGCGTTGACGTCGTCACACACTGCCGTCATATAATTAGTTTGATGCCTTCTGGAAGCTGTAGTGCCGCCATAGCGCCGCTACAAGTTAATATTTTTAGGAGCAGGTGCTTCAAGTGTTTCTCATATATGTTGGCTGGATAGTTGAGTACAGGTACACGATCCTTTATCCAGAACTCTTGGGGGACAATGTGTTCTGAATTTCGGATTTTTCCGGATTTTGGAAAGCCAGATTTAAGCCCACCCAAATTGTGCTGCCGTATCCACCCCCACCCCCTTCCAGTCGTGCTGCTGATCTTCACCCCCACCTGACTGACCCACGCTGCTGTCTCTCTTCCCAATTGCTGGATTTTGGAGCTTTCCGGATTTTAGATATCCAGATAAATGATCTTGTACCTGTATTATCATTTCTGGATTTTTAAACTTGCTTTTTGAGTAAAAAAACCTTTTACCATTTTGGAAAGATGATACAATGTGTTACTGTTACAAATTTCTCCCCATTGAAAAAGGGACTAACATTAGTGAAGAAAATGAAAGAAATTTTATATAATAGTATTGTCAAAGACCTGACCAATAAAAGAAGATGCACTGTGACGGTTAAGAGGTCCTCCAAATATTTCAAATGAAGCAACAAAAAGGAAATACAGCAGCAGAGAAAGTATGGAAAAAACTGTAACCCTGGACGTCGCTATTAACATCTTTATCTTTTTACATTAAGAATAAAAGTCCAGCAGCTTTCAGTAATTTTTATCTTGCCTTTAGTGAATGATGAGATTTGTTTTCTCAACTGGTACAATATTCAAATTGGGGTGATTGGGAACAGCCACACTCATTAATGTAGTAATTTAAAAAATGGATCTGTGATTTTCAAAGTAAATTATTTAGTTAAAATTAAAAGATTGGCTTCTTGTACTGAGGAAAATCACCTGTACCATGTGATAGAAAGGAATTAAACCATGTACAAAGTAAAATAGGGTGATCCTTGAGAACTTTCATTTCAATACATACCTCTCTTAAAAGCTTGTCCAACTGCCCAATCACATGCGAAGGAGTTGTCTGCAAAAATAAATTGAATGGTGTCTCACAAACTGAAGCATCTTTTTTAAAAAAAAAATCAATCTATTCATGAAATGATTCTCCCTCATTATTTTCAACTCTTTCCTTGTTTCCACGTTCTCATTCTCAACACCAATATATAACGAAAGCAACCGTTTCTCTTGCTGTCCAACATAATCTTGTACTATAATCTTAATTCATAATGTAAAAACTGATTCCATCATAACCAAAAGTGTTTTAAAATGCTAATTTTTCTGTCAAGATGTGTTAAGGATACCAAATATAAAGATCAAATGGATTCAGTATTTACATTTTACACACTTGCTCATAATGCGTTAAGAGCATTCTTTTGAAAAATTGTTTTAGAACAATTCTAGTCAGAACTTAATTTACTAATAAGCACAGATGTAGCATGGTTGGACTATTGATAGAGAACTCCTACCTGGAGTAGCACTTTTCCACTGTAGACACTCATAGGATACATGGTGCCAAATGTCATAACTGCAATAGCTATAGCTGATGCTGTATCCACTGCAAAATAATTACTGGGAATGGAGAAGAAAAGTAGTTGGTGAGTAAAGAATAATAGTAGACCTACTCTTCCCACATCTAGTTAAAAGATGTTATCCATTTGCAACTGTGGTTAGCAAGTTTAACGTTAAAAAGCAAGGTCAACAATAAAAATATCTCAATAGCAAGTTTAACCTTAAAATAACTCAATTCTTTGCAGATATAGAGCCACAAAGGATATTGTTTAGAATGCTTGACTGAATTATGGGATATGAGTGTTTTGAATGTGGTGATAGAAATGAAAAGGGAGCGAGGTTTAAGAAAGGAGTTCCATCAAGACAAAGATGGTGGAAAGCACACATGGTCAGTGCCTGAGGTCATGGATAACCATAACCTATTGGATAAAAACAGGAGGAGGAGGCGGAAAATGTGGTTATTTAGATTCCTGGAATTCAGAAAATAACTTGGAATGATTAGTCCTGGCCCCACTGAAATTCACAATTTGCAGATTGTGCAATAAAATGCAAATGAATGTTACCACAGTTAAATACGAATTGATGCAGTTCGATATGAAAAAATAGAAAGATTGCTTTAAGTAAACTGAATAGGGCTAAACAAGCAAAGGGATCTAGGAATACAGGTGAATAAAAGCTTACTATTAAAATTAAGAGCTTGCTGGGGTCAAAGGGGTCAGTAAGAAATTAAAAATCTCAACAGGGCACTAACACTTTTTTATTTTTAGAAGTTATGTTAAATTTACCTGGGAGCCCAAATATATATTGTACAGGTCACAATGTAATTATAAAAACTTCAGTTATGGAAACTACCAATACAAGGATGGTTATAAAAGGGAGAAAATACTGCAAAAAGCAAACAAAATGGACTTTTTTTTAAAAAAAAAAGAGGAAAAAGCAAGAGCCGACATGGTAGAGATCTTTAAAGTATGACTTATGGAAAAGCAAAGATAGTTTCCTCCATGAGCTACAAATACATTTATAAACCAATCCATTCAATAAGAAGTATCTTCACTTGAAAAGTTAGAATGTGATGTTGGCTTCCCAAGGTGGATGGATTATATTCTTTTAAAGGAAACTAGATCAGTTAAACACAAAAAAATAGAAATATAATGCTGAAATGTTGCAATGGAGAAAATGAAGACAAATTTAAATATCATCTTATTCATTATGTTGAATGTTCCTGCTCTGTATACTCAATGTACTGTCGTACAAAGGAAGATAACAGAGATAGGATGGGGTAAGGAGATGAAGGAAATTGTTAAAGATACTTAGGATTTATGATATAAAGTAATGGGCCAGGAAGGATCGAAGATGAAGTAATGGGCCAGGAAGGATCGAAGATGAAGTATTTAACATGTGCGAGAAAGCAGCATATTTTGAGTCAGGGTTACTAGAAAAGGAGGAATGTGAGACCTACAAGTAAATCTTGGAGTAACTTGGGGTGAGCGAGTTAGGGGTTAAGGGTTTCAGCAATGGAGACATGCCTGTGAAGAAGTTGAGGCTTGAATGTTAGTGGACAATAGCAGAATGTGAAAATCAATTATTGTGTGAAACACGAAAGCCTGCAGACGTTGTGCGAGTAGTAAAAAGACAGAAGAGCAGGAGGAACTCGGCAGGTCTCACACCATCCATCAGATGCAAAGATATACAACTGACGTTTCAGGCCAGAACTCTTCTTCGAGGAAGGAGTCAAAAGCAGGCTGGGAAGAAGTAAAGAAAGGCAGGGGGAGGAGCACAGACCAGTAGATAAAGGGTGTTAATTGGATATGGATAGGAGGAAGGACAAAGGAAAGGTAAGAATTGATTGTGGGAGGGGTATATGGTTCTGAGTACAGAGCAGTGGGTATGGGTTCAGAGGAGAAAAAGGGAGAGGGAAGAGGAAACTTCAGGGTAGATGGGGGGGGGGGGGGGGGTGGCTAAACGAAATGAGGTCGATGTGGATGCCATCTAATTGGTGGGTGCCAAGATGGAATATGAGGTGGTGTTCCTCCAATTGGCTGGTGGTCTCAGTCTGGCAGTGCATGAAACCATGGACAGACATGTCAGCAAGGGAATGGGATGGGGAATTGAAATGCCTGCCTGATTTTTACTCGTACCTTGAAGAAGGGCTCAGGCCCAAAATGCTGGTTGTATATCTTTATCTCCTATGGATGCTGCAAGATCTGCTGAGTTCCTCCTGCTCTTCTGTGTTTTTACTTAAATCATTTATTGTGAATGACTCGATTCAAGGCTCTTTTAAGATAAAGATGTCATAGTTTTGTATTAATTGGCAGGGATATCAAGCTTTCCAAAGTTCACTTGGGAAATTCTGATTTAATTATGGTGCCAGTTAAGCAGTCTAAGAGCACACATGGGGTTTAGAGAAATTGTGTTAGTATTGGGTGCTATAAGCATAGTGGGTCATAATCGCTGGGTCACTATCCTGGAACTTCTTCCCCAACAGCATGGCGGATATGCCCATACTTAAAGAACTTCAGCACTTCAACAAGTTATCTCACTGCCAATTTCTCAAGCAGTTAGGGATGAGTAAAGATGTGCCGAAAGATGAAGTCATTGTATGTAATGTGTGTAAATACCAGAGAGTAACTAGAGGATAGTCGAGGACAACACTGGGGGCAATGGGTCAGTGCAGAAAACATATTTAAACTCAAAGTGGGCTAGCTCAGCAGGCAAGAATAGTTGAATGCAGTGAGATAGCAGAGAAGAGACAGATTAATAACGTGGCGAAGGGAAACCCAAAATGAATCTTCCTGTGAGAAATGATTTCTGATTTTGAACATTTAACTGCATTTTCTACATCTTTGTCTCACTTCCAAATTTATCACCGATCAAACAAATTACAGAACATGCCATGTCCACCACTTACTTGATTTCAATCAACATGTAGGTGATGCAGAGTGCCAATGCTCCTGCAAGGTCAATGAGGACAAATGGGTTCATACGAGGAAGCAAAATGCTGCTTAAACTAGGAATTATTCCACACAAGCTGAAAGTCAAATACAGTTGGGACTTTTAGAAGCAATCCTTTTCTGAATCCATTTTGTAATTTCAAGCCATGACTCTGCAATTATCACACAATATTTTGGATATAAAATCATTTATCTCACAAGCCCATACTAACAAAATTTCTGAAGGCATTTTGATTTTTCCTGTTATCCCAATCAAGCATTACCAAAGAACTACCATCCTGATAGTTCTCATCTCAGGAGTCATGGATGAACAGCCTGCAAGGAGAACTACTCGGCAACTCTTGTTAGGAGGTCAGTAAACCAAAGATAAATTGTTTCTGTTAATACAGTGAGAAATGTAATACAGTATGTTCTGATGACGAAACTGCTTATTTCCCATGCAAATAAATTAAATAATCCAGTGTGGGCAACAATAATCAGTCAAACTGTTCGTCGATACATCACAAGCCACGCCAAAAATATTTGTAGCTCCATTTTTTTCTGTCAATATTGTCTGAACTGATCTTAGTTTTAACTTTCAACTATTTTTAAGGATGTCAAGCCACACAGAGTGAAGAATAAATTAGACAGAAATAACTAACAAAAAGGTCTCCATTTGTGAAACAACTCTCTCCAATCCACTCACATGATAATAGAGTGAATCCCTGGGTGTGATTGAGTAACCTGATCCAAGGTTGAAGATGATGTAATTATCTTCAAGAGTGCAGCTTTAGTGCTCTATAATTATCGGAGTTCAATGATGAAATTACAGCCTTGTTGTTACTCCAGGGTATTTATTTTGTGCATTAAATAATATACTACACTATATATATTATGCTTTTAGATATTCAAATTTGTCCTTTCACTTAAAATGCAAGTGCAAATAACAATTCCGATCCCTGACATCAATCGTAAATAACTGTAAAACCCATTAAAATTTGCAGAAATGAAAATATTTAGTGACCTATACATGCACTTTACATACATTAAATAAAGCTGATGTGAAAAACATCATTTTCCAAACTACAGGATTATCTTCCTGTAGTTTGTGATTACAGCAAAAACTGCTCAAATGTTTAATCTTTAGCAGGTGGTTTTGTGAAAGTGCAGTCCACTGGGACTCTGTGTGATCAGGTGGTATGCCCCTACTCAACAAGGTTAACCTTTATCTAAATCACATCAATCTGTCCGATTGTGAGGAAAGAACAAATTAGAGCAACAATTACCCTTAAGCTACTTCAAAAACTTCTAATTTGGCTTCTTGTACGGAGATCAAGGTATTTAATATAGGTTTTGAAGATGGATCAAATTTCACTCATCTGCACAATGACTTCTTTTGTGGTACAGAGACTTTACACCAGGCTTTGAATGGCTGAAGACACTATTCAAATTATCTGCATTAGCAACCTAACTATCTTGATAACAGAGGATAGGAGTCTAATGTTATACTATCATTTAAAAAGGGAGGGAGGACAAACTGTGTTGCGACCAGCCAGTTTGTTCAAATTAGAAATTGTAAATTATTGGAATCAATTCTGTGGGACTATGTAAACTTTCATTAGAAAGGTAGACATTAATCAAAAATAGCATGCATTTGTTAATGGAAGGTCACACATTAATCAAGCTTACTGAGAAGCCAGTGCTATTGGTGTGGCTATATGGATATTAACAAGGCTTTTGATAACATATCTCATGGCCGGCTGATCAAAAAAACTAAAATATCATTCTGAATCCAACAGAAAATCTGGATCCATAAATGGTAATGTTTGACAGATATTACTGTTACTGGAAGATTAACAATGGGGTGCTAAAATATCGAGTATTCAGAACCTTGTTTTTATTAAATTAACAATGACGACTGATTTTAAATGTAGGAGGCATGAGAAACATGATTGTAGATAATACAAAAATTGGTCTTGTGGTTGGCAGTGAGGAGGAAAGCTTTAGACAATGGGAAGATTTGGTTGGTCTGGTTGACAGTGTAAGTATAGCAAATGAAACTCAATGTGGAAGAAGGCATACCCTCGAAAGTATTTGCCTTTATTAACTATGATGTAGAACATAAAATCTGGAGGTCATGCTACAATTGTGTACAATATTAACTGGATCACAGATTGGGTACTGCATATGGGTTTTTAATCACATTACAGAGAAGATATGATTGCACCGGAAAATTTACAGAGGTTACTTACAAGGACAAAACCAGGATTGGAGAAAACAATCGAGCTGTCAGGAAATATTGGATGTTTTCCTTTAAACAAATGAGACTGTGTGGCAACTTAAATGGTGCCAAGCATCGATTTTTATGAGATTGAGAGATGAGAAAATAAGTTTTCACTCAGAGCCTGGTACTGTCTGAAAGAGGGAAACAATTTAAAAACAACTCTGATGTCCACTACAGGAGCAAAGACCTAGTGGCAATAAAATGTATTAGACAGAGTTATTTCTTTGCACAGACACAATGGTGCTGTAACTTTTTGATTCTATCCCATAACAACTTTTTGTTTTAAATATAGTCGATGACAGACTGCATCAATCAACATTTCTGAATCACTCTCACCTTCGGCTTAGATCAGCAACATGCTCCTGGAGCCAACTTGTACTGGCAGCTGCAAAGACAACAGGAAGGCTCATTAGATTCTTTCTCTTATTTCATACTACAAAAAAAAACTATGAAATTCTGTGGGTTGTCTCTAAGAAACTGCACTCGAGCTTCATCAAGACAACACTTTTTATTTTTATATATATATATATATAGTCAGCTAATATTGCTGACTGGAGAGAAATTAACTGATAATTTCATAAGTGTGGTTCTTGGTAATCATTACCTCTTTAAAAACAATTCAATTCAAAGAAAGCAGAATGATGAAGCAATAATTAACATTTCAGGTCAAAGACTCTTCATCAGAACTTTGACCTGAAATGTCAACCATTTATTTTTCCACTGATGCTGCTTGACCTGCTTTCTTTCAGGCATTTTCCATTTTTACTTTGTATTTCCAGCATATGCAGTTTACAAAATAATTCTTAGAGCAACAATACGCTAGTTCTTCAACCTCTCTCTTGAACTGTGTAAAGAAACTACTTTAATTCCATACCATTAGTGAGGATTGATGACAGCACCTTCTGCACATCTCAGAAGATGGATGACAGCCTCTCCTTCACAATCATCTTGACACAAGTGCCCCACAAGGCTGCAAACCTAACCTCCGACTATATTCCCTGCATACCCTCAACTGTGTGGCCAAACAAATTTTTAATTGTTTTTTGCTTTGCTTGTTTTCTTGCAGTACCTGCTGTGCACCTATAGGTTGGATGGAATGCAAAACAAAGTTGCTAACTGTGGTCTCAGTCCACAAAACAATAAACAATTAAACATTTTAAAAAGCACAATTCAAAGCATTGAATAGCTTGCTTGTTCTGAGATTTATTGCTTTGTTTTTTTTCAATTCCCTTTGCCAAAACGTCAAATATCAATTTTCACTGTTTTCCAGGAGGTATGCTTGAGAAGCCCCCATCATGACTTTCACAATAGGACTGTACCCATTTCTCACTATCAATTTATTTTATAACAATCCGGTACAGATGGAATCTCAGCAAAAATCAACATTTATCATTTATCTGTGGAGCTTTCAGAATAGGACACTAACTCAGCTATCCATAAAGCTTCCATTTCTGTATGATAAAGAATTGGGAGAAACAATTTATAAAGTTTCTACTGCTTACAAAAAGATACACTGACTGTTTAGGTGCATCCTACAAGACTCAATCCTTTTAATGAGAAACTAAAAGACATTCTAAGTTTATAACCACTTAAAATCCTTTGAATTTTCAGAAGACGACAATGTATCATCTATGTGAACGTTTGTGGGCAAGAGGTTATTCTACCCCCTTTAAAGCTATGAATTGAATTTAAAAAGATAATGATTACGGGTTCAAGGAATGCACACTATCAAGGCAATGACAGAATTCAATTAACAATTCACAGTTAGAATGAAAATTTTCACTAATTTGCTGACACTAAATCAGACACTTGCTGATTTACTTCCCTTGGTTACTGAGATCAAGATTCTCTTTTAACCAGTTTCCATATTTGACAGCAAGTTGAAATGTGCAAAGAGTGATCTAGGGGCTGGGGGGGGGATTGAGGAGCAAGGATGGAAGTGATGCAGCAGGTTGCAAGTGTAACATATTCTAACAAGCAGATATACCTGACAGGGAATCCCTACTCAAATTTTTAAAAAAATCATTGAATAGACTGAGTATAGAATGCAGAAATACAAAATAAGAAATGTACATAACTTAAAATCTGAAATGTAAGTAAAAAATTATGTAAATACACTTCAGGAGAGGTAAATAGGAGTTGACTTTTCAATTCAATGTCCTTTCATCTGAGCAGGAACCACAAAAGATGCAAACAAGGAGATGTGCTCTGATGGAAGCCCATAATCTGAAACACGCTGCTTTGTCCATTGCTACTGTCTGATCTGCTGAGTAATTCCAGCACTTTTCTGCTTTTGTCATGAAGTGCAGACTATATTTTGTGCATAATTACAAGAAAACCCAAAATGTCTGAGTTAAGAAGTTTACGTGATAACATCCAGTCTAGAAAAAAAAACTTTTTCTCATCAATTTACATTTTAAGGCCACTTTAACTTTTAATGACAAAATGCTGCAGGTGAAGTGATTTTCTAGATTCCACGATATCTCATTAAAGAGAGTAATAGTTAGGTCATTTGGAAATGTCTATCACATTTTGCCCAGCAAGGCCAGCATTGATGAGAGACTCAGTAACATACCTTCAGAGACATAAGCTAAAGACTTGTTCTTCAAAGACAGCATGGTAATCACATTGAAGAACAGGGCCACAAAGGTGCCAACAAGAAGACGCCCCCTACAGAGTAGAAATTTTAAGGAAATCGTGGAAAATTATATTAATCTTAATAATTATATACTTTGTAATTATTTCTAAAAATTGAGTCATCTTTGAATTTGATGAACATGCAATATTGAACTAATTAATACCAAAATATAGACATTTACAAAGTTTTAAAATTGAAAATATTGTAAATACTCATCAGGTCAGTTAAAAAGTGTGGAGAGAAAAAATACAGTATTGGACTCAATGCGGTTCATCATTCCCTCTCTCCAAAGATGTTGGCTTACCTGATGAGCACTTCCGGTGCCTATCCTATTTTACTATTCGATAACAAGATCTTTACGTGACAGAAACATTTCACTATTCATAGGCCAAAACAAAATCTGTGGCCATAATTATAGACAGGCCTAAGTAGCCCCTGAACCTGGAGGATCTGTTAACAAATACAACCAAGCCATGGGCAGGTACCCAGTTTTTATCCTTCCATGTAAAACTTAAGAGAAATTTAAACAGGAAATGTTCCATGTTAGTCTTTGCAACTAAAGTGAGAATTAATTTGAAGAGAATCAAGAAAGTATTTGTCAAGATTTTGTTTTGTAAGTATAGGCTCACAAATTAACAAATGGATTTATTAAAAAAACTGACAACATTTCAATGCGTATTCTTATAGAACTCAAACTAAACTTACGTATGAATCTCGGGCTGTTCAAGAAATCGCTCGACACTGTTAATAAAAAAATGATGAAATCATTGCACAGCTTAAAAAATGGGAGTCAAAGGGAAGGCTGGGAACCACTGATCTAGACTCAATTGTTACTGAAATGTTTTGCTTGAGAAAAATTGTCATTGGCCCATTTCCTTTGGAGTTATGAAACTGCGCACATAACGAGTCAATTAGGTACGATTAAAATAGTGGTTTTCAAACCTCTTTCTTTCCACTCACATACCACCTTAAGCAAGCCCTTGCTAATCACAGAGCACTTATGGCATAGGGAGAGCTTAAAGTGGAATGTGAGTTTGGGGGGTAGTTTGAAAATCACTCACCTAACCTAATAGGTATTTCCAGCTTTTTCTGATTTTATAACAAAGAAGGTGAAATAGGGAATAATCGAAGTAATCTGAACGTCCCTAGCAGTTTTCTATATAACAGATATAATTGAACACAGGAGCAAATTTCAAGTTATTATTTTGGTCAAGAGAATTTAAAAGAAAAAGGAGGAACAAAGAAAAGGTTTAAAAAAATGGGTAAAATATTATAATTGCATCCCTATTACACACAGTTAACTGCAGAACACAGGACAATAACTTTAGGCCAAGTTACCCTCATTGCTTGGAACTATGTCTTGGAATAAGAAATTTTAATGCAAGGTGAAAATTTAGGATTCAGGAAGAAAAAAATGTTTGAAATATACTAGGAGATATTCTTTTAAATTTATTCTCGAAGGCAAGGTCACCTTGCAATGACAAATAAGATTTGATATATTTGACTATTCATAGATTTAAAACCACAATATTTCACATTTAGATTAATCACAATGAAACATCTTCAAGAAATAACTTGATATTACTTTGAAAGTTAACTTTAGAATATCTGCAATTTTATTAAATAATAATGCACATTAAATGGAATTTCTGGGTTATGTATTTCCTAAATCTCTGGTTTGGGTTACACTTATCAATTATATTAAACCTGAACATGACCTTAAAGTAACACTAATGCACGTTGAAAATGTGCTCCATCACCCCCATCCATTTATTGGCACAATTCTAAAATATTCTCAAATTCCTCAATTATTGCTCTAAGGCTGAAAAGGACAATTGTGTTCATTGCATTTGTAAAATATTGATTAGCCTGATGCATGTCAGACAGAGATAAATTTTCATGGTAAAATGTTAAGTGTCAATCAAAAAAAAAAGGCCCACATTCCTACCTTTCTTTGAGTATAAAGAGAGCCCCAAGCTGAGCCAGGACAGTGGCAGCAAACACTGCTAATACTTCAAACCTCTCAAATCTGAAATTTAAGCATCGGGCAGGAAAAGAAGTGTCAGAATTGTAAAACAATCCATGCATGGATCTCAGTAATGCATTATCTATTCCACACATAGAGAGCTATAGGATAAAAGTAAAATTGTTCTAAGTGCCCAGCCTACTGATCATTACCAACATTTTCTGCTTTTATTTCAGATATCTAGCATCTGCAGTATTTTATGTTCATAAAATTGGTCAAATACATTTAACCTTCCTTTCAATTGCATTATGCAAACCCTGTTCAAAAATTTATTTTTCATAATTTTATCATACTCAACCCCATAAAAAAAAAAGTCTAGGTGCCACAAGACTCGGACCACCAGGTTCAGGAACAGCTGCTATCCCTCCACCAGCAGACTCAACAATAAACTCAATCAGGAACTCATTTAAGGACTCTTACTTTTGCACTTCATTGATTAAAAAAAAAGATCTTGTATTGCAGTCAGTTTGTTTACATTTCTCCCTTAAAAGGCTAAGGAAGTTCTTCTGTTCCCTTTATCAACTATATCAGCTAAAACCATTGAAAGTATTCTATCTGGATAGATCACAGCACATTGTATGAGTTGCTTTGCCAGAATCGAAAAAACTGCAGAAGATGGTGAATGCAGCTCATAATGTCTCTCAAACCTCCTCCTTAACCATAAATTCCATCTACATTACCTGCTGCCCTGAAGAAGCAGCCAACACACTGAAGGACCCATCTGACACTGGACACACTCTTTTCTCCCTCCTCCTGACAGGGACAAGGTTCAAACATGTGAAAAACAGGCTCAAAGACAGTTCTTACCCTGCAGCCATCAAACTCCTGAGTGAACCTCACAAATAGCTGCTCATGCTATGTACTAGTTGATTGTTTCACTGTAACCCTGTAATGTGTTCTTGCACTTTCTACTGCTGAAATGTTTTAAGAGTCGACTTGCTGGGCTGATCGCAAAATAGCTCTCTTGAACCATCTCAAACAATGGTTTTGATTTATAGACTAACAAGGAATTTTTCACAATGAAATTCTTACATAGCACAAACTTTCCTCAACCAAATACTAAATTTATGATATAATAAATATATTTATTAATGAAGCAACAACAGTTGTGGATATTTTGATTAAAATCATGAATCTACAGGAACATGGAAAAGGTCTAATCTGAATTCTATGGTAATATTTTTCTTTGAAGATCATGTAGCTGCATTTACTATCCCTGTAGCCATTAGCTTTTGCAGCTCCAAGCCTCACTGCTGCAGCAATGTCATGTGAAGTAGAGTGGTTGGGTGACCACTTTGTCGGTCTCAGAGGTTCTGCCTCCTAATGCCCACAACAGCCCTTTGACAACTTGTTCTGTGAAAACCGTCTGATAATCACAGACAGAAATATTTTAAAACAGTTTAAGTATATTTAAATAGATAAAAAGATAAACATACTTTAACACATTTAATAATTTATTCCTGTTTTAATTGATTAGAATGAAAAAGTTCCACTTTCCAATCTAGATCGATGACACCATTCATTTGCATGGGGCCACATTATATGCAAAAGCAAGGTTGTCATTAAGCCAAGCAGATATGATGTGTTATCTGGCTCTGAGCTCTTAATCTAGAGATGGAACTCAATCACAGTAAGTTGAGGGGCTGGGTATACTTTTTATCTGGATCCACAGCACTGAGTCCAAATGGAGAGCAAGGGATCAAGTTCATCCTTAGTACATTTCGATTTCCATGCTGCAAAGTGCAGAGATGGAAACCAGGAAAGTGAAAGAGATTGCAGTTTACTATTGAACCACCGGCATGGTTAGTGGAGTGGTTAGTGCAATGCTATTACAATGCCAGCGACCTAGGTTCGAATCTGGCTGGCAATGTCCAGGAGTTTGTATATTCTCCCCTTGTCTGCATGGGTTTTCCCTGGCTGTTCCAGTTTCTTCCATCATTCAAAGATGTACTGGGTTGGTAGGTTAATTGGGTGTATTTGGTGGTGTGGGCTCTTGGGATGGAAGGGCCTGTTACCATGAGGTATCTCTCTTAAAAAAAATGAATACACTATTTCAAGCCATTTATTTAAATTAAGACAAAAAAATTAGTTTTCCTTGTGTATTCAAAACAGAAAATGTACATAAAGTCAGTAGTTTAAAATGGAAGAAAATAACAGCTCCATAGAAAGCGCTTCCATGAAAAAATGAAAGGAATAGTCAGGCAAAATAAAATTATGGACATCAAAAAGCATGCCATTATATATTCTACTACTGGCTTCTCTTTCCATTAATAGTCCCTGGAAATAAAATATTTAAAATTTATACAATGTTGTCTCTGTGTTGTATTTTTTCATTTTAATTTTTAAATTTAGACATACAGCAGGGTAACAGGCCCTTCAGGCCCATGAGCCTGTGCCGTCCAAAAACCCCAATTAGCCTACAACGCAGTGAAGGGACTCACACCAGGCTGCAAACTGCTAGAGATTGACTCGAGAATGGCTGAAGGGGTACTAGGTATTGGGATCGAGACGCTAGAAAGTGCCAAGGGTGCTGGAGTCTTACAGATCGTGTCAGAAGTGTGCAGCTCAAGATCGGGTGCTGATAGTTGAACTGAAGGTTGTGTGGCTGCGGAAGCACTGGAGGCAAATCCATGAACTCTCAGTGACTGTGGGGAGACTCTCATTTGCTTTTCTTTCTCTGATTGTAAGGGCCACAGGGAATTTTTGCTGAAATCACATTTTCTGTTTTATTACATGACAATAAAATAATCTTGAACCCTTGTATGTTGTGAAAGATGGGAGGAAACTAGAGAACCCAAAGGAAACCCACGTAGACATGGGGAGAACGTATAGACTCCTTATAGATAGCACTGGATTCTAACCCAGTATACTGGTGCTGTAATAGCATTGTGCTACCCGCTGCATGAACCATGCCGCCCACAGCATGTCTGTGATGAGTTCTGATCTTTCTGAAAGAAATAGCTTTTGTTAACAAAATAATCAAAGCTTGGAATTATCCAATAAAACACTGAAATTGGCACTCACATTTAATCATGGAGTAGCTAATATGGATGTAGATTGTTTAAGAATATATTTTTCAACTCCTTGGTTAAGCTGTAGACAGAAATTAAGATGCTATCTTTCTTTCTTATGGTAATCAGCCTGTGGTCTCCATCTACATATCCAGGTCCGATATGAAACTGAATCATATCACGTCCTCACAACTGAGTTCAGGGACGACATCATGCAGGTTAGGTCTGGATTGTTGCCTCCCCATACATACCCAAACCAGAAGCAGGGTGCCTATTTCAATGGCCCATAGTGTCAATTCATAAACTTTATAGCCTCAGGACAAGAAAACACTCCAGAGGGTTGTTAACTTGGCCTGCGATATCACAGGCACCAGACTTCACTCCATTGAGGATATCTACGTGAAGCGGTGTCTTAAAAAAGCAGCCTCTATCCTTAAAGGACCACCCAGGCCATGCCCTCTTCTACCATCGGTAAAAAGGTACAGGAGCCTAAAGACAAGCACTCAGAGACACAAGGATAGTTTCTTTCCCATTGCCATCAGATTCCTGAATGATCAATGAACCAAAGACAGAGCCTTACTTTCCATGTACTATGGTTTTATATATTATTGTTTTATAATATGAATGTTTGCTGTACGACGCTGCTGCAAAGCAAAGAATTTCGTGACTTGTTCGTGACAATAAATTCAGATTCATGGCCTGCAAGGCAAATGAACAGCATTGATAGAAGCACCACCCAGAAACATGCCCAACAGACGGTGAAATAAGCTCATGATAAGCACAAGCTCCACCAAGCCCACCTGCCTTTGGGATGGCTTTTGTGCATAGGGATTCAACTTGCTCAGCTTGTGTTGGTGGGGGCCTACCCAGATGTCTCAACTCCTGCTCATGCTTTGCTATTTACTCTATATTATCTGTCCTTATAATCTTTCTGCCAAAATATGCAACTTTATACTTCTGCATATTAAATTTTGTGTGCCACATCTATGTTTTCCTGGAATTCTAAATAATAACCCTATCTACAACACTCTCTTTTCTGTCATTAACATTTTATTTTCATACAGCTTGTAAACCTTTAACTCCAAAGGTATCAATTTTGCTAACTTGGCTACTGTGTGTGATGTTATTAAACAGCATCTAAAAATTCACAGACATTATCTTTTCATTCCTTTCTTTAACTTTCTTGATTACAACTGAAAAATGTAATAAAGTTGGTCATAAAACAATTTGTTTTTTAACAAATCTGTGCTAGGTCAACTCAAGATATTTTTGAAGTTATTGTTTTGCCTGATTGATTAGCTCTCTAGGGACTTCCCAAGAGAATGACGGCATTCTCTTTGCAACCCCACTTGGCAAAGCAATCTGGAATACTTCTTATTCAGATTTGTGATTGTTTATGGAATTTAATCGATTTCTTCCTTGCACACAAAAAAAACCACTCGATAAAGGAGAATAGTAAGTTGTCAGGTAATCAAGAGCCATTAGGATGAAATCCTAAGTTTCAGTGCTTGATTCCATTAATGAGTCAGGCTGCCATTTAATTATCAATATCGCATTGATTTGCATCCATTTCTAGTGGAGGTATCACGTTGGTGAGTCTGGTGTACGATTAAGTAACCAGCATATTGGCTGTGGAAGAGCATGTGGCACCAGAGCCAATATTGTCTTCAATCTTATCTTTAGTAAAACAGTACATCTCTCTGGAGTACAATTCTTTAAATGAGGATGGATAGACACTCAGCCAACCCTGGGTTGTGATATACAACCAACTGGCCTGAACATTTACATTTATGAATTTTTGTAAAGAAATGCTAAACAAAGGCTGCACTCTTCTTCAAAAAAACCCAAAATTGTTCAGTATCCTTTCCTGAATTCCTAAATTCACGTGCAAAATTTAAGTGTTCACTGTACACTGAAAATAGACTTACCCAAAAGAGTATCCTGGACTAGGCTTCTTCAAAGTCACCCAGAAACTTATCAAGCAGGATAGCAGACTGTGAAATAAACAAATGAATGTCAAAAAGATGGATTGAATGCATTGAAAGAATCAAAAATAACTTTTCATAAATCTGTTTAAAACTCCAAATGTTTCACAGAAAAAATTGCATGCAGGGGTTTTAGTGTATTTATGTTCACCATATACTATAATGTTATAAACCCATCTAATCAGGTAAAAGGTTGGTTTGATTTTTTTTTAAGTGTTGGAAATAATAGTCAGTGGGCACCATTAACAGATAATTAATCAGATAATCTTAAATAGGATTTAACAAAAACAATATATTCGTCAAAGGAATACTGGGGAAATCAGAAAAAAAAAACATTTTTAAAAGCTAACCTAACAAGAGAATGCTTAATTTTGTATTGCAAAAATCTCAATCATGTTTTCGATTTAAATATTACAAATATCTAGTAGATATTTTGCTACAAATTTTGAATCAAATGACATCATCACCGATATGACTAATTGATCTGTTCTCTTTCACAAAAGGGCAAAAGGTGTTTAACTGAAATAAAACAAAAGCCTGAAAATCAGAAAACGTCCTTTTGAACTATTTTCTGAAATTTTAATCTACCTATCTCTTCCAAATTCGTACTGACCTTCAGTTCTCTTTAATCATATTTCTCCCCTTTCAATTAATTTCATTAAGTGGGTGGGATTTGGTTAATATCCCCTCAACTAAACTAAAAAAATGCAATCTTCAAAGAGATGATTTGAACAGAACTTTTTGATTCTAACGCTGAATTCTCAGTCAAGATTCAGACGAACAAACCACACCTTGAGCTAATTTATAACAATTTTCTCAGAAACAAAAATCACATTCCATTTTTACCACCAGTGGAGAAATAATATCAGTTTTACAGGGTATCAAAAATAACAGAATAGCAAAAATAGCAGAACCCACCACATAAGTTTTCAAAAAAAAAGGGCTCCCAATAATAGCTCATGCTCATTGAAGCAAATACAATAAATGCTGCTGAGTACAAGAAGGGCATTACCGGGCGAGGGTGACCAGACACCAAAAAATGGTTTACAAACCACATTTAAGTGACCAGACACAAAAAAAATGGTTTATAAACCACATTTAAGTGGTCATTGACAAGTCTGGCAGAAAGTAAAAATTCCAAATATATTTTGCTCCAGCTATTCGTGCAATTTGGAAAAATAGCTGAAAGTATTGAACTTGATAAGATAGCATCCAAAGAGAAATGAGCAAAATTAATATTTTAGGTTATTGCCCCTTCATTAGAAATGGCGAGGTGAAAAGCAATCACCCTTAAATCTCGATGTGTTTCTGTCCCTCCATAGGTGCTATTTCATATGCTGAATATACAAATGTAATTTTTTCCTTCAGATTTCAAGCATCTGCAGTGCTTTATTCAGCAAAAAATACATTTGACATTAATTAATCTTATTGGTGCATGCATTTAAACTTAGCCTTTGAATTAAAAGAATTACCTGAAAAGATCAAAGATAGTAAGGTACGTATAAGCAGTCAAAGCTGTGAGAAAAGGGGGGAAAAAAAACATTCTTATTTTGTGTCCAGCACATTTTTTCCTCTGACTGATGGAAAATAAATGAAATTTGTCCACCTGACATAAACACTAATTTTCCAGAAACTCTTCAATCTGGTTAATTTTTCATTCAAACTATTTCATGTTTGCTTACATACTGGAATTTATCATTAAAAATACTAACTCTCCCTCAAAGCATCTAAAAATTGTTCTGCAAAGAAATTTAATTGGTAAAACTGAACTCTACTGCAACATCACACTTTCTTCTGTCGTTTACCATTTGCTCTGACTTTATGTATAATTTTCTGACACTAGTTTGCTGCATTACATCTTTGTGTTCAGCTTGTTCGTCACAGAGTAAAATGGACTTGTTTTACCTTTGGACTATTCATCTAGAATACCACATTTTGATGAGAAAGTTCATTACGATGGAAGGCATTAATATTAGAGGAACTGCAGTTGTTAAACATTGTCCTTATTAATCTCTTTTACTTCAGAAAAAAAACCATTAAGCAGGCCCTTATTATCACAACATGCAAAGGGAAATTAAAGGTTACAGTATTATACTGGAAAACATTGTGATCTCATCATCGAACAGCACAGAAGGTCCTGTGATTGTCCTTTGCAATAGCAAAAGGGTCACAAATCTGTATATCGGGTTTCAGTCTGATGGCGATTACTCTCTCACTGACGCAGTCTGCAAGGTTGGGCTAATCCAAGGATTTTCACATTGCCTTTCAATGAAATTTCTTAAAAGAGTTCCACGAAACTCCTCTCGGTGCTTATCATGCCTGAAGGTGTCAGCATTTTTTGTGTGCTCAAAGTTATCTAAGCAGTCACAGAGAATCCAGATTAAAATAACAAATTCTTCAATGGAACAACAATGTAATGAAATGAACAAAGACAAAAGAGAATTTTAACAAAACTACTTGAGTACTTTTTTCCCCATTTGGACAGTAGTACAAAGGAGACAGTAGAGGCAGCAATCAAAGCAGAAAGTGCTCAGAAATACTCAGGGGTATTTGCTTTTATTTTATTTGATGCATGATATCTAATCTTAAATATGGAGTTAAGATTGATGATCACCAATCTTAAATTCATATTGAATCTCACAGAGCCAGATTAAATGGGTCTTTTTTCAAGATGGAAAGATGCCTCAAGGACCAAGGTGGCACTAACTAGGGCGGCACGCTGTTACAACAGCAGCGACCAGGACTGGGGTTCAAATCCCACACTGTCTGTAAGAAGTTTGTATGTTCTCCTATGTCTGTGTGGGTTTCTTCCAAGTGGTCTGACCCTTCAAAACATATGGGACTGTAGGTCAATTGGGTGGCAGAGGGTCGTGGGACAAAAGGACCTGTAACCGTGCTGTATGTCTAAATTTAAAATCGGGGCGTGATCATGTAAAATAGATAGGCGTAAGAACTTCTCTGAGGATGGTAGATCGCCAGAATTCTTTACCCTGAATGGTTGGGAAGAACAGATCACTGGAGGTATTTTTTAAAAAAGTACAGTAAAACCCCTGGTATCAGGCACCAATGGGGATTGATAGATGTCAAATATTCGCATTTTCCGGTTGCTTGAGACTGTGTGTTGTGTGCCAGTGAAGTAATGGCGAGGCGTGCCAATTTTAAACTTACATATTTTTCTTCGATTTTTTTGACGGTTGCTTGAATTCAGGAAAACAGGGGTACTACTGTAGGTATATTTTGGAAAGATCTTGGAATTCAGGGCGATGGGGAAATTGCGCAGCAAGACTGGGGAAGATCAACCTCTATCATGACTGGTGGAGTAGGGTCGAGAGGTTAGGAGACTTCATGTTCGCATTTCCAGCATCTGCGTGTTTTATTTTCTCTTTATTTAACTACCACCTAAAAGGTTCTCCAACAATTATATCCTATCGATCTGGTGCCAAATGAATACAGACCATAAGTACTTGTCGCATCAAATATGCTTTTCACATAGCTGCTTCATTCCGGGATATTTGCAGTTTTACATCTTGATTACTTTATGTTTATTTTTGCCAGTTATTGTAAATCTCTATTCCATGGATATTAACTGAGAAACCAGTTTCTCCATTTAAACCTTTCATTGTTTTAAGGACTTTTAGCAAAACTTTGTGGCGTTTAAAATCTCACATTTACACACATGTTTACGCAGCAATCAACATTCGGTCAAAAAGGAAGACTGATTGACAACTTTCTACACTCTTCAGAAGTAAAAATTACATCCAGTGTCGAGCACTCCCCAAATTAACCAAAAATCCATCTGATAAGTTCTTCTTTAAATTCACACATTAGCATTTGATATTAAATTTTAGCCTTACCATACATCATTATGCAGGATAATGAATGTACAACTAAAATCTAAATTAACCTTAAGGTGAAGTTTCAGTTATTTTCTTAGAAAAATTATAAATGAGTACATCCCTAACAATGTTTTGAATGGGGAACCACTCTTATCCCATGATTTTCAATTGGATGGTTAGAGGAAAGACAAAATCCTAGGTTATTAGGATTGTATCTGTAGACATTTGGATTGCAATATAGTTGGTGTAATTAGTAACTTTGTGAATGACAACACATTGGTGGTAGAGTGGGCAATGAGGAAGGATACTAAGTTTACAATGGAATGAGCTGGAAAGCTTGACTAAGGAATATCAAATAGAATTCAGCAAACTGAGTGGTGTTGCACTTTGGTAAGTCAAACTAGGGTAGATTTTACTTGGTAAACTGCAGAGGCCTGCCAAGTGATGTAGAACAGAGAAACCTAGGGGTACAGTCGCATGGTTCTATGGAAATGGCAACTCAGGTGGATAGGATGGTGAAGGCAATGTTTAGCATGCTTGCCTTCATTGGGAAGCTATTGAGTACAAAAATTTGAACCTTGTAATTCAGTGGTACAAGGTGCTGGTGAGAAATTACCTGGAGAACTGTGTGCAATTCTGGCCATCCAGCTGTAGGAAGAATATCAAGTTGGAAGGGATGCAAAGAAGATTCATCGGTATGTCGCTGGGACTAGAAGGGTTGAGTGAAAGAGAGAGGTTGGATATGCTGGGTCTTTACTTGATAAAACAATGGAGGCTATAAAATCATAGATTAAAGTGAACATTCAGTCTTTTTCTCCAGGGTTGATGATTCTAGAACTAAAGGGCATAGAGTTAAGATGAAGATTTAAGAGGGACCTGAAGGACAAAATTTTCTACTCAGTGGGTAGTCCATATATGGATTAAGCTGTCATAGAAAGCGATAGAAACAGGTACAATTATACATTCAAAATATATTTAGACAGATATATGGGTATGAAGGGCTTAAAAGGATATGGGGCAAAAACAGACAAATGGGACTAACCCAGAATGCAGTGGTCAGTGCATGCATACAGGTTGGATCCTGGATTTTCTCACCTCCAGATCCAAATTAGTGGGGATTTGCAAGAACATCTCCTCTACAATCTCCATCGGCACTGGAGTACCACCGGGCTGCTTGCTTAGCTCCCTGCTCTACTTGCTTTACACCCATGAGTGTGTGGCTTGCTATGACCACAACACCAAATACAAATGTGCTGAACACATACTGTAGTGGAATGCATAGAAAGGGGCGATGGATCAGCATACATAAGAAAACTTGGTTGAAAGGTTTACAAACAACAACCACTCACTCAATGTCACTAAAACCAAGGAGCTGATGGTAGACTTAACGAAGGGAAAATCAGAGATATACGATCCAGTGATATTTGGTGGATCAGAGGTGGAGAGGGTGAGAAAATTTAAATTTCGGGGAGTCGCTATCTGAGAGGATCTTTCTTGGACCCAATATGGCATTGTGAAGAAAGCACGTCAATGCCTTTACTTACTCAGGAAATTGCAAAAGTTCAGAATGATATCGGAAACCTTGGCAAATTTCTACAGATGTGGAGTGACATCTACGGTGGCTGAACGAAGACTTTCCATATATAGCGCTATACACCCTCCACCGCGTTGACCGGACACCAGTGTCAGGAAAAATGAGAAGAGGCATTAATAGAACCATAGAAACTACAACACAGAAAACAGGCCATTTGGGCCTTCTAGACTGTGCCTACAATTGTTCAACTAGTCCCAATAACCTGCTCCCATTCCTTAACCCTCTAGACCGCTCCCATCCATGTATCTGTTCTTCAAGGTTACATTGAGTGCACTGTTGAGGTTTAGAGATGCATATAAAACTTGTAATCTAGGTTGGTGTTATTTTAATTTCAAAAATTCTGATTAGTGCTCTGATTCTGAATGTATTTATTTTACCAAGAAGGCAAGATTATTCTTTCCACACTTTCAAACATGATGTCACATGTCTGTCATTTGCATTGGCTGACACACCAGCCATAGGATCAAAAGAAAGCTACTGCATAGAAAACAGGCCACTTGACCCTTCTAACCTGTGCCACGTAGTCCCAATAACCTGCTCCCATTCCATAACCCTCCTGATCTCTCCCATCCATGTATCTATCCAATTTATTCTTAAAACTCAAGATCGAGTCTGCACCCACCACATCAGATGGCAGCTCATTCCACACTCCCACCACTCTCTGAGTGAATAAATTCAGCCTAATGTTCCCCCTAAATCCTTCCCCTTTCACCCTAAAGCCTTGTCCTCTCCTAATCTCAATGGAAAGATCCTGCTCTGTCTATACCTCTCAAAATTTTGTAAACCTCTATCAAATCATCCCCTATTAACCATATAACCATTTACGGAGCAGAAACAGGCCATGTCGGCCTTTCAAGTCCGCACCGTGTCACTAGAACAACTCCACTAGCTCAAACCTCCCGCTCACCGCCACGTGATGTTCAGGTTGAAATTTTTTGATGCATTGATAAACATATCCAGATTTCGGTTTTGCCAAGGACCTAAATTTGTTTACCCTCTCCACCTTTGATTCCCCCAGTGATCTGGCTTTCCTTTCTGAAGTCAACAATCAGCTCCTTAGTTTTGGTAGCATTGAGTACGAGGTTGTTGTTGGTGCACCATTCAGCCAGGTTTACAATCTCCATCCCATATGCTTTGTTGCAGAGCTTCTTCATTTGGAGGAATAAAGTCCTAACCTGCTTAATCTTTCCCTGTAACTCAACTTCTGAAGCCCTGGCAAGATCCTAGTAAACTGTCTCCCTAAAACTCCTCTCTACCTCTGCCTCCTGAATGATCCAAAGTTCATCCAGCTGCAGCTCCAGTTCCCTAACTCTGTTTACCAGGAGCTGCAGCTGGATGCACCTCTTGCAGGTGTAGTCATCAGCAACAAATGTGTTGTCCCCGACTACCCACATCCTGCAATCGGAACACTGGACTTCCCTAACTGTTTCCTCCATTACCCAACACATTTTATTTTTGCATATTAAGATCATTTTTATTTCTTTGAGTGGCTAGCTTATAGAAATATACAAATAGCATAGATCTTTCCAAAATATAGAGAGCAATCTTATGTTGACCAAATGAAAATTTACCAACATGGCTAATAAGGCCAAAAATGGCAGTTTAAAAGCTCATCGAGCTTGAAAGACAATGCAGTTACATGAATCTCAGATGAGTACAGGAAGGGATTGATACTGTATGTGCATGGATTTGTGCTGATTTTATTACAATGTAAAATTTAATAGCTAGAGCATCATATGTTCAAAAAATGCATCTCAAATTGAAACTATTTTGTCACTAGTAAAATCCATTAATAAGTGATCATTCTTTAAAACCAAGTTATCAAGGATCTGTAGTTATGACTTGCAATATGTTTTAAAAAATCCTGGCAATAAACTGTGAAGAAATATTTCATATGACCACTTAATTTGGTGGATTCCCCCTTTCTACTCCATTTATCACCAAAATTATCTGACCCTTTACTGTTTAAATATATTATAATTCAAACTAGCTGTTAGTCTTCTTTTCTCAGGAAGGTGGATCCTTGTGAAATGCAGGAGGGCTTCTACAATAGGTTAACGTGCAAGCTAAGCAGGCTCAGGACTTGGGAGGGGAGATTGCCAAGGAACAGCAGGTGCTTCAGGTTTCTGTAAGGGGCGAAGGACAACGTGGTGACTCTCTGTCTGCCTTATGGTAGGCAAAGTTAAAGAATTTTGCATCTCTTACATTCTAAATGTCGTATTAAGTGACAATCATGAAACCTTTAGCATAAATTTAGAGTGGAAAGGTGGAGGTGATTGAAGAATAGCAGTCACGGGGTCATAGAGTATTCCTTCAAGATAACTGGATTAACTTTTGAGACAAAATGTTCAGGTGGGGAAGAATTTAGAAAAAGCATTCACAAGGTTTTTCTGTCGTAGTATGCTGTGTGCCCTACTGGGAAAGGGACTGCACTTGATCCATTTTAGCAATCAAGGACAGGCAAGTGATTTCCTCCAGCATTTTGTGTGTTGCTCCAGTTTTCCAGTATCTGCTGTCTTTCTCATTTGGCTCCAAATCATTAAAGTATCTGTAAAGGAACTTTTTGGGAACGGTGATCATCGTTCACTATTGACCCTCAGGAAACTGGGGGAAGGTAGATTTCAATGCAAGGCATGATCTGATAGCAAATTGGAAGGAGATGTTAAAGGAAGGAAGTAAAAGAGGCAGATTAAATATAACAGTGTTTGGACAGGGACCTGGATAGAAAAAAGAGGGATACAGATGTAATATGGACAACAAGGTGGCCTGCAAAGGACAACTTCTTTCTACGATGCCAGAAGTTCTGACGAAAGTGCTTCTCTGCCCTACTGTTTTACAAATAACCAGGACTTCACTGAAAGTAAAAGGCTTAAACTGCTTGTTATACCTTTTTTTTATGGCCAGTTTGTATTCTGTGCCTTGGCTTAAATGTGCAACAATTTTTTTTACTGGGGTTGAATTTCTGTATAAATTGTCACGATTGCAGCAATTAAAATGATCCTTTCAATTTCAATTTTGTTGATCATTCCAAATGACAATCTAGTTGGAGAAAAACCACAGAAAATAATAATATTGAAACGAGCCTCAGCTCCCCCACCCTTCAAAATAATATGCAGAGCTCTGCGGTGAACCTTACAATCCAGCTTATTGGGTAGTGAGATCATTCAACATGGTTTCTAATACTTAACAGATCAGCACATGAATTCACCATCTTTCTGAAATATCTAGCACAAAAGTCTAATATTATTGATTACAGACATGGCTAAAACCAGCAGATCTGTTGAAAAAAGAAAATACAGTGAAAATACCAGCCACTGAAGATTTGGTAAGGTTTCACAAGGTTCAGGCTCCATTAAAGCCCTTTGGTAGCCACTCTGATGTCCAAGGACAGCATCGCATTAGCAGGATAAGGTCAGCTGTGTATGTTTACTGAAGTGGCCAATCAAGATAAAAGAAACAAGAACAATAAAGGTAAATTAATCCATCTTTGCAATTTAATTTTTAATGCGGACTGCAGAACATAAGACAAACATTTATATACTCCACTCCCTCATTTTATTTGTGCCATTTTATTTTCTGCTCTGGGGACAGATAGATTTCCTAAATAACTGCAGGCCTGCTACCATGGGATCAGCAATGTTAAAGGCGCTGCACTTTCCCATCCACCTATGCTACATTTAGCCCATTCCCCTGGTATAGCAGCAACTGAGCCAATAGAATGGTGTAGAAATTTTCGATTTCCGATACCGAAATCTTAGCCAGTTTTCAGACTTGGAGAAGAGATTTGCAAACTACAGCATTCTGCTGTCATTGCTTCAAGAAACACATATCGACCACTCAGTGTCGGATGTCGTAAAATGCTCTGCATTAAAAGAGAATTCTTCAATAAGTAAACTAAAAGCTTTATTGACTGAAAACAAGAATCCACTTGGTACATTCTGAAAAGAAATTTAAGACTTTAAAAGGAAGCTTTGCGTCAATACGTCCCTCTAAAACTACCATTAGTGGCTGTGGATTTAGGTTGATAAAGGCAGCCGTCTCCTACCAGGCACTAAGACAATCTTTCCACTTTAACCAACTCCAGACATCCAGATGGATTGAGCTGTCATAACATTACAGCAGATACTGTCAGTTCGGCTGTACAGTTTTCATACCTCATCTGAGACTTCTACTTTGCTGCTTCATGGCACAGCCAGCAAGTTAAGTTTGTTTACTATGTTCTGCCAGACTGGGTTTGAAGGTTAATGTAGAAAATTTAGCACAACTGTACAGAAATATTTAAATATGTATTACTTGATATCCCAGGGTACCACTCATTCAAAAGGTTTATGTCTCTTATGATCTCTTCGTTGGTATTCACTCCTCAGCCATTTGCCTCATTCTTTACTGAGTACACTGTCTGACTTTACTATCTTTTTACATTGACCTTGTAACTTCTTCATCCTCTTTATATTAAAACAAAGACAGGGCTCACATTTGACAAAACTTGAATCATTCTTTTAAAATGGATTTTTAAAATGAAAAAAAAAAATGCAGTCTGTAGTTGCCGGCGTGGTGAAGGCAGGAAAAAAAATGCATTAGTAGCAACTGGTGAATGAACGATTGAGAAGTTAGAAGGTGCCCAAATCTAGGGCAAACAAAGAAGATGCAAAGCTTGGTCGGGAGAAGAGAGGATAGGGTGTTTGAATTTGGAGATCAATTGAAATGGCAGTGGTATGTGGAGTGCCAAACAAAGATTGGGAGAAAGAACAGCAGTGCTTCGAAAGTCATGTTGATGGGAGCAATCAATAGCTAACAATTTCTGCCTCTCTCACAAAATGGTGTTATTTGAAACCAAGTAAAGAGAGTCCAAGTTTCAGCAATGGCAAGGAGGACAGCTTACCCTTCTTGACTATAAACAATATAAACTTCAAGTAATCTTTTAACATTCAAAGATGTGCACAGCCTAACAAAGATTCACATCCGTTTACTGAGAGCAGATACCCATTTGTCATGCAGTTCCAGCTCACTCTTTCACTTTGAATTCAGAAAAGGTTGATGGAACAAAGGCCTCTTGCGCTATTCTCTAATGGGAAGAAGATTAACAAATCTCATATTTAAACACAATGGAGAACCAAACAATAAGGCACTAAATTTCAACCTGGTGAGAAAATGTTTTATGACAAATCATTTTGTCAAGAAGCTCAGTATTCATTCAAAGAATAAATGTTGCACCTGAACTGGAGGGGGACCAACTTCCTGATGGTCAGGTTTGCTTGAGCTGTTGGGGAGGGTTTAAAATTAGTTTGGCGTGGGGATGTGAACCACTGAATAAGACAGAAGATACATAAGATGATGTACTATAAAGCAAGATTGTGAGGAAGGATCGGCAATCAATAGGGCAAAATTGCAAGGGCAAGATTAAGGATTTAATTTGGGGTAATTTAGAAACACAGATGAAATGGGCGATGAATAGAGCACAGAAGGTCTTGTATTTAAATGCCCACTGTATATGAAATAAGGTTGATACTGTACTACAGCTGGTATGCTATCACTTAGTTGTGGCTGAAAGACTACAGATGGGAATGAAATATTTGTGGATTCACTGTGTATTGGAAGGACATGAAAGTAGGCAGAGGAGGTGAAGTAGTTCTTTCTGCTGGTTAAAAATTGAATCAAATCTTCAGTGAGACATTGGATCAGAAGATATGGAATCCCCGTAAGTAGAATTAAGAAACTATGGGTAAAAAGGCCCTGATGAGAATGCATGCAGGCATCCAAACAGTAGCCAGAATGTGGCAAGCAAACAACAGAGGGAGACAGAGAGGTATAAAAAAAGAGCAATGTTACAATAGTCATGGGGAATTTCAGTATTCAGATTGATTGGGAAAACTGGGTTGGTGATGGATCCCAAGAGAAGGAGTTTATAGAATGCCTTCAGGATGGCTTCTTCTGGCAGCTGAAGAGCCGGGTGCTCTGGCAGCTGCTGTCGCACAGCTAGTGAGAGGCAAACTTCCAAGAGTACTGTGATGGATATCATATTTTATATTGTATATAGATAAGTTTTTGAAGGAAGATTGTGTAGTGTAGGTCACAAACAAAAACAAACACTTCACAAAACAGATCTCATTTAAAATGCAAGAACTTTACTGCCTTTGCAAAGACAATGAAACAAAGAGACTGCTTTGCTAAAGAATTTCAAAAGCAGATGTAAATGGATTATTGTTTTGAAAGGAACAGATGAACTGACTCAGAAGTTTGGGTCTGGTTTCACAATCTGTCTAGTTGCACTTTGCTGTTCGATGAAAGTCACGTGGTTTTGCAAGAAGAGAGGGGGGGGGAGGGGGGAGAGACCAAACAGGCTTTCTCTAAAAGAGAGAGAAAAAAACTGGTTTCTGCAGTTATGGCAAGCTGGCAACTTGTTGAAACCCCACTTTGAAGACGGGTTGTGAGTTCAGCCTGTTGAAAACCTTTGTGGTCCATACAAGAGGAAATGGCTGGCTAGAGTGTTTCATCTGAAATAAGGGAAACAAAAGGAACTCTGTGGTGACCTGCAGAAGAAGAGGTTATCATTTGGAAAACCCCAATGGGGCAAGTTTCTTCAGCAAGACACTGAAGTGGCTGATCGGAGGGAATCAGTTTGTGTGTGTCCAATGAACAACAAATCTCTCTGAAAACAACAAGAACCTTCCTGAGTGGTAACCATTTAAGCATCAGAGCTTGGTGAAAATTCATCACTGTTAAATTCTGTGCACAGTATAAGAATTGCCTGATACCAGTGAACTTGGAGGAGTGAGAAGTGAGATTGGACTGTGAATCAAAGAACTTTTCTGAACTTATACACATTACATACACATGTGCTTAGAATTAGAAGGGGGCTTAAGTTTGGGTAAGTTAAGTTAATAGTAATAAGTTAAATTTGATACTGTTTTTACGATTAAAGAAAATTAAAAATGACTTTTGTTTAAGTAATCATTTGTCTTGGTGAATTTCTATTACTTCTGGGTTTTGGGGTCCTCTGGGCCCATAACAGTACTGCCAAAGAACAGAGGGCCATGGGGAGGGAAACTGGTGGGTAGAGGCCATTCTGCCTGTCATCCAGCTGACAGGACTCAGCCAGCCAAGCAGCGTAAGAGGGACAGGTAACGATCAGGCCTCGTGGCGAGGCTCAGCCTAAGGGGTACAGTTGCCACATCCACCCAACCACCCCATGAAGCTGCTTGGCAAACAGCAGGGAGTGGAGACACAATACTGCTCAGCAGGGTCCTACCACCTGATCTTAATACACCAGCTCCATACAGATTTAAACAGTCTGTTAAAGGAGCTGACGATGTATTTTTTTAAAAATCCTCCATCCTTGGATGGCGGTACCTGTGCTGGGCAGCATACCACGAGGGGTTGCAGACTCAAAGGGAGCAATGGATCAGTGCAGGGCACCAGAAACGGGAGTATACTCCATGTTGAGATGGAGAAGCTTAGAAGATGATCCTATAGGATGCAACTAGTGAGGGCTCAGCGGTTGAAGGATCCACACGGGTTGCGGGTGATGCAGTCAAAGAGGCTGAGGGCAGCTAAAGACAGGTATCAGAACCAAATTTTGAGAGGGTGCTGTGGGCAAGAGGAAATCACAAAGGGCCTTCCTTGGGTACTGAAAGCTTCCTAATCATATCGGAGGTTTAGACCTGGTGCTTGGTTTGACGATGGTTTGAGCTATATGGTTGTAAAAGCGTTGGGTATGAATCCACAGACACTCAATGACTCTTACAAGATTCTCTTTTACATAGAACAATGCAGCACAGTACAGGCCTTTTGGTCCTCGATGTTGTGTCGACCCATGTATTCCTTCCTAAAAAAAAACTAAACCCTCCCTACCCCATAACCTTCTATTTTTCTTTCATCCATGTACCTAAGAGTCTCTTAAATGCCCCCAATGTTTCAGCCTCCACCACCATCCCCAGCAAGGCATTCCAGGCACTCACAACTCTCAGTGTAAAACATTTATCGCTGATGTCTCCCCTAAACTTCCTTCCCTTAACTTTGTATGTATGTCCTCTGGTGTTTGCTGATTCTGCGCTGGGAAACAGGTGCTGCCTCTATCAAGTCTCCTTTCATCCTTCTATGCTCCAAAGAGAACCTTGCCTCACAAAACTTGTTTCCCAATCCAGGCAACATCCTGGTAAATCTCCTCTGCACCCTCTCCATAGCTTCCACATTCTTTCTATAATGAGGTGACCAGAACTGAACCCTAAGTGTGGTCTCACCTCTCTACTCCTGAATTCCATCCTCCTTTTAATGAAGCCCAGCCTTCTTAACTATACTATCAATCTGTGCGGCAATCTTGAGGGATGTATGGATTTTAACCCCACACTTTTAAGTAACTGATCATTAACCCTGTACTCAGCCTTCTAGTTTGTCCTTCCAAACACCTGTACGGATTGAAATCCATCTGCCAAACTCTGCATCCTATCTATATGCTCCTGTAACCTTTGACAACCTTCTGCTACATCCACAACTTCTCCAAACTTCGTGTCATCTGCAAACTTACTGACCCATCTTTCTGCCTCTTCATCCAGGTCATTTATAAAAATCACAAAGAGCAAGGGTCCCAGAATAGATCCTTGCAACAATTCACTAGTCACTGACCTCCATGGAGAATACTTTCCTTTCATTAATACTCTCTGCTTTCTTCCTACTAAACAATTTTTTATCCACACAGACAAGGTTCCACTGATCCCATGCCTCATCACTTTCTGGATGAGTCTCTCATGAGGGACCTTTTCAAATGCCTTGCTAAAATCCATTTGGCCACATTTACCGCCCTACCCTCATCAATTCTTTTATTACTTCCTCAAAAAACTCAATTAGACTCATGCCAGAATGGCGCTCCAGTGAGCTCCGGCACCACTGCACCCTTATTCAGAAGTCACATCATCTGCCATTCAAGGTTGGTCTCCAGCCACCCATTAATACACACTTTGCTGTTAGCTTATTTAAATCACTTTGGGTCATTATTGGCTAGAAACATAGATTAGCCCTGTATATAACACCAGTGCATAGCACATTCTTTTTCTCTGTCTCATGGTCCAAGCTCAGGACATTGCTCCACATCAGGTTGCTACTGTGGACATCGCTAGAAGTATTGCAGGTAAGGTGAAACTGATCAATACCTGCTGATGGTACAGGGAACCAGGTGTGTGTAATAGACCCACACACACACTCTCTAGTGCGTGCACTCAAATGTGTGGGCATGTCATTATTGTCGGAGTCCAACCTAGGTCGGAGGTGACTGTTTATATCGTTGCTTAAGTGAAATAGTAATCGAGTACCATTCAACATTCTCCCCGTTTGTCTCCTGTGCATTAATTAAAGTTACGTGTGATTGTAATAATTGTGTCTGGACTCGTCTCTCCGTGAATCCACTGAAACTGATACTCTTCCTATCCTGACCACTTGAGAATCCGGAAAATCCAAACTGAACCAATCCACGAACAGTGCGGATTTTGGACTTCTTCTATATTAATGCATGACAATAAAAGGAACCTTTAAACAGCTTGTGACTGAGCTGACCAGGGAAATGGCAAATCTGGATTAAGTATTGTGTAATGAACCAGAGTTGATAAAGGGATATGAAGGTAAGGGTTTCCTGATATGAATTTGCTCTACAGTTTGAGAGGGAGAATCTAAAATTGGTTGTGTCAGTGTACTAGTGAAATAAAGGGGACACCAGAGGTATGAGAGAGGAAATGACCAAAGTTGATTGGAAAGGCACTCTAGCATGGAGGACAGCAGAGCAGCAATGGCTGAGGTTTCCGTGAGAAATAAGGAAGGTGCACAACAGGTATATTCCAAAAAAAATAATTACAGTATAACTCTGATTATCTGAAATCAGGTTCTCCAAAATCCTCATTAGGCGGGAGGGAGACATCGGGATCCCAGGCAGGAGCCAGGACCTTTGGATCCTGGCAAGAGCAGGGGCTCAGTGCGGAGGTATCAGAGATCGGCAGCACCCAGCATTTTTTTGGGTGAGAATTAAACATTATTTTAATGCTTAAAATGTTTGTTGTTGTTTAAACACTGTTACAAGTGATTTGCTGTTGCTACTGGGCTGTTTTTAAATTGACCAGTTATCCAGAATTTTTTTTATCCGACATAGGCCAAGTCCTGACCATTTCAGATAATCGTACTGTATTTGAATGGAAAACTTATACAAGTGTGACTGACAAGTTAAAGCCAAAGTTAAAAACAAATAAAAGGAAGAAAAATTAGTGGAAAGATAGGACAGCACGATTAGTGTAGTGTTTAGCTCAACATTGTCACAGCTCCAGCAACCTGGGTTTGAATCCCACATTATCTGTAAGGAGTTTGTACGTTCTCCCCATGTGTGTTGGTTTCTTCTGGGTGCTCTGGTTTTCTCCCACCATTCAAAAAACTGAGCACTGGCACTACACAGGGCTCCTGCTCACACTACTGACCCATGACTGAATCACCATGTCAATTAGGTGTAATTGGGCGGCTTGGGATTTTGGTCCGTTAGGGCCTGTTACCGTGTATATGTCCAAAAATTTTCTAAAGTCTGTGACGCTTTTAAAAGTATACAGAAGCCAATTAAGAAGGTCATTAGGAAGGAAAAGATCCTTCCTGACGGTAGCACGGTTGGTGCAGCAGATAGCACAGCACCTTTACATTGCCAGCAGTTAGTGCAACACCCTTACAGCGCCAGCAATCGGGACAGGGGTTCAAATCCTGCACTGTATGTAAGGAGTTTGTACATTCTCCCCATGTCTACGTGGGTTTTCTCCGGGGGCTCCGGTTTCCTCCCATCGTTTGAAACCAGGAGTGTAGGTTAATTGGGTGTAAATTGGGCGGCACGGACTCGTGGGGCAAAGTGGCCTGTTACCGTGCTGTATGTCTACATTTAAAATGTTAAAAATTAGCATTAAGAAAAGGGCATGGCATGGGTAGTAAGGGTCTTTGATGATAGAGGCTGCTTTCTTGAGACACCTCCTCTTGTAGATGTTCTTTACTAAGTTAAAGACTAATGCCCATAATGGTGTGTGCCAATTTATAACCCTCCGGAACCTTTTCCTGTCATGTGCAATGGCTTTGCCATACCAGATAGTGATGCAGTTAGAATGCTCCCCACAACCATGGTGTCACTGGCAAAACTGTAGCTGGCATTTGAATTGTGGCTAGCACACAGTCATGGGTATAGAAATAGCAAAGCAGTGGGCTGAGCATGCATCCTTGAGGTACTCCCATGAGAAGGAGATGTTCGGCAGAAAAAGCTGAGCCAGATATTGCCAGTGTGGTATGCGATGTTGATGAGAGTATTTCCCGAGTTTAACTAGCTTGTATGCTGGAAGTGTGAATTGATACCAATATGACAAAAGTGCACCTATACCCTTAGATAACAGCAAGGCCAACGGTATAGCTCATTTATCGATGAGAGTTAATCATCAAGGAAGAAACAGGAATGATTAAGGTAGTGAAATTAAATCAAATCAGCTGCAAAATGAGAAAGTGACTAGATTATAAGAGAGAATACAGAAAAAAAATCAAAATTTTTTAAAAAGACTCTTCCATGCAGGATGCAACTAAAATCAGAGAGTCTATTTGGTGTTTAATACAATCATTCTCCAGAGACTGAGGGAGAAGCTGTCCTCGCTGGGACTCAACACCCTTCTCTGTAACTGGATTCTGGCTTTCCTAACAGAAAGATCAGTCTGTCCGGGTTGGTAGCAAAATGTCAAGCACTGGCGCACCTCAGGGCTGTGTGCTCAGCCCATTCCTTTTACACTACTGATCCACACCTGCATCACCAGATCCAGCTCCAGCGTCATCAAGTTTGCAGATGACACAACAGTGACCAGCCTCATCAGCAACAATGGTGAGGCTCACTGCAGAGAAGAGGTGGAATTCAATGGTGCAAGAGTAGCAACCTGAGTCTCAATGTGGACAAGATGAAGGAGATGATTGTGGACTTCAGGAGGACCAGGAATGACCACCATCCACCATTACACCTCAAAAATTCTGGAATAGAGAAAATAGAAAGCACCAAGTTCCTTGGAGTTGATTTAACTAGTGGCCTATTGTGGACACACATCTCCTCACTTGTTAGGAAGGTCCTTCCTAATGACCTTCTTAATTGGCTTCTGTATACTTTTAAAAGCGTCACAGACTTTAAAGGGCTAAGGGTAGGGAAACTACTGTCCTATCTTGAGGCACAATTTTCACTTTCATTTGAAATTTCTTGTTGGGTCTTTTTATCAAATTAAATTTTAGATCCTTCCCTTTCAATTCCTCTATCTTGTCTCAAGGCTCTGTTGAATTGGAAATACATGGCTTTACCAGATTTGTTCGAGGAAGATGCTGTCACCAGTACATTTCTAAAATCTTTATTATTGTACCTCTAGCTTTGAATCTGGGTAAATACTTAAAATTTACTGATACAAGGATGACGAAACCATTTGATCTTTCACTCCAACCCTGAATGCTATTCCCTAGAAGTAAATTAAAAACTTTTGGCCTGTGGTTGTCTTGTCTCATGATTTCTTTCAATAGATCAAGAATCCCTCAAAAATAGGTGATTTGTCTACCTTGCATTGCACCATTTAATTTCTGTCCTTCCCTATATCATTTCCTATTAAGCTTGATAATTCTTAGTCATCTCATACAGCTGTGTCCTTGCTTTCAATATTGTTTGCAAATTCTAGTTCAAAAATACCTACTTGACAATTCCATTCATACCTCCAGCCCCCTTTATCGGGTTAGGAGGTAGGGAGGAGCAAATTGTTCAACAAAGCCTTCTAAGAGAACATAAATGTTTATCCTCCTTCAGGATTCAGTAATGCCCAGCAGTGGTTGTATCATTTATGTGAGGGATTAATCCTCCTGGGAAAGTGACCTCAGTTTCAGGCTGTAATACGAGTTTGAGTTCTGACAGCTCCTCATTCCCATTCATTAATTGCCATTTAGTTACTCTAATGTCTTTAGTCTACTCTGACATCTGTGGTACTGAATTACAGTAAATGCAGCAAGGTTCTTATTAATCATACAGGACTTTGGCAGATGTGATTTAAAGATAAAGAAAAATAATTACATTAAACTATTACCCAAATTATATCCATTACATTTTATCTGGGCATTCAGTGTGTAAAACATTCTGCAGGTTAGACCATTAGAATGCCGTTGCAGATATTAAAATGTCACCTGGCGAAAGATTTTCAATTTTTTAAAGTAACACAAACTTGATGTCATATGATGTCATAGAACCAGAGAAAATTACAGCACAGAAACAGGCCCCTTCAGCCTTTCTAGTCTGCGCTGAACCATTATTCTGACTAGTCCCACTGACCTGCACCCAGTCCATAGCTTTCCAGACCTCTCCCATCCATGTACCTGTCCAAATTCTTTTTAATTGATAAAACAGAGCCCATATTCACCACTTCCGCTGGCAGCCCATTCCACACACCCACCACTCTCTGTGTGAAGAAGTTCCCCCTCATGTTCCCCCTAAACTTTTCCCCTTATGATTGGCCAATTTAATGTTTAAGAAGGTGGAATAATTGAGAATCAGAATTTATTGTCATGAACATGTTTCACGAAATTTGTTGTTTTGTGGCAGAAATTGCTATAAATTACATTTAAAAAAATAAATAAATTGGTGCAAAAGAAGGAAAAAGTGAGGTAGCATCTGTGGTTCATTGTCCAATCAGAAATATGATGATGGAGTGGAAGAAGGTGATTTTCTAACATTGGGTATGTGTCTTCAAGCTCCTATACCTCCTTCCTGATGGTAGCAGCGAGAAGAAGCCATGGCCTGGGTGAGGGTGCTTTCTTGAGACATTGCCTCTTGTAGATGTCCTTAATGGTGTGAAGACTAATGTTCATGGTGTCACTGGCTGAGTTCACAACTCTCAGCAGGCCTCTTGCTGTCCTGTGCATTGGCATCTCCATACCAGAGAGTGATGCAACCAGTCAGAATACTCTCCACGGTATACTTGCTCAAATTTGCAAGAGTCTTTGGTGACGTACCAAATCTCCTCAAACTCTTAATGAAGAGTAGTCACTGGCGAGCCTTCTTCATGATTACATCGACATGGAGGCCCCAGGACAGATCTTCAGAGATGATGACACCCAGGAATTTGAAGTTCTTAACCCTTTCCAGTGCTGACCCCTCAATGAAGATTGGTTTGTGGTCTCCTGGTTTCCCCTTCCTAAAGTCTACAATCAGTTCCTTAGTTTTGCTAATGTTTATATTACAATGTTAAACATTAGATTGTTTACACTGCATGTAAAACTTAAGTTGATAAAAGGACCCGAGAAATTTCAAATGAAAGTGCCTCAAGATATTTACCTGCATCAATTTAAAAATAATAATAAATTGCAAAGAAGCAGCTGGAGTTAAACGATGATATTGTAAAATGGCTAGAGGTGGAAGACTAGAGGTCAGTGCAGGTCTAGCTTTTCCCCCAGTATCTCGAGATGGGTCAAATTTAGGTATGAGAATACACCTTAAAAATCTGCTAGAATAAATGTAGAGGGTTGATATATGACAAAAAAAAAATTAGCTGAAGACTTAAAGGGAACAGAGCAAAATAGGAAGAAAGAAGAAAGAAATGTTAGAATCGTTAAATTTAATGTGGACAATGCTCAGAACTAAAGCAAGGGAGGGCAATAAAGGACCTGGATGAACAGAGACATCTAGGGGCTCAAACATAAATCCCTTAAAATGCAAGTGGAAGGAATAAAAAAAAGTTTCATAATTAAACAATTGGTGTTACAAATAACAGCATATTTTTAACATTTTTATGCTTGCTGTACTAATTGTACATTAAAGTTTTTTTTAAATTCAAAACCATTTCATCTGTTTGTGGGGTCTAGGTGACTCAAAAGGAGATTAAATTGCGAAGTTGACAACAAAAGGATACAGATAGGTCAAGTGAGAGGGCAAACTACTGACAAATGGAGTAGAATGTGGAAAAATATTAAACTGCCTAGTTTGGCTGAAAATGAAAATTCAAACAGTGAAAGTTTGCAGAACTCCGAGATATCTAGCTATCTGAATACAAGGTCCGCAAAAATACTTGTAAGGAAGTTCCAAAAGTAATTAGGAAAGTCAAAATAAGATTACTGATTATTGCTAAGAGAGACTAATATAAAACCAGGGAAGATGTGCTTCAGTTAAGAGTAAAACAAAATAAAAATCTGTAAAAGGATACAAAAATGTGTTGAAGAAATTCAGGTCTCGCAGCATCCTGAGGAAGTAAAATGGTAACCAAAGTTTTGGGCCTGAGCCCTTCATCAGGAATAAGATAAAAACAGGTTGATGCCTGAATTAAAAGATGTAAGGGGGAGGGGAGAAGGAAAGAGATGGAAGGAAGAAAGTGGGGGAGAAAAGAGGTGGAAGGAAGAAAGGAGAAGGAGCACAGACTAACAGATAAGAGTTAACAGGTAGATTCAGGAGATGGGGAAGAGGGCAGAGGGCTAAGGGTAGGGAAAGAGAAAGAAGGAAGGGAAGATGGTGGGGAGTTGGAGGAAAGGAAACAGAGGGAAAGATGGAGGGGATTAACAAAGATCAGAAAAGTTAATATTAATGCCTTCTGGTTTGAGACTGCCATGATGAAATATGAGGTATTGTTCCTCCAATTTGTAGGCCATTTTTGAGTCCACAATGGAATATTGTGCACTGTATTTGTTTCCATATTTTAGGAAGAATGCAAAGGCATTAGAAGCAGTTCAGTAAAAGTTTACTAGACTAATGCCTTGAAAAGAAAGGCTTTCATACAATGAAAGATGCCATTTTACTGGCTTGCACAAAGTTAGAAGTGAGAGAGGGGACTTGATTGTAACATGAAAGATCCTATAGGGTGTTGAGAGGATGATGGAATAATTCAAATCTAGGGGACACCCAATGCAGAAAGAGGTAAGGGAATTGATTTTCTCTCAGAAAGTTGCAAGTTTTCAGAACTTCAAAAGGGTGGTGTAAGCTGAGTTTTGAAATTTTTTTTAAGGCAAACAGATATTTGAAAAGAAAAAGGTCGAATATAGAATTGAAGGTACAAATGGATCAGTAAATTGTAGAGAAAAATCGAGGGATTCTCGGCCTTCTCCTGATTAATTTGTATATTAAAGGGTATGAATTGGAAGAGTCGGAGAGCGAGAGACATATGAAAAGATTGCAGTGGCAAATTCATCAGCCAATTAAAACAAACCAACAAAGCAGGGGGTGACAAAGATAAAGCAAACACAAGGAAAAGGAAAAGATTGGATGTGAACTGTTCGATAATGGAAGAATGGTGAGTCCATGAAGGAAGAATGGCAGTAGCAAAAAGAAAATAAAGTTATAGAGAATAAAACAGAATAATGTGGAATGAGTCATGAAAACAAACGATTATGAAAGAAAAAATAAATAAACATGCAAGTGAGAAACTATACATGGAAAAGGTTCACCAGCAGTGCAAAACAAATTGTGAATGAGACAAGGTCGTAATGATAATATAAAAATATAGAAGAAACACGTATAAATGTTAGCAATTGCACTTAAGAAAAAGCAGCCAACAACAGTGAAACTAATTTAAAGCAAATGCACAAAGGAAAACTGCAATCACAACAGAAACAAGTCGAAAGCACAAATATCAAAAAACATGCAATGGGGAGAAAACACTGGACAAGTAATACAAACATGAGCATCTAATGAAATCTAGTGGAGGTTCAGTGTGTTTTGCCCACATATGTTGAACAGCAAGACAAATAGGAAACACTAAAATCAAATTATTCTTTAAACACATGAAAACATAAGGTACAGCAGGGTTAGAAAATTAATAGTGTAAAATGCATGGTGGAACAAATATTCTTTTTAAAATAAAAGGCATTTACCTTTGTTACAATCATCTATTCTTGGAAATAAATGTTCTCACCAGAGGAAGCAAAGCAAGTAACTCTACCCTTCAAGGTGAAAATTACTTGTAATCTCATCTTCAGAGTTGCATACATGCTCTTCTGGAATATTGTCTCACTGTTCAATTCTTGAACAATCTTACTGGGTTTCAAGTTATCTTGTACATCACTCAGGAATGTTACTGTGTTTGGAGAGATGAAGTGTCAATAGCTGATTGAAACCATGTCAAAAAAGATCTTGTGCACATGTTGCAGGTAACCATTACCAGATGATATTCTAGATGCTCTTTTGTCAAAGATCTCTTGGGATCAATGACTGTGGTTGCTGGTTAATGGTTCTGAATTGGGTGCCACATGTTCTTTTGAAAGCAACCTCTTCAGACTACGATTATAGTTTGTCACATTATTCGTCCTTGGGGTGTTCAAAATTTGGTTGTGTATTTCTAAATTTTCAAGTTTATTTAATCAACTTCCTTTCTGTTTTACATCTACCAGCATTTTCCATATTGCTAGTAGCTAAGAGTTGCTCATTTATTCACATTATTTCCAATACAACATTGGGATCTGTCTCCAGTGCCAGGAATTTAATCAGCAGGCAATGTTGTGGTACATTCTTTGCTGCATTGACAGCACAATAATATTAGCTCGCCTTCAAAATCGTAAAGTTGAATGGACTTACTTTTGACTGTTGATATAAACTCCAAAAGAGTCAATCTGCATGAGCCAGCAATACTTGTATTTGGTTAGAGTAGTTCCCCTTGTGTAGGGACAACTTCGCTGGTAGGCTGATGAAAGATTTCATTTCTTTCTTTATGTGCAAGATTGATTCAAGTACGTGAAATTAGATTAGCATTTTCAAGCATCGGTGATGCCCGTAGAGCATGAATTGATGAACAAAGGCTGAAGTAGCACAATGAAAGTGACGGTGAATTTCACTATGTCTGCCTTCACTGAGAAGAGCTCCTGTATGGGAACTGCTCCACAATTACCAACCCCCTATTCATCCAATTGTTTTTTCTACTGCCTAATGTATGTTCTAACTCTGTAGCCCTTAATAATCTCACAGTTCGGGTTCGTGTGGGTCCCACAGGTTAAGAACCAGACCAAAGTGCAGGTACAAAGCACACGTTTATTTCAGGGATGGAATTGAGACAACAGAGTCGATACGTCAAGCAAACTTCTACACATACACTACAATACGCAGGGTGTAGGTATACACTTTCGGATGACGAGGGGGAAACTGACAGAAACTGGGGAAGTTACAAGAGCATACACATTGAACAATCAGATCAAGGTGATGTTACGTGCCCCCACCCCTTGACCGGTACCGACACAGCTCTGCTACCTAGCCTCGAGACTCACCCCAACCCAGTGTGGAAGGTCATACTTACATGCCACGAGGAGTCCAAAGAGGCAGAACAAAGGGGCACCTGGTCCTTTATAGTTCTGGGGGCAAAGCTGGTGGGCCAATCGTAAGGGTCAGAGTGGGCCCCGTTGGTTGCTGTGGCCAATGGTTCAAAGTCAAGTTCTGGTGCTTAGCAGGGGTGAACTGAGGTGATTCTCCTGGGCCAATTGGGTGAAGGTCAGGGCTGAGTCTGGGCGGGCTGCCTGGACTGCAGCACCTGGTGGTTTAGGTGGGCCAATCGTAAGGGTCACCTTGATGGCTTGGGGTGAATCTTTGACCTTAATTGGCAGGTAGTGTGTCCTCCAAACAGGAGCGCAGCAGCGCCATTCTGTGGTGGATGCTGCCTCTCCATTACAATCTACCAATTGCAGATCTACTTTCTACTTCTTGAGCATCTTTATGCTGGAACCTCAATAGCATCATTCAACCTCAGGAGCATCTTAACATACAGAGGAAATAACCACAGCTTGCACCTCGAGCTTTCAAATGTACCCAGCATATTCACAATCTGGCATTAGTATCAATCTTCTTAAGAGAACCCTGTACTTCCCTCACACTAGATCATTGTCCTGCTATTCCCACATCCAGCAACATCACATCCATTTTGCCAATGGAGAGTTGTGGTTTCTCCACGTTAATGCACACGGAAGCAAATAAAAATGTTACAGCTATCAAAAGAACATCCTTTATTAAAAGTAGAAAGTCACAACTATCAAAAAGTGAGTGATCAGAATGTGAGTGCAGGTCTGATACAATAAATCAAAACCAACCATATGGTAGCCTAAGCAGTTGAAAATTAAAATGAAACATACTGGTAAAGTGGAGAAATTCTTGACAATGTTAGCAAAGCCTCTAAAATAGGACTAGGACACAAGAACTCCATTAAATGAAACTTTATGTGTATCAGGTAAAGCCAAACTACTGTCAAAAAGAAAATAAATAAAATGCTATTTTTAATTTCAGATATCCCTCATGACTATAGCTACAAGAGGTGCATCCAGCTGCAGCTCCTGGGAGACTGTGTTAGGAAGCTGGAGTTGGATGAACTCAGACTAGAAGCTGAGGCAGTGATAGAGAAGAGCTTCAGTGAGATAGTCGCCCCAAAGAGTCAGGGGACAGATAACTGGGTGACTGTTAGGAGTGGAAAAGGAAATAGGGAGATAGTGCAGAGCACCACTGTGGCCATTTCTCTCAACAATAAATATACTGTTTTGGATACTGCCGGGGTGGTGGGGGCAGGGGGTGGTGGAAACAAACTACTTGGATCCAGTCGTGGTGGTTATGTCTCTGGCATAGGAATTTGGGACTCATTGGTTAGGAAAGCAGATAGGAGGTTTGGTGGGAGAGATCAAGACTCCCAGATGGTATGCTGCCTCCCATGTGCTAGGGTCAGGGATGTCTCTGATTGAGTTCATAGCATTCTGAAGGGGAAGGGTGAGCAGCCCTTCTATGTGGGGACCAATGGGGATGAGGTCCTGAAGAGGGAGTATATGGAATCAGGAAAGTTAAAAAGCAGGACCTCGAGGGTGGTAATCTCAGGAATCCTGTCTGTGCCATGCACTAGAGAGTAGAAACAGTAATTTATGGCAGATGAATGCATGGTTGAAGAGTTGGTGCAGGGGGCAACGGTTCAGATTTCTGGATCATTGGGATCTCTTCTGGGGAAGGTCTGACCTGCACAAAAAGGACAAGCTGTACCTGAACTGGAAAGGGAACCAATATCCTGGTAGGTAGGTTTGCTAAAGCTGTTGAGGAGGGTTTAAACTAGCTTGGCAGAGGGGTGGAAATCAGGATGTCAGTGCAGAGATTAGAGTAGAAGGACAAAAGCATGAAGCTATGCACTCTGAGTTGATGATGAAGGCCAGGCAGGGGACAAAACATAATGGTAGCCAGTTTTTTTTTGGGGGGGGGGAGGTTGGTTTGAAATGTGCCTATTTCATCATTAGGAGTATTAGGAATAAAGGGGATAAACTTAAAGCATGGATAAGTACGTAGAACTATGATGTTGTGGCCATTCCAGAAACTAGGCTGGAGGATGGGCAGGAATGCCTGTTGCAGGTACTGGGGTTTAGGTGTTTTAAAAGAATTGGATGGGAGGTAAGAGTGAAGTAGCATTACTGGTCAGGGATAGTATCACGTCTATAGAAAGGGAGGATGAGAGGGATTATCCAATGAGTCAGTGTGGGTGGAAGTCAGAAATAGGAAGGGAGCTATCACTGTGCTGAGAGTAGTCTACAGGCCCTCAAATAGCTCTCAGGACACTGAGGAGCAGATAAGCAGTCAGATCTTGGAATGGTGCAGGAAATACAGGGTTGTAGTTGTGGGTGATTTCAACTTCCCTAATATTGACTGGCACCTCCTGACTGGAAGAGGGATATATGAGGCTGAATTTGTCAGGTACATTCAAGAAGGATTCCTGACATAGTCTGTGGACCGGTCAACAAGAGAAGAGGCCACACTGGATCTAGTTCTGGGTAATAAACCTGGTCAAGTGGCAGACCTCTTGGTGGGAGCGCATTTTGGTGAGAGTAACCACAATTCCCTTAGCTTCAGCATAGCTATGGAAAAGGATAAAAACAAAGTAGGAAAGGGCAAGAACTAGAGAGAGTAAATTGGAAACAGATGTTCAAGGGTGAAAGCACAGAAGTAATGTGGAAGAAGTTTCGGGAGCACTTGTGCTGTATTCAGGATAGGTTTGTCCCACTGGGACAAGGAAAAGATGGTAGGAAATAGGCAACGAGTCAAGAAGAATGAGGAAACATATGTTTGATAGAGGAAGCAGGAATCGGGAAGAGCTCATGAAAAATATGGTTGTCAGGAAGGAGCTTAAGGACTTCGGAGAGCTCAAAGGGACCATGAGAAGGCTTTGGCATGTAGGATAAAGGAGAGCTCAAAGGCATTCTATGCGTATGTGAAGAAAAGAAGGATGTCGAGAATGAGGGTGAAGCCGCAAAAAGGATAAATGAGGTGAAATGTGCCTAGTGATGGAGGAGGTTGGGGAGGTCCTAAATTAATGCTTTGCTTCACAAAAGGACCTTGATTAGGCTGAGGTCAGAATAGAACACGCCTCTATGCTGAAAGTGTGGAGATTAAGGAAGAGGAAGTGTTGGATCTTCTTAGAAACATCAAGATATACCCCAGGTTGCTTTGGGAAGTGAGAGAAGAGATAGCTGGGGCAGGAGCAATGATATTTGAATCCTCTTTGGCCGCAGGGGAGGTGCGGAGGATTGAGAATGGCAGAAGTAGTCTCCTTGTTTAAAAAAGATAATAGGGAGAATCCTGGCTTTATGAAGGGAAGGTCATACTTCAAGAGCCTCATTGAGTGAGATAACAAAAGAAATTGATGAGGGTAGAGCAGTAGATGTGGACTACATGGATTTTAGCAAGGCATTTGACAAGGTCCCTCATGAGAGGCTCATCCAGAAAGTCATGAGGCACAGGATCAGTGGAACCTTGTCTGTGTTGATAAAAAATTGTTTTGTAGGAAGAAAGCAGAGAGTATTAATGGAAGGAAAGTATTCTCCGTGGAGGCCAGTGACTAGTAGAGTGCTGCAGGGATCTTTTCTGGGACCCCTTCTCTTTGTGATTTTTATAAATGACCCGGATGAAGAGGTGGAAGAATGTGACCCATCCTTTTGTCGATGACACAAAGGTTGGAGAAGTTGCGAATGGAGCAGAAGGTTGTCGAAGGTTAAAAGAGGATATAGACAGGATACAGATTTGCACAGAAATGTAGCAGATGGATTTCAATCTGTTCAAGTGAAGGACAAACCAGAAGTCTGAGTACAGGGTTAATGGTCACTTACTTAAAAGTGTGGAAGAACAAAGGGACTTTGGGGTTAAAATTCATACATCCCCCAAGATCGCCGCACAGATTGGTAGGATAGTTAATAAGGCATATGGGATGCTGGGCTTCATTAAAAGGGGGATTGAATTCAGGAGTAGAGAGATCATATGGCAACTCTACAAATCTCTGGTGAGAGTATTATGTTCAGTTCTGGTCACCTCATTATAGGAAGGATGTGGAAGCCATGGATGTTGCCTGAATTGGAAAACAAATTTTATGAGGCAAGTTTAGCAGAGCTAGGTCTTTTTTCTTTGGAGCATAGAAGGAAGAGAGGAGACTTGATAGAGGTCTACAAGATTATGAGAGGCATTGATAGGGTGAACAGCCAGCGCCTGTTACCCAGGGCAGGAATTACAAACTCCTCAGGATATATGCACGAGGTTAGGGGAGGCATCACAGGTAAGTTGTTTTGTTTTTACATTGAGAGTTGTGGGTGCCTGCAATGCCTTCCCAGTGATTGTGGTGGAGGCTGAAACATTTGAGGCATTTAAGAGACTCTTAGACAGGCACATGGATGGAAGAAAAATAAAAAGGTTACAGGATAGGGAGCATTAAGTACTTATTTTTCGGGATATATGTCAGCACAACATAGCAAGCCGAAGGGCCTGAACTGTGCTATAGCATTCTACGTTAGGAAGGGAAGTGTTTAATTAACGGGGCAACAGTGCAGAGGATTAGTATTTACAAGTTCCTGGGAGTCCACATATCAGGAGGATTTGCCCTGGAGGCAGCACATCCATGCACCATGAAGAAGCATACTAATCTCAAAGGAGATTTGAAATATTATTGTATATTCTAATATCGTGGAAAGTACGATTATTCTTTGGTTTAGAAACTCGTGCCCAGGAATGCAGAAGGCCGAAGAAGGTAACAAACCTAGCCATATCCATCACAGGTGTCAACCTTCAGTCCACTGAAAGCACCTAAGTAAGCCAGCGCCTCAAGGGGATTGCCACCATCATAAAGGACCTCCATCACCCTGGTCGCAACCCCTTCTTGCTTCTACCTTCAGGAAGGCACAGAAGCCTGACATCCAGCACTTCTTGGTTCTAGAAGAGTTTATATGCAACAGCTATCAGGCTCTTGAACTTCTCTGTAGTATGCTAGCCACGAACTACCACCACCAAGAAAAAAAAATCAGTTGGCACTATTGAAACATCACTTTTTTATTGCATTAACTATAAATATTTATTTACATTTTTGTTTTTTTTAAAACCTTTTTCTGTTGCATTTATGGCAATTTAAAATTTTACCATTTTTACATCTTACACACCTGTTTGGATGCAGCAAGAAAAAAAAAAATTGGTGCATCTGTACAATGTACATGACAAACTTGCTTTGAACACTGAATTTAAATGATTAAATATTGGAATGTGGAAGCTGAAAACCTACAACTACTTATTTAAAAATAAAATTTGGATGATGGACAAGTTTCAAAATTGCTGTCCATTATTGCAATAAATACTGAATTGGTTTCTAATCCAAATGTTACATTTAGCAATATTAATTTTGTTAGAAGCAGCAATGACAAAGGTAGCAAAATCAAGTCAAGATGCTCCTTGACATTAATGAATTGGTCAGTCACTATTTCAGTTCTATCTACAGTGTCTATGGTGTTAAATTGAGATTGATCAACATCTTTGGAAGGAACACTCACAACCATGCAAAAATAACTCGTCAACAAAAACTGTTATACAAAAAAGATTTTTTGTTTCAGCAAGCATGAACAATTTGTCATACAATCTTCTTCCTTCACAAAATAGCTTTGGGATGTATGAATTGGAACAGAATAAAATGGCTTTATCCAGACAAAAAGGCACCACATCTCAAGACATTAGTCTCGGTTTATTCATTTGGGTTAACTACACACCACAAGTTACATTTTTGAGAGGATTGAAACAATAAACACTTTTGCATTGATTTTGTGTTCAAATTCAATTTATTCTAACCATGCAGCATTACATTTTTGAAAACATCTGTATCAACAGGTCTCTAGCATTAAGAGAAAAAAAAAAGCTTGAATCTCTGCAGGAAAATTCTTCCAAAGAGAATATATATCATGGAATGCAAATGAGTTTTTATTTACAAAGTTAAAAAATAGTCTGCACCTACTCACAAAATTGACATTGTCTCCGGACTTAAATCATATTATGTATTTCTCGGCCACTTCTTTGCAGGACTTTGAGAAAATAATGGTTTTTTTTCCCCTCTGAGCACCATGATGCTTCATGCCTAATTTAAAACTGCTGGACATACATCATTTTAATCTCGGAAGGAAATTACAATCGTGCATTTACATCAAAAGGCTTTTGTTAGTTAAAACGTTTTCAATTTAATCAGGTTACTCAAGTGTGCTGAAGTAGAATGAATAATAAATGAAGCCAATAAAAGAATGAAATTTGTTCTCATATACACAAGTACAACGTACAGACATTGATTTAAGAATGTTTGTGTGACAAATATCCATTTTCATCAGTGCAAATCAAACTCTATCAAGTTGTCATCTTAAATGCACCAATTAACATTTCCTAAAACAAATGGACAAAATATAGTCTATAGTCTAGTTGCACTGTTACACTGGCAGATTCAAATTGAAAACACAAGGAAATTAATTTTCAAAAAACTAGTTCAAAAAGACTTGTAAGGTTTGCTTTCGGATTATTATCCCTCATCTTAATTACATTATCTTTATATTAAAGCATTCCAAAACCAAGAATTATATTTTATCTAAATATTCTCTGCTGACAACACATGGATTGAATTGTGCAATTTTGATAACTATACTCCATACCTACAGTGCCCTCCATAATGTTTGGACAAAGACACTATTTTCCTTCATTAGCCCCTGTGCTTTATAGTTTTAAATTTGTAATCAAAGTGCACATTCCAGATTTTATTCAACGGTATTTGTATACATTTTGGTTTGACCACGTAGAAATTACAACACTTTTTATATATTTCCCCCATTTCAGGGCAGCATATTGTTTGGGACATTTGGCTTCACAGATGTCTGATTACTCAGGTATGTTTAATTTCTTTATTGATTCAGGTATAAGACAGCAAGCATGGCTTACTTCTCAGCTTTTGATCGCCTTTAGAGTCTGTAGTGGCCATTTTTCAACATGAGGACCAGAGTTTGTGCCAATGACAGTCAAAGAAGCCGTTATGAGGCTGAAATACAAGAATAAAACAGTACAAGACACCACTCAAATGTTAGAATTACCAAAATCAACTGTTTGGAACATCATTAAGAAGAAAGAACATACTGGTGATCTCAGTGATCACAAAGGGACTGGTAGGTCAAGGAAGACTGCTGGTGACAGAAGAATTCTCATCATAATGAAGAAAAATCCCCAAACACTGTCAGATCAGAAATACTCTTCAGAAGCCAGGCGTGGATGTGTTAATACAGAGGCTACACTGCAAGATGCACATTACTATTTAGCAGGATAGCCAGATTAATTTGCCAAAAAGTATTTGAAAGAAAAAGGTCTTATGGACAGATGAGACCAAGATTAACCTGTATCAGAGTGATGGCAAGAGCAAAGTGTGGATGAATAAAGGAACTGTTCAAGATCCAAAGTATTTCACCTCATCAGTGGTGGGTTGTTATAGCATAGGCACATGTGACTGCTACAGGTACTGGGAAACTTATCTTCATTAATTATGTAACTGCTGATGGCAGTAGCAAAATTAATTCTGAGGTGTTCTGAAACAACTTACCTGCTCAAGTTTGAGCAAATGCCTCCAAACTCATTGGACAGCACTTCATCCTACTGCAAGACAATGATTCCAAATGTGGTGCTAAAGCCAAAGGAGTTTTTCAAACCGAAAAACTGGAGAATTCTTGAATGGCCAAGACAGTCATCCAATCTAAATCCAAATGCTGAAAAGATAAACTTAAGGAGACAAGCCCCTGAAACAAGCAGGAGCAGAAGATGGCTGCAGTAGAGCCTGGCAGAGCACCACCAGAGAAGATACTCAGCACCATAGATTGCATGCAAGGGATATGCACAAACTACTAAACACGACCACTTTGATATACATACCATTGCTATGTCCCAAATATTATGGTGCCTTGAAATGAGGGACAAGGCGTAAGTACTGTAATTTCTGCATGGTCAAACCAAAATGTTCACAAAATACCCTTTCATAAAAGCTTTAATCATCTGAAATGTTTGATTACAAATTTAAAATGGTGGCAAATAAAGGAAAAAAAAAGTCTGTCCCAAATATGGAAGGCACTGTATCATTTCTTTACATTTTAGCGTTCATTTTACACTATCAGCAAACTTTCACGAAACTTGTGAAACAAGAAAGTCCGCAGACACTGTGAATTTGATCAATACAAAAAAATGCTGGAGAAAATCAAGAGGTCCTAAAACTGCATCATTCGATCCAGCTCCAACAGGGTCATCAAATTTTCAGGTGACACAACAGTAATTGGCCTCATCAGCAACAACAATGAGTCACATTGCAGAGAAGAAGTTGAATATCTCATGATATGATGCAAGAGTAACAACCCAAGTCTTAACATAGACAAGACGAAGGTGATCGTGGACTTCAGGAGGACCAGGAATGACCGCCTGGCACTGCACATCAACAACTCCGTAGTGGAGAGCACCAAGTTCTTTGGAATCCACTTAACAAGTGACCTATTGTGGACACACAACATATCCTCATTTGTCAGATTGATGGCACTTCCTGAGAAGACTGAAGCAGGCTACCAGCCACAATCATGTCAACCTACTACAGGAGCTCTATTAAGAGAATCCTAGCTGGTTGCATCACAGTGTGGTACGGTTGCTTCAGGGAATTGGATTGGAGGTCAATCCACAGGACCATAGAATGGCAGAGAGGATCACTGGGTCTTCCTTCACCCTCCCCACCCCAATCGACGTGATCTACTGGGTTCATTGTCTGAACAGAATGCGCAAAATCGTTGAGGACCTCTTCCACACTGCACACAGCATTTTTCAACTACTCCTGTTAGGAAAGAGGTACAGGAGCATCAAAGCCAGCAGCAACAGGTGAAAAACAGCTTCTTCCTGCAGGCAGTGAAAATGCTGAATGACTAAAGGAACTCCTCACACTAACTATTCAAGACCCCAATCTTAACGAAACAATATTTATTTTTATACGTGCATATTTGCCCTGCATATTTATTGCTTGTCTGTATGTATGTGTGCTATATCTGGTTGGGTGGCTGCAGGTTTTGCATCAAGGACAGGAGAACGCTCCTTTGTCCGGTTGTACTTGTGCAATCGGATGATCATAAATTGTCCCATCATTGCTACAGGTTGTGAATTCTGGACCTTAAGATGCTTTTTTTTAAACAAAAAGACCACAAATTACACATTGAGCACACAGACTTCCCACTGTTTGTTCAAATTACACTGCTGATTGATGGTACACTGACTGGCAAGATTATCTAGATTAGAGTGGGGTCAAATGGGAAGACCTCAGGCCCTAATGACAAATCTACTCTTCAAGACTCCATTAGTGATCACAGACAACTGGATAATTATCAACTAGAATTTGGGGATGCCACCTATCCAAACTTGCATGCACACTCAGTTAGCCAGTGATTTTGGCCATAAGGTATTTCCTAATTTACTTGTCCCATCATCCTAAAGGATGACAGTCCCCAAGGGATTGTCATCATCTGGTAATTCAATGACTGGACTGTGTAGCTGGACAGCAATTGGTTAAAGACCCTCACAAGTTCACTATGAAAAAAAATGAACAAAACGCCATTCCCTGGTAGCATGAAAACATCATTTTTTTGCCTTTCTTTAAATCAATCACGTGTGTAAGGTAAAACATCATGAGATGGGAATGTGTAAGGAGTTACCCTGTACAGGGCTGTAACAAGATGTGAATGCATCCTTGTACTTACAAGATAAGAGAGACATTGATGGATTGAGAGGCAGGAAGCTAGCAGGGAAAGGATAGCAACAGTTTTAGTCATTGGACAAGTAATGATATGATGATGTTCTAAGCATGTATCCAAGGGTATAAAAAATCACCATTTTGCTGATAACGGCAGAATGCATTCTCCGACTAACATGGTTAGTCGCAAGTGTTACAATCCGGTAATAAAGAACAAAGAACCCTGATTTCGACTCAGTCTGGTGTTTGTCTCACTCATTCATGAACAAAGCAGACCTAACACGTGCTGGGCAATGAGAAATTAGTTTTAATGATCGATAGACATTTTGGAAGTGGAAAATAACCTCTCATCTAAGTTTGTGTGAAAGCAGAATGATGCCTCTTAGGACTCTCTTCTGTCTGGCAACAGGAGGAAGCGATGCCAAATTTTATCGTTTGTTTTGTTCATGGAACACCTAATCATCATTCATACAGTGTGCTTAGTTAATTACCTAATTAAAGTTATTACTTTTGTCTGAAGTAGGTACATCTGTTGATCCTATAGTAGTTAAAGTGTTTGTAAAAGAGGCACTATCTTTCCTTTTTAAACCGGCAGCTTTCCATTGGAATATATGGAATGCACATGCATCCAAATCCACGCTTCCCGAAATAGACCATTATTGTAACTGAACATCCTACTTTTTATCCAAATCCATAATGATATACATTTTTATATATATACATCGCACCTTATCATCTTTCTTCTCCCTGATTCTGCAATGATGTTTGAAAACAGGTTACAATGCAACCTACTAGTCATATTTAATAATAATTAATTTGAACAACATCTGATTTCAATACCTCAAATCACATTGATTCAAGGATTCTTTACAATCTTCCAAGATTACACATTGCTAAAATCAAGACCAAAAATATCACGTATTCATACCATATTGTTTTTGATGTTCTCAGTATTTAAAAAAAACACGATTCATTTTAAATCAAACATTGTGGCAGGGCTTGAAGAAGGACAATAGTATTAACAGAGTAAAATGAGAAATAAATACTGTAGACATTAGACAAATCAATATATGTGATTATTCTTTAACTTTTAATTTAAATTCTTTTTAAAAAGCATTATTAGGCAAAATCTCATTAAATCTATCACACCTGTGACATCTCTGGAGAGTTCAGTACTTAATATTCTTACCCCTAGAGTTTTCTATTCATATTTTTAATGCATCTTCCACTAACATAATTGCATAATAACAGCTCAGCCACTTGTTTATTCAAGAGCATTTTGGTTTTCCTGAACTATTCAGGCAGAAAATATAAGAGGTAAATTTTTAAAAAAATGTTACAGTCTACTTCACAAGTCACATTTGTCAATTTCATATCTCCAGTATGCTATTTAAAAAAATTTTTTTTTCATTAACTCTTTTCTCACTGAATATTATGTAGCTATTATTTAGTTATTTCCCCCTTTAGAATTTCTAATGCTGCATGAAGGAGAATCTCCATAAACCTTTTCAAGAAAAATAAATGCAGAAAACAAGATGATTATATGATATTGCACAAACTAAAAAAACGAGAAGCAAAGAATTTATCTGAATTGCACTTCTGGAAAGAAATATTACATTAGGAAAGATTATATGGTGAAAGAGCTGAATATAGTGAGGATGGAGCAACAGGGCAGATGTGTACATATTTAAAGTTTATAACATACAAGGGACAAAGTCATTTAGGGTGACCTGGGCCCTCCACAATTTCTTTTAAACACATAAACTCTCCAACTCAACTATTTCAATGCCATATTTCCTTGATAAAACATATAAAGATTAAGTCTAATCTATCATTAGCTTTGTACAGTTCAATCTTGCTCAGCAAAGTGATAGGAAACAAATTAATAATATCACATGATAAATAAAAGCACGGTTTTATGACTATTAAAAGAAAATGATGGGAATTGAAATATCCTGTAGAGCATCAGTTTCCATTTTCACTCCTTCCTACACCTGCCTCCTGAACTTTTAAGGATAAAAGGGACAAAGGTCATTTTCAGGAAAATTCAAAAAATTAAACTGATTAAAACCAACCATTTGGCAGGGAATGCACCATATTTTTAAAAAAGTTTTTGCTTCCTGCATCATTTCTCTCATTCTTTGTTCTATAAAGCTAGATTGTCAAATGTGCAATGGGGCTTCAAAATCCAAGATTGGCTCTTGAATTAACAGAAGCATTTTTGTGGGCACACTTGCCACAATGAGTAACATAGGTTAAAGCAATACTGTCATGTTGAAGTGGAAATACATCTGCTAACCAGATTTCTAGCAAAATATTGCAGTAGTATTTTTTTTATTATTCAGATTATAAACAACTTTGCAATTTATTGTCCACATAATTTGTAACTTAAATTCTCTGGTACACTGTATAAAATATCCTAGTTCAAAATAATGCAAGAATTATATTTTTTTTGCCAATAAAACATTTTTGAACTTACCAGCCAAACTAACAGATCTATATTAGTAGCACCTTCACCACTTCCTTAACTCAGTGATAGCAATCCTAATTGAGGTAGGGGCTTGGGAGAAGTAACAATTCATTTTTAACTTCCCTGCCAAACTTGAGTATGTCCAGGTTTGTTTTCTTTGTCAGAGTTCTATTCGTTATGATTGACTTTAAAATTTCTCCTTGGGATGAGCAAAGGCTCCAGAGGGTTGTAAACTCGGCCAGCATGGTTATTAGTCTTCACTCCATTAAAGACATTTTTGAGACACACAACTCAAGAAAGCCCTCACTACCCAGTGACTGTTTGTCACTGTTACCATCAGGAAGGAGGTACATAGGGGCATGAGTTGGTTGAGCTCTCTGTGAAGAATACTAAATAAACAAGTCAAAACTTAAAAATCAAGATTTTCTTAATCAAAAATGAATAAAATTAGCATGAAGAAACCAAGACAGCCGAGAACAAAATTTGAAGAAGCTCCTATTCAACCAGGAACATCAGGTGCAAGTCTAAAAGGGAGCGGTGCAAAAATGATGGGACCAGCAGAACCAGGTAAAACTGGGGAGTCGGGTCAAGAATTGAGCATCCTCCTGGAAAAAATGGAGAATGTGAGTAACCGATTTAAGTGTTGAAACGTGATGAGATATATGACAGAGAAAATGACCGAAATAAAAGAGATTTTTTGAAGACTTGATGTAGAAAATGGGTTGAGCAGAGATTGAACTGATGAAAACGCATGGAAAAATTTGAGACTTTGTGGAAAAAAATAGTCAAAGAATGGGAATCGGATAAATAAGGACTGCTTTTCAAAACTGACCATATGAAGAACTTCTGTCGATGGAATAACGTCCGAATTATTGGACTGAAAGAAAGAATCGAGGGAAGAGACCTGGTGAACCTTTTTTCAAAAATGGATTCCACAAGTGTTGGGAGAAGATAAATTTGGAGAAAAACTGCATATCGAGAGAGCTCACCGAACACTCCAACCCAGAAGAACCGGCGACCAGTGAACAAGACCAGTTCTAGTGAGACTTTTAAGCTACAGAGAATGGGAGATAATTTTTGGAGCAACAGGTGAATAATGCTGAATAATTGCCTGCTGAGGTTGAGCACGAAAAGGTACTTTTTTTTTTAAAGACTTTAGCCTGACCTTGATTAAACAAAGAAAAGAATTTAAAGATGTAAAAAGACATCTATGTTCTAAAAACTTGAAATACTCAATGCTATATCCCACGACTTTGAGGGTCAAAATAATGGAAAGGAACTGGTGATTTTTCATGACCAAGAACAAGGTGGAAGACTTTCTGCAGTTTGTTTTTTGAAAAAAAAAAATTAAGGTTGCCAAGGGAGAAAATTGTGAAAATATTTATAATGGAATCCTGGCAGAGGTATTTGCTAGGGCTACTCAGGATCCTTTAAACTAGAATGGTTGGGGGGAGGGAACAAAATAGTACAGAGCAGTAAGGAGAAGGTTAGAATGCAAACAAAGAAAGTTTGTAGTAAGTATTTGAATATGGATGGGCAGGTGATAGAGAAGGGAAATGCTCTGGAAGAAGATGAAGGGCAATTGGCAGGAAAAGTAAATAATGTTGTTCTTAAAGATGAGGGAAAACAGGGATTAAAAATTGGGAAATCCCTGAAATTCATATATTTTAATGCCAGGAGTATTGTAAAAAAGGTGGATGAGCTGAAGGTGTGGATTGATACTTGGAAGTATGATGTGGTAGCGATTAGTGAGACATGGTTGCAGGAGGGATGTGACTGGCAACTGAATATCCCTGGGTTTCGTTGTTTTAGGTGTGATAGAGTCGGAGGGGCAAGAGGAGGTGGGGTTGCATTGCTTGTCAGGGAAAATATTACAACGGTGCCTAGGAAGGATAGATTAGAGGGCACATCCACGGAGGCTATTTGGGTGGAACTGAGGAGTAGGAAAGGAGAGGTTACACTTGTAGGGGTGTATTATAGACCACCCGGAGGGGACCGAGACCTAGAGGTGCAAATCTGTAGGGAGATAGTAGATATTTGTGATAAGCACAGGGTTGTAATTATGGGAGATTTTAATTTTCCACATATAGATTGGGAAACACATTCTGTGAAAGGACTGGATGGGTTAGAGTTTGTGAAATGTGTGCAAGATAGTTTTTTACAACAATATGTAGAGGTGCCGACCAGAGAAGGAGCAGTGTTAGATCTACTGTTGGCAAATGGGATGGGTCAAGTGACGGAGGTTAGTGTTGGTGAGCACTTCGGGTCCAGTGATCATAATGCCATCAGCTTCAATGTCATTATGGAAAGAGAGAAATCAGGGCCAAGGATTGAGGTTTTTGATTGGGGAAAAGCTAGATTTGAGGAGATGCGAAAGGACTTGCAGGGTGTGCATTGGGACAATTTGTTTTATGGGCAGGATGTAGTAGAGAGATGGAAGTCTTTTAAAGATCAGATTTTGAGAGTGCAAAAGCTTTATGTTCCTGTTAGGTTAAAAGGAGGGGCAAAAGGTTGGAGAGAGCCGTGGTTTTCAAGGAATATTGGAAACTTGGTTCGAAGAAAAAGGGAGGCGTACATTAGATATAAGAAGCATGGAGTTAAGGAGATGTTTGAAAGATACATTGAATGTAAGAGGAATCTTAAGAGAGGAATTAGGAAAGCTAAAAGAAGGTATGAGAAAACTATGGCAAGCAGGGTGAAAACTAATCCAAAAGAGTTCTACAAATATGTTAATGGTAAGAGGAAAGCTAGAGACAAAATTGGTCCCTTAGAAAATCAGAGTGGAAAACTGTGTGTGGAGCCTAGAGAAATGGGGGAGATATTGAACAGTTTCTTTTCTTCGGTATTCACTAAGGAGAAGGATATTGGGAGATGTGGGATAAAAAAAGCAAATTGGGTAAATATGGGGAATATAGAGATTACAAAAGGTGTAGTTTTAAGGCTTTTGAAGAATATAAAGGTGGATGTCTCCGGGACCAGACGGGATCTTCCCCAGGACATTGAGAGAAGTGAAGGAGGAAATAGCAGAGGCTCTGGCGGTAATTTTCCAAATGTCATTAGATATGGGGATAGTGCCGGAGGATTGGCGCATTGCGCATGTGGTTCCGTTATTTAAAAAGGGTTCAAGGAGGAAGCCTGGCAACTATCGGCCTGTAAGTTTGACGTCTGTGGTAGGTAAATTAATGGAGAAAATTCTTAGAGATAGTACTTATAAACATCTGGATAGACAGGGTCTGATCAGGAGCACTCAACATGGATTTGTGGGAGGAAGGTCATGTTTGACCAATCTGATTGAATTTTTTGAAGAGGTGACTAGGAATGTGGATGAGGGTAGCGCAGTGGATGTTGTCTATATGGACTTCAGTAAGGCCTTCGATAAGGTACCACATGGAAGGTTAGTTAGGAAGGTGCAGTCTTTAGGTATAAATTTTAAGATAGTCAAATGGATTGAACATTGGCTGAATGGGAGAGGCCAGAGAGTGGTAGTGGATAATTGTCTGTCAGGTTGGAGGCCGGTGACCAGTGGTGTGCCTCAAGGATCTGTATAGGGCCCATTGTTGTTCGTTATATACATTAATGATCAAGATAGGTGGAATAGTGGATAATGAAGAAGGTTTTCAAGGATTGCAGAGGGATTTGGGCTGCTTAGAAAAGTGGGCTGAAAAATGGCAGATGGAATTTAATGCTGATAAGTGTGAGGTGCTTCATTTTGGTAAGAAGAATCAGAATAGGACATACGTGGTAAATGGGAGAGCATTGAGGAATACAGAAGAGCAGAAAGATTTAGGAGTAACGGTACATCGTTCCCTGAAGGTAGAAACTCACGTGAATAGGGTGGTGAAGAAGGCTTTTAGTATGCTGGCCTTTATCAATCATTGCATGGAATATAGGAGTTGGGAGGTGATGTTGAGATTGTATAAGACGTTGGTGCGGCCTAATTTGGAGTTCTGTGTGCAGTTCTGGTCGCCTAATTATAGGAAGGATATAAACAGAGTGGAGAGAATGCAGAGAAGGTTTACCAGAATGTTGCCTGGGTTTAAGCATCTGGAGTATGGGGAGAGATTGGACAGATTGGATCTTTATTCTTTGGAGCATAGAAGGTTGAGAGGGGATTTGATAGAAGTATTTAAGATTATGAAAGGGATAGACAGAATGGATGTGGATAGACTATTTCCGTTGAGGAGGAAAGATTAAAACAAGAGGACATGAGTTAAGAATTAAGGGGAAGAGGTTTAGAGGTAACATGAGGGGGAACTTCTTTACTCAGAGAGTGGTAGCTGTGTGAAATCATCTTCCGGGAGAAATAGTGGCGGCGGAGTCAATTGTATTATTTAAGAAAAGGTTGGACAGGTATATGGATGAGAAGAAGATGGAGGGTTATGGGCATTGTGCAGGGAGGTGGGACTAGAAAGGGGTGTTTGGTTCGGTGTGGATTAGAAGGGCCTAATGGCCTGTTTCCGTGCTGTAATTGTTATGTTATGTTATGTTATGTTAACTAAGTAAAAATAGTAAAAGTTGTGTTTTTTAAAAATTTTCGTTAAACATTTTTGTATTTATTGTTTAAAAGTGTTTAGAAATGCTTATGGAGCTCAGTGAAGGGGTAAAAAATCTGGGAAATGTGGTAGCAGTCTAAGGGGGAGAATGGAGACTGGAAAGGAGTAGTAAAAAAAGGTGACACTAAAGGGAGGGATTCTTCTTCCTCGAGAGATTCCGTGGCCTTTCTTCACAGGTTTTCGGAGCTCTACGTAAATCTCACCATCAGGCTGGGATATTGTGTGTTTTTCATAAAGGGGAAGAATCACTATTATTTAAAGAGTCAAAGAGATTTTACTGTTAAAAATATTGTTTTAAAGGAATATGGATAGAACATTAAAATTTATTAACAGGATTAATGGGGAAGTGAAGAGAAAACGGGTCTTGGCATATCTAAAAAAAAAAATTAAAGGCAGATATAGTCTTTTTACGAGAAACACATCTTACCAAACTGGAACATGCAAGTAATATCCTCTTCATTTGGATCGAAAGCAAGAGGTGTAGCAATTTTAATTAATAAAAGTATACCAATACTAATGAAGAAACTTTAACTGATCAAGCTGGAAGATTTGTAATGGCATACTACAAAATTTATGCAGAATCAAGGATGATTTCAAACATTTATGCCCCAAATTACGATGATAAAGTCTTTATGAAGGATATCTTTTTTAAAAACTGCAGGGGGAAGACAAAATATATTGATTGGTGGAGATTTCAATTTTTGATTAGATCCAATCATGAACAAGAACAATAACAAGGGTGAAAGCTGCAAAAACTATATTATCATTTATGAAGAATTTAAATTTAATTGATATTTGGAGGAGGCTCAATCCATTAGAAAGAGACGACTCATTCTACTCAAGGGTACATGATTCACATACAAGGATTGGCTTATTTTTAATGTCTGCCCAGTTACAAAATAGAGTGGTAAAAATGGAGTATTTGGCAAGACTTTTATCAGACCATTTGCCATTAACGTTAACTATTACGATAATGGAAAAACAAGAAAGTATGTACATTTGGCACCTGAATGCTACATTATTAAAGAGGAAGGATTTTTGTGAATTTATTAAGAGACAGATATATTCTGTGAAAACAATCTTCCTTCCACTGACAACAGTTTTTCTAATATGGGATACACTTAAAGCTTATTTGAGGAGACAAATTATTTCATATACAGTGAAACCTCAATAGAATGCAATTCATTAATCCGCAAAATCGTTTATAGCGCGGGTGTCTGTAGAACCCAAACATTGATTCAGGAGGCCAGGCTAACAGTGGCCAACAGCCACAAACTCAAAAATGGTCTCTTGTGACTCATTTACAAGGTGTGGATGTTAATATGTGGAGTTTAAAGGTCTTTAAAAGCACAAAGAGAATTCTTTAGAGGTACAGGGACTGCCTAAAGAAATCTCTTGGTGCCTGCCACATTGACCACCGCCAGTGGGCTGATATCGCCTCAAACCGTGCATCTTGGCGCCTCACAGTTCGGCGGGCAGCAACCTCCTTTGAAGAAGACCGCAGAGCCCACCTCACTGTCAAAAGACAAAGGAGGAAAAACCCAACACCCAACCCCAACCAACCAATTTTCCCTTGCAACCGCTGCAACCGTGCCTGCCTGTCTTGCATCGGACTTGTCAGCCACAAACGAGCCTGCAGCTGACGTGGACATTACCCCTCCATAAATCTTCATCCGCGAAGCCAAGCCAAAGAAAAAGAAAGGTCTTATTATAGGGTTTGAATCACAGTATTCTGTTTTCATGCTTCCTGAATCATGACATATGTGTTCCACGACTCAGCTATAACATGGTATGAAATCTTGGACCCCAACTACTGCATTCTAATGAGGTTTTACTATTCTAAAAATCTTAAGAGAGAACATGTGAGAGATTTTGAAGGTATAGAGAAGGATATAACAAAATTGAAAAAAGAATATTAGATATCAGGAACACAAGAAAAATATAGAATAATAGAGAACAAAAAAAGGTTACAGTATAATACATTACAACAAATAGAAGGAAAAAAAAATATTAAAAATTAAACAAAAATACGATGAGCTAGGAGAATGGACATACAAAGTGTTATCTTGGCAGGTTAAAGCAGAGGAGTCATCCAGAATGATAAATGCAATAGAAACAGAAGCTTATACAATAACATATAATCAAAAACAAATAAATAATACAATTTTGCCAATGCTATATGAAACTATATAAATCAGATTTAGTAGGAGATGAAAACGAGATGGAAGGATTTTTAAATATTGTTGAACTTCCTTCACTAGAAAAGAGAGAAAAAGATTATTTAGATGCACCTTTTATAAAGTTAGAAATAGAGAAAGCTCTGGTACTTTACAAGCTAATAAATTGCCGGGGGAAGATGGGTTTCCTCCTGATTTCTATAGACAATTTAATGATTTGTTGATGCCTCTTTTAATGGATGTATTAGGCCAGGCGGTGGAGACTCAAACTTTTCTGGAAACTTTTTCAACTGCTATAATTATAGAAAGGTAGAGATCCATTAAAAATCTCATCATACAAACCAATATCACTTCTGAATGAAAACTATAAAATTCTACCAAAGGCACTAGTCAACAGACTGAGTGAGTATTTACCACAATTAATATATCCAGATCAAGTAGGATTTGTTAAAGGAAGACATTTTTTAAATAGTTTCGGTTGATTATTCAATATAATGCATATGGAAAAATCAAGGTTGAATACAAACATAATTATTTCTTTAGATGCAGAAAAGGCATTTAACCAACTAGAATGATCTTTCTTATATAAAACATTGGAATAATTTGGTGTAGGTAGAAAATTTATAAATTGGATAAATTATCATAAGCCACAAGCTAAAGTTATAACTAATAACCAAATGTCATCTATTTTTCCCATGAGTAGATCGATAGGGATGTCCCCTATCACCACCATTATTCATCCTAGCTATTAAACCTCCAGCGGAGATTATAAGAGATACAGATATCAAGGGTTTCAAGGTTGGACAGGAAGAACATAAAATTAGTTTATTAGCTGATGACGTGCTATTATATATGTTTTACCCAGCTGAATCACTGATAAGATTACAAAACAATATTAGAAAAGTATAGAATATCAGGATATAAAATAAATATGGATAAAAATGAGATAATGTCATTGCAGAAATGATTATGAAAGATATCAAAAAGAGTAGATTTAAATGGAAGATGGAAGTAAATACTTGGGAATAATGATAGATAATAACTTACAGAATTTATACAAGCTTAATTATATCCCTCTATTAGAAAAAAATTTACAGAAATGGAAAGAATTGCCGATTACATCAATTGTATAAAAATGAAGATAATACCAAGATTACAATTATTGCCTATTGTACTAACTAAAAGTTTCTTAAAATTATTGGATTGTACCGTCCTGCGCACGGATATGTGGTCTGGCCCACAAAATGGCTGATGAACACGGCAACCGTGCAGACCTGGGGGGGGGGGGGGGTCGGCCCAGGTGACCTCCCACACGGCATGAAGATGGGGATCTGTGGTGAGAATGCTGGCCAATCCCAGGCCAGTACTCTGATGATGCGGGGGCCTGACATCTGCGACTGGGGCCCATATAAATGTAACAGCCAGTGCACTAAAACCAGTCTCAACTTCAAGGCTTGGTGGGTGTGCCGTTCTTCTCCACGCCCGCATAGTGTAAACGCTACACTGGCAACCCCAACAGGTCCAAACGGCAGTTGGAACCAAATATGATGGAGCAGACAGAGCCAGTGACCATCCACGTGGTCTCACTCAGGCTCCCAAAGCTTTGGGTGTTGCAGCCACACGTGTGGTTCGAGCAGGCTGAAGCTCATTTCCAGCTTTTACACATGAGCGCCGGCAAAACCTGCTACTTCTATGCTGTGAGCACTCTCGATCAAGACACAGACTCACAACAGCAGCCTCCAGAGAAAGGCAAATATGAGGCCCTCAAAGAGCTATTAACCCGTAATTTCAGGCCCTTCCGGCACAAGCGTGCCACCCAATTGCTGCATATGATGGATTGGGAGATAGGGCCCATCCGCCCTAATGTACGAGATGCTCACTTTGACTGAGGGCCACATGCCTTGCCTGCTCTTTGAGCGGATCTTTCTGGAGCATCTGCCTGAGGATATCCGACTCTTGCTCATGAGCGAGGCCTTCACGGATCCTCAGTGGGTTGCGTCCCAGACAGACATGCTTTGGAGAGCGAAGAAGGACACCGGTGCCGTCGTAGACCACATCAGCAAGCCCCACGAACAACTGCCTGCGAGACCAAGATGAGTAGAGAGGCAAGTTAATACCCCGGGACTGTTACTATCATCAACAAAGGTGTGTGGAGGCCTGTCGATGCTGTTCACCCTGCAGGTTTCCAGGAAATGCCATAGCCAACCATTGTTGATGGCTGCAGCGAGTGGCCCACGTGATAGCCTCCTCTATGTTTGGGACTCATTGTTGAGCAGGCATTTCGTGGTCTACACTGGTGCCAAGATACGCATCCCACAGGCCTTCACACCTGCAATGGGAAGCAGGGTTCAGCACTGAGGGCAGCCAACAGCTCCTCCATTCGGACTTTTGGTTCCCGTACCATTACCCTTTGGTTTGCCACCGCCGCTTTACATGGACCTTCACCCTCGCGGCAGTTGCACAAACCGCTCCTGGGGACCAACTGCTTCATGCTTACTGCCTGCTTGTCAACCTCAAGGGATGGTGCTTGGTGCAGGCACTACCTCTGGAGGAACCTACCCTTCTATAGCATTGACTCTTATAACACTTTCACACAATGAATTCACCCGCATCCTGGCAGAGTTCCCCTCGATAGTGGTGCTACAGTTTTCCGCAGCCGAGCCAAAGCCCAGAGTGAGGCACCACATTCTGACCGAGAGCCCCCCCCCCTCCCCACCCTGTTCCACGCCAGGGCACACTGACCCACTCCTGAAAAGCTCAGCCTTAAGAAAATGGAGGAACTGGGGATTGTGCGACACTCCTACAGTCCCTTGGGCCTGCACATGGTGCCAAAAACAGTGGGGAGGTGGGAGGTGGAGGCCACCACGCCCGACAGATATCCTGTGCCCCACATCCAAGACTTGGTCACCAATCTGCAAGGGGCACAGGTGTTTTCCAAGGTGGACCTGATCCGGGGGTACCTCCAAATTCCAGTTCACTCCCAGGACGTCCCCAAGACCTCGATTATAACCCCCTTTGGTTTGTTTGAATTCTTCCACATGCCCTTCGTTCTAAAGAATGCAGTACAAACTTTCCAGCAGCTGATGGACGTACTGTGCTGGGATCTCCCATTTGCGTTCATCTATTTGGACAATATCCTAGTCACAGCCGCAAAGACCACGCCACCCACCTGACACAAGTGTGCACCCAAATGAGTGAGTTCGGGCTGACAATTCACCCTGCAAAGGGCCAATTTGGTCTGGACACTAATGACTTCCTTGGGCACAGGATAAACAGACACAGGGCTACACTCCTGCCCGAGAAGGTCAAGGCGATCTGGCATTTCGTCAAGTCACACACAGTAAAAGGGTTACAGGAATTCACCAGTATGATAAACGTTTATCACATGTTCATACAGGCAGTGGCATGCATCATGCACCCCTCTTCACACTGACCGTGGGCAAGTCAAAGGGCATTACCTGTGATGATGAGTCTTTAAGGGCATTTCAGAATGCCAAAGATGCGCTGACCAACACCACCCTCCTGATCCACCTCAGACTGGAGAAACCTACTGCTCTGTCATTCAATGCCTCCAGCACAGTGGAGGAGTACTGGAACAGCACGTAGAAAGCCAGTGGCAACCCCTGGCCATTTTCAGCAGGCACTTCTGCCCCCCAGAACTCAAATACAGCGCTTTCAAACGAGAAGAGTTGGTGCTATACTTACTGGTAAGACATTTCCATTATATTTTGTGTGGTCGACAATTCAAGATCTTCGCCCGTAGCAGTCAGCCTGGTCTTGTCATGCTTAACAAACCTTATAGAGTTTTTTGAGGTGGTTACAAAAAAATATTGATGAAGGGAAGGCTGTGGATGTGGTCTATTTAGACTTTAGTAAAGCTTTTGACTACAAAAAATATTGATGAAGGGAAGGCTGTGGATGTTGTCTATTTGGACTTTAGTAAAGCTTTTGACAGAGTTCCCCACAGGAGGTTAGGAAAAAAGGTGGAGGCATTAGGTATAAATGAGGAGGTAATGAAATGGATTCATCAATGGTTGGATTGGAGATGTCAGAGAGTAGTGGTAGAAAATTGTTTGTCCAATTGGAGGCCGGTGACTAAATGACTAGTGGAGTTCCTCAGGGATCGGTCCTGGGTCCACTATTGTTTGTTATTATATATTAACGATCTGGAAGAAGGGGTAGAGAATTGGATAAGTAAGTTTGCAGATGATACAAAGATTGGTGGTATTGTGGTCAGTGAGGAAGATTATCGTAGCTTAAAAAGAGATATAGGAAAGCTCGAGGAGTGGGCTGAGAAATGGCTGATGGAATTTAATACGGATAAGTATGAAGTATTGCATTTTGGAAAGGCAAATCTAAATAGGGGTCATATACATTGAATGGTAGACAATTGAGGAGTGCAGAGCAACAAAGGGATTTAGGAGTTATGGTAAATAGTACCCTCAAAGTTGATACTCAGGTAGATGGAGTGGTGAAGAAGGCATTTGGAACGTTGGCTTTCATAAATCGGAGTATTGAATTCAAGAGTTGGGATGTTATGATGAAATTGTACAAAGCATTGGTAAGGCCAAATTTGGAATACTGTGTGCAGTTTTGGTCACCAAATTATAGGAAGAATATAAACAAAATAGAGAGAGTGCAGAGAATGTTGACAGGATGTCAGGGTTTGAGTTATAGAGAAAGGTTGAGCAGCCTGGAACTTTTTTCTCTGGAGCAGAGAAGATTGAGGGGGGATTTTATGGAGGTGTTCAAGATTTTAAAAGGGACAGAGAGAGTCAACGTGGATAGGCTTTTTCAATTAAGAGTGGGGGATATTCAAACCAGAGGCCATGGTTTGAGATTGAAGGGGGAAAATTATAAGGGGAACATGAGGGGAAATTTCTTCACGCAAAGGGTGGTTGGGATGTGGAATAAGCTTCCGGCGGAGGTGGTTGAAGCAGGGACGTTATTTACATTTAAGGAAAGACTGGATAATTACATGGAGGGGAGAGGATTGGAGGGGTATGGACCGGGTGCTGGTCAGTGGGACTAGGAGGGTGGGGATTTGTTCCGGCATGGTCTAGTAGGGCCAAATTGGCCTGTTCTGTGCTGTACATGGTTATAAGCCTTCTCCTTCCATAAAGTATCGGACCCATGGTCAGCCTGACAACAGAGACACCTGTCCTACGTATCTGAATTTACCATGGACATATAGCACATTGCAGGGAAAAGCAACATGGTAGCAGACACTCTGTCACACCCAGTGATCAAGTCAGTACATGCCTTGTCCCAGGGAGTCGAGAACGTAGCTCTCACCAAAACGCAGAAGCAGGACCCTGAGATCCCCACGCATAGGACAGGTATCTCCAATCTCAGGGTGGAAGATGTCCTCATCGGCCCAGGTAACCTGTCACTATTGTGCGACGTCTCGACCAGCACCTCATCATTCCGGCCCATTGGAGGCACCAGGTTTTCGATGCCATCTACAACCTGGCGCATCCCGCAATCCAAGCCACAGTCAAGAAAGTTTATTTGGCACGTCCTCTGTAAGTAGGTCAGCCAGTGGGCCAAAACCTGCACGATCTGCCAGTCCTACAAAGTGCAGATTCACAAGAGGGCGCCCATAAATACCTGTGAACCAGCACGATGCAGGTTCAGCTATGCATATATTGACACAGTGAGGCCGTTACCAGTTTCCCATGGGGTGAGATACCCCTTGACCATGGTTGACCACTGCCTGAGGCATTCCAGCTGGTTGTTACCACCACAGAAACCTGTGCCAGGGCATTCATCGACACATGGGTGTCCAAATTTAGGGTCCCAGAACACCTAACCTCAGACAGGATGCCACAATTTACCTCTGGGCAGCACTGGCTAATTTCCTGGGGACACCACTCCATCACACCATGGTGCATCACACTCAGGCCAATGGGTCCTTGAGAACTTGCGGCTAAAACTGGGGTCTCTGGTCCCACGGTGAAAACAGGGGTCCCTGGTTCTGCGGCAATTCCAACCACATGGCCAGCCCAAACATAAAGTCCCCAGGTACTTACAGACTTGTCAGTACATGTTTGTTTGAAGGAGCGTACACTGCCCACCCCTATACAATGACTCTACAGGGTCATCAAGGACAATGGCTGCACTTTTTTCCTCAACGACAGTGATAAGAAGAAGACTTTTACCGTTGACTGACTGAAACCGGCACATCTGAACTCTAACAAGCGGGTCTCCGTTCCTCACCGACAAGGAGCAGATCCCCCCCCCCCAAGCAAGTGGACAATGGCCCTATTGTCGGTTCTGGGGGCAGGGATCGTGTAGCGGCCCTAACCCCAGCCCACAAAATGGTCAATGAACGCGGAAACTGCGCGGACTTGGTGGCGACACTGGCTGTCGTCCCTGGCGACCTCCTGCACAGCGGGAAGATGGGGAACTGTGGCCTGAATGCTGGCCAATCCCAGGCTGGTACACTGATGGCACGGGGCCCTGATGTCAGCGTCTGGGGCCTATATAAGCGCTACTGCCAGTGCAATAAACCAGTCTCGACTTCAAAGCTCACATAGTGCGAACGGTACAACATAATTGTATATGACAATTCTTATAGAATAACAAAGTACCAAAAATTGCACTGCAAAAGTTAACATGGAACTATCAATTAGGAGGACTTAGAGATCCAGACTTTAAGAAACATTATATATCAGCACAAGCAAGATTTCTATCATCTTTCTTTGAAGAAAACAGGCCCCCTTCGTGGATTCAAATGGGACTGAATTCAATAAAAGAGGAGACAATGAAGGGCTTTATTTATAAGTGTGTAGTGTCTACTATGGCAGCACTACAGAATAAAGAGACATCCACCCAGAGTGAGAGTGAATCAGTAAAGTGATTTCATTGTTTGAATTCACCACGATGCGCAAAGAGAATGCCTACTTCCAGTGACATGTGCACCAGCTTCCAGAAATGACGACAGCGTGTCCACACGTGACGTTATCCACGGGCTTCTCCTCGGTGGTGAAGGGGGGCCCATGCTATCGTGGGTCGGCCGACTGGTGCAGCGATTCAGCATGTCTCACCGCGTGGTCGCTCGGCCCACTACAAGTGGAATGTTAAGTCAGTAACAAAAAAAATGGATAATCCTATATTAATACACATGATTAGAATATGGCAAGAAATAAACGAAACGGGGAAAAAAGCAGGTTTATCGCTGAGGACACCATTATGTAAAAATGTACTGCAGCCCATGAATCTGAGTAACAAAATATTGAATTCATGGTATGATAAAGGAATAAGAGATGTTGTTGATTATTATATGACAGGATCTCATGTCTATTGAACAATTAAGAAGTATGGAGTAGCAAATGGGACATTCTTTTGCTTTCTCCATTTAAGACAGATCTTAAGAGAAAGATGGGGACAAAACGTGACCCCACGTGAAATTAGTGAAACAAACGGTTTGGCCGGGGAATACACCTACACTTGACCCCACGTGAAATTAGTGAAATGAAACAAACTGTTTGGTCGGGGAATAGACTTAAACTTGACCCCACATGAAATTAGTTAAATGAATCGAACGGTTTGGCCGGGGAATACACCTAAACTTGACCCCACGTGAAATTAGTGAAATGAAACGAACGGTTTGGCCGGGGAATAGACCTAAACTTGACCCCACGTGAAATTAGTGAAATGAAACGAATGGTTTGGCTGGGGAATACACCTAAACTTGACCCCACGTGAAATTAGTGAAATGAAACGAACGGTTTGGCCGGGGAATGCACCTAAACTTGTATCTAAGATGTACTTTGCTCTTCAAAATGGAAGTGCAAAACCAGGTTTACAGGGATCGAGAGAGAGAGAGAGAGAGAGAGAGAGAGAGAGAGAGAGAGGAGTCGGAGTTAGGAGTTGCAATAATGGAAAGATGTTGGTCTGATTGGTGTTTGGATAGCAGACGTCAATTATAAATGAATTATAAATTAGTACAATATAATTTCCTACACCAATTATACCTCACACCTCCGAAATTACATAAATCAAAATCAGAAATATCGGAGATGTGGTTTACATGTGGAATAGAAAATAGGAACATTTGTACATTCTCCATGGTCGTGTGTTAAGGTGAGACCTTTCTGGCAGGATATTACTGAAATACTAACAAGGATAACAGGGGTGGCCTTCGCAATCAACCCGGAGCTTCATCTTTTGGGCAACTATATTGAAATAAGTAATAAACTAACTAAATTCCAAATTGACTTTTTAAAATTAGCTTTAGCTGTGGCTAAGAAATGTTTTGCAATTACTTGGAAATCCGACTCCCCTCTACAGATAGCATGATGGAAGACAGAGATGAACAGTTGTATACCTATGTGGGAAAAAAAATCACATACAATCTTATGACTTATTTATGAAAATATGGAAACAATGTTTGGATTATATAGGGGCCCAAATATAATAATAAAAGTGCTACTATTATAAAAATGTGACCTCCCCAAAGTCTTTTTTTAAACCCAACTGTAATCCCTGAGGGTGTACGGATTTATACTGTGAAGGGGGTGGGAAGGAAGGGATTGTTGTGTTTTGATAGAAAAAGTTTTATATATATTTTTTAAAAGGAAAATTTTTATATGCATATTTATGAAAAAAAATTCTAAAAATAGGAAGGAGGTACAGGAGGCTGAAGATGAACACCAAATTTTACAAAAACAGCTCTTCCACTGCTATCAGGTTTCTGAATGGACACTACCTCACTTTTCTTACAATACTTAAAAATAAATAATTAGTGCAAAAGACGTATTTATGAAACTAAATTTTATTGCAATTTTGCACCCGTAATGCAGAATGCTGCTGTCACAAAACAACAAATTTTGTGACACGTTCATGACCATAAACCTGATTCTGATTTTGAAGTTAAAGCTCAAAATGCATCCAGTGAGTCCTCATTTAAAATAAAGATAAATGAATGTCGAGAATCAGGGGCCAAAGCAAAAGCCAAGTGTATTCTATTAAAATTCTTCTTCAAAGAAAAAGTTTACATTTATTTTCCTACTGCTTGTGCACATTTTTAAGAGCAGAACATTGGAGAACTCTTTCAGTGTTTAATACAACTTGGATCATCAAGGACCCACACCAGCTAGCACATGCTCTGTTCTCGCTGCTACCATGAGGAAAGAGGTGTAGGTGCCACACGACTCGCACCACCAGATTCAGGAACAGCTGCTCTCCCTCCACCATCAGACTCAACAACAAATTCAATCAGGGACTCATTTAAGAACTCCTACTTTTGCACTTTATTGAATTGTTTTCTCTCTGTATTGCAGGCAGTTTGTTTACATTTCTTTATCTGCTTACTTGTTTATGTTGAGCACAGTTTTTTATTGCACTAAACATAAGTAATAATTCTGCCTTGCCCACAGGAAAAAGAATCTAACGGTTGTAAGTGACATCATGTATGTACTCTGACAACAAATCTGAATCTGTTAATGGATAAAAATGAATATCATAAAAACAAATGAGAGCAATAAAGAAAAATGTTTGCAACATATTAAAAAAACTACATTTCAAAGACCAGAAAAATTTCTTGCCAACCTGAGCATTCTATAATAGTCTTTGATCAAGCACAGCTGAGAAACATTTGAATAAAAAAATGTATGGTGAGCTAAGTTAACAGATTTAATAGACAAATGTAAAATAAGTAATATTCCTGTTATATACTCTTCACAACAAAAAAATCTGCAGTCTTTTACATAGCACAATTGGCTACATACACATAGACAACAGGCTTGTTCCAATGGTCAATGCTGTGTACATCAGGGTTACTTCAATTAAGTGAATTGATTGCTTTTACTTTATATTTGTATCTCATTGATTCTATTGGCAAAGTCTTAAACTTCAACCATTTTAATTTTTGTGTTTCTCAATCTAAAGCCTTGTTTTATTACAGTTGAAGCTAATCTCAAAGGCTAATGGAATTCAGACCAATTCAATAGAACAATCGGGCAGCACGGTTAGCATAGCATTTAGCCCAACGCTGTTACAGTGCCAGACCGGGGTTTGAATCTGGTGCTGTCTGTAAGGAGTTTGTACATTCTCCCTGTCTGTGCATGGGTTTCTTCCAGATGCTTCGGCTTCCTCCCACTGTTCAAAAAACAAAATGTACTGGGGGAGTTGGTCATTTGGGAGTAATTGGGCAACATCAGGCTTGTGGGCCACATGGCTAAATTAAAATTAATTATCCTTTCAAAAATAGAAGATTCCAGGATAAAGAAATGAAAAAATAAAGCTTGCTTCCAATACCATAATTCTGCATGTTTCAGCAGTTAGGTTGATAAGGTTATTTTATCAAGTTAAAAATCAAGCTGACAAATGGAGACTGATCAACTGGATGAGGTCACATTAAAATCTGGTTTTCTAAAATAATTTTTTTTTTTTAAATCAGCAAACAAATATTTACACTTACCCATACTATTTGTGGAACTGCACCACATCAACAGAAAGCCAGTGCAAATCAAGTTTGATAATGCAAACAGCAATATTTTCCAGGACTGTGAAGTGGAAACACTGAATTAACAACATTGCAATCTCTACACTAATTTACTCCACAGTCATTTTCAATTACAGGAGTAATCCTACTGTGCAAGAGTGAACCAGTCAACGTGCCATTAAACAGGATAAGAATTATGTTATACAAATTGAAATATTTATGTGGAAAAAAGGTTGCATCAGAAAAAAAATGCAAAATACATAATCAGTCAAGATTTAAGTCTTCCTTAACCCTAATTAAAATAAAAATTGCAAGGACATTTGGACCATTCGAAACCATGAAATTTTTTTTTTAAATGTTATATCTAAAGAAAAAAATTAGTATAGAACATGTTTAAAAACCAAAACTTGCATATTTAAATGATGAAAGCATCATTATAAAAAGTTGCCAAATTGATTAGAACTCAAACTTCTGCTATATTAACCATGAATGAAATTAATCTCTCAAGTTCAAGTCCATTGTCATATTATAGATGGTAGAGTGAGAAGTTTTTGTTTTGCCAGCAAATCAACTCCATCTTGCATAAAGCATTACAAAGACCAAGAACATAATTACAAAGGCAGTCAAAGGTCATTATTGTGAAGTTTATTCGGCAGCCTCAAAAAGTGTAAAAAGAAACAGAAGTTTCAAAGATGATTCCTATTCATTTTGTCACATGCCATTCTGACGATATTTTTTAAATGCATGTTAAGTTTCTGCAAAACTTGCACCTATTGGTGCTGGATTTCGGTCTTGAACCTTTTCCTTGGTAGAGGAATCAAGAAGAGAGTGTAGCCAGGATGAAAGAGGTCCTATAGTATGTTGGCTGCCTTGATGACAAGTTGCCCTTTATGACTGAAATTTGATTAATAACAAATTAAATTAATATGACATAAATTAGCATTAACTTAATTGGGTGTATTTACCCGTCTGTCAGCTGCAACCAGCAGAAACTCCTGTGTTAACTTTCCACCTAGAGACCTGTGTGTTTTGCGGAATGGATGAATGGTACCCTGTAAAAGATGAGACAAAAGTTCACTTTTAAACATTGTATTCAGTAGGACATAGATTTTGAATAAGGGAGATGAGATTTGAGGGGGACAAGCATAGCAAGTACTAGATAGAGCGATGAAAGTAGTGTTTAAGTATCTAGACGTGCTTTGGCATAGAAGGTTACAAGTGCTAGAAGATGGGATTAATATGGGTGGGTTCCAACTGGCTAGCCTGTTAGTGGTGGTCCAAATGGACAGTTTCCATGTTGTTCGACCATTTTTAAAAATTTCTTTTCTAAAAATGAATCCCAACTCATTTAAGCACCAAATTTTGTTGATTGTACAACTGCAGTGGTATTAAATGGAGACTTGCTACCTTGTTGGGTGGACCTAAAGACCTCATGATAATACAGGGTATTATCGTGGCATGGAAGAAAAGGAGTGCAACTTATTATCTCTGGTATCCCAGAGAGATATTGTTAGATCTATCTACTTTGAAAATTCTGCAGAACTAATGCACAAGATCAAAAAATTTGAAATAAATGTTACAGCAAATACAGTTTCCAAAGTTATGAAGGATGGTTTAAAATTCATTACACCACAACAAAGATTACATTTTAATGATTAGCAAATTTCCATTGATTGAACCACTAATTTCAGGCCATTGTTACAGGCCCTGAGGACCCTAAAACCCAGCAGCAAACTGATTTACTTCCATCAGTCACTCTAGCGTTTTGCTAAAGAAACACTCCATCAGGGTTTTCAAAGTGATAACCTCTTCTTCCAGGACACCATAGAGTTCCTTTAGTTTCCCTTATTTCAGGTGAAACACTCCAGCCAGCCATTTCCTCTTGTAAGGACCAAAAGGGTTCTCACCAGGCTGAACTCAGAAATCACAACCTGTCTTCAAAATGGGGTTTTCCACAAGCTTCCAAAAGCCACTGCGGAAGTCAGTTCTCTCTCTCTCTCTCTCCTTGCTAAACCACATGACCCTCCTGCAGGGCTCCAGACCCAATCTCTGAAAGATCTCATCAGCCTCTGAGCACGGACTATTTCATTTGCACCTGTTTCGAAGATCCTTAGCAAAGCATTTCCAAAATGGCTTTTATTGTCTTTGCAAAGACTCTCGGTGCCTCAATGGCTCATTTTCAGCAAAGCTCTTGCATTTTAAATGAGATGTGAAGTGGTGACCTATACTAAACCCCCCCACAATCTATCTCTTTTAAAAAAAAACATTAATATATAATACAAAATATAATACAACTCATCACAGCTTCGATTTGAATTCATCATCTTAAGTGAGAGAGCAAGAATAAATTTAAAGAATGTGTTCATGGATATTAAATGTACTTGATATTTCTCAATATTATTAATTTAAAACCATGTAATTTACAATGGAGTATTATTTCCAAAAAGTAATAAAACTACAACAGATTGCCAATTGTAAATATTTCAATACTTTAATGGAACAAAAGAAAAATATTCATCCATCATATTGGCTGAAGGAAGAGGTCTCATTTGTTACTATGTAAATGATTTATTGGGAACTTGAAACATAACCCAACCAATGCAACCTCAGGCCCAACTTGCAGCCATTATCGCAGATGTATACAACACACAACCCCTACCTTTCAATCGACAGTCAAATTCTGCTCTAAACACACACATTTTCTACACATTGATCCTACTGCTAATTCACTAAATTATGTAATACCTTACCCGAGATTAAATTACCCTTAAATATAAACTGCAACTGAGTGTCAGAAACTGACATTAGAAAGGATAGCAGTCTTCACAAACTCAGGAAAAAAATAAAAAATACAAAATATCCAGGCAAAATCCATGTGAATTTCTTCAGCACTCTCCAGCACAATCGCAAAAGTGTCACAACTGGAATGGCACACAATTCTCCAAGTGGTGTTTTATAAAGCTGAATTCTCTTCAATACACACTCCACCTGCATCGCCATTGTCAGGAAATAATGAACTTGGTAGCTCAAGTCTCTGTTCATTAATATTCCTCTGTACAATATTATTTACTATAATCCAGTAAAATCCCTGCTATCCAGAATTCAAGCAACAGGCAGCCTCAAAAAAATGGCAAAAAAAATTACAAAAAATAAATAGGTTAAAAAATACGAAAGTTTTACCCTTTGGACTCCATGTCCTGGTATCAGGGACTACCAACAAGTGCACATACACTGTGTCCCTGTTTTCCGGGACTCGTATTATACCCAACCACCAGCTGGCTCACACTGGTGATCATACTGTAGCCTAACCATGGATACAGTCGTAGTGTGTATTACGGAAAGTTAAAAATGGCCAGAGTCCAAAGGGCTAAAACTGCCAACCCCCACCCCCCCCATCTCAGCAATAAGTTCGCCAATCACGCAACATGCAGTCTCAAGCAACTGGAAAATTCCCCTCTCCAGCATCTACGAATCTCCATCGGCACCAGATACAGTTTTCCTGTATATCCTACTCTTATATTACTTTACAAAATGCATCACAATGCAATTGTCAGGACTAAATCTTATTTGCCAATGCTCCTTCCAACTTTCCTGTTGTAGCCTTAGACAATGTTCCTTACTATCCACACCACCAAGTTATGGGACATCGGCAAATTTACTCATCCTTCCTCCTACATTCACTTGCAAGGAAAACAGACAAAACTGAGCAACAGAAATCTGATAATAAAGAAAAACATTTTCTAACTCAATTATTCTGCATGTGAACAATTATGACATTTTTCCATACCTTGATGAAGGGCTCGAGCCCGTAATGTTGGTTATGTATTTCTACCTTTGCTATATAAAGGACATTGATTTACTAGTTGAGTTTCTCCAGCTTTGTGTTTTTACTTCAACCACGGTGTCTGCAGATTTTTGTGTTTTACTCAAGATATTGTATATGGAACATTTGAATACATACTTGAAAAAAAAATTTCAGAGTCTTCCAAGTTACAAATTGTGTTCACTTATTACTGAAAATCTATACCAACCGGAGAGATTACTAGAAGGCATGAAAAATTGTGGTCATTAACTGAAACAGTATCCTGCTATAACAGAACACTATATCCATTAAAGTCAAACAGTTATGAACTGCATTGTACAACATATGCAAGCAACATTCTGGCAATACTGGTAATGGAGATTTTTTTTTGAGTAACATTTCAGTTTGTTGCACTTGGAGTAGTTATTTTATTGTCAGTTTACATGTCCTTTCACTCAAGCAGAAGTTGACACAAATTATTAGGTTTTACAACAAATAGGAGATGTATTATTTTCACAACTTTTGTCTGGGGGCATTGTTTACACTTTGTTTCTCATTGAGGGCAGTTGTTCCCTTAACAACCTTTCAAGTACAGAAAGATCTTTGTACTGTTCAAAGATTATTATACATTTGAAATGACAGATTTTAGTAATGAAGTACAATAACTGGTTCAAATCTCTTGGCTGGAAGGAAAAGAATATGGATATGATCACGGGATTATCTAAGCATCAGAGAAGGGTATTCTTAAAAATACTAATTTGAAGATCATGGTGCCCTGAAAGATAAAAGTGAGAATATTAAGGGCCTTTCTTATTTTATCGTACTGTGGATAAAATTGATACATCATCAATATTAAAAGACATGTAAAGAAAATTCACTAATTAGTACAAGTAATGAAATTAAAAAGACATGCTGGATCTGAAATAAAATAGTTGTTAAAAATATTCTTTATCGATGGAGAATGGTTATTGATTGGGTGACCACTTTACAGAATATCTCTATTCAGTGTGCACAGGTGTCCCTTGGCCTCCAGTTACTTGTCACTAACTCTCATCCTACTATCACCAACTTTTTGTTTGACTTCTTGAACTTCTTCAACAATGTTTAAAGGCTTATTGAAGGGGACAGATAATTGGATACATTAAAAGGATTTTAAAAAAGGGTATATATGAAGGAAATTAATAATTTGGAACAGGACATCGCTTAATTGGAAAAAAGAGGAAAAATATAGGGATTTAATGAATAAAAAGCTCAAATACAATACATTGCAGACATACAAAACAGAGAAGCTGATCATAACATCAAGACAACAGTATTATGAGCTGGGGGAAAGGGCCCATAAAGTCTTGTCCTGGCAGGTGAAGGCAGAAGAAGTCTTGAAGACAATTAATGTGATTCAAATAGGGAAGGCAAGATTTCATATAAGCCAAAAGAAATAAATGATACATTTAGTAAGTTCTATAAAGAACTATATAAATCAGAATCTGGTGGGGGGTGGGGTACCCTGACAAAATAGATGATTTCTTGCTTTTGTTGGAACTACCAAATTTGGATCAGGAGGATCAAGAGGAGCTAGATGCTCCCTTCTCTAGAGAAGAGATCGAACATACTCTAAGTGCTCTGCAGGCAGGTAAATCACTGGGAGAGGATGGTTTCCCCCTCGCATTTTATAGAAAATTGAAATACCTTTTAATGCCCCTGCTTATGTAGGTGGTGGATCAGGCAGTGGATACATATACCTTCCAACAGTCTTTTTCAACAGCAATCATTACAGTGATCCTGAAAAAAAGACAGGTATCCATTGAAGCCCTCCTCCTTTAGGTCTATATCAGTATTGGATGTAGATTATAAAATTATAGCAAAAACATTAGCCAATAGGTTGTTGAAACATTTGCTGAAATTAACAAAGCCATATCGGGCTGGATTTTTTCAAAAGAGGCAATAAGCAGATAACGTACCTAGATTGCCCAAAATAATACACCTGGCACAGTTAGGGGAAGACCTGGGAGTAGCCGTATCCTTGGATACGGAGTAGGCCTTTGATAGATTGGAGTGGGATTTTCTGTTTAAGACAATGGAAAAATTTGGACTGGGTCAAACATTTATCATTTATAATACATTGTATTATAAACTCAAGGCTAAATTCATCACAAACAGACAGATGCCTCCAGTGTTCCTGCTGAGTAGATCTAGTAGGCAAGGCTGCCCACTGTCCCCAGCTCTGTTTATACTAGCCATTGAACCGCTGGTGGAAACCATTCCGCAGGATCCAGATATAAAGGGGCTCAAGGTAGGGCAGGTGGAATTGTTACGAGCCCAGAGGACCCCAAAACCCAGCAGCAATAGATATTCACCAAGACAAATGGTTACTTACTTAAACAATAGTTGCTTTTAATTATCTTTAAACATGAAAATAGAATCACACTTTAACTTATCACTATTGACTTAACTAACCTAACTTAACCCCCTTCTAATTCTAAGCGCACGTGTATGTAATGTGTGTGTAAGTTCAGAAAAGTTCTTTGAAAATTGTTACTTCTCATTCCTCCAAGTTCACTGGTTGCAGGAAATTCTTATACTGTGTCCAGAATTTAAAATTTATGAAGTTCACCAGGCTTTAGTGCTTGAAAGGTAAATGGTTACTGCTCAGGAAGGTTCTTGTGAGTTTTTAGGGAGAGATTTGTTGTTCCACGACACCCACAACTCATTTACTTCCATCAGCCACTTCAGTGTCTTGCTGACAGAAATTGCCCCTCAGGGGTTCTCCAGATAACCTCTTTGTTTCAGGTTACCAGAGTTCCTTTTTGTTTTTCTTATTCCAAGTGAAACATAGATAGTCAGTCCTCTCCTCTTGCCTGAAGCACAAGGGCTTTGACCAGGCTTAACTTAGCATTTACAACCCGTCTTCCAAATGGAGTTTTATATAAGCTTGCCAGCTTGTCCTGTTCCAGTGTCCCATTTGCTGTTACTTTCTGTAACACTGTAGAACTGATCTCTGTCTCTCTGAGAGAAAGCCTGCTTGACTCTCTCTGCTTGCAAAACCACATGACCCTCTTAGAACAGCAAGTTCCAATGCAGACAGAGTGTGGCTCTGACAAGCTCTTTCATCTGTTGCCTTTTTTTACAACAATCCATTAGTGAAGTCGCTTGGGCACTCTCCAAAGCTTTTGCAAAGGCTCTGAGGCCCTGACATGTTTAGCATTAGCAGAGCTCTAGTATTTTAAATAAGATCTGTTTTAAAGTGTTTGTATGTGTCCTAAACTAACAAACCCGCCTCCAATTTATCTCCCAAAAACATATCTATATTTTGTCACAGGAATACACAACCTATTTGCGGACGATGTGTTAGTGTATTTGACAGGACCTTGGGGGTGGGTCGTTGGCCAGAATGAGGACCATACTGTAGAATTACGGGAAGTTCTCTGGGTATAAGGTTAATCTGGATAAAAGTGAAATCATGCCTTTGTTGAAAGGAGATTTTAGACCCTACCAACAGGAAAGCCAATTCATGTGACTACAGGAAGGCAATAAATACTTAGGGTTAAGAGTGGATACAGACCTACACAATATATATATAAATAATCTCCCTTTGCTCCGGAAGATGGTGGAGGACCTGGCTAAATGGAAAACTCTCCCCATAACATTGGTGGGCAGAGTTAACTGTGTAAAAATGAAGGTGATGCCAAGACTACATTATTTTTTTCAAATACTGCCCATTTTGTTGCCCCAGTACTACTTTAAAGTGCTTAATGGACATGTCAGAAACTTTTTGTGAAATGGTAAAGTGTCTAGAGTCTCCATGTAAAAGTTGACATGGGAATATAAATTGGGGATCTTAAAACTGCCAGATTTTAAAAAATACTACTGGGCATCTCAGGAGTGGTTTGTTGCCTCATTTTTTGAGGGAGGGTGTCCCCCTTCCTGGGCTCAAATTGTGTTACATGCGATAGGGGAAAAGATAGCAGGAGTTAGTTTTAAAAAATAGATAACCCCATAATAAAACATATGCCAGACATGGCAAAGAATAAATCGATGTATTGGATTGAAGGTGGGGTTATCTCTTAAAATGCCTTTGACCTAGAACAATTTAATACCCATGACTCTTGGCATTAAGATCCTGGACACCTGGTGCCGGAAGGGGATCAGGTGTGGAGGATTGTTACCATCGAGGCCAGCTCATGTCACTTGAGCAGTTGAGGATTAAATATGAGTTATCGAAAAGAACATAGATTCTCAGGGTGGGTCATACGCCCCACCAGTAGGTGTGGGAATATTCTGGTGGGGCATTGGGCTTAAGAATATTTTAGTGGGGTGTAGGAATATTTTGGGAAATAATTAAAAAGTTGGTTTGAAAATATTTTGTTTATTGGATTTACGTGTCTGTGGAAAATCAAAATTAAATTTTTTTTTTTAAAAAACAATGTTTAACATAAAGTAAGATGGAGGAACTGGGTCTCATCTGACTTTACATCTCTCAGCCTTTAGGATTAAAGAAAATATTGAGTAACTTTGGATAAACAATCTTTCCTGAGCTGTTGAGGGCGTATCAGCCTGAGACAATAGCCCTTTTCACATTGCCAAATAACATGGTTTGAAACAGGCAATTTAGTGAGTCACATGGCAGTGAGAACAATCCCAATCAGGTGGGGTGGGGGTAAAAATCAAACAGGCTCTGATTCTTGATAGGGGGTTGTACCAGAGCCCAGCCAAGTTGACTCAGCTGCAATGTGAACAACCAACCTGCTATACCTGGTGCCATTAGATCTGCAATATCCACATAAACCAGGTAATTCATGGTCTAGTGTGAATGGCTCACCGGGTACTACAACACAGGTCGTCTTTCAATCTCCACAAATGCTATCTGGCCTAATGAGTACTTTCTGCATTCCAATTTTAGTTTACACTTGGAATGTCAATAGTACTGTTTTTCCAGTATATAAAACTTCAAACATTTTTTTCCTTTTTTTCTACTTTTTCCATACATATCCTTCTATTAAATTTCAGCCTGGCAAATCACCTGTGATCAGTGGTCTTAGATTGAAGAACCACTAGTTCACTAGATTTCATGATTACACAGGCATTTCAGTTGTTCTCTCTACCCCTTCCGTTCTCTACAACTTAATATATTTTACAACTTTTCTCAGTTCTGACAAAAATTAATTGATCCATCACATTGACAAATGGGTTTTGATAAAAGATCTTCAACCTGAAACAGAGTCTGCTTTCTTTTCCTACAATCCTGTTTAAAATTATGAGCTTTTCCAACATTTCTCATTTTGCTGCAGAGTCCAACATCTGAAGTTATTTGTTTTACATCATGATTGGCAGATGCACAGCACTATAAATAAATTACTGGCTCACGTAGGAGCACTGTTCTGGCTGCTGGTTGAGATGATAGGAAGGGAAGAGATAAAAGGCCATTTGTTACTATCTCCTTTGGCTGTGTGGAAAGATGTAATGAAAAGGTGACGGGGCTTTGGTGAAGGAGGAAAAGAGATTCAGACTAGTATACCCAGTGCTTGTCCTTGCAGAGTATTTGATAGGGAAGAGCAGGGAAAAAGGCCCTGGTGGTAGAATTGGGCTGTGTTTGGTGGAAATTAGAGGCTAGCAGGGCACATTAATGTCATCCTTTCTTCACTGTCAGTCCTGATGCAGTCTCAGTCTGAAATGTCAACTATCCCTTTGAATCCACAGATGCTGCTTTGCCCACTGTTACAGTTGGATTTTTGTACAGATTCTAGCATCTACAGTTTCTTTTGCCTACATTCAAATGATGGCTGACAAAAAAGATAAAGATCACCATTTTTTTTAACTACAATAAATAAATGCTTTGAGAAGTAAGTGTACCAGAGTGAAAATGCACAAAAGCTTCCATAATAAGAGGGTAGCTGCATGGCCCAGTATCTCTTTTTCCCTATGCACTTTTTTTTGTGTAATCATTCACTTCATTACACTTGATATATCATAACACATTACCTTTTGACGTTGATCTTTTCATTTTAATTAAATTAGGATTGATGAAGCAGATTAGTTTTACAATGACTCCACCTGGTGGCCGAATTCCCCTTTTCAAACTAAATGTTGAGAGTATTCACATGTTGGGAAGAAGACAGCATTAGACAAACCACTCTCCAATATTTGATTATGTTGTATCAGATGTAAAATCATAAATCCAGTTTATGGTCATCTAATTGCACAAATACAATTCAACGCAACAGCATTCTCCAGCCTTCGGTGCAAAACTGGCAGACACACAACCAAACACAACACACAGACAAACCTTCATATATACAAATGAATAAATATAGTTTTGTGAATGAGAGTCACGGATAGTTAATGTAAGCAGTTCCTTTGGTCACTCAGTATTCTCATTGCCCGTGGGAAGAAGTTGTTTCTCAGCCTGGTAGCACTAGCTCTGATCCTCCTGTATCTCCTTCCCAGTGGAGGCAGCTGAAAGATGCTGTGTGCAGGGTGGAAGGGGGTCCTCAATGATTTGGCACGTCTTCTTCAGAAAACGATCCTGGTAGATCACGTAGATTGGGGAGAATTCTCCCATTCACATCCCACTAACAAGCAGCATTGACAAGGCAAGTTAACTGCCTTTGAAGGAATGTTTTAAAATGTCAAAGGTGCAACATAACTTTGCAACTGAATTTGTGAGTAGAGTGGGGTGGGGGGCAAAAGTAACCACAAGCTAGCTTTCCCCAGCAGCTAATCCAAGCTGTTGCAGGTGCTGTAATGGCAGGTCTGCTTCTGGTGTCAACCCAGAGGAGCAGAGATACAGTGCTGTTTTGCAAGATCCTGCTGCCTGATCCTAAGAGTTCACTTAACTAGTGTCCTATCGTGGACACACATCTCACTTGTCAGGAAGACGCAAGAGCAAGTGTACTTCCTGAGAAGACAGAGCCACCATCATGTCAACTTTCTACGCATCTTCACAGTGAGCTATACTTGCAGGATTATTGTCTGAAGAGGGCACTCAAAATCACTGAGGACCCCTTCCACCTTGCACACAGCATCTTTCAGCTCCTCCTGTCAGGAAAAAAGATACAGGCATATCAGAGCCAGCTCCACGAGGCTGAGGAACAGCTTCTTCTCACAAGCAGTGAGAATGCTAAATAACCAAAGGAACTGCTCACACTAACCATCTGAGACTTTTATATTCACAAAGTAACATTTATTTGTATGGATGAAATACTTGTCTTGCATGTGTATTGTTTGTCTGTATGTGAGCTACGTCTGGTTGTGTGTCTGCATGTTTTCCATTGAGGACTGGAGAACATTGTTTAGTCAGGTTCTACTTGTGCAATCAGATGATACTAAACTTGACTTGGTCATTACACTAATGGCCAAATACAAGTTTTGAACAGCTGTAGAAAAGGTTGCCAGTGTGCTTTTTTAAAATTAAAATCTGAGAACCCATGGAGGTCAGTGCCTAAGTTCACAGCACCAGTGATTACCACAGACCACGAGGATTGTAGGCTCCAGAGTTCAGAACAGGGCCAAAAAAGGGGGAGAACACCACCCTGCCAAGAAGGAGAAGCCTGGGAGAGGACCTTGCAGAGAAGGTGACCACAGCAGCAGACCAGTAACAGGAATCAGAGACAAAGGACTTATCATCAGGCTGCTAGAGACTGCCTCATGACAACAAGGTATCGGGATCAGAATTCATGATGGTGCCCAGGTGATGAGTCTCACGAGGGCCCTTGCGTTTTGGCAGTTACCTGAATTGAGGTTCACCTCAAGAACAGACAGGAAACTGAACAGCTACAGTGGGGGCACAGGAGGCAAATCCACACTTGCCTTCCCTAAAGGGACTCTCTTTTGCTTCCCTCTTTTATTGATGGGCGCACCAAGCTAGTGACACCTCTTCATGTGCCTTTGCAGCCATCAAAAGTTGACCAATTTTGTATACAGTATTTATGTTCATGACAATAAAGGAATCTTGAATCTTCTTGACTGAAGATTTATTATTCATAAAATAAAAATCCCACAAGAGCAGAACTCTGAATGATACCCCAAAACGGAAAAATAAATGCACCACTTGGGCCCAAAGCTGAACTTGTATTGCAAGTTTGTCCAAGGATTTAGACTACTTTGAAGGGTGGCTGCACACATTTTGTCTTGGCAATACCAAATTTTCCAAAGAACATTTTTTTTTGTAAAATAGATCTATTCCTGAACAACTCAAGTGAAATATTTTATTAACCCTTTGGACTCCAGCGATTTTTAACCTTTCATAATATATACTCTAGACTGTATCCATGGGTAAATGGTCACCAGTACAAACCAGCTGGTGATTGGATATAAAACCAGTCCTGGAAAACTGGGACAGAGAAAATGCATTTTTTGCTGCCCCTCAAAACCAAGACATGGAGTCAAAAAGGCTTAAGTTCTATAATGTGGAAATAAGATCTTAAGCCCACCACTAATTTACTCAAATCCTATTTCTTTTTCTCCACATTTCCCTCAACTTCAACCAAATTCTACCACAAGGTAGATCCTACATCTTTGAGAAAAAAAGTGAACAGTGGGAAACCCATAAGGTCACAGAGAGAACATATAAATTCTATATGGTCAGAATTGGAATCTGAACAATACCCTGAACAAGATATTGGTGAGATTACATTTGGAGAACTGTGTGCAGCCATAGGAAGGATAGCAATGAGTTGGAAGGGGGTGAAGAGGAGATTCATGGAGATACTGCTAGTACTAGAGGGCATGAGTTAGAGGTCAAAGATGGATACGTTGGGCCATTATTCTCTGGAGTATAGGAGGCTAAGGGTAACCATAAAATCATGAAGAACATGGTTAAAGCAAATGTCACAGTCTATTTCCCAATGTAGCTGATTCTAGGTTTAAGGAGAGAGGGGAGAGATTGAAGAGGAACCTGAGGAGAAACTTTTTCACTCAAAGGTTAGTCTGGATCTGAAATGAGCTACCAGAGGAAGCTACACAAGCGAGTGCAATTATGTCATCCAAAAGACATTTACAGAGATTTTTAAAAACAATGTGTTAATTGTATGGCCCATGAAACCGTGCCACACAATTAACCTAACAACCCCAGTCATTTTGGAGGAAACAGAAGTCCTTGGGGGGGGGAAAAACACATGCAGGTTAAAACTCTTTAGAGATAGTCCCGATTTGAACTTAGGTCACTGGCGCTGTATTAGCATTGCGCTGCTACTCTAATCATGCCATCTAAATTTATGGATAGGTAGGATTTAATGGATCAATGCAGGCGAACATGAACAGAATTCCAACTTGTTGCATCACCGTCTGGTACATAGGTGTTCGAACGTGCCAACACTTAGGACAGGAAAAGTCCTAAGTGGATCCAGGGGATTAATTCAGCCTGCAACATCACGGGCACCAGTCTTCCCTCCATCGAGGACATGTTGTGAAGACCTTCTGCTCAACAGAGATAGAGTACCTCCTGGTGAAATGCAGTCCTTTCTACCTGCCCAGGGAATTCTCGGCCATGCTGATTGCCACAGTCTATGTTCTGCCTTTGGCTAATAAAGGTGAAGCCATTAAAGAGCTTCATGGTGCCATGTATGAAGCCCAGACTTCCCACCGTGACAGTGAGTTTGATCATGCCAACTTGAAAACGGTCTTACCATGGTTTCAACATGGTGTACAGTCTGCCAGAGAGGCAAACTAGGTTAGTTCGGAGGTGAGATCAGGACATGGCCAGAGAGCAGGGGAGGGGGTGGGGGGCACAGCAGCACTGCAAGCCTGCTTTGAGACCATGGATTGGAGCTATTTCAGGGAGGTAGCCACCTTCAACGATCATGTAAATGTAGAGAAGCGCACAAGCTCAGTGACTGGCTACATTAGCAAGTGTATGAGCTCAGTGCATTGAGGGTGTCAGTGAGATCAAATGCTTCACAACCAGAGCTAATCAGAAATCATGGTTGGATGCAGAGGTCGTGATGCTGCCTTCAGGACAGAATGTAGGTAGGGCTGGTGCCAGACTATTTTGCGCCCTAGGCAAGGCCAACGACTTGCATTCCCCCCCACCAAAAAAAATTGCCAACTTTGATTTTCAAAAACAGATGTTTTATGGAAAAAATGAAAAGGACAAAACTTGAAACTGCTAAATTTATTTTAAACTAGCAGGATACCTGGCATTGCCCGGGAAATAAAACACCCAGTTGTTGACTACATGGTTGAAACAAAAAAAAATCTTCATGGTAGTTCTGCATAAATATATTTTTTCAAACACAACATTAATATTCTTTGTAACAAGGTTCAAACAAAGTTGACCTCTGGCAAAACATAGACAAACAATTCTCAGCTAAAGGCTTCATAATAAACAATGTTCCTAGTTCTTCCAACACGTGAACATCTAATGTAGATCTGCCCATGGGAAAAGCAGGGCTCTTCCAATTGTAGTCCCGCTACCTTCAACATCTGACCTTGGGATTTGTTGATGGGCATGGCAAAGCTCAAGCGAATGGGAAATTGAAGTCTCTTGAACTCAAAGAGCATATCAGTGAGAATGATGGGAATTCTCAGAATGAGTACAACTTCTCCCTTGCCACATCCAGAAAGTATTTCCACCTCAATAACATGAGGCAGAAGCTTCCTAGCAGCCAGTCTTGTTCCATTGTACAGGCACAGTGGATCCAAGTTACGAAGGAGAATGACTGGTGCAACTACTTTTAGAATGAGACAATGTGGTGGGACTCCTGGAGGGTCCAGTGAATTTTGAAATTCTTGCGATAGTTAACCACTCAAGTCTGACTAGGAACAGTGTTAACTGACTTGTAGCAATGAGCATTACCAAGTAGCTGCTGCAAAAGCTGCCCATATTGAACTGGGTTTTGGCCACTTGTTTTTATTCTGAATGTACATTGATGTAACTAATTGAGCTGTCCCTGGTGCAAGTTCAAAATCTTTTTTTGAACTTCAGATGGTAGTAAAGGTCATGTCAGCATCATGTTACCACAATTATAGTAAACAGTAATGCAAATCAGTGCAAGCTGGTCACAAAACACTTCGGAACTTCCTACAGCCTTAAAGATTCAATTCAATGTGGTCGTGACAGTGGGCATCAAATGTTACCCCTACTGAACCTCCTTGATAATTTCTAGAGTGCTCCATATTGATTTGCATGGAGAACAGACAAACGGACATACATATTAGATTGCAAGAATAAGAAATATATCAATCTTTGATCATCTTTCTCAAATACAAAAGAAAATATTTTGGCACACAAATCATTCTGAACTAAAGGGCATTCAGTAGAATGCATACCGCCGCCAAGGGCGACACAACATTAAGACCTTTTCCTTCACAAGTCTATATACCTTCCAGTGTCCATTTTTCCACAAGAAATGATAGAACACTACAGCATAGAAAACAGGCCATCCACCATCTCCCTAGTCCCACTGACCTGTTCCCATTCCATAACCCTCCAGGTCTCTCCCATCCAATTTAGTCTTTAAAACACATGGTCATGCCCACATTCACCATATCAGATGGCAGCTCATTCCAGACTCCCACCACTCTGAGTGAAGAATTTTCCACTAATGATGCAGTATGAAAATCCCCCTTAGGCCCATCAAGTTTGCTCTAAAGTTCCCATAACCATTTTTACAAATCTATGGTATTCCTTTTTTTTCCCCACATTTCTATCATTTCCCACCAGATTCTACAACTCACTTACACACCTCACCAATGGCCAATAATCTACCTGCCGACATCTTTGAGATTAGAGAGGAAATTGAAACATCCAGAGGAAGCTCACATGGTCACAGGGTCATAGACAGTGCTAGAGTTCAGTGCTGAAGCCAGACCGCTGGAGTTGTGAGGTAGTAGCTCTATTGATTGCACCATTGCGAGACAGCACCAACTATAGCAATAATAAAGTTGATTACATACATGTCTCTTTAAGAGCTGCTCGGAAGGATAGTATCTCCATATTACACAACAACAACTGTGAGAACTTGCAATGCATTAATAGAGAACCCTGAGAAAAATGTAACTATAAAATTTCAGCATGGCTTTACACATGGGAATTCAAGAATGCTTTTCTGTTAGTCGGCCTTTTGAAGTTCTCATGTTTTATGAAACTTTGACAACTAGGATAAACAAAATCATTTATATAATGACAAAAATAGCAAGGAGTAATTGTGGAGTTGATTTATTTTAAGAAGTTATAAATTTTGAGGTCACATGATGTGGAGGAGTTTAATGGATGGATCCCATAAGAGCTCCTCAACACAATCTAGTAAATTTACTGAAAAATGCTGGAAAAAGAGAGAACAAAGCCCAAAAAGCACCACCGCATGGGCAAGAAGCATAGAGCATCCCTCCTGGAAATGAAGGAGACCTATGGCCAGAAACAAATGCTGTTGGAGCCGCCACACGAGAGAGATGGAATGCAGGAAGAGCCTGGCAATGATAGCAAAGAGCCCAAGGCTGGCAAGCAGCAGACCCCAGCGCCAACAATTGGCAATGTGACAGGCATCGTACAATCGCTGGCTAATAAAATTGAGACTCCAGATGGGAGGGCCAAAAGATAATGGAAGGAGTGAGCGAAATGAAGATTCCACTCGCCATTCTAATCAACCACATGGCAACTGCCAAAGACAAAATGGAGAACTTGAAGGACAGACTGGAGAAAATTGAAAACTATACAGATACCTGGAGAGTGGAAAGAGAGACACTGCTGGAGAAACTGGATTTGCTAAAAAATTGTAACGGGCAGCAGAATGTAAGGATTGTGGGGCTAAGGGGAGGAGGGACAAGAATCAATGTTTTTTTGGGGGGAAATGGATCCCTAAGATCCTGGGAATTAACAGGCATAGTGAGCCTGTAATTGTAATTGAGTGGGCCCATCGAACCTCCGGTCCCTGACCAAGGCCGAACCAATGCCTATGCCCGGTATTGATAAGGTTAAATAAATATAAAGACAGGGAGATGATACTCCATGTGGCCAGGCAACATGACAGGCCATTGATAGATGAAGGGACAAGGATCAGCTTTTTCCCTGATTTGAGTGCAGCACTGGTCAAGAAGAGGAAAGAATGAGATGCCATTAAAAGAACTCTACGTACAAAAAAAAAATTGGATTTGACATATTGTTGCCAGCAACATTACAAATTGACATGCCGGGGGTGAAATAAAAATGTTCCAGAGGTGGTGAAGGAGGTAGTAGTGGATCTGAATGGATGATTATATAATAGCACATTGTCATATCTACTCAGAGGCTTGGTCAGTTATGAACCTTTATGCACCAAACACTGCCATTTATATAAAGGGTCTTTCTTAAAATAGCTCGAGGACAAAACAATGTTTTAATTTCAATTTTTGTTTAGATCCTATATTGGATAAATCCACACAGACAGTGACAAAATCTAAGGTGTCAAAAGCCACAATAGCATATATGAAGGATCTAAACCTAATAGACGCCTGGAGATGGTTACATCCCCAAGCTAGAGACTAGTCCTTTTACTCAAAACCCCTTTAATCAGAATTGACTATTTCCTAATGTCAGCACAATTGGAATGCAGGATGGTCAAATTGTAGTAATGAGCTAGATTATTATTGGACCATGCTCCTTTGGTATTGATGATAATGATGCTGGAGGATCCAGTATCAATGTATAGGTTACAACTAAATTCTATGCTGTTGAACAAATTAATGTTTTTTTCTGAAACTAACTCCCCATCTAGTAACAACATTTTCCTGATATGGGACACATTAAAGGCCTACTTGAAAGGGCAGATAATATCATACATTAAAAATGTCAAGAAAAAACATTTGGCGGAAATTAACAATCTGGAAAAAGAAATTAGCGAATTAGAGAACGAAATATCAAAAATCTGGCTCAAAGGACAACTTCCAAACTATAATAAGTAAAAAAACTTAAATACAATACAAGCATATATACAAAATGGAAAAAGACAATGAGATCGAAGCAAAAATGTTACGAACTGAGAGAAAAAGCACATAAATTTTTGTCTTGGTAGCTAAAGACAGAGGAAATCTCGAGGATGATCAACACAGTTCAACTGGAGTCAGAAACACTATCTCACGATCCAAATATAATTAACAATATTTTTAGACAATACTACACAGAACTAAGAATCACCATAGGATCAAACAAAAATAGATGACTTTCTGAATGGAATTGAGCAACTGAGATTGAGTCAAGAGGACCAGCTGAGAATTAGACACCCCCTTCACTAGGGAGGAAACTGAAAAATCTTTGGGACTATTACAAGTTAATAAGTCTCTGGGGGAGGATGGTATCCTGCCTGAGTTTTACAAAAAATTTAAAGATTTGTTGATGCCACTCACGATGGGTGTGGTTAATTAAGCGGTAGAGGCAAAGACTCTCCTGGACAACTTTTCAACAGCAATAATTGTGATGTTGCCCAAGGAGAATAAAGATCCTGCTTGTTGATGCAATGAATAACCAGATAACACAAAATGGCAACCTCTGACGAATGCTTTATTGTTAAATTCAACAATACAGGAGCCCATGGAAATGCCCTCTGCCACCAACCAAGCTCCGTCTCCTTTTTCAACAAGCACGCTTCGTGGGGATTTGTGCATGAGCAATAGCATCGTAGCGAGTACAGTGGCTGCAGCGGGTGCAGACAGCCATTAAAAGCGGCTATCTACAGATCCGTTAAAACCTGCATTTTACAGAGCCATCTCGCTATTAAATACAGATTACAATATAAGAGCCAAAGCACTGGCTGAGAGATGGGGCCAATATCTCCCAAAATTAATAAATCCGGACTAAGCAGGTTTTATAAAAAAAAACATTCTGCTGACAACTTAGGAAGATTATTGAATACAATATTTTTGGCACAATCCAGAGAAGATCCCAGAGTAACAATATCTCTGGATGCAGAAAAGGTCTTCAATAGATTGGAATGACCATATCTATTAAAGTAATGGAAAAATTTGGACTGGGATAAACATGTATTAATTGGGTAAAAACATTCTATTCTAAACCACAAGCAAGGTTCATAACAAATGGCCAAATTTCATCAACATTCCCGTTAGAAGGGCTAGCAGACATGGTTGTCCTGTGCTATTTGAATTAGCTACTGAATTATTAGCAGAATATATAGGCACACAATCCTTTATCCGGACATCTAAAATCCAGAAAGCTCCAAAATCCAGGAGTGGGGACCGGCAGTTGGGGGAAGCAGCCGAGGTACCAGCGGTCGGTCGGGGGAGATGGCCGGGCGACTGGAAGAGGGTGGGGGTGGATATGGCAGCACAATTCGGGTGGGCTTTCCGAAATTCTGAAAAATCCGAAATTTGGAACATACTGTCCCCCAAGGGTTCTGGATAAAGGATAGTGTACCTGTATTAGGAAGGACCCACACGTAAAGGGATTCAAGGTGAGCCAAGCTGAACATAAAATAAACCTATTCACAGACGATATGCTATTATACTTGATGGAACCAGCTGAGTCATTGCCCAAATTGCAGGCCACCCCGGAAGATTATGGCATAATCTCTGAATATAATGTAAATTTGGAAAAAAGTAGGATTATCCCCCTTACTGATTCAGACTATTAAAGATATAAACAGTAGAGTCATTTCAAGTGGCAATCAGGTAATTTTAAATATCTAGGGATAACAATGGACAGAGTTGGGAAACTTGTACAAACTTGACTACACCCCTTTCCTTGAAAAATATCAAAGAGATTTAAACAGATGGAGAAACCTACCCATCACGACCCGATTATCCAAAACAGTCGGAACCATATGTCGGATGAACATTTTTTTCCGGATAATTGGTAATTTAAAAAAAAACAGCCTAATAGCAACAGCAAATCTCTTGTATCAATGTTTAAATAACAACAAGCAACAAGGCTTTGTCAGCATTAAAATACTGTTCCATTTTCACCAAAAAAAAAATGCTGGCCACAACACTGTCGCCAATCACAGAGACCTCCCAACCGCCACTACTGATCCCCGAAACCTCCCCACTTCTGCTGTTGATCCGCGAGGAGGCTTCCTGGGCCAGTGGAACATTCACAGGTGAGTCGGTGGGCTCCTGTGTCTCCCCAGTGTAAGGTAAAACATCATGAGATGGGAATGTGTAGGGAGTTACCCTGTACAGGGCAGTAACAAGAAGGGGAGGTGTCCTTGTACTCCTGTTAGGTAAAACATCATGAGATGGGAATGTACAGGGCTGTAACAAGATGTAAATGCATCCTTGTACTTACAAGATAAGAGAGACATTGATGGATTGAGAGGCAGGAAGCTAGCAGGGAAAGGATAGCAACAGTTTTAGTCATTGGACAAGTAATGATATGATGATGTTCTAAGCATGTATCCAAGGGTATAAAAAATCACCATTTTGCTGATAACGGCAGAATGCATTCTCCGACTAACCTGGTTGGTCGCAAGTGTTACAATCCGGTAATAAAGAACAAAGAACCCTGATTTCGACTCAGCCTGGTGTTTGTCTCACTCATTCATGAACAAAGCAGACCTAACACCAGTCACCAGAGCTCCCATCACCCGAGTCCCAACTCTGAATCCTCCCCTAAGCCTATCGGGGAGCCCGGTCAGTGTGCAGTAGTCGGCTGAGGGCAGGTGGTGTTAGGAACTTCGGTGTGCCAGGGAGGGAAGGGGAAGGGAGGGAATGCCACTGAGCCATAGGGTCCCACTGCTGCTGGGAAGCCACTCTCCTTGATGACGCTGGGACAAGGGATTCTTCAGACTGCTTGCAGCTGGGAGACAGTGACATGCAGTTTGAGAATGACAGTTGGTGATAAAAGTCAATAGCAGAAGGTAAAGAAATGGAAAGAGAGAGGGGAGGGAGTTACCTGAAAATGAGGAAAATCATTGTTCTCATTTCAAGTCGAGTGAATTTGTTTTTCCTCCAACCTGCGAGGTCAGTTTGGTTCCAAATAAATTTCAGATAAATGAGGATTTTGGAGAATCCAATTTCAGATAATTGAAGTTGTACTGTAATTATTCTGCTAGTACCTGTCCTGAGCTGTCCTTAACGAGTTACCCTGGACCATTTTGGCCTCAAATCTGCTTGGTTCCTCTTCTCATGAATTGTGTTCTTCTAAAAAGGGTCCAGTCATGGACTGACTGACTTTTCTTGATGAAGTGTTAATAAATTACTCAAATCAATGTTAGAATTATTGGAACAAAAAATGTAAATATCTCATTTATTCAAACAGCCAAATAGACATTTAGGCTTACATAAGACTCCCCTCTACTTTGGCCTATAGGCAGACACTGGACCTTCCTATGTCCAACTCCTCCCCTCGGCCGACACCAGAGCTCCCAATGCTGACTCTGAACTCACCCCTTGGCAGTCGGCCTACAGGCGCACACCGGAGTTCCCGTCACTGACTCAGAACCCTCCCCTCAGCCTACAACCACATGCGCACAACAGACTCCGGTGTGCGTATGGGATAGGCCAAGGAGAAAGGGAGAGTTTGGAGTCATGCTTCAGGAGCTCTTGTGTAGGCCAAGGGGAGGGATTGGAGTTGGGAGCTCCTGATGCCTGACTCCAAACCTTGCCCTCAGAATTCAGTCTACAGGCACACACAGGAGCTCCTGATGCCGAATCTGAACCTTCCCCTTGGTCTACCTGAACTGTGGGGCACAATTTGCTCTCTTTCAACAACGCCCCGTTGAGGACTGCACCCTAGGCAGCTGCCTAGTTTGCCTAAACGCAGCACCAGCCCTGGGTGTAGGATGGTACTGAGATCATCCAGAGCTGAACATACCCATCCAATCCAGAAGGCAAAGCAGGGGTATGCACAGAAGTTCCACAGACAGCTGTGCAACACCAGTGACACGAGGCACATGTGGCAAAGGATCACAAGTCAACCTTGCGAACTAAGAACAATGACCAAGACAGGTACTGAAGGAATGCACAGACCAACTGACAAAAGTCTTCACAGAGATCTACACCTTACTGCAATAATCCATCATTCATGCAGGGTTCAACAACCACCATCCCGGTACCTAAGAGGGCGACAATAACAGGCCTCAATGACTACTGCCCAGTGGCAATGACCTCCACCATATGAAATGCTTTGAGTGCCTAATGATGGAACACATCAAACCACACCTCCCAGAACACTGGACCCATTTCAATTCACTTATAGAAGAAACTGTGTCGCTTCACTCTGTTCTGGCCCACCTGGAGAAAAGCGCCTCATAAACCAGGCTCGTCGACTTCAGCTTGACATTTAATATGATCATTCCCCTGAGGCTGGTGGAGAAGCTGTCCTCCCTGGGACTCAACAGCCCTCTCTGTAACTGGATCCTGGACTTCCTAATGGAAAGACTGCAGTCTGTGCGGGTTGGTAGCAGAATGTTGAATACAACCATGCTAAGCACTGGCGCACCACAGGGCTGTGTGCTCAGCCACTCCTGTTGACACTACTGACCCACAACTGCATCACCAGATCCAGTTTCAACAGTGTCATCAAGTTTACAGATGACACATTAGTTGGTCTCATCAGCAATAACAATAAGTCACACTAGAGAGGTGAAAAATCTCTTGAAATGATGCAAGTGACAAGGTTGCCCATTGTCACCAGCTTTATTTGGTTTAGTAATTGAACCCTTAGCACAATTTATTAGACAGAATGTTAATATTAAGGGTACAATTGTGGGAGAGGAAGAATATAAAATTAATTTATTTGCAGATGATATGTTAATTTATTGACAAATCCCAAGGAATCAAGTGGAAAGATTTACCATTAACTTTAATAGGTAGGGTTAATTGTATAAAAATGAATATATTTCCTGGTATACAATATCTTTTTCAGTCTTTACCAAAGTCTTTTTTTAAGGTACTAAATGCGGCAGTTCATTTAATTTTATGGAAGAATAAATCATCTAGTTTCATTACAAAAATTGACATGGAAATATGCATTAGGAGGCTTACAGTTACCAAATTTCCAAAATTATTATGAGGCAGCTCAATTGAAATTTATTAATTGAATGTTGGATGCTTAACAAGTTTCAATATGGGCTAAAATTTAACTGTCCCAATTATCAGAGAAAGATGTCATAAAATATGTAATTCTTTTATATATAAATGGAAACTGATTTTTTTTTGAAAGATTATAATGTTCCCATACTTCGACATTTATTAGAAGTGTGGTATAAAAGAGATCTTATGATTGGATCTAAGGGCGGATTCCATTATATAGAAATAGGATTATACCATTTTCGATGGATAGTCGTTATTTTAAAGAATGGGATCTGAAAGGTATTCGAAGGGTAGAAGATTGTTTTGAAAAAGGTGTTTTTCTTTCCTTCGTCCAGTTGCAAGAAACATTAAAAAAAAAATCATCGAACTCATTGTTTGCTTATTATCAGATGTGAGCTTTATTCAGAGAAAGTTTTGGGCAAGAAATTAAACTTCTTAATTTAACTAGGTTTCAAATATTAATTACAGACCCTTTCAAAAGATGTGTGAAGATACAATGACTAGATTATTTAATGTGAGGTATAGTTTGGTTAATTATAATTTTCAACATTATACTTTACACTGGAGAAATTGAAAAAATTTAAGGTACAGAATTTTTGGTTAAAAGTTAGACAAATTTTGGAACGTTTGTATAATATACAGTTGTTACTTGATCCTTTATTTTTTGGGGGGGTTTTATGAAAGATTTAAGGGGTTTGAAATTGGATAAAACTGCACTTATTCATTTGGCTTTGGCAAGAAAGTGTGTAGCAGTAACATGGAAGGACGATGCAGTAATTAATATTCAAAGATGGCATAATGAATTGAAATCATGTATTCATTTAGGAAAAAATAACATAACTTGCATAACAATAATTCTTTTTTTTACTAAAGTGTGGGAACCATATTTAAAATGTATGGATATTACTATATCTTAAATATTATATTTTTAATTTTTTATGTAATATTAAGGTTTTTTTGTAAAAGGCTCCATTATATCCAGTGGGCTGATATCGCCTCAAACCGTGCATCTTGGCGCCTCACAGTTTGGCGGGCAGCAACCTCCTTTGAAGAAGACCGCAGAGCCCACCTCACTGACAAAAGGCAAAGGAGGAAAAACCAACACCCAACCCCAACCAACCAATTTTCCCCTGCAGCCGCTGCAACCGTGTCTGCCTGTCCCGTATCGGACTTGTCAGCCACAAACGAGCCTGCAGCTGACGTGGACTTTTACCCCCTCCATAAATCTTCGTCTGCGAAGCCAAGCCAAAGAAGAAGGGGTAGTTAGGGTTTTTTTAAGGGGGAAGGGGATAAATACACTACTAATTTAAGGTTAAGTACTTTATTAATATAATTTTGGAGTAAGGGATTTTGCTTTTTGATATACATATATTTTTAAAATTCTTAATAATATAAATAAAGTTGTTATAAAAAATGATGCAAGTGACAACCCGACTCACAATGTGCACAAGACAAAGATGATGATTGTGGACTTCAGGAGCACCAGGAACGACCACCTCCACTACACATCAACAATATTGTTTTAATGCGAGCAGAGAGCACCAAATTCCTTGGAGTTCACTTAACCAATGACCAATTGTGGACACTCAGCATCTCCTCATTTGTCAGGAAGACACAACAGCGACTGCACTTCCTGACAAGGCTACCAGTCACCAATATGTCAACCTTCTATAGAAGCTCTATCAAGAGTGTTCTGGCCAGATGGATCACAGTGTGGTACAGTTGTGCAGAGAAGTGGATCGGAGGTCAATCCACACAACCATAAGAGTGTAGAGTCTCCTTCCTTCAAACCCCCCCATCGAAGTGATCTACTGGGATCGTTGTTTGACGAGGGTGCACAAAATCATCGAGGACCCCTTCCACCCTGCACTCAGCATCTTTCTGCTACTCAAATTGGAGAAGAGACACAGGAGTATCAGAGCCGGCACCATCAGGCTGAGAAACAGCTTCTTCCCACAGGTAGAGAGAATGCTGAACGACCAAAGAAACCATTCAAACTCACCATCCGAGACTCTCACATGTAAACAGCAACATCTATTTATTTATTTGTTTATTTATTTGTACAGATGAAATACTTGTTCTGCATATATATTGTTTGTCTGTATGAGTCATGTCTGGTTGTGTGTCTACATGCTTTGCACCGAGGATCAGAGAATGCTGTTTAGTCAGGTTGTGCTCAGGTGACAATAAACTTGCCTGGACATCTACAAGAGGCAGTGTCTTTAAGGAAACAGCCTCTATCCTTAAGGACCCCCCACCACCCAGGCCCGTGACCTCTTCATTCTGCTCTAATCGGGAAAAGACAAGCTCTCAGTGACACAGGGACAGCTTCTTCCCTGCTGTCATCAGATCCCTGAATGACCAATGAACCTTGCCTTGAATTTTTCTTGAACTATTTTTAAAATTTAAATTTTTAAAATTTATTTTGTAAGGCAGGGTTAATTATGTAAATGTTTGTACTGCTGCGAAAACAACAAATGTTGTGACAAATTCTGATTCTGATGGAAAATTAGCCCAAAGAGCCAGTTCCACGCTGCACTATTCTGGATACTTGGATTAATCTGGACCACTCTGTCGCTCGTTTCTGCAGTGTGAGTGCAGGTTAGGTGTTTTTTTTTTAAAAAAGTAAGTAAAGCTTGCACTTTCCTTCTGCCTTTCCAGTCTTGCACTACTCCATTCTCACATCGGAAGTCCTTATTCAAGTTCCCATTTCTGATGTGCAAGACCCTTGAGCACGGTCAACTTGACTCTGGGGGAAGCTGCAGCTGAGCCCAACCAAACTTCATAACTCAACAACTACACATTTAATGGCAGGTGCATGTAAATGCATATAGATTATTAACAAAAAAACCTGGATAATTTATTGACTCTCAATCAATGCCGAGGTAACAACACATCAGATGCCTCAGTGAAAGCAGCCAGTATCAACAGAAGCCAGAGAAAGTATACACTGACTTTAGTTACTTGACATTTTCTCTTGAAATAAAAGTGATGATGAATTTGTATTGAAATTAGCAATACAATTTTTTTGGTATATTCAGAGAGTGAAGGGGCCATGAGGCACCGTAGTGGGTAGTGGTGTAAACAGATCAAATTGTGTTTAAATAGCTTCTTGTTAGACACATGAATATGCAGGGGATAGAGGGATATCGCTTACCTAAAAGTGCTTCATATGTGTTCACAAACTGAACTTCCAAGTTAATAATTCTGAGACAATTTTGAAATCTGTACCATTTTGAGAATGCATGGAGAGCAGTCGGAATGTGCTGTTATCAAAACATATAAATGTGAAAAAGCATATTTTTTAAAACAATAGTTTCACAGTCACCTTCACTGATACCAGGTTTTTTCCAGTTCTGATATATTTAATTATCTGAATTTGAATTCCTAACCTGCTGTGTTTGATTGTAGCTTGTGCAAGCAGCAGATTTATTTCAGCCATAGTCAGTGTAGAGCCTGTTTCCCGTCTTCTATTGTTCGAAGTTCTCGGTTCTTTTCTTTAACATCAGATTAAAATACAGTAAAACCCCAACAATCTGGATGCCAGAAATCCAGACCACCCAAGAATCCGGACTTTTCAAAAACTCTTGAAGTTTTTAAATTTAGAGGGCTTGGGGGGGTGGGGTGGGAGTGCTAGTGAGCAGTTAATGGAGTATGATGCACATTTCAGAGCTCCTGTGATCTCTTTTTATAAAGTATAATTAAGCGGCACTCTAGGTAATGTTCTACCATTTGTGTATGTTTGGTGGTGCGTTGCAGTTACGGCTGTTGATTTTGAAGATCTGAGATGCCCAACAAGAAAGTAGTAAGTCGCAACTCCATGCAGCTCCCCCAGACGCCTACCCCTCAAACAGAAGCCTTGATCTTGCCTGATCCCATTTCATCAGGCAGCTCATCGCCTGACCAGGAAATTTAGTGGGCATTTGTGCAAGTGCAAGCATGCATAAATGCCACAGATGCACAGCGGCAACAAGTGACCATTTTATTTTTCTTTAAAACTGCTCATTTTGAAAAAAGCATGCTGTATTTGCTAATGAATATACTATCAAAATGTACCTGTTCATCTCTTATTTATTCCTTTTTAAATGTGAATTTTAAAAATACTGCCAGACAATCTGTAAAATCCAAAAATCCACACTGACCCAATCCCCGAGCATTCTGGATTTTAGGACTTCTACTGTACCAATTTAGTTGTGTCAAGGTGGCAAAGAGTCAAGAACTATGTTAGGTGAACTAAGCGATTAGGTTATTAGTTATCATGCCCTCTTCTACCATTGGGAAAAAGTACAGGAACCTATTTTAGGACTTCTACTGTACCAATTTAGTTGTGTCAAGGTGGCAAAGAGTCAAGAACTATGTTAGGTGAACTAAGCGATTAGGTTATTAGTTATCATGCCCTCTTCTACCATTGGGAAAAAGTACAGGAACCTAAAGATGAGCAGTCAGTGGCACAAGATCAGCTTCTTCCATCAGATTCTTGAATAATCAATGAACAAAAGACACTGCCTTACTTTTCATCCACTATTATTTTTATTTTTCATATCATTGTTGCAAGATGGTTCATAATATGAACTTTTGTGCTATTGAGATCCTGCTGCAAAACACCAAATTTTTTGACATTCATAACAATAAATTCTGAGTCCAAGACTATTCATCAGGAAATACTGGTTAAAACACAACAGGTGGAGAATTTAATTAAAAAAAAAATTTAGACATACATACAGCACGGTAACAGTGCCTCCCAAATACATCCAATTAACCGACGACCCCCAGTACGTTTGAAAGGGTGGGAGCCCCCAGAAGAAACCATGCAGACATGGGGAGAATGTACAAACTCAGTTCAGGCAACCCTGGATTTGAACGGCTGACGCTATTAACAACATTGCGCTAACTGCTAAAGTAACCGTGCCACCTGCAATCTGAAAAATAAATTCAGATGATTAAATAAATCTGAAATGAAAAGGTAGTATATCAGTAAAGGTGACCGCAAAACCTCCAACTGTGTAAAAAAAAAACTAATATCCATTTGCCAATGACATTTTCCATCCTTATCTGGTCGTCTATACGTGATTCTAGATCCACAGCAATTTAATTGATTCATAAATGTTCTTTTGAACCATCATTCAGGAGCAAATACATGGTGGCCTAGCATGTCACGTGTGCAATTAACAATCACATGCAAGAATTTTAATCTGTGGAGTACTAACAGGCTTCTGACCAACTTTATTAACATAGTACTTTTAAACAATTCTGCCCATGGCCATTTAATCACACTAGGTTTCTTGGTTTAGGAAATGGAAGTGGCAGCCCTGCCGGAGCCGCTGCAAAGGCAGCACTGCCGCTGGTGCAGACCCACACAGGCTTTGAGCGGCCCGTTGAGGGATCCGACGATGGTTTTTATTTGAGATCCTGTGACCTCGGGGTCTGTGCCCAAGATGGTGGCACCCACAAGGGGCTGCAGACTCCGAGGAAGCGGAGGACTGGAGCAGGGCACCAGAAAACGGGAAGACTAACCCACCCCCCCCATCTGAGAAGGAGAAGCAGAAGGGACAACCAATGGGACTGCGACCACAGAGGTGGACCAGTGAGAGGACTCTGCGGCAGGCTGCTGGTTATTCAAGGGAAAGGGCCCACGAAAGCTGCAGGCAGCTGTCGGGAGACTCACGCTGGGTTGCGGACTACTGGAGACTGGCTCAAACTGGCTGGATGGGTACCAGGTCTTGGAACCAGGATGTGAGGACACCGAAGGGTCCTTGACCACGTCAGAGGTTCAGATCTGGAGCTCAGGTTGCCAATAGTTTAGATTGGACTCTGGGTGGCTGCGGAGACTGCAGAAGTGCTGGAGTCAAATCTATGGTCACTCTGGGGGTCTCTCTTCTGCTTCCCTTTCTCTGACTGTAAGAAATGTAAGAGGCGCTTTGGCAATTTCTGCTGGTGGCAAATTGTCTGCCTTTCAGCAGGGAAAGAGAATTTCACGTAATAGGACACTGTTTTATTACTATGACAATAAATTGAATCTTGAATTTTTGATGCTCAAAAAGTTGCACTTTTCATTTCTAATACAATTGGTTTTAGATTAAAACTTTGTTTCCCCATCCCAATTCAATGCCACAAACATTTAAAAGTGCACTTACACAAATTATTACCTTCTTTCTGTTCACATTTGCTGGACAGAATGAAATTACAAAATATTTCGTTGACTCTTTCTGCTGTTTTGTTTCCCCTAAAATAAATCTTAATTTTTGGATGAAACACAAAAATCTGCAGATGTTGTGATTTTGGCTCACAATAATGAAAAGGAAAAGTGTTGTATGGTATTAATATTGTACTCACCAAAAGATAAGTACTCATGTCTGGTCTTCTTCTGTGCACTAGAAGAACAAGGAAGGTGTGAAGTGGTTTATTATATGAGAGTTTTCATAAAATACACAAAACAACTATCCTTTTAAACTTCAAACAGAAAAGTAGATTACTTTCAAAAGAAAACTATCAATCCTCCCCTCTCCCCCCAAAAATGGCCTGTTACATTCTTCCCCCCAAAAAATGGTCTGTTACATTCTTCCCCCCAAAAAATGGCCTGTTACATTCTTCCCCCCAAAAAATGGCCTGTTACATTCTTCCCCCCAAAAAATGACCTGTTACATTCTTCCCCCCAAAAAATGACCTGTTACATTCTTCCCCCCAAAAAATGACCTGTTACATTCTTCCCCCCAAAAAATGGCCTGTTACATTCTTCCCCCCAAAAAAATGACCCGTTACATTCTTCCCCCCAAAAATGACCTGTTACATTCTTCCCCCCAAAAAATGGCTTGTTACATTCTTCCCCAAAAAAAATGGCCTGTTACATTCTTCCCCCCCAAAAAATGGCCTGTTACATTCTTCCCCCCAAAAAATGACCTGTTACATTCTTCCCCCCAAAAAATGGCCTGTTACATTCTTCCCCCAAAAAAATGACCTGTTACATTCTTCCCCCCAAAATGACCTGTTACATTCTTCCCCCAAAAAATGGCCTGTTACATTCTTCCCCCCAAAAATGGCCTGTTACATTCTTCAGAGAGATGGATTTTTCTTCCCAGTTATATGCTACTTCATATTTATCAAAGCATATTACACATGTATGGATTTTATCAGTTTACTTCATTTACTATCTTAAGAAGAGCAGCCAAAGGAGGAAGAGAAAGCATCTTTCAAGCAATTTTTGACATACGAGTAGTAATATTGTGTGCTGTTCTTTTCATTACACAAGTTATCACACAGATAATTCCAAAATGAACATAAAAAATTGATACAATATTCCATGTCTAGTATTTTTAAAATTCATGGCAAACTACCTGTACAATGATTCAGTTGCAAGACTGGTATGGTATTTTATTAAGCCTGCACTTTCTTTTTCACCTTTCAACCTATTTCTTATTTCTCACTCTTATTTTTTTTAAATTCCAATCTATTTCCCTCTCCCTCGGATGGCTTACAAATACAAGGACTAGCTGAATGTTCTATGGCTGAATGATAGTCAACTGGGCCACACAATTCCATGACTCAATTCGTTACTCATTCACCTTTCTGTCCAATAGATTAAGCACACTTGGTTGTCGCTCTCAAGCTTCATTGCATTGGTAGTTAAGTAATTATTAAAGGTTGGATAGAATGAAACAGGAAAAAGTATTGCCATGATACTATTCATGTTTGGTTCTCTACAAATATTCAAAATATTTAAACATTTATAAGCCTAAAAATCTTATATTGATCTGGAGCTCAATTTCTTTACCCAAAAGGATTCTTTTTCCTAAAAGGATTTCAACTGGAAAAATATTACATTTTGAAAAGCTTCATGAGATGAAGTACAAATCTTCCCACCAAAGCAAAAAAATTTGACAACCCCTTATCACCAATGTTAAAGATCAACAATTGATTAAAAGTCAGAGCACTCAAAATAATTTTTAGGAAATAGCCAACCACAGTCATTGTAAAATTTTAAAATACAGATGATGTCCTTCAAGATTCTTCATTGGGGCTTGATATTTAACAATAACAATATTTAACAAATGCCCCCTTCCTCTGCCAGGGAGTTGCAACAACACCAGAAGTTGCCATTTAATGTTCTTAACCAAGGCCTGCTTCTTGTAGCAAATTAATATCCTTTTCTTCACATCTTTCCACCCCTCTTACCTGCAAGCATTTGTCACACGAGGGCCACAGGAGGAGGGTAAGTGGGTCACAGTTAGGAGAGGGATGGAGAAGAGTAACGTTTTAGAGAAGACCCCTGTGGTTGTAACGCTCAATAATAGGTACTCCTCTTTGAGTACTGTTTGGGAGGGGGGGGGGGGGGGGGCGGAGAAACAGCCTAGATGGAGAAAGCAACAGTGGCTATACCTCTGACATAGGATCGGCCCCTATGGCTCAGAAGGGTAGGAAAGGAAGAGGAGGGCAATAATCATAGTTAGGAGGACAGGTAGGGGATTCTGTGGACACAGTAAGAAGAACCAGATGGTGGTTTGCCTCCCTGGTGCCAGGGTCCAGGATGTTGCTGCTCATGTCCAAAATACCCTAAAGTGGGAGATGAGCCAGAGGTGGTGATACACCAACGACGTAGGGAGGAAGAGTGAAGAGGTGAGTACAGGGAGTTGAAAAGGACAGCGAAGGGAGTAATCTTGGGATTACTGCCTGTGCCACATAACAGTGAGAGCAGGAACAGAATGAGGTAGAGGATGAATGCATGGTTGAAGGGATAGAGCAAGTGGCAGGGATTCAAGTTTCTGGATCATTAGGATTTTTTTAGGGAAGGTGGGACCTGTACAAAACAGGTTGCACTTGAATCCTGGGGGACCAGAATCCTTGCAGGGATATTTGCTAAGGCTGCTCAGGAGACTTTAAACTAGAATGGTGGGGGGGGGGTGGGGGGGGGGGCGAAGGAGGGAACCAAGCAAAGGTGAACTGCAAGGAGAAGGTTAGATTGCAAATTGCAAACAGTGAAAGCTTGTAGACGAAGTTTTGGGGTGGATAGGCAGGTGATAGAGAAGGAAGATGTTCTGTATAAAGATAGAGGGGAGATGATAGAAAAAGGACATAATAGAGTTCTTTATTAAGATAGGGGCAAACAGAGAATAAGTAGTGGGAAATCTCAGAAATGCATATACTTTAATGCTAGGAGCATAGTAAGGAAAGTGGATGAACTGAGGGTGTGGATAGACACTTGATAGTATGATGTGGTAGTGATTAGTGAAACATGGTTGCAGGAGGGATGTGATTGGCAGCTAAATATTCCTGGATTTCATTGCTTTAAGTGTGATAGAATTGGACGGGCAAGTGGGGGTGGTGTAGCATTGCTAAGCGGTGCTTAGGCAGGATAGATTAGAGGGCTTGTCCAGGGAGGCTGTATGGGTGAAATTGAGGAATGGGAAAGGGGTAGTCACACTTATAGGGGTGTATTATGGACCACCTAATGGGGAGCGAGAACGAGAGGAGCAAATTTATTGGGAGAGAGCAGATATTCATAATAAGCACAGGGTTGTGATAGTGGGAGATTTAAATTTTCCAAATATAGATTGAGAAACTCATTCTGTGAAAGGACTGGATGGATTTGAATTTGTAAAATGTGTGCAGGATAGTTTTTTTAGAGCACTTCGTTCGTGGAGGTACCAACTAGAGAAGGGGCGGTGTTGGATCTACTGTTGGGAGGTATGTGTTGGGGAGCACTTTGGATTCAGTGATCATACTGCCATTAGCTTCAATGTAATTATGGAAAGGGATAGGTCAGGGCCTAGGGTTGAGGTTTATGAGTGGGGGAAAAGCTAGATTTGAGGAGATGAGAAAGGATTTATAAGGAGTGGATTGAAACAATTGGTTTTATGGTAAGGATGTAGTAGCGAAATGGAGGTCTTTTAAACGTGAGATCTTGAGGGTACAAAATCTTTTATGTTCTAGTTAGGTTAAAAGGCAGGGTCAAAAGTTTGAGAGATCCATGGTTTTCAAGGGATATTGGAAACTTGGTTCGAAAAAACGAGGGAGACCTACAATAAATATAAGAAACAAGGAATGAATGAGATATGACTAGAGGAGAGTACTTGGTTTGGTGCGGACTTGAAGGGCCGAGATGGCCTGTTTCCATGCTGTAATTGTTATATGACTTTATTTCCTTTTGGAAAGCTGGGAATTAGCTGACTCTTACTATTTTGGACAGATCTCAGATCACAACTGTGAAATTTTACCTCACATTATTTGATTCTTGTACCAGTTGCCTTCTGCATCCTAATTCTCAACATTTTATCCAAAATTGCACCCAGTGCTCCTTTACTAAAACTATTTATAAGAACCATAGAACATTACAGCACAGAAAAAGGCCCCTTTGGCCCTTCTAGTCTCTGCCAAACCATTTATTTTGCCTAGTCCCATTGACCTGCACCCAGTCTATACCTCTCCCATCCTTGTATCAGTCCAAATTCTTCTTAAATGTTAAAATTGAGCCCACATTCACCACCTCATCTGGCAGCTCGTTCCTTACCCCATACCTCTGTGTGAAGAACTTCCCACTCATGTTCCCCCTAAACTTTTCCCCTTTCACTCTTAACTCATGTCCTTTGGTTTGTATCTCACCTCAGTGGAAAAAGTCTACCTATATTAACCCTGTCTATCCCCCTCATAATTTTAAATACCTCTATTAAATCTCCCTCATTCTTCTGCACTCCAGGGAATAAAGTCCTAACCTGTTTAACCTTTCAATATAACTCAGTTCCAAAAGTCTGGACAACATCCTAGTAAATCTGTGCACTCTTTCTACCTTATTGATAGCTTTCTTGCAGTTAGGTGACTAAAACTCCACACAATATTGCAAGTTTGGCCTCTCCAATGTCTTATACAACTTTAACACAAATCCAAGTATTGAGTACAGGAGTTGGGATGTTATGAAGGCCAATATTCCAAAAGCTCTCTTCACAAATCTATCCACCTGTGATACCACTTTCAGGGAATCATGCATCAGTATTCCCAGATCTCTGTTCTACTACACTTCTCAAACCAGCATCAATAGAAATTCACTGATATTGTTTTTCTTTAAAACAATATATTAACAACTACTAATAGTATAACATCTAAGTAACTGGACTGTTGAAAACTCACATTTCCTTTTCAACTTTCTCACTGAGAAATATCCTTTTAGTGTCACAACTGCCGTTTTCCTTGCTTAGGGAAAAAGATGATCGACTTCCACGATGCTTCCAAAACCCAGACACGAGTCAGTTGAAATGACAATAACCTTGGTTATGATCAATGCACCAATTCTCCTGCTTCCTTTATGCAGATTTGGGTCAAACAAAGTGACCTTTCCTTTGGTCAAAGTGGTTCAATAGTTCCCCTGACAGGGAAAATCAGCTGAATTTTGTCCATTTCACACAGAGTCTCTCCACCTCAAAGTTCATCAGCTGGCTGGTGGTCAATAATGATGCTATTTCTTTAAGTGTCCCACTCACATGACTCTCTCACCACCTGTGTTCCTGGACAACCATTGTTCTTTCTCTTCCTCCAGAGTACCACCTTTGAGTATAGTCTCTACTTGATGTTGCCATCCAGTCTCTCCACAACTGTGAATGGTTGCATCCTGTACTAATCCTGAAAGTGACAGTTGCACTAAATGAAACATGAACTCATAATATCTCCCCAACAAAGGAAATTTTGAGCTGTAAAAGCAAAATTTTAACTGCAAACTACTATGTTTGAAATAATACATTCACTACTGTTACATGATATAATAGACAAATATAAAATTTTTCAGCAACGAATACAAATAATTCGTTTAAATGTCGCGAAACACTGCAAACATATTGAAAAGCAATCAGCAATTACATTATCCCTGCCATTAATACAAGTTATCATTAAATCACATTCCTGCACAATTAGACTCTAGTTTAACAATCATCTATTTTTGTTTTTCATGTTACTCAAGAACAATAAGGGATTATGGTCAGTATACATAACAAGTGGTCCCTGAGATGTGCAGATGTAAACATCAAAATGCTACAAAGCCAGTACAAGGGACAATAATTCTTTCTCTATAGTAGAATAACTCTTTTGATGTTCATTGAATTTCTTGGATAAGTAAACCACTGGATGGTCAATATCATCACAATTCTTCTTTTCTAATTGCATTGTTCCGGCAGCTTCATCACTAGCATCTACTGCTGAAGAAAATGGCTTCTCAAAATCAGGTGACTTAAGCACAGGCTGCTATCATAAAATGGCTTTCAGTTTGTCAAATGCTTCCTGTCAAAGTTCTGCCCAAACTTTTCACCCTTCTTCAGAAGGTTAGTCAAAGGAAGGGGGATATCAGCAATTTTATTTAAAAACAGAACTTTCTATAATACCTTACCAATTGCCAAAAAATTTCTAACAGCTTTCTTGGCTGTGGGAACAGGAAACTCAAAAATCATCTGAACTTTCGCCTGACCAGGCAGCAACTTGCCTTGACCAACAACATAAACAAGTTAAGTCATGGTAGCATGGCCAAATTCACTTTTAGCTAAATTAAGAGTAAAATTTGCTTTTGAAAGTTTGTCAAACAATTTCTCTAACTCAAATATGTTTCTCCCAGGTGTCATTCCCCAAAACTAAATCATCAACATAAGGATATGAATGCTCTAAACCTTGAATCACAGAATTAATAATTCTTTGGAATGTCCCTGCAGCATTTTTCATTCCAAATGGTAAAACATAGTATTCATATAACCCTGTTGAGGTTACAAATGCAGAAATTTCCCTACTTCTGCCTGTTAAGGGAACACACCAGTAACCTTTTAACAAGCCATCTTCGTGAGAAACTTAGCCTTTCCAACTTGGTCCACACAATCACCACCCTTGTGATAGGATCAGCATCAGTCTTTGTTACCTCATAAACTTTTCTGTAATCAGGGCAAAATCTAACCATCCCATTTGGTTTAGACACCAGGACACAAGGTGAACTCCAAACTGAGGTAGAAAGTCTAATAATATCATCCCTTAACATATATTCAATCTCTTGATCTCCTAGTCTGTACTTTTCAACATTGATTCGATATGGATGTTGTTTGATAGGTTTGGCATCTCCAACATCATGACAAGTAATTAGAGTTCTCAGGCACATCTGGAAACAGGTTCGTAAATTTTAAAAGTAGCTGTTTCATTTACTCCTTTAACTGGGGCTGAAGATGAGCCGATTTAACATCCAAATTCTGCAAAACAATCGAAATGGACAGAAGAACTGGGACAATGTTTTATTTGATGTGACCCTCACAAGAGTCAGCTTGTGCTGTCTCAAGGTCGCTAGACTCCTTAGTTCTATCAACAACCAATATCACTGGTAAAGTAAAGGTAGAAGTAAAAACACAAAATGCTGGAGAAACTCAGCAGGTCAAACATGTCCTTTCTGTAGCGAAGGTAGAAATATATAACTGATGTTTTGGGCTTGAGTTCTTCATCAAAGTATACCACCAGTGAAAGCTGTTCCATATTAAAAGCCAAGTAGTTCTCCAAATAAGGCTTTAACGTTGACATGGCAACTTTGCATTTTACATCTCCCATCAAGTGTTTTAACAACATAGCTGACTTCATTCACCTTTGATTCTATTTCATACAGACCTGAAAATTTTGCCTTAAGGGGATTGGCATCTGTTGGGAATAGGATTAACACTTTATTCTTGGTTTAAAAGTTCTCATCCTTGCCTTTTTTATCATACAAGTTCTCACAAGGTGAACCCTCGCAAGGCGTCAGGCCCTGATGGCGTACCTGGCAGGGTACTGAAAATCTGCACCAACCAACTAGCTGGAGTGTTGCAGTCAGAGGTTTTCAATTGCTTCAAAAGGGAATCAAGCATCCCAATACCCAAGAAGAGTAGTGTGAGCTGCCTCAATGACTACCACCCAGTAGCACTAACTTCTGCTGCGATTAAATGCTTTGAGAGGCTGGTCATGGCCAGAATTAACACGTATCTAAGCAAAGTTCTGGACCCGCTGCAATTTGCCTATCGTCACATTCGCTCCACAGCAGATGCAACATCGCAGACTCTCCATTCAGCTCTGGATCACCTCGAAAACAGCAACTCATATATACGGCTGCTCTTCATCGACTACAGCTCGGCGTTCAACACCATTATTCCCTCAGTGCTGGTCAGGAACCTATAAAACAGTCGTTCTCAACTTTTTTCGTTCCACTAACATAGCACTTTAAGTATTCCCTATGCCATAGTAAGGGATTGCTTAAGGTGGAATGTGGAAAAAGGTTGAAAACCACTGTTTTAATCATACCTAAATGGCTAGTTATGTGCATGGTTTCAAAACTCCAAAGGAAATGGCCAATGACAATTTTTCTCAAGCAAAATATTTCAGTAACAATTGGGTCAGTGGAAAGAAAAAGGTTGAGAACCACTGCTATACTCCCCTCTGCAACTGGATCCTTGACTTTCTTATTGGAAGACCACTGCCAGTGCAAATTGGAAACAATGTTTCCTCCTCACTGATTCTCAACACAGGTGCACCCCAAGGATCCATGCTTAGCCCACTACTCTAACAATTCCAATGCTATCTACAAGTTTGCCGATGACACAGTTGTCAACAGAATCAAAAACAGCAATGAGAAAGCATCCAGGAGGGAGGTAGATCAGCTCGTTAAATGGTGTAACGACAACAACCTTGCACTCAATGTCAGCAGAACCAAGGAGATAATTGTGGACTTCAGGGGAACACAATGTTGTGGAGAGTGTCAAGAACTTCAAATTCCTGCGTATCAACATCTGAGGATCTGCCCTGGAGCCTCCACGTTGATGCGTGGTGATGACTCGCCAGTGGCTATACTTTATAAGGTTTCTAAGGAGATTCAGTATGTCACCAAAGACTCTTAAACTTCTACATGCACACTGTGGAGAGTATTCTGGCTGGATGCACCAACTCTCAAGACAAGAATAAGCTCCAAAGCATTGTTAACTCAACCTGAGACATCACAGGCACCAGACTTCACTCCATTGAGAACATTTACATGAGGCAGTGTCTTAAAAAAAAGCAGCCTCTATCCTCAAAGGCCCCCACCACCCAGGCCATGCTCTCTTCACTCTGCTACCATCGGGAAAAAGGTATAGGAGCCTAAAGACGTGCAGTCAACAGCACAAGGACAGCTTCTTCCCCACTGCCATCAGATTCTTGAATAATCAATGAGCCAAAGAAGCTGCCTTAATTTTCGTGTGCTATTATTTAATTTTTTTACAGTAATGTTGTAGGATAGTTATAATATGAATGTTTGCTCTACGATTCTGCTGCAAAACACGAATTTCATGACTTGTCCATGACAATAAAATCTGATTCTGAATCATTTTGTCTTAAGCCGTTTTCAAATTCTCTTGAGCTAATTTACAGACTTTCTGCAAATGAACTTTAAATTTTGAAACATGATCTAACAAATTCAACTGCACATCTTCACTAACCCATTATTCCTTCAACAACACTAAAGGGCTAAAGCCTAGTGATTTCTATACAGACTCTCACTGAAAACAAAAGTAAATAGACACCCTCATTCCAGTCTTTCTCATTCTCAAAACAATAGATCCTAATCAAATCTCACATTGATCTGGAGCTTAATTACTTTACCTAAAAGTTCCTTTCCTCCAAAAGGATTTCATCTAGAAAATACTTCATTTTGAAGAGCATATTGAGTGGGGGGAGGGGTGGGGGGGGGGGTGAGGGAAGGTTGAGGGAGAAGGGAGAAGAAATTATTAGGTCTGAATGGTGGGCCAGGATTGGTTAGTGGGTTCCTGGGACTAGTAGAATTTTGGACTGGAATATTATTGATCACCTCAAGATTTGATGGGGAAGGAATGAGGCTGAGAAGGTGGCAGTGAAGGAGGTGATTACAGAGACTGGGTTAGGAGAGCAGAGAGTGGAGACACAGCACTCCTATGGGATCCAACTGCCAAGTTTGACTGCCATCAGCTCTATACAGACTTTGACCAGTCTGTTAAAGGAGCCAACAGCAGTTTGATATAAAATCTTGTGACTGCAGTTTCTGCATCAAGATGGCGACACTTATGATTGACAGCAGCCACGAGGGGTTACAGACTCCAGGGAAGCAAAAGACTGGTGCAGGGCACCAGAAAACAGGGAGACCACCCACCGTCTGAGATGGAGAAGCAGAAGAGATTACCTCACAGGACAATGACCATGACAGCAGACCAGTGATGGATTTTGCAGCTGAAGGATCCACGCAGGTGGAGGAATGTTGGGGACTCGAGGCAAGGAATCCATGCAGTTTGTGGGCTGATGGAGACTGTGGTCAAGGGTCTTACACCAGGCTGCAGACTGCTTGAGACTGGCTTAAAACTGGCTGAAGGGGTATCAGAACTGGAATGTGAGAGGGTGTCAAGGGAACTGAAGGGTTCCTAATCGTTTCAGAGGTCCGGATCTGGAGTTCAGGTTGCCAATGTTTGCACAAGGTGAGGGAGTGCTGGAGGCAAATCCACAGACCCTCAGTGATTTGGAGGTGGGGGGGGGAGGGGAAGAAGAACTCTCTTTTTTGCTTCTCTTTCTCTGACTGCACGAGGCAATTCAAGCCAACAGAAATTCTGTCTGCCTTACAGCAGACAAAAGGCAATTTTATTACATGGCAATAAGTGGAATCTTGATTAGTTGGGGAGGATATTTACTGACAGTACTGGAGTGGCAAGGATTTACTGGGGATCGACCTGAATGGATTGGGGAGGAAGTTGATGGAGCTGGGAAGGTGCCAAGATGGCAGAAGATCACACGGATTTCTGGGAAAGGAAGATAGGCCGAAGTGGCCAGGACTAGGAAATTACTTGTTCTGAGTTAGGATGAATGAGCAGAAGTTACTGAAGCCAAGTGGTTGGAGCAGAGCAGGGGCAGTGGGGAGGGAGAGGGGAATTGCACATCGCTGGATGAGCAGTGGGGTGAGTGAATCGGATCGGGTCGGGGCGGGAGCTTGTGAGGGAAGGAGGAGTTTGTACCAGTCGCTGGATGAGAGGTGGAGATGGGGGAAATAGGACAGAGGCGGTGGGTGGGAAGGAGATGCGCCAGTCGCTGGATGAGAGGAGGATTTAAGGCATGGGGTCGGGGGGGGGGGGGGTGAGGTAATGGGGCGTGGTGAGGGAGGGAGGTAGATGGGTGCGCGGTGGGGTGAAGGGATGGGATGGGTGGTGGGAAGGGGCAGGGTCGGGGGGGTGGGGGGGGAGGCCTCCGCTTCCTCTCACCTTCTTCTTCCTTCACGTTCACCACATCCACCGCCACCATGTCCGGTTTATCCAGCCCGATGCCAAACGGGGACATCTTCCTCTCGGTCACTCCCGAGGGCACCACGTCGGGTTTAGGCCCGAACTTGCGCGGGTAATAGTCCCCATTCAGGTACCGCGACGTGTCTTCCGCCATCTTGGACGCCCGCCCCTAAAAGGCGCCCAGCCTTCCGCTCGCGCACGGTCAGCCTTCCGCTCGCGCACGCCCAGCCTTCCGGTCGCGCACGGCCAGCCTTCCGCTCGCGCACGCCCAGCCTTCCGCTCGCGCACGGCCAGCCTTCCGCTCGCGCACGCCCAGCCTTCCGGTCGCGCACGCCCAGCCTTCCGGTCGCGCACGGCCAGCCTTCCGCTCGCGCACGCCCAGCCTTCCGGTCGCGCACGCCCAGCCTTCCGGTCGTGCACGCCCAGGCAAGCACCCTCTCCGTCGAGCGCGAAAGACCCCACACCAGTGCAAGACTTTCCTGAAGGGACAGAAGTGTTTCAGATTCCTGGCACCAGTCAATGCAGAGAGACCGATGGGAGCTTGGTGGCCAGCATACACATTATGGGCCGATGGTCCCTCAGCATTGAATTACACGAATGTTTTCTTTCAAGAGTTGCATTTTACACAGCGCCTCTGGAAAATGTCACGGATTTTTCCTTGGGGGTTCGAGGGAGGAATTAACGAAGAGGCTTCGTCAGAACAGACGGAGACGGAGCGGGGAGGGGGGATCGGGACCGACATAGACTCGAAATATGCGAACGCGTTGCGGTTGGACGGTGTCCCGCACACGTGGGCGACGCGCCGTCCTCCGGGCCGGCCCCCCCCCCCCCCCCCCCCCCCCACGTCCTGAGGGTCCGGCGCCATTAAATCGTCGACCTGCTGCGAGAAGCTGCCGACGCTTCACTCTGGATACTGGGGAGGCGAATTTAAACGGGGTCGTGTGAAATGTTAGTGTCTCAGGCCAGGGACCTGAGGGGTCGGTTCTCCCGGGCGGTGTCTGCTGGAGGGTGGAGGGAAGGGCATGGCCGGTGTCTCGGGTGGAGGGAAGGGCATGGCCGGTGTCACGGGTGGAGGGAAGGGCATGGCCGGTGTCTCGGGTGGTGGGAAGGGCATGGCCGGTGTCACGGGTGGAGGGAAGGGCATGGCCGGTGTCACGGGTGGAGGGAAGGGCATGGCCGGTGTCTCGGGTGGTGGGAAGGGCATGGCCGGTGTCACGGGTGGAGGGAAGGGCATGGCCGGTGTCACGGGTGGAGGGAAGGGCATGGCCGGTGTCACGGGTGGAGGGAAGGGCATGGCCGGTGTCTCGGGTGGAGGGAAGGGCATGGCCGGTGTCACGGGTGGAGGGAAGGGCATGGCCGGTGTTATGGGTGGAGGGAAGGGCATGGCCGGTGTCATGGGTGGAGGGAAGGGCATGGCCGGTGTCTCGGGTGAAGGGAAGGGCATGGCCGGTGTCACGGGTGGAGGGAAGGGCATGGCCGGTGTCACGGGTGGAGGGAAGGGCATGGCCGGTGTCACGGGTGGAGGGAAGGGCATGGCCGGTGTCTCGGGTGGAGGGAAGGGCATGGCCGGTGTCACGGGTGGAGGGAAGGGCATGGCTGGTGTTATGGGTGGAGGGAAGGGCTTGGCCGGTGTCACGGGTGGAGGGAAGGGCTTGGTCGGTGTCACGGGTGTAGGGAAGGGCATGGCCGGTGTCTCGGGTGGAGGGAAGGGCATGGCCGGTGTCACGGGTGGAGGGAAGGGCATGGCTGGTGTTATGGGTGGAGGGAAGGGCATGGCCGGTGTCATGGGTGGAGGGAAGGGCATGGCCGGTGTCTCGGGTGGAGGGAAGGGCATGGCCGGTGTCTCGGGTGAAGGGAAGGGCATGGCCGGTGTCACGGGTGGAGGGAAGGGCATGGCCGGTGTCACGGGTGGAGGGAAGGGCATGGCCGGTGTCACGGGTGGAGGGAAGGGCATGGCCGGTGTCACGGGTGGAGGGAAGGGCATGGCCGGTGTCACGGGTGGAGGGAAGGGCATGGCCGGTGTCTCGGGTGGAGGGAAGGGCATGGCCGGTGTCACGGGTGGAGGGAAGGGCATGGCCGGTGTTATGGGTGGAGGGAAGGGCTTTGCCGGTGTCACGGGTGGAGGGAAGGTCTTGGTCGGTGTCACGGGTGTAGGGAAGGGCATGGCCGGTGTCTCGGGTGGAGGGAAGGACATGGCCGGTGTTTTGGGTGGAGGGAAGGGCATGGCCGGTGTTACGGGTGGAGGGAAGGGCATGGCTGGTGTTATGGGTGGAGGGAAGGGCATGGCTGGTGTTACGGGTGGAGGGAAGGGCTTGGCCGGTGTCACAGATGGAGGGAAGGGCTTGGTCGGTGTCACGGGTGTAGGGAAGGGCATGGCCGGTGTCACGGGTGGAGGGAAGGACATGGCCGGTGTTTCGGGTGGAGGGAAGGACATGTCCAGTGTTTCAGGTGGAGGGAAGGGCATGGCCGTTGTTTCAGGAGGAGGAGGGAAGAGCATAGCTCGTGTTCCAGGTGGAGGAAAGGGCATAGCCCATGTGTGAGGTGGAGGGAAGAGAATAGCCCACGTTTCAAGTTGAGGGAAGGGAATGGCCCATGTTTCAGGTAGAGGTAAGGGAATAGCCCATGTTTCAGGTAGAGGGTGTGGTGCTAATTGTTTAGGTGCTGGAGCAGCCTTCTGTGGAGCTCAGGCAGCACTGCACCCACCCTGCATCTGGGTAGAGAGAGCGGGAGGGAGGGATAGAGAAGCTTCAATCTTGTGTTCCAAAGATTTATTGTTTCAGGCTTAAAGCTGGATGCTAGTGGTTCACTATAGTTTGATTATTTTAGCATTGCCCATCAGGTATTGAACTTTTTGTTCTGTATTAGTGGATACAGATTATTAAAGATTAACATAGTAACAGGTGAAACTGAATTAAATTAGGCAGAGCCATAAATAATTTTATGTTTGTGTCTATGTGGTGCAGATTGCCCGGGCACTGTCAGTGAATCACCTAATTAATCACAGGGGCATGACTAGTTAGATCAGTAGTCTCAATCTTTTTCTTTCCACTCACATACCCTATGCGATTGGTGCTCTGTGATTAGTAAGGGATTGCTTAAGGTGGGATGAAAAGCTACTGTTTTAATCATACCTAATTGACTCGTTATGTGTACAGTTTCATAACTCCAAAGGAAATGGGCCAATAACAATTTTTCTCAAGCAAAAAAATTTCAGTAACAATTGGGTCTACAGCAACCTTCCCACTCACATACCATCTTAAGCAATCCCTTACTAATCACAGAGCACCGATGGCATTGGGATTATTTAAAGTGGTATGTGAGTGGAAATAAAAAGGTTGAGAACCACTGTACTAGATAATTGAATAATAATTGTCTATGCACTTGGTGTTAATGCATTGCATCTATGGATTGACAAGCTGGACTGCTCACAAAACAAGCATTCTCATTACATCTTTGAACCTGCTCCAAAACATTAAATAACCAGTTTAACAACACTTGAGGTGTAAATGTATAATGGGTGAAATTGTAGTTATTCTATTATATTGAGAGTAGATTATATACAATGAGGATAGAAATGTGAGAATGTCTTATCAGTTGTAAGGTGAGCCACAGAATGGTCATATTGTACATTTTGTAGATTTTGTTGAAAATGCACAAAAAAAAATCAGGTAAAATGTCAGGGGTTGAAAAGGTTGTAGTTTAGTGAAATGTAACACCATGAAAAATATCTGTTAATAAAGATTTAGACTTTGAGTATTGGCAATCCTGTGACAGGTGAGCTGTAATTATGTGATGGGGAAGAGGAGGCAAGATGTATGACTATTGAAGTATTCTCCCAAGCTAATACATAATCTTACCTTTTTTTTTTTAAACTTTCTTTTTTTAAAGAATGGCACCAAAAACTATGGAACCAATAGCAAGGCGGCTCTTTAAAGGAGTTGTACTCCTGGAAGTTGCAGGAGTAATTGGAGCATACTGGCTGTTCCATAGAATGAATACCAGTCAAGGTAAAGATGTCTGGTTTGTTTACCTAAAAGCACCACAACATGTTTCATTCTAGTTTAATCATTAAAGTTGAATTCACTATCAATCTGTTAAGAATCTAGTTCAAATACAATTCACATGCAAGGTTAAATGTATATTCCAAGCTAAAATAGTAATTCATTTCAATATGAAAGGTACATTACTTTTTCTTTTGAGTTAAGAGAGACTTAACTAAGGCCATACCTAACATTTATCGGAATTACTAAGAAAGATGTATTTACATTTCATGCTGGGGTTAATAAGGCTTGTTGCTTCCCAACTGTTAATTCAAATTTAGAATGTGAAACGTGAACAAATGCTGATATTTTAAGTAATAAAAACTCAAAATAAAAGGACAAAGAAATTATGCTCATATGAATTTACTTCAAACTGCAATTAAAATATTGTACAAAGTAGTTAATGTATTTATTTTCCAGAGTTCAGATATAAAGTAAACGGAAGGTTTCCCTCCATTTTGGAAGGTGAGCATTGATACACATTTCTGCTTTTTTGGAGGTTTCCAAGTAATTTTTAATTTGGAGTTATATCCATATTATGTTTCCATAGAGATTAAAATAATTAATTTTTAAAAATCAGCATGGCATGGAAGACATTTGGCTATTCTTGGTTAAAAATAAAGGCTCCTAGTTGGGGTGGTATGGTTAGTTTAGCAGTTAGCGCAGCACTATAGGGGTTAGAATCCCACATGTCTGTAAGTTGTTTGTATGTTTTCAGGGTTCCAATTTCCTCCCACTGTTCAAAATGTACCAGGGATTGTAGGTTAATTGGCTGAAATAGTCTTTTTCTGTGCTGTGTTTCTACATTTTATTTTAAAAAATTAAAATAATCCTAACGTAAAGTGCACATGCTTGTAAAATTTTCATATATAAAAATTATAGACAAAATGTGCATTGTTCTCATCTGTCCTTATTACAATGAACCTACAATGTTTGTATAATTGAGGTCCTGGACTAATTACCATTGTGGTGAAACACCAAAGTCTAAACTTTATAATTGTAGTAAAAACACAAATGCTGGAGGAACTCGGGTCTCTCGGCATCCACAGGACTCAACATTTTGGGTCTGAGTCCTTCAAGATACAAGTAAAAAGCAAGCAGGTGTCTGATTAAAACATCGAGTTCTATGGACACGGTGACACCTGCTGAGTTCCTTTACCATTGACTCTGCTATCGTGCTAATTTAAAGGATGAAATCTGGTAGAGATATAATGGTTATGGGCAGTTTAAATAATGCAGACAAGTTCATTAAGAAGTTTATTAATTAAATAAAATTGTTTACAATTTTCAGTTTATTATAAATCCAATGAATGGGCAGGAATTTATGGAACTAGAGAAATGGATAAGGAAACCTGGTCGAGCAGACAAAACTAGTAAATATGTAAGTACGAAGTCTATTATAAAACATTCAACTTTTACTAATCTGATCTAGTAAACATGGTTCATCTCTTCTTCTTAAAAGATTGTTTCTGTTTATTTTTCAGTTTCTTCGCCCTGAATCTGTTCTTCTGCCTTCGGAGTGTATGTGGATCTTTGCCTCTAATCCAAGCATCACGTTCATATTCCCACTGTAGCTGCTTTATACCTGGGCAAGCAAGCAACATGTATGAAACTCAGTAGTGAACTACAAAATTTGTCAAATGGCAATGATACCCCAACATATCCACGTGGCTAAAATATACCCAAGTGGGAAGATCTCTTCACTTGATAAATAGTATTTAATACAAAAACAATTTTGATTTTCATAAATATAAACTTGTTTAAGTATCTGAAACTTAAAGCAGGTTAAAAAATAGTGGGTGAGATTGAATAAATAAGTCTATTTATGTAGTCAGGTGCATGGTGTGATCAATGTGGAGTTTACCGGGTCTTCTAAATACAATGCAGACAATTTAAACTAAATACTGTTACTTACTTGCTTTATCTTTGTTTGCCATTGCATTAATTCCAATGTTGTCATATTTCAATCCTGAATTTTCATCAAGTAAACAACCAAACTTTAGAAAGAGAACAGAAATGGTCAGTCACTTCAAATAAACATGTGCAACAAAACTATTTCACACCTACCACCAAATTTCTTCAGTATGTTCCTTATTTTTAAAGGGTGCCAAATTCTTATGCAACTCCTAGATCAGAATTGCACATGCATGCAAAAGATGTCTAAACTCAGTAAAGTTTGCAGCAATAATTGTCACTTTATGCCTTTAGTACTGACCTCTTCTGCTGCAGCAAACATGTTAGCATCATTCTTCACACCCTTTTTCTGTTTCTTTCCTGCAATGATGTATACGTCATGTTGTGAAAATTGTTCTTTATAAAGACTTTAGCTTCAGATACAGAAATTATAGTCTACATATGCGACTACATCACAAAAATTAATATTTAAATTTCTTACTTACACTGTACAGAACCAAAGATGAAATGAATGAATAAGTTTAACAAAAGGACAAAGTAAGGAATAATTTGTGTTGACCTGGTACATGTATAGACAATTACCCAGTTCTTGCCTCACTGCAAAAGTAACACTTTCCCCCACTGCATCTATCAAAGAACAATATAACCTCAAGAAATAAATTTAAATTCACAATGTAAGTGATTTTTTAAAAAAAACAACAGCTAATCCATAGTTGGTCTAACCACCGAAGAATTTGTATTTTTCTTCAATCTCTTTTCGCCATGATTATTCTTGGTTCCATAAACGAGAGATATTTAGGTTACCACACTTTCCTAATAGTTCAAATACTTCTGAATTATCTAATGATCAACTATTACAAACTCACTAGGATAATACTACAGCATTTAATTTTAACCACACACCACTACTGACTTTAATCTGGGAATGCGCAAGGATAAAGGTTCAGTCATAAATTAAGATTTTAGAAAAACAGATTAATTGCTCATCTTAATCACAAGGACAAATAATAGAACACAGCCTCTTCAGCCCTTGATGTTGTACTGACCCATATATTCCTTAAAAAGTACTAAACCTTCCCTACCCTGTAATTCTCTATTTTTCTTCCATCCATGTGCCTGTCTACAAGTCTCTTAAATGCCCCAAATGTTTCAGACTCCACCACCATCCCTGGCAAGGCACTCACAACACACTGCATAAAAAAAAATCACCCCTGATATCTCCCCTAAATTTCCTCCCTTCACTTTGTACACATATCCTCCAGGGTTTCCGATTCCTGCCCTGGGAAACAGGTGCTGGCAGTGCACCCTATCTATGCCTCTCAATCTTGTAGACCCCTATGAGGTCTCCTCTCATCCTCCTATGCTCCAAAGAAATATGTCCCAGCTCTGCTAACCTTGCCTCATAAGACTTATTTTCCAATCCAGGTAACATTCTGGTAAATCTCTGCACCCTCACCATAGCTTCCACATCCTTCCTGTAATGAGGTGACCACAACTGAACACAAAACTCTTAAGAGTGGTTTCACCAGAGATTTGTAGAGTTGCAACATGACCTCTCTACTCCCAAATACAATCCTCCATTAATGAAGCCCAGCATCGCATAGGCCTTCTTAACTATCCTATCAACCTGTGTGGCGACTTTAAGGGACGTATGGTTTTGGAACTCAAGGTCCCTCTGTTCATCCACACACTTAAGTAACGGACTATTAACCCTGTCCTCAGCCTTCTGGTTTGTCCTTCCAAAATGCATCACCAGATTGATGCTTAATCCAGATTGAACTCCATCTGCCACTTCTCCGCCCAATTCTGCATCCCGACTAGATCTTTGTCACTTTCGACAACCTTCAGCTCCACTCACCACTCCACTAACCTTCGTATCATCTGCAAATTTCCTGACCCATACTTTTGCCTCTTCATGCAGGTCATTTATAAAATCACAAAGACCAGGGGTCCCAAAATAGATCCTTGAGGATCTCCACTAGTCAGTGACCTCCAGGCAGAAAACTTTTCTTCACTACGACTCTGCTTTCTACCTGCAAGCTAGTTTTTTTTATCCACACAGCCGAGGTTTCATGGATCCCATTCATCATGGTTTCCTGCGGGACCTTGTCAAATGCCTTATTAAAATGCATGCAGACCACTTTTACTGCCCTACCCTCAGCAATTTCTTTTACCTTCTCAAAAAAACTCAATTAAACTCATGAGGCTTATGTTACCTTCTCTTCACAATGCCATGCTGACTATCCTTGAGTAGGCTTGCTTCTCCAAATGCTCATAGATCCTATTCTTAAGAGTCCTCTTCAATAGTTCTCTTTTCCTACCATCTTTTCCTTGTCCCAGTGGGACAAACCTCTCCTGAACCCAGCACAAGTGGTCCCTAAAATTCTTCCACATTAGTTCCAAGTTTTCACCTTTGAACATCTGTTTCCAGTTTACTTTCGCTAGTTCCTGCCTCATCCTGTCATAATTAGCCCTTCCCCAATTAAGCACTTTCCCATTTTGTCCGCTTTTACCCTTTTCCAGCTAAAGCTCAGGTCTCTCTCACCAAAATTCTCCTCCACCGAGAGTTCCGCCACCTGACCAAGTTTATTACCCAGAATTAGATCCAGTATGGCCTCTCCTCTCATTAGCTTATCCACATACTGTGTCGGGAATCCTTGGACATGTCTGACAAATTTAACTCCATTTCTCCCTCTTGCAGTAAAGAGGTGCCAGTCAATATTAAGGAAATTGAAATCACCCATAACTATTACCCTGTATTTCCTGCACCATTCCAAAATCTACCTGCTTATCTGCTCCTTCGTGTCTCGAGGACTATTTGGCAGCCTATAGACTACTACCAGCCCAGTGATTGCTCCCTTCCTATTTCTGACTTCAACCCTCACTGACTCAGTGGGCACTCCCTCTACAGCCTCTTCCTTTTCCATAGTTTCTTGAAGTGTTAACTATGGCAGGTTAGAAGTTTGCAAGTATGGCTGCCACACCCAAATATTAGGTATGGCAGTCATACTTGCGGAACACAGGGTTGAATATTTAGGGATACTTATTCTGTTCCTGAGTTCTATGTTCTGTTTTTTTTCCCTTATTTGAGATCTAGGTAAGTAAAGGAATTAGATCCTCTGAAGTGGATTCCAGATCCTGACATTTCCTTTTTTCTTGATTTTCTGTTTCTTCTTTTCTTATCTCTTTTCTTTTTCTTTCCTTTCTATTTTTATTTCGGGACTTTGTTCGAAGGGGGGGGGGGGATGGGATTGTTTGGAGATTTGGACAACTTATACCATTGATTTTTTTTTCCATTTCAATTTATGTATTTAAGTAATGGTTATTTCTTGATACATGTTGACCACAAAATTGAACTAAAGTATTCAAAAAAAGTGTTAACTTCAAGATTCTGGCCTCAGGTGGCAATTCAGCAGCTGGTGAGGACCAATAAAGTTTGGTGTCGATAAACCACATAATCAAATAACATGTCAGAACACGTCCATAAATATCCATTGTGGGATTGATGAAACAGTATTTCAGAAATGAAATTAGTGAAATAGTATACATCCCAGGAAAATTCTTTAAACCTCAAAATCTTGTTCCACAAAGTATTTTTTTTACCTGTAGCATGTTTTGAGAAGTCCAAGTCCTCAGTTTTTTTCCTTTTAACAGTTTTATTTTTTTTCATTGCTGCTGTACTGTCAATCTCTGTAGATGAACATAAGCATTATATAGTGTTTCTATTTAAATAATTTTCTATTACAAAGTGTATGTCCTGATTGCACCAAAAGGTACTCCACTATAGCCATCAAGGAAGTTTAAAATTGTTGATAAAAATTACTAGAATTGAAAAAAAAATGGTATTTACTTTGTTGCTTTGTCAACAGATGAAGCTCCTGAGCATTCTAAACAATTATACAAAATTTGTGTCCACCAGTTTAAAGGGAAGACAAAATTTGAGTCGAAGAAAATATTTCAGTTGATTTAGAAAATTAGAACACTAAAGCACAGTAGAGGCCCTTCAGCCCTTGATGTTGTGCTGACCCATATATCCTTAAAAAAATACTAAACTCTTCCTAACCTGTAACCCTCTATTTTACCTTCAGCCATGTGCCCGAGTCTATAAAATGCCTCTAATGTTTCAGCCTCCACCACCATCCCAGGCAACGCATTCCAGGCAGCCACAACTCTGTACAAAAAAACTTATCCTGATGTCTCCCCTAACTTTGTGCCAATGTCCTCTGGTGTTTGCCATTCCTGCCCTGGGAAACATCCTTTACTCTCTTTTACAGTTCGCTCAAAGTATTCATATTTAAAGCTGATAAATATTCATTTGTTCACATTATACAAATAGTACCTTCATCATCTGAATAATTCATGAATACACCACCGTCTTCTCCCACGTCTTCATCAAAGTCTTCCTCATCCAAGCTTCCCAATGTTACTTCTTCATCATCCAGATCTGAATTAAACTGCTTATCAACTTCTTTTGATGATTTCGGTTTCATATTACTAAGAAAATAGTAGAGATTTTTTTTCCGGTTAGTGATTTTTTTCCTCCCCCATTTCATCTCTATTGCCTCAACCAATAATGATACCCACAAAGTTCTGAAATAAGAATTAGGAAATAGCACAACTAGAAATCAATTTGCCATTGATGACCTACTGTACTTTTAAGTTATGCAAAAACACATTTCCTCAGTACCTCTAAGTATTTGCTAATATGTCAGTTTTATCCTTCACCCTATTGATATTCCACTTTTTGCATTATGATTAAATTACCGTCTTACTCACATCAGTTATATGAATTTTTCATTTAATTAACAGACAAAATTAAAATAGAAGGCCCAAATATATGCATCTCAGCAGGAAAATGGTTAAATTTTGACACTATTGCATTAATAATTTCATAGTCTGATGCCTTTTTAAATATCCTTGAAGACTTAAAATGGCTCCTTGGCTCAACTTGTCCAAGCCAACCAAAATGTTAACAGTATCTACACAACTCCCATTTGTCTGCATTAGGCTCTTCGTTCCAAATATTTTCAAATTCCTTTAAACACTGTAATCGTATACCTTTCCACCATCTTCTCTGGGAACTCATTCCATTAAACTAATGTTTCTAAGTGAAAAAAATTGCCCCTCAGACCTTAATTTCTTTCTTCTCACCTTAAACCTATGAACAAGTTTTCAAATCCCCTATGCTGGAAAAGACACTAAAATAATAAGCGAATTCTTTCAACTACGCTCAATTTATCCATCTGCAGATTCCACAGTTTTCCCCTTACTCTCTCCAAACAAAAAACCATAAATGCAGCAATTATTTGTTTCCACACTTATGAAGGTTTGCCTCTACTTCTTTATCTGGACTTTTTTTTTAAAATCACATCAGTTATTCTGCACAGTGAATTTTGCAAAAATATCCCATTTTCAATTTTTATTAGTTTGATGCCTTGCCTGCTCTTCTTATTTACTTGAAGTAATATTCTATACATAATATGGTGTTACAGGTTTTTACTCAAAGGAAAAAAATTCTATACTTATCCAATTGAATCCCTTACAATGTAAACACAATAGATTATCTCCCAACATCCTGAACTCAAATTCAAGGTTAAGCAAATTGGCACCTGTATTTAAACCCTTTTCCCTATCCAATACAAACCCCAAGGGCTTTTGACAGGCTAAAAGCAGAGGTGATGTTTCCTCTTGTGAGAAAATATCTTCTATCCTGAGGTTCATTCGTCTTTGGATCGCTCTTTCTCAAAGAGTAGTGAGAACAGAATTTTGAATATTTTGACAGAAGTGGATGAAAAGACAGGATAAAAAAATCTGGGGTACAATCAGATTGGAAATGATAAGTTCAAGGGACCAAAAAGGCTATTCCTGCTCCCAACTTGTGTCCTTTTCTCGGGAAAGAAAGAGTTGTTGAGTTATCCATAAGCAGATATCAAATAAATTAAATCTAGTAAGTTGAAGGGGTGGAGCAGTGAACTGGAAAGAACAGAGATTGTGTACATGGCATACAGTGACTTTGTGGACATGAAAATGTGGAATCTTGAATGTCGAGTCTTGAGGAAAGTTGTCAAGTTGATTACTTTAAAACCAGCTGCGGAGAAAGCCGCCTCCAGCATCTTACTTTCAACATTCTGAAGGGACCAGTCCCTCCACAACTTCCTGGTCTACTCTTTCAACCTCATCAACTAATATCCTTTTTGCTCCCTCTCAGGGGACTTTCCCCATGCAACTATGGGAAATACAACACTCGTCTTTTTTTTTTTGCATCCTTCTCATTTCCAGTGACCAAACAGTCTGTGCAAAGCAGCAATTCATGTGCATTTCTTCCAATTTACTCAAATGCTTTTGATGCTCACAGTGTGATTTCTCGACACTGGGGAAAACAAACAGTTCCTGTGACCACTTTGCAGAACCCCTCTTTTCAGTTAGAAAAGGCAATGCTGAACAGCCAATTCGATGTCACTTTATTTTGCCTTCCCCACTCGCTCCAGCTACACTGCTTCAAGATATCCATCTAAAGCTTAAGGAATAACATTTCACTTTCCCTCAGGATACTTTGAAGCCTTTAGGATATTAATAGTTTCAGGTAACCACCTCATTTTTATTCTCCACTTAATGTTTCAATATGATTCTTTACGGTCTAAAATTTCCAGATGTTTCAAAGTAATTATTACCCTGACAAATTTGGTTTGCATCCTTAAACATTCCTTGTTTTCTCTCTATTCTGTCTCCACTCTGCAGCTTAACATGCTTTATCACTTTTCTTGCTCTTTCTAGCCCTTGACTCAAAATGTCAATTCCATTACTCTCCCCACCGATTCCACTTGCCATTTACTGTTTTTGTTTTGGATTTCTAAAAACAGCAGTTTTTTTGTCTCAATGTATAGTTAATACAGAAGAGTGTACCAAAAGTACTAACTATGTAACAGGAGAAATACTCACAATAAAAAGGCGAGAATGAATTAAATTATCTAATATTACCTTGCAAAATCTAAATCATCATCGATGGTTTCAAAATATTTCTCTCCTTCAATGGAATCTGCAAATGGTAAACAACACAAGAGATTTAAAAATATTTTATTTATGTCATATTTCAGGGAATCAACAAATTATTCATCACTTTGAGGGAAGCAATTGATTACTAACATTATTTTATACATAAACAAATTCTTATTCATAAGTACACAATGTGTAAAATTCTTCATATTTAATGATATAAATTAATAAAGTTTACCAAGCACTTGCTCAAACTCGTCATCATCCACGTCTTCTTGACCTTTATGAAATCTTCGATTTTTCTGTGATGCATCAAGTTTTTTGTAATATCTGAATTAAATAAGGTTAATTAATTAGATTTTTCAGGCAACACAATAAAATTATCTTTAGTTCTGCTACTAGAATCAAAAAGAATTCAGATTCAAAGAGATCCTAATATGTTCACCTTATTGCTAACCCCCAATTATACAATGCATTTATTGGTGTTAATTATTAGCATTTAAAAGCTAAATAAAATTAGTTACAAGTGATTAGAATAAAAAAAGCTTTCCAATTATCTCAAAATTCAGCCTTTTCAATATGCACAAACAGTTCAGAATAAAAGGACGTCCCTTTAGAACAAAGAGGAGGTGAAATTTCTTAATCCAGAGGGTGGCTGTGCAGGACGTATTCTTAAAGCAGAGGTTTGCAAGGGTGTCAACAGTGGCCAGCCAAAGACAGGGTGTGGTTGAGAAGAAAAATGCACCAGTCATGATTTGAATGAAAGAGGAGACTTGATGGGCCATATGGGCCCTAATTCTGCTTCTACATCTTAGGATACAAGGAATAGTTCACCAGAATAGAAATTGAGAATTAGGAATGAAATAAAGGACTTGAATTTCCATGAGAAAAGAACCATGATAAAATGTAAAGGTTGGGTGATCATAGTACTGTGAAATGCAGACAAGGTAATAATCTTGTCGATTGTGAGACACAGGTAAAAAAAGTAATGATCAAGTCAGCAGGCTGAGTTTGATTCCTATTCCAGAAAGTACAGAAATTTAGGCTTGAACTTCAGGGCTGCGCTAAGGGAACATTACATTGGCCGTTCAGGTAAGGTACCAAACCATGTTATTATTATTTCAATAAAGAAAATAATTTTTCTTCCTGCCCTGACAAATAGTTATCTCTCACAAAAAAAAGCTTCAAAATAATTGTCAGGGTACTATCATATTATGGCAAAATGTAAACTGACTACTTTTCCTACATTAGGAAAACTACACATCAGAACCTACTTAATTATGAGAAAGAAGTGGCATTGGATAGAAGATATAGAATTCGTGTGAGTTGAATTGAGAAATGACAAGGATAAAAGACGCAGTGAACAGTTATATACAGACCTCCAAACAAATTACAACAACAAATAGAAAAGGCATGTCCAAAGGACAATGTTGAGGTACACATGCAGGGTTTTAAACATGCATGTAGATTTGGAAAACAAGTTGGGACTGGATCCCAAGGAAGAGAATTTGTAGAATTCCTGCAAGATGTCTTTTTGGAGCAGCTTGTTGATGAGCCTACTATGTCTGGGCTGAATTGGATGCTGTGTAATGCACTAGAGGTGATTAGAGAGCTTACAGTAATGGAACCATGAGGGAGTAGTGATCACAATATGATTGAGTTCAATTTGAGATTTAACTAAGAGAAACTAAAGTCAGATGTGTTTGTATTTCAGTGGAATAAAGGAATTAAAGAGGAACTGGCAAAGTAAGTTGACAGGGGCATTAGTAGGGAAGGCAGCAGAGCAGCAATAGAGTTTTTGCAAGAAAAATATCCAAAAAAAAAGGAAATATTTGAATGGAAAAATGTCAACTGTGGCTGACAAAGGAAGTTAAGGCCAATGCGAAAGCAAAAGAGGGCATATAAGGAAGCAAAAAATAGTGGGAAGATAGGAGGATGGAGAAGTTTAAAAAAACTTGCAGAAGGTAACTAAAAAACTCATAAGGAGGGAAAAGATGAAGAATGAAAGTAAGCTAGCAATTATATCAAATAATACATAAAGCTTCCAAATTTATAAAGATTAAAAGAGAAGTGCAGTTACTATTTCAAGGGAGAAAGTGTTCAGAAAGCTGAATATTTAATGATGGATAAGTCTTCCAGGCCAGATGGATTGCACTCTCATGTTCTGAAAGAAATAGCGGTAGAGATTGTGAAGACTTTGGTAATGATCTTTCAGGAATCAATAGATTCTGGTATGGTCCCATATGTTTGGAAAATCATAAATGGCACCCATTATTCAAGACGGGAAAGAGGCATCAGTAAGGAAATTATAAGCCGGTTAGCCTGACATCAGTGACTGGGAAGAAGTTGGTTTGTCAAGGAGAAGATTACTGAGTACTTTCCTTAAAGGAAAATCTTGACAAATATAATGGTATTATTTGAGGTGACAAGCAAGCAAGATGAAGGAGATGCTGTGGATATTGTGCATTTGGATTTCCAAAAGACCTTTGACAAGGTGCTGCACATAAGACTACTTAAGACAAGAGACCATGGTATAACAGGAAAGATACTAGCATGGAGAGAGCATTGGCTGACAGGCAGGAAGCAGAGAGTTGGAAGATAAGGATCATATTCTGGTTGGTTGCCAGTTGCTATTGATGTTCCATAGGGGTCAGTGTTAGGGCCACTTCTTTTTATGTTGTATATTAATGATTTGTATAATGGAATGAATGGCTTTCTGGCCAAGTTTGCAGATGATATGAAGGTAGATGGATGAGCAGGTAGTGCTAGAAAACAGGGAGGCTGCAGAAGAACTTAGATTAGGAGAATGGGCAGAGATGTAACATGAAATACAATGTAAGAAACTTTACAGTCATGCACTTTAGTAGAAAAAAATGGGCAGACTTTTTTTTAAATGGGAGAAAATTGAAAATACAGGTAGTCCCCGACTTAATCCATGCAACTTGTGGCCATTGGTACATACAACCGGAAATTTTTAAAATAAAATGCGTGTAAATATAAAAATCATGCTTTTGGGGTGAAAGTAGGGGTCTATCTATCGAAAATAGTGCCTATGGCAGGGGTGGCCAACCTCTCACGAGAGCTGGCCTTGGTGGCCGCCATGCTGTATTTGACGAATGATAAAACAGATACAGCGAATTTCCAACTTCCGTCCATTTTGAGATATGACCAGTCGGTCAGAATGGAACACAGTTGTAAGTTGAGGACTACTTGTACTTAGATGCAAAGGGCCTTGAGAGTCCTCATGCAGGGCAGCTTAAAGGTGAACTTGCATGTTGAGTCAGTGGTGAAAAGGAAACAAAGCAGACATTTAATTCAGGAGGAATAGAATACAAGAGGGTTGTGATGTAAAGCTTTATAAGACAGTGGTGAGACATCATTTGGAGTCTTATGAGCAGTTTTGGGCTCCTCATTGAAAAAAGGATGTGCTGACAGTGGAGAGAGTTCAGTGGAGAGAGTTCAGTGGAGAGAGTTCAGTGGAGAGAGTTCAGTGGAGAGAGTTCAGTGGAGAGAGTTCAGTGGAGAGAGTTCAGTGGAGAGAGTTCAGTGGAGAGAGTTCAGTGGAGAGAGTTCAGTGGAGAGAGTTCAGTGGAGAGAGTTCAGTGGAGAGAGTTCAGTGGAGAGAGTTCAGTGGAGAGAGTTCAGTGGAGAGAGTTCAGTGGAGAGAGTTCAGTGGAGAGAGTTCAGTGGAGAGAGTTCAGTGGAGAGAGTTCAGTGGAGAGAGTTCAGTGGAGAGAGTTCAGTGGAGAGAGTTCAGTGGAGAGAGTTCAGTGGAGAGAGTTCAGTGGAGAGAGTTCAGTGGAGAGAGTTCAGTGGAGAGAGTTCAGTGGAGAGAGTTCAGTGGAGAGAGTTCAGTGGAGAGAGTTCAGTGGAGAGAGTTCAGTGGAGAGAGTTCAGTGGAGAGAGTTCAGTGGAGAGAGTTCAGTGGAGAGAGTTCAGTGGAGAGAGTTCAGTGGAGAGAGTTCAGTGGAGAGAGTTCAGTGGAGAGAGTTCAGTGGAGAGAGTTCAGTGGAGAGAGTTCAGTGGAGAGAGTTCAGTGGAGAGAGTTCAGTGGAGAGAGTTCAGTGGAGAGAGTTCAGTGGAGAGAGTTCAGTGGAGAGAGTTCAGTGGAGAGAGTTCAGTGGAGAGAGTTCAGTGGAGAGAGTTCAGTGGAGAGAGTTCAGTGGAGAGAGTTCAGTGGAGAGAGTTCAGTGGAGAGAGTTCAGTGGAGAGAGTTCAGTGGAGAGAGTTCAGTGGAGAGAGTTCAGTGGAGAGAGTTCAGTGGAGAGAGTTCAGTGGAGAGAGTTCAGTGGAGAGAGTTCAGTGGAGAGAGTTCAGTGGAGAGAGTTCAGTGGAGAGAGTTCAGTGGAGAGAGTTCAGTGGAGAGAGTTCAGTGGAGAGAGTTCAGTGGAGAGAGTTCAGTGGAGAGAGTTCAGTGGAGAGAGTTCAGTGGAGAGAGTTCAGTGGAGAGAGTTCAGTGGAGAGAGTTCAGTGGAGAGAGTTCAGTGGAGAGAGTTCAGTGGAGAGAGTTCAGTGGAGAGAGTTCAGTGGAGAGAGTTCAGTGGAGAGAGTTCAGTGGAGAGAGTTCAGTGGAGAGAGTTCAGTGGAGAGAGTTCAGTGGAGAGAGTTCAGTGGAGAGAGTTCAGTGGAGAGAGTTCAGTGGAGAGAGTTCAGTGGAGAGAGTTCAGTGGAGAGAGTTCAGTGGAGAGAGTTCAGTGGAGAGAGTTCAGTGGAGAGAGTTCAGTGGAGAGAGTTCAGTGGAGAGAGTTCAGTGGAGAGAGTTCAGTGGAGAGAGTTCAGTGGAGAGAGTTCAGTGGAGAGAGTTCAGTGGAGAGAGTTCAGTGGAGAGAGTTCAGTGGAGAGAGTTCAGTGGAGAGAGTTCAGTGGAGAGAGTTCAGTGGAGAGAGTTCAGTGGAGAGAGTTCAGTGGAGAGAGTTCAGTGGAGAGAGTTCAGTGGAGAGAGTTCAGTGGAGAGAGTTCAGTGGAGAGAGTTCAGTGGAGAGAGTTCAGTGGAGAGAGTTCAGTGGAGAGAGTTCAGTGGAGAGAGTTCAGTGGAGAGAGTTCAGTGGAGAGAGTTCAGTGGAGAGAGTTCAGTGGAGAGAGTTCAGTGGAGAGAGTTCAGTGGAGAGAGTTCAGTGGAGAGAGTTCAGTGGAGAGAGTTCAGTGGAGAGAGTTCAGTGGAGAGAGTTCAGTGGAGAGAGTTCAGTGGAGAGAGTTCAGTGGAGAGAGTTCAGTGGAGAGAGTTCAGTGGAGAGAGTTCAGTGGAGAGAGTTCAGTGGAGAGAGTTCAGTGGAGAGAGTTCAGTGGAGAGAGTTCAGTGGAGAGAGTTCAGTGGAGAGAGTTCAGTGGAGAGAGTTCAGTGGAGAGAGTTCAGTGGAGAGAGTTCAGTGGAGAGAGTTCAGTGGAGAGAGTTCAGTGGAGAGAGTTCAGTGGAGAGAGTTCAGTGGAGAGAGTTCAGTGGAGAGAGTTCAGTGGAGAGAGTTCAGTGGAGAGAGTTCAGTGGAGAGAGTTCAGTGGAGAGAGTTCAGTGGAGAGAGTTCAGTGGAGAGAGTTCAGTGGAGAGAGTTCAGTGGAGAGAGTTCAGTGGAGAGAGTTCAGTGGAGAGAGTTCAGTGGAGAGAGTTCAGTGGAGAGAGTTCAGTGGAGAGAGTTCAGTGGAGAGAGTTCAGTGGAGAGAGTTCAGTGGAGAGAGTTCAGTGGAGAGAGTTCAGTGGAGAGAGTTCAGTGGAGAGAGTTCAGTGGAGAGAGTTCAGTGGAGAGAGTTCAGTGGAGAGAGTTCAGTGGAGAGAGTTCAGTGGAGAGAGTTCAGTGGAGAGAGTTCAGTGGAGAGAGTTCAGTGGAGGTTCACAAGGATGATTCTAGGAATGAATACGAGGAGTGTTTCACTGTTCTTGGCCTGTGCTCTTTGGAATTTAGGAGAATGGAGGGGATCTCACTGAAATATTTTGAATGTTGAAAGATGTGGACAGAGTAGATGTAGGAAGGTTGTTTCCCATGTTGGGAGAGTCTAGAACAAGAGGGCACAACTTCAGGATTGAAGGCCATCCACTTAGAACAAAGATGCAGAGGAATATGTTGCCACAGGTCAGGTCATTGAGTGTATTTAAGGCAGAGATTGATAGCTTCTTGATTAGCCAGGCTATCAAACAATATAGGGAGAAAGCTGGGCAATGGGGTGGCAAGAGAAAATGGATCAGCTAAATGACAGGGCAGACTAGATGGGCAGACAGCCTATTTCTGCTCCTATGCTTTTGGTCTTAATAGATGCAATTAATTTCATGAAATGCTTAAGTCATGGTATAGAGGTGCCTAACCTTTTATCTGGGATTCTGAACACTGGCAACCTCCAAAAAAAATTGCACCTTTTTTTGGTAATGAGTCATCCATCGCCACCGACCTCCCTCCTCTCCCCCCCCCCCCACCCCATCTAACTCCCCACACGGCAGCAGGGGTGCAGTGCTGCCGAGCTTGGAGTTCACTCGCAGCAACAGCTCAATGTGAGAGCAATGGGTATCTGCCTGCGCCAGAACAGCTCCAGCTTCATGGGGATCATTGGTAAGAAAGACAGCCATTGTTCTTGCATTGAGCCAGCCACAGCCTGCTTCTCTTCCACCAAGTGTTCGGTTAGAGAGGGCGGGGACAGGGACAGGAGTGGGGGTATGAGCCAGTTTTACTTAAAAAAACATTTTAAAAAACATACTAGTCATATTATTGTCTTTTCTTATCTAAATTCATTTTAACACCCCATTTTGAACGATTTTGAAACGTCGCATTTGCTTAAAGAGACCGCCATTTTAAAATGATTCCAAAATCCATAAGATTCCAAACAATGGCAAGTATCTGGTCCCAACGATCTTGGAGAAAAGGTTAGGCAACTGTACTAAAAATATGCTGTGTAGGAACTATTCTTTTTAGTTAAAAATTGTATTATTACACGAGTCCAAAAGACATAAAATAATTTATCCTCACCTGTGGAAAAATATTTCATCCACTGGGATCTGGCTCTCCTCTTGTTCAATAAACTTCTGACTATTTACTGTGAACATTTTAAAACCAAATAGATGTCAATAAGTCTCAAATCCTACATTAGAACTAGGCTTACAAAGTAACAATTTTAAATTCCAAATTCAAATTATTATTAAGACTTATAAAAATGTGTGTGTTTGAAAGACAAAGAAAAGAAAGGGTGTCATCTAGTTATTATCCAATTTTTATTGACTCAATTAATCATACATATATTCAGTAACATACATTATACTATCCCTTTAAGAGTTGTAGGTTTGAATCTGGCTATCACCAATGAACTATATATGGTTTTCAAATATGTTGAAGTTGTCCAAAATCATCTCTTAAATTATAGGTATTTTTTTCTAATGAAATACAGCTATCTATTTCTATATACCAGCACTGTATTTTTAACGATGTTTCCATTTTCCAAGTTGTTGCTATGCATTTTTTTGCTGCTGCTACAGCAATCATAATAAATTGTTTTTGAGATCTATCCAATTTTAACTAAGTACTTATCATTTATATTACTTAATAGAAAAAATTCTGGATCTTTAGGTATTTTATTTTTTATTATTTGATTTAATATTAGATTCAATTCATCCCAGAAAAATTTTACTTTCTCACATGTCCAAGTTGAATGTGGTAATGTACCAATTTTTTGTTTACAATTTAAGCATTTATCTGACAATGTGGGATTCCATTCTTTTAATTTTTGAATGAAGTGCATGTAATTTGTGTGGAGTATAATATAACTGATGTAAGAAATTAAATTGTATCATTTGATATCTAATATTAACTATTAGTTACACTTTCATAGCATAATTTTTTTTGTAATTCTTTATTTATCACACCATGAACCATATCAACCAATATATTTACAGATGCATCTCTTTAAATATACATAGTGACATTTTCTCTTTTTTTCCCCATCCCTCCCTCCCCCTTCCCACCCCCCTCCAAAAAACAGTAAATATTGAACATATAAAATGCAATAAAACAATATCTTTATACAAAAGGAATACAAACAAAAAAGATGTCACATCTTTTTATACAGATTAAATCTGATCATGTTTATCTTATCATCATTTTAGGTGGTGGTGGTCCGAGGCCTGCTCTTTCTGTTATGTTCCATATATGGTTCCCAGGTTTTTCCAAACATTGTAACTTTGTCTTTTAAATTATGTGATTTATTTTTCCCCCATGGGATACACTTAAATTTGGTTACATATTCCAATCATGTTTATAGTCATATAGTCCAATGTGGCCATCTTGTATCTTTATTTTCACTTCTTTTCTGCCTCTTCACCACCTTCCATTACTGTTTTTTTAAGTTTTCCTTTTTAATCTCAATGTATGACAATGCATTTAAGACATGAAATACCCCAAGAATCCCACAAGCAATAACCCTTTAACCCCAGATGTACCCCCCGCCCCCTTGGGTTGCCCCTCGTCCCTTAACAGCAACCACAACTCCCCTTTCCATTCGGTTTGCGAACTTACTCGCAAGCGTCAACCCATTTCGCAGTGACTCTTTTTTACCCCCTTCTTCCCCTTCTCTTATCCATCTTTATATATATATATTATCTTTACTTTATATTTTTACATATTTTCTTGCCGGTCATTTCCAGCACCTTCGGGATCCATCCTTCCATAAATTCCTTCATATCTGACCCTTCTTCCTTCTTTCAGGCCAACTATTTTTATGTTGTTTCACCTACTGTAGTTTTCCAATACATCAATTTTTTGTGACAATAAATCTTGCCTCTTTAAAAAAAAAAATTTGCTCTCTTCCAACTTCCCTCTTAAATCATTTATCTCCATTTCTACAGCAGCTTCTCATTCCTCCACATTTCTACTCTTTTCCCTATTTCAGTCATAACCAACTCTAAGCTTTGCATTTTGTCTTCAGCTCTTTTCATTTTTCTTTTGATTGAACTAAATTCTAATGATGGCCATTCTTTAAATGACCTCATTTGTTCTTCAAAAAAGGCTTTATCTAAACTTTGTCCATCTATTTTACCTTCTTCTTTCCTTTGAAATTCTTGGTCTTCTTCCTCCTCTTCTTCTGTGTCTGTATCTATGTCTGTGTCATCTTCTTCTCTTCTCTGTATCTGTGTATCTTCATACTTCTCTGGTGAGCTGCTTCTATATCCTTGCTGGGCCCCCAGCCGCTGGGCCCCCAGCCGCTGGGCCCCCAGCCGCTGGGCCCCCAGCCGCTGGGCCCCCAGCCGCTGGGCCCCCTGCCGCTGGGCCCCCTGCCGCTGGGCCCCCTGCCGCTGGGCCCCCTGCCGCTGGGCCCCCTGCCGCTGGGCCCCCTGCCGCTGGGCCCCCTGCCGCTGGGCCCCCTGCCGCTGGGCCCCCTGCCGCTGGGCCCCCTGCCGCTGGGCCCCCTGCCGCTGGGCCCCCTGCCGCTGGGCCCCCTGCCGCTGGGCCCCCTGCCGCTGGGCCCCCTGCCGCTGGGCCCCCTGCCGCTGGGCCCCCTGCCGCTGGGCCCCCTGCCGCTGGGCCCCCTGCCGCTGGGCCCCCTGCCGCTGGGCCCCCTGCCGCTGGGCCCCCTGCCGCTGGGCCCCCTGCCGCTGGGCCCCCTGCCGCTGGGCCCCCTGCCGCTGGGCCCCCTGCCGCTGGGCCCCCTGCCGCTGGGCCCCCTGCCGCTGGGCCCCCTGCCGCTGGGCCCCCTGCCGCTGGGCCCCCTGCCGCTGGGCCCCCTGCCGCTGGGCCCCCTGCCGCTGGGCCCCCTGCCGCTGGGCCCCCTGCCGCTGGGCCCCCTGCCGCTGGGCCCCCTGCCGCTGGGCCCCCTGCCGCTGGGCCCCCTGCCGCTGGGCCCCCTGCCGCTGGGCCCCCTGCCGCTGGGCCCCCTGCCGCTGGGCCCCCTGCCGCTGGGCCCCCTGCCGCTGGGCCCCCTGCCGCTGGGCCCCCTGCCGCTGGGCCCCCTGCCGCTGGGCCCCCTGCCGCTGGGCCCCCTGCCGCTGGGCCCCCTGCCGCTGGGCCCCCTGCCGCTGGGCCCCCTGCCGCTGGGCCCCCTGCCGCTGGGCCCCCTGCCGCTGGGCCCCCTGCCGCTGGGCCCCCTGCCGCTGGGCCCCCTGCCGCAGGCTGACCCACTGCTGGACACCCTGCCGCAGGCTGACCCACTGCTGGACACCCTGCCGCAGGCCGTTCCCCCTGCCGGTCACCCCGTTGCCACTCATCTTCTTCACGCCCTTCATTCTCTTTCTCACCACTCTTCTTCTTTCTTGTTTGCTTCCCCCAGCCAACTGCCCCGATTCTGGGCATCTCTCAGCTGGTCCCCTTCCCGCCGGCATTAACCTTTTCTTTGACTTGCGCACTGTGCATGTGCAACTCCTCGCGCATGCACAGTTGCACATCTTTTCTTGGCTCTGAGACCCATTTTTGAAGTCCGCCGGTCGGGAGGACACTGCTCCTCTGGGGATTCACCAACATCGGAGATCGGCCACTCCTCTCCACAGTGGCTCTCTGCTCCGACGTGCAGGTAAGGCCTTCTTCTTTCTTCTCCAGTAGTTTTCCTTCTTCCCTTTTCACTGTTATTTTTACTTTCTCTCTTTTGGTGCCATCTTCTGTCTCTTCTCTGTAACTTTCTCTTTCTCTTCCTGTATTTAATGTTTATTGAGCTCTGTTTTTTCCATACTTCTTTTCTCTGGAGAGGGCTGGTTCCACTCAACCAGCCACTACTCTATCACATGACTCCCTCCGTTCATAGCATAATTTTGACCATACTTCTTGTATCTGTATACTTAAATCTTTTTCCCATCTAGATTTAGATTTGAATAAATCTTTTTTTTTTAATAGTTTCTTGTAATTTAATATACATATTAGTAATAAATATTTCAATAAACATCTGTTATTGAATATTCAAATAGACTTTGTTCTGATAATTTAAAATTCCTCCCTAATATGATTTAAGTTGATTCTCAGAAAAAACAGTATTATGTGGTATATTATACTTAACTTTCAATTGGTCAAAATTCAAAAAAATGGATCCCATAAAACAATCCCTTTTTTTTTTTTAAATTCCACAATTATACCAAATATAGAAATAACGATTAACTGTAAAAAGAATGAAAGGATTTTGATTTGATATCATTTTAGCCAACTGATAATTCTTTATTCCTCTTTCTACATGTTCTCCATTCCATACTTCAATCATATGCTTCAAAACTGGTGGATCTGATTTTCATTTTAATAATCCCTCATGCCATTTATATAAAATATACTCAGAATTACTTTTTCCTATTTTACTCATTTCAATTTGCACCCATGCAATCTTTTCATCGGTCTGAAAACAAGAAGACAAAAATCTATTTTCAATCTTTCAAATTGAGATTCAATGATGTGCCTGGATCATGTCACTAATCCATTAACATTAATTGAACACTGGTACCCATTCATGCAGCTACATTAAAATAGTGGTAATAATCATTCACAGCATCTCAGGGAGTTGTGTTTTTCAAAAATTTGGAATGGAAAATGATACAAAAGGAAGAAAATGCATTGAGACTAATAAACACAAACCACATATGCACATCTTCGACGAATTTACTGTTTAAATTACCTGGCAGTTTATACGGATTGTTCAATAGAAAATTGTGCTTGGGCTGCATCACAATGCTGTCAGTGTTGCCTGCAAAAATACAAAAGAACATTATACTCTGAAGAAGAAACACAAAATAAAGGATAGAAAAAAACACATGTCCTATCATGCCATGTCACTACAGTGTAATAATGAGTCACATTCCAACCAATCACTTGGGAACAAAGTTGGAAACAGGACATTTTTAAAAAAAAAATAAAAGTTCAAGAAATTCCTTATCAAGTTAAGCAGATTAAAGGACACCACTAGTGCAAATGAAGGGAATCCAGGTGAGGCTTTGAATAGAGCAACAAGACAAAAACTTTGCAGGTACAATTTTAAATAAAAACCAAATTTATAGCATCTTTCAAAATTAGCTATCTTCATTAAACACCCTTCTGTCCAAATGCAATTATGAGTTCAATGATCACTTGGTAACTGATTCTAAGGTTTGTTGTAATCGCCTATAACATCTTGCCAGAAGCAAGATCCACTGGCCGACCTTTAATATGCTGCAAGATATCAGGACTATATGGTGCACCTTATTTCACTATGTAATTTTGGTTAATTAACAAAGATTCTTTATAAAATCAGACATTCCTCCCCACCCCCACTTAGAATGCATTGATGAAAATTTATAGCTGAAATAAGAACAAAGAATCAATCCTAAGGTTGATGAAGTGTGTAACAAGATCCACCTAACGTAAATGTATGCATTTATTTAAACAGCGATAGACACAAGCTCATACACATCCAAATTATAAATAATTGCAATAATATAAAACAGCAACATCTTTAGAAAACACTAACAGGTTTCAATTACAGATGATGTTTACCTTTGCCTTTGTGCTGTTTGGGATTTCTGTACACAAAACGATCAAGAAATCTCATTGACGTGAAATCCTGCAGGGGGTCTCCAGAATATTGAATGTGACTACCCTGCAACAAATAAGTTTTATTTCAACTCCCAAAAAAAATGCAAATAAGATTCAAGTTTAGGCCACATGGCTCCTTGAGATTTCAAGACCATTCAATAAAATAATAGCTAATTTGCCCCCAGTCATCATGACTCCTCTTCTGTACCAGATTAATATAGTTCTCACTTTCTGAAATGCCAAATGACCTTATTTAAATAACTCTAATTATCTATATCCACACCCTCAAAGTTCCATACACCCACCCCTCTCTCAAAGAGTTTCCTACACTCCTCACTTTTAAATGATCATCCCCAGTTGTAATTACCTACCCACATAAGAGACTTAATGGAAACAGTTCAACTTCTACCCACTTAGGATCTTGTACATTTCAAGTCAAGCTTATTGTCATCTGATTGTACAAGTACAACCCGACGAAACAGCGTACTCCAATCAATAAGATCACTTCTAATTTTTCTTCATGTTAAATAATGTAGATCCAACTTTTCTTTAGCTGTTCATGATAGAACAACTCTCTTGCCCTAGGAAATGCCAAAGTGAATTTCTTCTATCCTGCCTCCACAGCTATGTCCTTTTTTAAATAAGTGGACCAAAACTATGCATCGTACTCCAGGTACGGTCTCATCAATTACACATCTCCGTTCAAATCCCTCGAAATAAAGGCCAATGTGCCACTTACATTCCTATCATTTGCTGCAACTGCCCCTTTTTAAAAAATATACATTTCATGCACAAGAACACCTAGATCCCTTATTTGCAATCTCTCTCCATTTAGATAGTTTGGCTTTTTTATTCATCTTACTGAGGTATTCAACCCACAATTCCCCATTTTAAATTTCATTTGCAAAATCTTTGCCACTCAATTGATCTATATTAGGTTCTACTTGATATTTACTGATTTGTGTGTGAGAAATCAGTTTCTTGAATATGCTTGAGTTTTTTTTAAAAAAGGTGACCAAGAAGATTAATGAGAGCAGCATTGTAGACGTTATCTCCATGGCCTTTAGCAAAACCCTTGACAAGGCCATGTTGCAATGGGATCCAGAGGGAGATGGCCAGTTTGATACAGAATTGGCTTGATGGATTGAGACAGAGGGTGGTAGTGGAGAGTTGTTATTCAAATTGGAAGGAACAGAAATCTGTGCTAATTAGAACATGTTCAGTAGGTTGGCTAATGAAACCAAATTTGGGGGTTATAGTGGACAGTGAAGAAGGTTATTGAAGATTACAACAGGATCCAGATGAATTGGGAAAGTGAAACAGGGAATGGCAGATAGAATTTATCTCAGACAAGAATGAGGTGTTACACTTTTGTAAATTAAACCAGGGCAGAAATTACACAGTGAATAACATGACATGACCCTGGGGAAATGTTGTATAAGAGAGTATCTTGGGAGTACAGGTACATAGTTCCATGAAAGTGGCATGCAGGTAAAAAAGATAGTGAAAAATGTATTTGGAACTTGCCTTCATTAGTTAGGGCATTAAGTATAGGAGAAGGGAAAGATATTATTAAGCTAGAAATGAAAGGGTAACTCTGGCCACAACTATTGAAGGTGAGGAAGCAGATATAGAACTGGCAGTTAATTCATGAGGATCTTTCTTGAAGGACTAGGAGGTTTCAATTATAAGGGGAAGCTAGAACTTTTCTCCCTGGAGCATTGGAGGCAAAGGGGGTACCTTACATATATTTATAAAATCTGAGGGACACAGATAAGAAATAGTTATAATCTTTTCCTCAAGGTCAAGGAATCTAAAACTAGAGGGCATTTAGGTCATAGATTTTAAAATGAGAAGGAAGAGATTTAAAAGGGACATGAGGGGCACTTTCTTCACCCAGATCTTGGAGTTTACCAGACTGGAGAGCTTCAGTTATCAGGAGAGCCAGGACAGGGTGAGACTTTTCCCCACACAACACACCTTTCCCTCCTCTTGACCACCAGAGCATAGGAGGCTGAGTAATAACTCGGAGTTATGTAAAATTATGAGGGGATAGACATTATTTTCCCCCACCACCCCACAAGGTAGGGCACTCTAGCACGAGGACATAGATTTAAGATGAGATGACGGGAAACCCTTTTTCACACGAGGGAAATGAGCACATGGAACAAGGTGCGAGGTGAAGCTTTTGAGGCAGGTACAATTATATTTAATTAATTTCATTACAATAAGGTTTAGAGGGACATGGGCAAAATGGGAGGAATTCAGGAAGGCAAATTGGTCGGCATGGAAGAAATGGGCTGTAAGGCCGGTTTCTACACTGCATAATTCTATGACAAATTGCATGTATCTTACCTGCAGGATAGTTGTTGCAAAGAGTGCCACAGATGGATGGAAATGTTCACTCAACTGCATGGAAGAAAATGTGATAAACAAAATGCTATGATTAAAAATTAAACTTCCCTTTGTTCTGCTCATTAAAAAACTGCATTATACAAGTAATATGATGACTTCTCCAAGTGATTGAGATATAAACTTAAGAGGCAAAGCAGAACATCAGAATAATAAGAAAATGTAGTTTTGTCATAATTCCATGGGCCCCCATGCTTAGAATTTTACAATTAATTACCTTGCATCACATATCCAATTATTGTTAAGCTATTTTACCTTTTTCAATTCCCAGAGACCATCTTGGTCTGCTCCACAAGACAGAGGATTCCTATGGAGTGGATCGTAGGTTCTTAGACACTTTCCACCTAAAACAAAAAGTAGAGCTTAATAGCAATGCAACATTTTGCTCGAGTACAATTCGATTTCAAATGTAAAATATTTTTTTCCCCCCACTTACAACAAATGAGATTGAAATTTAGATGGGGTCTTCAAAATATGGTATGAATTTTATACAGTTCTCTATCAATAAGTAAGCCTTGATTGGATTTTGTCTAACCAAGATAGTTTTGACACAACAACTCAACCAAGAGAATATTTGTACAAGTGCAATCACGTGACTGATTCTGCAGTCAAGTCCAATCCAGTTCGTCCAAAGTCTTTTGAGTAGAGGGTCATTGGTCAGTAACGTGAATCCTCGTTGTGAGATGCACGGAAGTACATTTTCTCTTGTACCTTGCTATGTAAAATCATGAAAAGTCTACAACAGACAAAATCAGCAAAATAATAGATAGAGTAGAATCCTCATTATCCGATGCCAATGGGGATCACAGATGTCAGATACTCAAATTTTCTGGTTGAGGCTCACTCTTCCAATGCTAAATAATACACCTGCATTAAGAATGCACAGTTTAAAAGACAGTGCAAAATGTAATTTGAAAATAATCAGTATTGTAGTCTTTAATTATGTAAAGTTCACTTTAATCAGGTAATTCCCGTAAATTACAAAATTTAAATTTGAACCCCAATCTCTGGCGCTGTACCAGCGTTGCACTAGCCACAGTGCTGTCATCATAATTAACCCTCTCCTCCAGGTTTACACATAAAGCCATACTAATATACCCAATACAAGTAAAGATAAAGACTCTTACTAGGCAGGGACAGGGAGACACTTTGGGAGAGTTGCCCTAGTGGCGGGAACATCAGCCAGCTCTTCATCCTGGGCGCCGCCCATCCTACCGACTGAATCAAGTGCCCTGGTCAGGTCCTAGGTGCTCTATCACCTTCCTCGCTCTGACAACCCAACTCACCTCCACAAGTGTCCCAGTCGGGCCCTTGGCGGACCTTCCTGGCACTGACAACCCAACTCACCTCCACCAAGTGTCCCAGTCGGGCCCTTGGCGGACCTTCCTGGCACTGACAACCCAACTCACCTCCACCAAGTGTCCCAGTCGGGCCCTTGGCGGACCTTCCTGGCACTGACAGCCCAACTCGCCTCTACCAAGTGTCCCAGTCGGGCCCTTGGCGGGCCTTCCTGGCAGTGACAACCCAACTCACCTCCACCAAGTGTCCCAGTCGGGCCCTTGGCGGACCTTCCTGGCACTGACAACCCAACTCACCTCCACCAAGTGTCCCAGTCGGGCCCTTGGCGGACCTTCCTGGCACTGACAATCCAACTCACCTCCACCAAGTGTCCCAGTCGGGCCCTTGGCGGACCTTCCTGGCACTGACAGCCCAACTCGCCTCCACCAAGTGTCCCAGTCGGGCCCTTGGCGGACCTTCCTGGCACTGACAGCCCAACTCACCTCCACCAAGTGTCCCAGTCGGGCCCTTGGCGGACCTTCCTGGCACTGACAGCCCAACTCGCCTCTACCAAGTGTCCCAGTCGGGCCCTTGGCGGGCCTTCCTGGCACTGACAACCCAACTCACCTCCACCAAGTGTCCCAGTCGGGCCCTTGGCGGACCTTCCTGGCACTGACAACCCAACTCACCTCCACCAAGTGTCCCAGTCGGGCCCTTGGCGGACCTTCCTGGCACTGACAATCCAACTCACCTCCACCAAGTGTCCCAGTCGGGCCCTTGGCGGACCTTCCTGGCACTGACAACCCAACTCACCTCCACAAGTGTCCCAGCCGGGCCCTTGGCGGACCTTCCTGGCACTGACAACCCAACTCACCTCCACCAAGTGTCCCAGTCGGGCCCTTGGCGGACCTTCCTGGCACTGACAACCCAACTCACCTCCACCAAGTGTCCCAGTCGGGCCCTTGGCGGACCTTCCTGGCACTGACAGCCCAACTCGCCTCTACCAAGTGTCCCAGTCGGGCCCTTGGCGGGCCTTCCTGGCACTGACAACCCAACTCACCTCCACCAAGTATCCCAGTCGGGCCCTTGGCGGACCTTCCTGGCACTGACAATCCAACTCACCTCCACCAAGTGTCCCAGTCGGGCCCTTGGCGGACCTTCCTGGCACTGACAGCCCAACTCGCCTCCACCAAGTGTCCCAGTCGGGCCCTTGGCGGACCTTCCTGGCACTGACAGCCCAACTCGCCTCTACCAAGTGTCCCAGTCGGGCCCTTGGCGGACCTTCCTGGCACTGACAGCCCAATTCGCCTCCATCAAGTGTCCCAGTCCGGCCCTTGGCGGACCTTCCTGGCACTGACAACCCAACTCGCCTCCACCAAGTGTCCCAGTCGGGCCCTTGGCGGACCTTCCTGGCACTGACAGCCCAACTCGCCTCCACCAAGTGTCCCAGTCGGGCCCTTGGCGGACCTTCCTGGCACTGACAGCCCAACTCGCCTCCACCAAGTGTCCCAGTCGGGCCCTTGGCGGACCTTCTTGGCACTGACAGCCCAACTCGCCTCCACCAAGTGTCCCAGTCGGGCCCTTGGCGGGCCTTCCTGGCACTGACAATCCAACTCACCTCCACCAAGTGTCCCAGTCGGGCCCTTGGCGGACCTTCCTGGCACTGACAGCCCAACTCGCCTCTACCAAGTGTCCCAGTCGGGCCCTTGGCGGACCTTCCTGGCACTGACAGCCCAACTCGCCTCTACCAAGTGTCCCAATCGGGCCCTTGGCGGACCTTCCTGGCACTGACAGCCCAATTCGCCGCCACCAAGTGTCCCAGTCGGGCCCTTGGCGGACCTTCCTGGCACTGACAACCCAACTCGCCTCTGCCAAGTGTCCCAGTCGGGCCCTTGGCGGACCTTCCTGGCACTGACAGCCCAACTCGCCTCCACCAAGTGTCCCAGTCGGGCCCTTGGCGGACCTTCCTGGCACTGACAACCCAACTCACCTCCACCAAGTGTCCCAGTCGGGCCCTTGGCGGACCTTCCTGGCACTGACAGCCCAACTCGCCTCTACCAAGTGTCCCAGTCGGGCCCTTGGCGGGCCTTCCTGGCACTGACAACCCAACTCACCTCCACCAAGTGTCCCAGTCGGGCCCTTGGCGGACCTTCCTGGCACTGACAACCCAACTCACCTCCACCAAGTGTCCCAGTCGGGCCCTTGGCGGACCTTCCTGGCACTGACAATCCAACTCACCTCCACCAAGTGTCCCAGTCAGGCCCTTGGCGGACCTTCCTGGCACTGACAGCCCAACTCGCCTCCACCAAGTGTCCCAGTCGGGCCCTTGGCGGACCTTCCTGGCACTGACAGCCCAACTCGCCTCTACCAAGTGTCCCAGTCGGGCCCTTGGCGGACCTTCCTGGCACTGACAGCCCAATTCGCCTCCACCAAGTGTCCCAGTCGGGCCCTTGGCGGACCTTCCTGGCACTGACAACCCAACTCGCCTCCACCAAGTGTCCCAGTCGGGCCCTTGGCGGACCTTCCTGGCACTGACATCCCAACTCGCCTACACCAAGTGTCCCAGTCGGGCCCTTGGCGGACCTTCCTGGCACTGACAGCCCAACTCGCCTCCACCAAGTGTCCCAGTCGGGCCCTTGGCGGACCTTCTTGGCACTGACAGCCCAACTCGCCTCCACCAAGTGTCCCAGTCGGGCCCTTGGCGGGCCTTCCTGGCACTGACAGCCCAACTCGCCTCCACCAAGTGTCCCAGTCGGGCCCTTGGCGGACCTTCCTGGCACTGACAGCCCAACTCGCCTCCACCAAGTGTCCCAGTCGGGCCCTTGGCGGGCCTTCCTGGCACTGACAATCCAACTCACCTCCACCAAGTGTCCCAGTCGGGCCCTTGGCAGACCTTCCTGGCACTGACAGCCCAACTCGCCTCTACCAAGTGTCCCAGTCGGGCCCTTGGCGGACCTTCCTGGCACTGACAGCCCAACTCGCCTCTACCAAGTGTCCCAGTCGGGCCCTTGGCGGACCTTCCTGGCACTGACAGCCCAACTCGCCTCTACCAAGTGTCCCAGTCGGGCCCTTGGCGGACCTTCGTGGCACTGACAGCCCAATTCGCCTCCACCAAGTGTCCCAGTCGGGCCCTTGGCGGACCTTCCTGGCACTGACAACCCAACTCGCCTCTGCCAAGTGTCCCAGTCGGGCCCTTGGCGGACCTTCCTGGCACTGACAGCCCAACTCGCCTCCATTCCAGTGACAACAGCAAAAAAAGTGTGCGCGCATGGAGGTTCATTGCTAGTTCAGTGGGGCAAACCTGTGAATGTTTAATGAAGTCTCAGTGGTCCCCCATGGGATAGATCCAGATAATCTTATTCATTTGAAATTTGTCTGTCTGTTTCTTCAATTTTTTTTTGCTGGTTATTTGAGTTTCCAGTTGTTTGAATACTGGATCATGGGGATTCTACTGTAGAGAAATAAGGTAAAATTCTGCAATACACAACATTTTGTCTATCCACATAGTTTACCTGTTTGATTTTTGTAATGTAACCATGATCCAGACACTGTTGATTTAGGTTCCATTTTCTGAACAACCGTTTCTTGTACCTTGTCATCATCTCTACGCTCCTTTCCTTCATGTGATTTGTTCTTCTCTTTATCAAGATCTTCATCACTGTCATCAACATCATTAAAATGCTCTTCTTCATCTGATTCCTTTGCAGAATATAGTCGACATATATAAAAAAATAATAAACACAGACATCACCGACTCAGTCATCACTTTAACTATCGCACTTGAAATGCAAACTCCAAACGAACTGCTGCTACCCAGGATATTGTATCTTTCCCTTTTTAAAATGTTGCAGTTACATTTCCATCAGCCCAATATTCCAACTCTTTACACTGAAACTCTGATCACAAGCGAGAAAGGAACCAAGTTACATATCCACGATCAGTAAACTCAGTATAGTGGAAGAATCGCAACCAACTTTTCTTAGAGGGCATTAGAGTTTAAGATTATTCATAACACAGTATAAAATTTCGACATACATGAATCAAAATATTTGGATTACTTCTTAGACTTGCCCAGAAAGTAATCTGCTATTTTCCCAAAGTGTATCTGAACTCTACTTCATCAACAGCAGCATTGAATACAGTTTCAATTACATTGCAACGTACTTAAACCTGCAATTGTCATATCAATTATTTCTCCACTCTAAGTTAAACCTGCAATTGTCATATCAATTATTTCTCCACTCTAAGTTATTTACAGGATTTCTACAAGGGGTAAGCCGATGCTTTTCATATCCAAATAGAAAATCACATTAAGGAACACAATGGATTAGTGAAGCAGTAGGAGCCATACCCAATGTTCTTGTAAGAGGACTTGAATGCCTGGCTTTAGTTTCAAAATTTCAGAGATAAGATAGAGGGCTCCACATATAAACGCAGGTGTCTGGCCACAAGTGGCCTGCAAGATTCTTTTTATAAATGCTTTAACGCGATGAAGCATGACGTCAGACTTTAAAGATTTGTACAACAAATTCAGAAACATAGCTGGTTTGGAACTCTGTGCCAATCCTGGATCCAACAGTTTTCTGCAAAATGACAGATTTAAAAAGTTATAAAAATACATCAATGCTTGTCTTAAGTACACTGAGTTACAGAAGAGGCAGGAGCTAGGAATATTATATGCCTACCCAACTATTAATAGTTGCGTATTGTAGCATACCACAGACTAGCATCCAGAATGCCAAACAGGCAGGGAATTTAAATTCAAGTAATTAAGTGAATCTGGAATAAAAACCTATTATCAGACATAACACCAATGAATGTGCCCAAATGATACAAAAAAAACCTCTTCAGTGAAAGAATATCCAGCCTGTCCAAGAGACCAGACACACCAAGTTGTTGATTTTTAAAGGCCTTCCCAGTTCTGCATTGAGGGATTTATTATTCTTCTTGTAAATCATCCCTCTTCATATTTTAAACCATATAACATATAAACCATATAACAATTACAGCACGGAAACAGGCCAATTTGGCCTTTCTAGTCCGCACTTATCCAAGTACCCTCCTCTAATCCCACTTACCAACACTCTGCCCTTATCCCTCCATCCCCCTCCCATCCATATACTTATCCAACTCTTTCTTAAATGACAAAATTGACCCTGCCTCCACCACCTTTCCCGGAAGCCCATTCCACACAGTAACCACTCTCTGAGTAAAGAAGTTCCCCCTCATGTTACTCCCAAACCTTTGCCCATCATCTCTCAACCCATGACCTCTTGTATCCATCTCTCCTACTCTCAATGGGAAAAGCCTTTCCACATCAACTCTATCTATCCCTCTCATTATCTTAAACACCTCTATCAAATCCCCTTTCAGCCTTTTGTTCCAAGGAATAAAGACCTAATTTGCTCAATCTCTCCTTGTATTCCAGGTGCTGAAACCCAGGCAACATTTTTCTAAATCTTCTCTGCACTCTCTCTATCTTGTTAATATCCTTCCTATAAATCGGTGACCAGAACTGCACACAGTACTCTAAATTTGGCCTCACCAATGCCTTGTACAGTTTCATCATTACTTCCCAACTCCTAGATTCTATGCACTGATTTATATAGGCAAGCATACTAAAGGCCTTCTTCCACCCTATCCACATGCACTACTACCTTCAGGGAACAATGCACCATTATTCCTCGATATTTCTGCTCCACTGCATTCTTCAATGCCCTCCCATTTACCACATTTGTCTTGCTTTGATTAATCTTTCCAAAATGAACACCTCACACTTATCAGCATTAAACTCCATCTGCCATCTTTCTGCCCACTCCTCTAAGCAGTTTAAATCCCTCTGCAATCTTTGAAAACCCTCTTCATCATCCACAATTCCCCCTATTTTAGTATCATCTGCACATTTACTAATCCAATTTACCACCCCACCCTCCAGATCATTAATATATATGACAAACAGCAACGTTCCCAATACCGAACCCTGAGGTACACCGCTTGTCACCGGCCTCCATCCTGACAAACAATTATCTACTACTATTCTCTGGCACCTTCCTTCCAGCCACTGTTGAATCCATTTGACTATCTCCAAATTAATACCCAAGAACTTAGCCTTCCTAACTAACCTCCCATGCAGAACGTTATCGAAGGCCTTACTGAATTCCATATCAACAACATCCACTGCTCTACCCTCATCAACATTCCTCGTCACCTCTTCAAAAAATTTAACAAGATTGGTCAAACACGACCTTCCATGCACAAATCCGTGTTGAGTGTCCCTGATCAGACCCTGTCCCTCCATATACTTATATATACTATCTCTAAGAATGCTTTCCATCAATTTACCTACCACAGACGTCAAACTTACAGGCCAATAATTGTTAGGCTTGCTCCTCGAACTCTTTTTAAACAAAGGAACTACATGTGCAACACGCCAATCCTCCAGCACTATACCCATCTCTATTGACATTTGAAAAATCACTGCCACAGCCTCCACTATTTCCTCACTAACTTCTCTCAAGGTCCTGGGGAAAATCCTGTCAGAACCTGGAGATTTATCCACCTTTATATGTTTCAAAAACTCCAGCACTACCTCTTTTTTTTATTTTTATAAATCATTATAGTCTCCATATATACCCCCTTTGCTTCCTTTACCCTGCACAGTTCAATTATCCTTCTCCTCAGTAAATACTGAGGAAAAGAAATTGTTCAAAACCTCCCCCATCTCTTTTGGCTCCACACACATTTGTCCTTTCTGATTCTCTAATGAACCAATTTTATCTCTCACTTTCCTTTTGCTATTTACATCTTTAGCTATTATATTGATTTTCCATTCAAGACAGAGATCAAGGTACTTGTTTCAAAAATAATTCTTCCAGACCTCCCATATTCATTAAGATGCAATACTAAAATTTAATTCCAGTAAAAATTCTTTTGTCCACCAGCTATAGATTTTCAATACAGCATTAATTAATATTATGTGCAGGAAACCAATAATAAACCATCTTCCTACCTATCCTTATAATTTACCTGATAGTCTTGGATATTTAATTCCCAATCTTCTGCAACCTTGTTTCTGCCATTGCCACTGAATCATTACCCTTTTGGTCTGATTTATCCCACAAGTTCACTGATCTTGTTTTGAATACTACAGGTATTCAGTTAAAGTGCCCTTATACTCAATGCCTTTTAGAATATGATAATTGTTGTGTTTTTTTTTTGCATTTAATTTTTCTGTATTCCACTCTTACTTCCCCCCCCCCCCCAATTTTTGCTTTGGTTTCTACATTGTTTTCCTCTTTCTTTCTGCATGGACTCCCATTGCCCTTCCATACACGTTTAAACCCTCCTCAATCATACTAGCAAACAATTCCCCAAGGACATTGACCCCACTCCTGCCCAGGTGTACACTGTTCGGTTTGTATTGATTCCATCTCCCACAGAAATCTAAAACCCTCCCTCATGAACCATTGCTCAAGTCATGTATTCATTTTTTCTATTCTGCTGTTCCAAATCTAACTACCACATGGCACAGGATGTAATTCTGAGATTATTACCTTTGAGATCCTTCTTTTGAAATGTCCTCCTCACTCTCTAAATTTGGTTAATACTTCATCCCACTTTTTTCCTCAATTGTTAGTACCTACATTTACCAATGACAACTGGCTTTTCACTTCCCTTTCAGAATGCCCTACTACTGCTCTGAGACACTCCTGACCTTTGCACCCAGCAGGCAACACACCAGCCATGTTTGTGGCCACAAAAGCATGTATCTATTCTGCTTATCATGGAATCTCCTACCACCACATCTCTGCCCTCCTGTGCAGTAGAACCACCCACAATGCCATGCTACTATTGCTTTCCTCTGAGGAATCATATCTCCCAACAGTATCCAAACCGATACATCTGTTTTAAAAGAGAATAGGCCCTTTCAGATAGGGCAAAAGTCCAAATGTAAAGGCAAGGAACATCCACTAAATCGCATAATCACGTACCTCTCTGAATGTGCGGAGGTAGTCTCCGAGGTGCATAATCCAATCTCTCTGGGAGAGGGATAATCGGAAGAGCGCTGGACTCCGCCAATCGATCTGAATGTACAGCCGCACTAAGCGGCTGTTTAGAAGCGGGTCATGATGACGTCAGCCTGCGACCCATCTCCACACTCATCCCTCTCACTCCAAGTCAGGGGTGGTGGAAACCTTTGGGGCAGTGGGAGCCATCAGCGGGGACAGTCAGGGGCCAGTCAGTGTGGGCTGGGACATCCACACCAGACCACTTCAGCCTTCGGGACTGCTCTCTGCTGCTCTAACCATGGCAGAGCAATGGCTGTCTTCCCTACCCATAATGCCCCATGCAGCTGAAACAGTTCTGGGAACCAGAGCGGTTCCAGCTGCCTGGGGGATTATGGGTAGGGAAGATGGCCATTGCTCTGCCTTGTTTTTGTGACAGGTGGCGCTATGGCACCAGTCGCCCCGCCTCCGTTGGATCAGGAGGGTGCTACGTGGAGTGGCATCTCTAGATATGAATGGGACACTGGAACAGCCTTTTAGGGCTGCTGTCTGAAAGGCAAGTTCTTAGTTTTCCATCTGCTCCTGTAACCGCCTCAAGGTGGAGGCCTGACAATGAAATGGCCTAATGACTGCAGGGGACTCCTGCGCTACCTTCCTACAGCTGTCCTGCCTGTTGGTTACCTAACTTTCTTAGGCCCTTAAACTGTGGTGTTATCAACTTGTTGTGTGCTATTCACAACATTGCCAATGGTGTAAAATGAATCCATACGCAGCTCCAGAGCTGTCATGTGGTACCTTCACCTCAGCTTAGTGTGGCTTGCCCTCCTTACCAAAGCCTGTCAGTAGTTAATATAGACTTATAAATACCAAGGACAGCAGGTTCCATCAATCCTGAATTATTTCATAATTTTAAACATCAATCTGAAAGTTAGTGTCTTCAGAAAGCAGCCTCTATCCTCAAAGACCCTCACCACCCAGGCCATGCTCTTTTCACACTGCTACCATCAGGAACGAGATACAGGAGCCTGAAGACAAGCACTCAGCAGCACAAGGTCAGCTTCTTCCCCTCCTCCGTCATATTTTTGAATGAACAATGAACCACAGACACTTCCTCACTTTCTCTTATTTTTGCACTAATTCAATTATTTTAAAATGTAATTTTATAGCAATATTGCACTGTCACGCTGCCGCAAAACAACACATTTCATAAATTCGGATTCTGATCCAATATTGTTACAACAATGCCCTTCTCTGTGTATCATAGATCATTCTAAAAAAAAAATGTCATACTCTCCTTGAATCCATTTGAAATTCTCAAACATTAACTCTGCAGGTTGCTTTTCAAAAATATTCATACACAGTAAATCTTACCGGTAAAGTGAGACATAATATCGGTTGGATATAGCCTGTTCAGAGTCCATCACCTGATATAGAAGCATTAGTGCTTGGGTACTTGTGGTGAAGTTCACAACATGTACAACCTTGAACAAAGTGTTCATCTGTTCCATTATCTTTCCATCATCCATCTTAGAATAAGGAAAAGCTCTGTTGACACCAGATAGCAATGCACTCAGCATTTTAGAATCTATTTGTTTCTTTTTAACATGGGCATGGAAAAATGAGAAGTAAACAGTTATTAATTTCCCAGCAAGATCACTCTCCTCGTGGCTTAAAACTAATTGGTTGAGAAAGCAAATGGCATAGTACTGGGTTTTTAAACTAATGTTTGGTCTATACAGAAGTCGCTCAACTTCACAGCACACAATATTTTTCATGTTGGGATGTTTATGAAGCAATGTTTCCAAAAGGTAGGAGGCCTTTGTGGCTATTTTATATTGAGGATCTCCTAACTTGTTCACTAACTGAATTAGCAGGGCTTTTTCTTGCTCTGGCTTATTGCAAAGAATCTCATGGACCATACCCAAGGCACGAGCCTTTGTTGCCTGCACACTGTCATGAGTCAAAGCTTCTAATCCCTGCACAAATTCGGCAAAATAGTGCTTCAAGAGATGTTCAAAGTACCACATTATTAGGTGCTTGTCTCTGGTATCTTTGTTCGCGTTGGCAAGCTTTTTAAAAGGATGCTGTGAGAACGTTTGCAATTTTCGATTTTCTGGAAGCAAGTCAGAGAGTAATAGTTCTGATAGAGTGTTCAAAGCCATTAAGCACTGCCGTCTACTTCCCTTCTTCTTGATTTGGTTGACTAACATCTCCACGAAGTGTAGAGTGTGCACAGGAGAATCCTGAATCAGAACTGTCACGGCTGCCATTCTGTCTGCCAATGTGCCTGACGTAACAACTGTTTTCATCCATGCTGAATTTGCTCCTTTTTGGATATTTTTCATATTTGCGTAAATATTGGTTTCATGCTCATACAGTTGTTTAGCAAGACCTTTGTATTGTGAGACCAAGCATTCATCTTGTGGCACAGAGGTGTACTCATCTGCATAGTTTGCATCGTACCACTTCCCACCTTGGTTTATCAATAAATATTGTTTGGGGCGAAATTCAAAAATGTCCTGATGTTTAGGTTTTCTGCCTGGTAATTCAGATGTACTTGATATTTTATTGTCTTGAATGAGTTTTTCCTTTCCCATCTTGTCAGACTGTTCCTGTTTAACACCCTTTCCATCCTGAATTTTCTTTTTCAGTTCCTCATTTTTATTTTTCTTGCCCTTTTTGTCAGCTTTTTCTTCCTTCCTTTTGTCTTCCTTTCCATTTTTAGTACATTCTTGGTTTTCCTCCAGCAGAATTTGTGAGTATTTCCTTACGCCTATTTTCTTGATGAAGGCTTCCAATTCACCTTCTTCCAGATCATCAATTGATGACTTTTTTCCACCATCAACTAATTCTTCATTCTCATTTAACTGATACAGCATAATATAATCAGCCTGCAAACAAAAATAGACAGTAACAGTGTGTGATATGGCCTTTTCTACATAAAGTATATTTCCCTAGTTTATCATGCAAGTGGCTTCAGCAAAACGAAAGCAATTTTAATCTCAGGGAGAAATGCTTGAATTAAATACGAGAGTAAAAACAATGCATTAGAATGTATCTTTAATGAAATAAGGCAACCAAAAATGCTTCTCGGAAAAATCTTATAATTCGCTGCTAAATTGGCACAATGCTACTGGCCAGGGGTTGAAGATGCAAAATAACATTGAAGAACTTTTAAAAAATCGTTTAAATACTAAAATGTGGGAAATACTTTGACACAAATTGATAATCTCATTTTACTCATCTGGAAAGAGAAAACTATACTAGATTTTTAGGGATGGCATTTCATGACCATCCAAGCGGTATTTGTGAACAAACCATGAGGAATCATTCAGTCAACAAGAGAATTAGATTATAAAGACTGCCTTAGAGAGAGGAGGTAGTGGAATAAAGATTTCTAATAAAGAGCTTAGAATCCCTAGGGATGCACACATCTGAAATAGAGGGTTATGGGTGTTAGGTAGGGAAAAATTAGATTGTTGTGGAGTAGGTCAGCACAATATCATGGGTACTGTGCATTGGACTCTAATGTTCTACGATCTATTAATCCAAATCTTCATAAACGTCCAAGGTCAGAAAGTGGTTCTTCTAATTTCACATCTCTCTGAGGGTGGGGGGGGGGGGGGGGGTGGGGGTATTTATGCCACATTTTCAAAGAAGAAGTTGTTTTCAGTATCCTGAAGGGTATTTATCAACGATCATCAAAGCAGATGATCCTGATGCTCTTGTTTATTCTTGTGAGCATAAATTGATTGTCACATTTCCTGCACCTTTGACTACACTTCATTAGCTTCAACAGGATCCAGCATTCCTGTAGTTCATGAAAAGCAATTAAGTAAGGCTGAATTTCTTTAACAATGGTTTTGAATTACATCCAGGAATCCAGGATTAGTCATTCAGTAATATATCAACATTACATACAAACCTGATAAGAAATGGAAACTACAAGATTCCAGAAGACTCCAGAGGCAGAGCGTCCTCCTGCCTACCACATTTGGAGCACTGACCCATGTTGGTTCTCCTTCTCTGACTGTAAGGGGCACTGGGCAATGCTAATGGTGAATCTTTGTCTGCCTTATAGCAGACTAAATGCAATTTTGTGTAATATTACACTTCTGTTTTATTACATGATGACAGTGTCCTCACCCATTCAATACATTATAGCTGATTTGACTCCAGTTGTACCCCCCACCCCAGTCCACCATAACTCTTGGCTCCAATATTTCTCCAAAATCTCAGAGTTATATTGTTGTACAGTATAAAAACAGGACCTCAGGCTCATGAACCTATGATGCCATTATGCCTTCCTAGAACAAATTCTCACTTACTTTTTATTAATTTCACATCCATTTATGACTTAGTCTTTCAAATACTTGTCCAGTGGTTCTTAAATGTTATTACTGTTCCTGCCTCCACCATCTCACCTGGCAGATCATTCCAGAGAAACTTCCTCCTTCACATCCAAAAACAGACTGGACCACTGTTTCTCAGAGCATCTTTGCTTTGTCCGCAACGGCAATCCTAATCTCACAGTTGCCTGCTATTTCAACTCCCCTTCCCATTCCCACTTGTGCCTTTTCCACTGCCAGAGTGAAGTCCAACATAAAACAGAAGAGCAATTTCTAACATTACATCTGGGCAGTTAACAGCCGAATGGTGTGAACAAAGAACGTTCTGATCAAAGCAAAGAAATAGGTGAGTTCCTCCAGCATTTCTTTGTTTGACTCCAATCACAGCATCTGAAAACTTTTGTATTTCAAGAAGAATTGTCCAAATTTAGTTCAGTTCAAGAACCCCTGTTCTTCCCCTTTGCTCCCCTTCTCAACCATCCCCCTCCCCTTTGATTCATCTCCCCAATATATTCTTTCGGACTCTTCTTTCTTCCCCTATGCCCCCTTTAGTTCCATCATATTTCTCTTTATAGCACCATTCTCACCCTCTCTATTTATAAGTTTCCATCATTGCCAGCAGTTGTCTTCCAATCACCTGCTCCATCCTGTATCACTCATTGTCCTCCATTTGTCTTTCTTGCCTCTCTTTCCCTTTATTTCACATCTGCTAGTTGCCTGCCTCTGTCCATCAGGTTCCTGTTTTGCCAATCCCTATTGCTCCCCTCCCACCCAGTCCTCTTTACACTGGCTTATATACTAACTTTGCTCAGTCCTGATTAAGCATTTCTGCTCGAAATACCAACCATTCTATTTCTCCTGCTGATGGTGTTTGACGCATTGAGTTCCTCCAGCAGATTGGGTTTGGTTTCAGTTTGCAGGATCTGTAGTCTCACATGTCTCCCCTTTAAATATCTTTAACCTGTGCCCTTAATTTTTAGACATTCGTACCACGCAAACTCTAGTTATCTATCGTAAGATTTATCACTCTATCATGTCAATTGCAACCTCTTTCATTCCAGAGAAAACAGAAGTAGCCGATACAATCTCTCCCAAGATCTCAAGCCCACCAATCCAGGTGACGTCCTTGTAAATCTTTTCTGCACCTTTCATCTTAATTATATTTTGTGGTGAAGTAACCATAACTACACGCATTACTCCAAGCACAGCTAACCAACTTTTCAAACAACTGAAACAACAGCCAGATACTTCTTTCGCCACCTTGTCTACCTCTGTTGGTACTTTCAGGATTCCCAAAGGGTTTCTTCCTCCATCTAGCCCATTTGTCTTTCTTGCTTCTTTCTCCCTTTATATGGCACCTGCCAGTCCTGTGTCTCCGTCCATCAGGTTTCATCTTCCTGTTTCACCGTGCAAGTCCTGACTTGGTGAAACTTCCCAAAATGCTTGACTTGGCACTGTCTGTAACGAGTTTGTATGTTCTCCCCATGTCTGCATGGATTTTTTCCCCAGCGGGTGGGGGTTCTGGTTTCCTCCCACCATTCAAAAAACATATCGGGGGTGTAGGTTAACAGGGTGTTAATTGGATGGCACAGACGCGTGGGCCTAAATGGCCTGTGACTGTGCAGGAATTTAAACATACATCTCCCATTTCTTTACTCACTTTACCAGCTTGTAACCACAGGCTACACTGTTCACGGGGTACTGAACTTTAAGATCAGCCATGATCTCGTTGAATGGCGGAGCAGGCTCGAAGGGTCAAATGACCTACTCCTGCTCTTATCTTCTATGTTTCTATGTTTACATTGATCATAGTATATAAGGCAATCGAACAACTGAAAAGTGGCAAAGCAGCAGGTATGGATGGAATCCCCCCAGAGGTCTGGAAGGCTGGCGGCAAAACTCTGCATGCCAAACTGCTTGAGTTTTTCAAGCTTTGTTGGGACCAAGGAAAACTGCCTCAGGATCTTCGTGATGCCACCATCATCACCCTGTACAAAAACAAAGGCGAGAAATCAGACTGCTCAAACTACAGGGGAATCACGTTGCTCTCCATTGCAGGCAAAATCTTCGCTAGGATTCTACTAAATAGAATAATACCTAGTGTCGCCGAGAATATTCTCCCAGAATCACAGTGCGGCTTTCGGGCAAACAGAGGAACTACTGACATGGTCTTTGCCCTCAGACAGCTCCAAGAAAAGTGCAGAGAACAAAACAAAGGACTCTACATCACCTTTGTTGACCTCACCAAAGCCTTCGACACCGTGAGCAGGAAAGGGCTTTGGCAAATACTAGAGCGCATCGGATGTCCCCCAAAGTTCCTCAACATGATTATCCAACTGCACGAAAACCAACAAGGTCGGGTCAGATACAGCAATGAGCTCTCTGAACCCTTCTCCATTAACAATGGCGTGAAGCAAGGCTGTGTTCTCGCACCAACCCTCTTTTCAATCTTCTTCAGCATGATGCTGAACCAAGCCATGAAAGACCCCAACAATGAAGACGCTGTTTACATCCGGTACCGCACGGATGGCAGTCCCTTCAATCTGAGGCGCCTGCAAGCTCACACCAAGACACAAGAGAAACTTGTCCGTGAACTACTCTTTGCAGACGATGCCGCTTTAGTTGCCCATTCAGAGCCAGCTCTTCAGCGCTTGACGTCCTGCTTTGCGGAAACTGCCAAAATGTTTGGCCTGGAAGTCAGCCTGAAGAAAACTGAGGTCCTCCATCAGCCAGCTCCCCACCAAGACTACCAGCCCCCCCACATCTCCATTGGGCACACAAAACTCAAAACGGTCAACCAGTTTACCTATCTCGGCTGCACCATTTCATCAGATACAAGGATCGACAATGAGATAGACAACAGACTCGCCAAGGCAAATAGCGCCTTTGGAAGACTACACAAAAGAGTCTGGAAAAACAACCAACTGAAAAACCTCACCAAGATAAGCATATACAGAGCCGTTGTCATACCCACACTCCTGTTCGGCTCCGAATCATGGGTCCTCTACCAGCACCACCTACGCTCCTAGAATGCTTCCACCAGCGTTGTCTCCGCTCCATCCTCAACATCCATTGGAGCGCTTTCATCCCTAACGTCGAAGTACTCGAGATGGCAGAGGTCGACAGCATCGAGTCCACGCTGCTGAAGATCCAGCTGCGCTGGATGGGTCACGTCTCCAGAATGGAGGACCATCGCCCTCCCAAGATCGTGTTATATGGCGAGCTCTCCACTGGCCACCGTGACAGAGGTGCACCAAAGGAAAGGTACAAGGACTGCCTAAAGAAATCTCTTGGTGCCTGCCACATTGACCACCGCCAGTGGGCTGATAACGCCTCAAACCGTGCATCTTGGCGCCTCACAGTTTGGTGGGCAGCAACCTCCTTTGAAGAAGACCGCAGAGCCCACCTCACTGACAAAAGGCAAAGGAGGAAAAACCCAACACCCAACCCCAACCAACCAATTTTCCCCTGCAACCGCTGCAACCGTGTCTGCCTGTCCCGCATCGGACTTGTCAGCCACAAACGAGCCTGCAGCTGACGTGGACTTTTTACCCCCTCCATAAATCTTCGTTCGCGAAGCCAAGCCAAAGAAGAAGATAGTATATACAATTTCATCCCATACAGGACAAATAAAAGAGGACCCAGCACCAATCCATGCAGCATATCACTGGTCATTGTCCTCCAATGGCCTTCGTGGTGGTTGACAAGGATAATGTTTACCACCCTGCCAACTTTTTTGTTCGCCTCTTTAAATGAACTCAATTAAATTCACAAGAAATGATTCACATACGCAAAGTCATTCTCACTATCCTTAATCATTCCAATGTTTTTTTTCTAAATGCAAGTAAATCCTAGCTGTCGGAATTTCTTGCAATAATTTTCTTATCCGCCAAGTTTCTGCACACAGAGGATGCTGAGCGTAAGGAAGAAGATGGCAGTGAATACAGGTGCAATCACAACATTTTTTTTAAAAAAAAAGCATTTGGACCGGTCCATGGCTAGGAAATGGGCCGAGGAATATGGGCCAAATACAGGGAAAATGGGATGAGTGGATAGAGTCAGACATCTGGGTGAGCATGAATGAGTGAGGTCCTCCTTCTGGGCTGGACTGAACTAAAGTCTGCAGACCCCCTGGTTGAAGAAACAACACTATGGTGGAGAAACAAAGATAGATGCCAAACCAACGTTTTGGGCATCAAGGGGCCGAGGGCCTCAAGGCTTAGGTCCGCCTTGTCACACTTGACAGGAACGTTGACGGCCACCTCCTTGAGTCAGGCCCGGTCAAATCGTTCTCCCGCCGCCAAGGTCACGGTGAAGAAGCCCATGTGGTACAGGAAGGTGCGGGGGTGGGGTGGGGTGGGGTGGGGAGGGGAGGGGTGGGGAGGGGTGGGGAGGGGTGGGGAGGGGTGGGGAGGGGTGGGGAGGGGTGGGGAGGGGTGGGGAGGGGTGGGGAGGGGTGGGGAGGGGAGGTGTGGGGTGGGGTGGGATGGGGAGGTGTGGGGTGGGGTGGGATGGGGAGGTGTGGGGTGGGGTGGGATGGGGTGGGATGGGGAGGGGTGGGGTGGGGTGGGGTGGGGTGGGGTGGGGTGGGGTGGGGTGGGGTGGGGAGGGGAGGGGTGGGGAGGGGTGGGGAGGGGTGGGATGGGGTGGGGAGGGGAGGTGTGGGGTGGGGTGGGATGGGGTGGGATGGGGAGGGGTGGGGTGGGATGGGGAGGGGTGGGGTGGGGTGGGATGGGGAGGTGTGGGGTGGGATGGGGTGGGATGGGATGGGGAGGGGTGGGGTGGGGTGGGGTGGTGGGGGGGTGTGGGGAGCCGCCGCCGCCGCCATGCGGGAGCCCGGCCTAGGCCAAGCCTCAACCCGAAGGGCGGCCTCTCCCCCACCCCCCGATCCCGTACCTTGGTCCCTCCGAGCCGCAGCACCTCGTCCAGCGAGAACTCATTGTTCTCCATCTCCTCGGCATCGTGATCACATTCCGGCTCGACCTCCTCCGCATCAGGAGCCTCTCCAAAGAGATCCTCCCGCGCCGCCGCCGCCGCCATGTCCGCCGGCCGAGTCCAGGTCCTAGCAGCTCCATAAACTGCCGGGAATTTTAAAATGAAATATATCCACCGAGCTGCATATTGCACATTAACATTAAAAATATATACTTGTTTTAATTCAATCTTGGAATAATTAAATCTCCCCTTTTTCTATGAAACCCACGCTTTACCCAGCGATTAGGACCTGTGCGAGATGGTGATTGGCTGGTTGAGGGGGGTCAAAGGGCATCTGGGGCCGATGAGCCTTGGCTCGTGTTGGACGTCGGCAATGATTAAGTTAAAGAGGACGAACTTCCTATTAGGTCTGAAGTCCCTCTCTAAACAAGTTCATAACAACCTTTCCGGAAAACTGTTTCCAGGTATTGGAGGATAGAAGTGGCTGATTTTATCAAACACACGATGCTGGAGAAGCTCAGCAGGTCAAACAGTGTCCCTTTATGGAGCAAAGGTTAAGAGACAGAACTCGTCATCCAAAGTATGAGAAAATGCCGCAGGCACCCGAACAAAAGAGGGGGAAAGGGGAAGGGAAGGTGGGGGGGGGGAAGAGGGGAAGGGAAGGTGGGGGGGGGAAGAGGGGAAGGGAAGGTGGGGGGGGGGAAGAGGGGAAGGGAAGGTGGGGGGGGGAAGAGGGGAAGGGAAGGTGGGGGGGGAGAAGAGGGGAAGGGAAGGTGGGGGGGGAAGAGGGGAAGGGAAGGTGGGGGGGGCGAGGGGAAGGGAAGGTGAGGGGAAGGGAAGGTGAGGGGAAGGGAAGGTGAGGGGAAGGGAAGGTGAGGGGAAGGGAAGGTGAGGGGAAGGGAAGGTGAGGGGAAGGGAAGGTGAGGGGAAGGGAAGGTGAGGGGAAGGGAAGGTGAGGGGAAGGGAAGGTGAGGGGAAGGGAAGGTGAGGGGAAGGGAAGGTGAGGGGAAGGGAAGGTGAGGGGAAGGGAAGGTGAGGGGAAGGGAAGGTGAGGGGAAGGGAAGGTGAGGGGAAGGGAAGGTGAGGGGAAGGGAAGGTGAGGGGAAGGGAAGGTGAGGGGAAGGGAAGGTGAGGGGAAGGGAAGGTGAGGGGAAGGGAAGGTGAGGGGAAGGGAAGGTGAGGGGAAGGGAAGGTGAGGGGAAGGGAAGGTGAGGGGAAGGGAAGGTGAGGGGAAGGGAAGGTGAGGGGAAGGGAAGGTGGGGGGGGCGAGGGGAAGGGAAGGTGGGGGGGGCGAGGGGAAGGGAAGGTGGGGGGGGCGAGGGGAAGGGAAGGTGGGGGGGGGAGGGGAAGGGAAGGTGAGGGGAAGGGAAGGTGAGGGGAAGGGAAGGTGAGGGGAAGGGAAGGTGAGGGGAAGGGAAGGTGAGGGGAAGGGAAGGTGAGGGGAAGGGAAGGTGAGGGGAAGGGAAGGTGAGGGGGAGAGGGGAAGGGAAGGTGAGGGGGAGAGGGGAAGGGAAGGTGAGGGGGAGAGGGGAAGGGAAGGTGAGGGGGAGAGGGGAAGGGAAGGTGAGGGGGAGAGGGGAAGGGAAGGTGAGGGGGAGAGGGGAAGGGAAGGTGAGGGGGAAGGGAAGGTGAGGGGGAAGGGAAGGTGAGGGGGAAGGGAAGGTGAGGGGGAAGGGAAGGTGAGGGGGAAGGGAAGGTGAGGGGGAAGGGAAGGTGAGGGGGAAGGGAAGGTGAGGGGGAAGGGAAGGTGAGGGGGAAGGGAAGGTGAGGGGGAAGGGAAGGTGAGGGGGAAGGGAAGGTGAGGGGGAAGGGAAGGTGAGGGGGAAGGGAAGGTGAGGGGGAAGGGAAGGTGAGGGGGAAGGGAAGGTGAGGGGGAAGGGAAGGTGAGGGGGAAGGGAAGGTGAGGGGGAAGGGAAGGTGAGGGGGAAGGGAAGGTGAGGGGGAAGGGAAGGTGAGGGGGAAGGGAAGGTGAGGGGGAAGGGAAGGTGAGGGGGAAGGGAAGGTGAGGGGGAAGGGAAGGTGAGGGGGAAGGGAAGGTGAGGGGGAAGGGAAGGTGAGGGGGAAGGGAAGGTGAGGGGGAAGGGAAGGTGAGGGGGAAGGGAAGGTGAGGGGGAAGGGAAGGTGAGGGGGAAGGGAAGGTGAGGGGGAAGGGAAGGTGAGGGGGAAGGGAAGGTGAGGGGGAAGGGAAGGTGAGGGGGAAGGGAAGGTGAGGGGGAAGGGAAGGTGAGGGGGAAGGGAAGGTGAGGGGGAAGGGAAGGTGAGGGGGAAGGGAAGGTGAGGGGGAAGGGAAGGTGAGGGGGAAGGGAAGGTGAGGGGGAAGGGAAGGTGAGGGGGAAGGGAAGGTGAGGGGGAAGGGAAGGTGAGGGGGAAGGGAAGGTGAGGGGGAAGGGAAGGTGAGGGGGAAGGGAAGGTGAGGGGGAAGGGAAGGTGAGGGGGAAGGGAAGGTGAGGGGGAAGGGAAGGTGAGGGGGAAGGGAAGGTGAGGGGAAGGGAAGGTGAGGGGGAAGGGAAGGTGAGGGGGAAGGGAAGGTGAGGGGGAGGGGAAGGTGAGGGGGAGAGGGGAAGGGAAGGTGAGGGGGTTAGCAAAGACAGGAGCTGATTGGGAGAGAAAGGAGGGAGGGGACAGCAGCAATGGGGGGGGGGGGAAAGAAAAGGCAAGTAGGTTTAATGGAAAGCAGTGAAGCCAATGTGAATGCCATCTGGCTGGAGAGTACCCGGACAGAAAATAAGGTGTTCCTCCAATCTGCGAGTGGTCTCAGTGGGATTGCAGCTTCTCCTCTCCGTTTTGCTTAACTCAGCACCTCCTCTCTGTTCTCGTTTCGCTCAGCTCCTCCTCTCCGTCTGCAACCACAGCCAGGCTCAATTCCAAGCCACACTCTCATGTCTCTTATGTATTATACCACCCACATCACCTGCAGATTGGAGGAGCAACACCTTATTTTCTGTCCGGGCACTCTCCAGCCAGATGGCATTAACAATGACTTTACTGCTTTCCATTAAACCTACGTCTTTTCTTTCCGCTCCCCCTTTCCAGTCCTTCCACCCACCCAGCCATCCCTCCTTCCCCTCATTGCTGCTGCCCCCTCCTTCCTTTCTCCACCTTTCATCTCCTACCTTTGCCTTCCCCGCCCACCTCACTTTTTTGTCCCGATACCTGCTGGCATTTTCTCATACTTTGATGAAGGGTTCAAGCCCGAAACGTCAGTTATATTTATCTTTGCTACATAAAGGACACTATTTGACCTGCTGAGCTTCTCCAGCATTTTTTTGTTTTTACTTCAACTAGTGTCTAAGGGTGTTTGTGATTTACTTCAGAATTATCAAATCTCAGTTGCTACTTATCACAACTAAATAATGGTATGATAACATTTATTGGATTTGGAGCAGAATAAAGTTAACGATAAACTGAGATTTTGTTTCTCACCCATTACCCATGGTCGAGAAACTTTATATATAGGGTTAAATTGTGAAATGGATGTTGCATGTAACCGGAACATCGGTTCAATGCTGAATTGCATTTCTTACAGGTTCTGAAAGGTTATGCGACGGTCAGTTGATGAGGTTGTGCTCTGGAACTTCAAAAAGCACTAAAGAACGAGATAGTCTGATGCTAAAGCATCTAGTTGCCAAAATCAAAGCAACAGGCCCCATCTCTGTAGCAGAATACATGAGAGAAGTTTTAACGAATCCTGTTGCAGTATGTATTTCATTTTTATCTGTTTCACAGTTGCTATTTTTAGTTTTAGATGAAATTCTACAACTTTTGTTATACTTTTGCTGACATTCTGGAAACTTTGTGTAATAACTTCTGTGCTCGTATTTTTATATAAATATATATATATATATATATTTATATTTATATATATATATATATATAAGAATGGTAGATAAAAGTGTAGATCATGTTGCATCCAAGGAAACCAAAAGGCAGTCAATGTTTAGGGCATGATTCCTCTCCTATTTCACCCCACACCCCCACCTTCTTATTTTGGCATCTGCCTAATTTGTTTATTTTTTGAAGAAGAACACAGATGCAAAACATTGGCAATATATCTCTATCTCCTGTGGACATTGCAAGACCAGCTGAGTTCCTCCAGCATTTTCAATCAATCACAGCATCTGCAGACTTTCGTGTTTTACTAATTTATGGCACACCTGTAGAAGGGATCAGGCAAAAATGTTGACAAAATCCTGCTTTCTAGGGATGCTGCATGACCTGATGAGTTTCTGTAGCACTTTTGTGTAGACCCCAACATCTGCAAATGTCTTGTTAACAAGAATATTTAAGTAAATCGGAATATTTTGTGTAATCTATTCCAGGGTTATTATTACCACAGAGATGTTGTTGGACCACAAGGTGACTTCATTACATCGCCTGAAATTAGTCAGATTTTCGGAGAAGTAAGTCTATTAAAGTTTGGAAAAATTCTTGCATTTTGGATAACATTTGTCATTTTACCACAGTGCACTTTCCACCTCATGATGTACTTTTGATGTACTTTGTAATAATCTAAACAAAATGACAGTAAGCTTGTGTATAACCAGAATAACTGAGCAGCAAAGTCATATTTGCCAGATATGCAATTTGCTTCCTAAAGTCATGATGTTTGAGAAATGTGTATTGGCCAGGATACCAGGGCAAATTCTGCTGCTTTCTATAACTTGTTGATATTAGATTAGAACAAGAAAGTACAAGGGAAAATAATTTGCACAAAGGCTAGAAAGTGAGATTCTAAATGGATACTTTCCTGGTCTTCACAAGGAAGAGAGTTGTGGAAGTTGGAGAGTTGAGGGAGAGATACACCAATATTCTAGAGTGTTAGAAATATTATAAGCTATTAAGTGGGTAAATCACCAGGCCCTGACAGGATCTATCATGAATGCTAAGGGAAGCATGGGAGAATATTGCTCAAGCTATGATGGATTTTTTTGCATCTTCATTAGCCACAGATGAGGTACCAGAAAATTGGAGAATAGTTAATGTTTACTTGCTCAAATAATAGGATAAGCCTACATACTGTAGCCTGGTGAGCCTTGCAACACTGGCAGGGAATTTATTAGAAAAGATTCTGAGGGCCAAAGTTTATTCTCACTTGGAAAGACAGGACTGTAAATGTTGACTTATTGTTTATCGTTACATAAGGAAATAAAGTTAAAAGCTTTATTTGTTTTGCATACTATTCAGGCAAGTAAACCTGTACTTAAGTACTGCATGTAGTGTAACAATAAAACAAAAGTGCACGGTGCAGTGTAATGGTAAGTCAAAGAATGCAGGATATAGTGTTACTGGAATGGAGAAAATTACCATTAAAGCAGTTCAATGGCATTATCTTTCACCAATGAGAGGTCTATTTGGGTCTAATAACAGCAGAGATGAAATCGTCCTTCAGTCTGGGGGTTCGTATATTTTAGCTCATCTATTATTTGCCTGATGGAGGTGGGGAGAAGAGAGTGTGAATATGTTAGAATGGATCCTTTAGCAGCTCAGTTAGCAAAGCTGTTATCGCAACACTGTTGCAGTGCCAGCAAACTGGGTTCGAATGCAGTGCTGCCTGTAAGGAATTTGTATGTTCTCCCTATGTTTGCATGGATTTCCTCTGGGTGCTCCAGTTTCTTCCCACCCTTAAACATACCAGGGTCATGGGTTAATTGGAGTATTTGGGCTGTACAATTTTGTGGGGCAGAGGGCCTGTTACTGTGCTGTATGCCTAAGTGGAAGAAAAAATGTTGGCACCTGTCTGGAGACAGCAGGAGAAGTAGCTAGAGTCAATGCAGGGGAGGTTCTTGTCGTCTTGAACAGAGAAGCTCTTGTATCAGGGTTTGATGTATTAGCCAGGATGCATTTTATGTTGTATCCATTTAAAAATTGGTGAGAGACGTCTAACACATGGCAAATTTCCTTAAGCTTCTGAACTGAATAAGAGGAACTTTATGCAGGGGAGATTTGGTCTCACAAATCTGACCAAGTCTTTTTAAGGTTAGCACAGCAGTTAGTGTGATGCTAGAACAGCACCAGTGAACTGGGTTCAAATCCAGCGCTATCTGTAAGGAGTTCGTATGCTTTCCCAGTGTCTGGGGTTTCCTTGGGTGCTCCCACCCTCCAAAATGTTAATTTATGTGTAATTGGGTGGCACGGTTTTAAATGGCTGGAATCAGCTTCTACCGTGCTTTAAATAAAATCGAAAAATGTAAAAAAAAATTAAATTTGAAAATGCTGAAGGCAGAGAAGTAGTCGTGGTTTGCGTGGACATCAGAAACTTTTGTCAAGCTCCTTCACAGGTAAGAGATGGACAGATGTATCTCTGACTGGGAATCTGCAGCAGATTTAAGGTAAAGAAGCTAAATAAAACTTAATGTTGATAAATGGGAAGTGAAATATTTTGGGGGGGAAAGAGGTGATATAAACCAGAAATATTCTTAAAAGGGTTACAAGAACAAAGATGTGGAGATGTATGTCCAGAGTGGATTAAAAGTGGAAGATTATGTGATACTGTCTTTAAGAAAATTGATGGTATCTTGATCATTATAAATGGAGTCTGAGTACCAAAGCAAGGAAGTTTGATTACAACTGAGTTACGAACAAACTTTCAGAAAAATGTAGATATTAGAGATGGTGTAAACAAATCTGTCAAAATAATTGCAGGAATGAAAGACTTTATTTAAGTGTATAGATTGGAGCAGCTGGGACTTTCTACTTGGAACAGTAGCAGTTGGGAGGTAATCTGATAAATTGTGATGAGAAGATAAAGGGAAAGTGTTTCCATGAATCAGGGACAAACTAGTTGGAATGAAGGTGATTAGCAAAAGCACTTTGTGAAAGAAGTAAAACTTTTATACACATTGGGTGGTTGGAAACTGGTGGAGGCAGATTAATTGTAGTGTTCAAAAGACAATGGCATAAGTATATGGGGGGTGAATAATTTTGAGAGCTAAAGGGAGACGCGAGTGGCACAAGCTGAATTACTCTAAAAATTAACTGCATGAACTTGACAAATAAAAGTGCCACTTTCTGCGTGCTTTTATCTTTCTCTGATCCAGTAAACATGCATTATAAGATTTCATTGTAACTAGCGACAGCTAGTTATTATTTGGTAGTGCTCTCTCCTGTGATTGAATGCAGTGTAGTACTGCATTGTCAGAATGAAGTTTCAAACTTTGACTGTCTTCTTGCTCTGATCTCCGAGCCTATTCTAACATAGAGCAGAAGTGTTATTCCAATAATGTGGCCAGTATTTTTTCTTTAGTCAGCATGAGTAAAAGAGATCAATATTCTACTGATGTTATAATTTTCAAATTGGCTTCCAGCTAACCTTTGTTACTAATTAATAAACCCTTTTTAGTACTAACACAGGAACAGCAATGAAAAATTCACTAGACAATGGTAAATTTTAAAAAAATAATAATTTTTATTAAGCCATTAATAACATAACATTTCTTACTTATCTCTAAACTTAACCCTCCTATGCACAAATGTGTATTAAAGTCCAAAATTTAAACTTGATTCTGAAAAAGTCACTTTCAAAAGTCCAGTTTCAAATATCTTGTTGACTTCTGTGACGGATTATGTATTTTATTTTATATTGTATATAGATATGTTTTAAAGGAGATAAATTGTTTTTAGTTGGATCTCATTTAAAATGCTGCAGCTCTGCTCAAGCCAGACAGTCCAGGGTCCGAGTGCCTTTGCAAAATCTTGTGAAGTCCTTATAGGTATTCTTCAAAGTAGGTGTTAATTGGACATGCCGTGGAGAAATGGATTATTGTTTTGGAAAGCAACAGATGTTTGAACTCAGAAGATTGGGTCCAGTGCTGCAGTCGGTGTGAATGCAGTTTGCTGTTCTAGGAAGATCATGTGGTTTTGCAAACAGAGAGAGTAAAACAGGCTTTTCTGTGAGTGAGAGAGAGAGAGAGAGTTCAGTTCTACAGCTTTGCAGTTCAGCAGCAGCAGCTGGGACTGGAACAGGACAAGCTGGCAAGCTTGTGGAAAAACCCCATTTGGAAGACGGGTTGTGAGTTCTTAGTTCAGCCCGGTCAAAGCCTTTGTGGTCCATACAAGAGGAGATGGCAGGCTGTATATTGTTTCACTTGAAATAAGGGAAACAAAAAAGAAATCTGTGATGACCTGAAAGAAAGAGGTTACCATCTGGAAAACCCTGATGGGGCAAACTTCTTCAACAAGACTCTGAAGTAGCTGATCGGAAGGAATCAGTTGTGGGTGTCCAACGAGCAAAAATTCTCTCTCTGATAACCGATAAGTACTTTACTGAGCGGTAACCATTTACCTTTCAAGCACCAAATCCTGGTGAAATTCGTAAATGTTAAATTCTGTGCACAGTAGAAGAATTGCCTGCAAACAGTGAACTTGGAGGAGTGAGAAAGTTAGATTGGACTGTGAATCAAAGTACTTTTCTGAACTTATACACACATTACATACATGTGCACTTAGAATTAGATGGGAGTTAAGTTAGGTTAAGTTATATAAGTTAAAGTTTGGTCCTGTTTTCATGTTTAAAGATAATTAAAAGCAATATTTATTTAAGTAACCATTTGTCTTGAAGAATTTCTATTGCTGCTGGGTTTTGGGGTCCTCGGCCTATAATTTTGGATTCTTTTTATTGAAGTTCAGAAGTAATTTATGAATGAAGCCCTTTTAAACATTATATTTTCAGATCTCTTTCAACTTACGATTCTCTTGATGAGCTGTCTTTCATAGAAATATTCTTCAAACAGGAATGACCATTTTCTGGCGTAAATGAGAACCCATCTTATATAAAAGCCACTAATGTTATTTCCTGTGAATAGGATAATACAAGTTCTGTCTTTCCAGAAGGTCAAGTTTTCAGATCTTCTGTCTTCTGTCTACTGTCTTCAGTTTTAACCATATAACCACTTACAGCACAGAACAGGCCAGTTCGGCCCTACTAGTCCATGCTGTAGCAAATCCCCACCCTCCTAGTCCCACTGACCAGCACCCGGTCCATACCCCTCTAGTCCCCTCCTATCCATGTAACGATCCAGTCTTTCCTTAAATGTAACCAATGATCCCGCCTTGACCACGTCTGCCGGAAGCTCATTCCACATCCCCACCACCCTCTGCGTAAAGAAATTTCCCCTCATGTTCTCCTTATAATTTTCCCCTTCAATCTTAAACCATGTCCTCTAGTTTGAATCTCCCCCTTTCTTAATTGAAAAAGCCTATCCACATTTACTCTGTCTGTCCCTTTTAAAATCTTAAACACCTCTATCAAGTCCCCTCTCAATCTTCTACGCTCCAGAGAAAAAAAGCCCCGGTCTGCAAAACTTTTCCCTGTAACTCAGACCCTGAAATCCTGTCAACATTCTTGTGAACCTTCTCTGCACTCTCTCTATTTTGTTTATATCTTTCCTATAATTTGGTGACCAAAACTGTACACAGTACTCCAAATTTGGCCTCACCAATGCCTTGTACAATTTCATCATAACCTCCCTACTCTTGAATTCAATACTCCGATTTATGAAGGCCAACATTCCAAATGCCTTCTTCACCACACCATCTACCTGAGTATCAGCCTTGAGGGTACTATTTACCATAACTCCTAAATCCCTTTGTTGCTCTGCACTCCTCAATTGTCTACCATTCAATGTATATGACCTATTTAAATTTGCCTTTCCAAAATGTAGCACCTCACATTTATCTGTATTAAATTCCATCAGCCCACACCTCCAGCCTTCCTAAATCACCTTTTAATCTACGGTAATCTACCTCGCTGTCCACAACACCACCAATCTTTGTCATCTGCAAACTTGCTTATCCACAATGAGGCTGCACTCCTTATTTTCTTAAAAGAGCAGTCAGAAAGTAGTCTCCTTTTTGAAATCCAATTTTCTGTATTCTTTTATTAGGAGTAACACATAACAGCACTTAATCCGGTTACTGCAATACAACTCTGTCTTTCACAAGGGTCCAAGACCTGTGTGTGTGTCCCACAGGATCTTGACTTCTGAACTGATCCAAAATTGTCTGAATTTGACAATATATTTCTCACAAATCTCTTATTTCACATGATATGTGACATCATTTCTGTCTTTGAAGTTCATAATGACTCTTGACACGTGTGTTCTAAAAACATCTCTGTCTACTTACTTACAGAATCAAAGTAATTAACTTTGCTTGATGGTCCTCTCCTGGTTCCGGGTTGCCTGGAATTTACAAACAAAATGTCTTCTTGTATATTGAAGCAAATAATCCATTATACGTTAACATGGCAGGGCCAGTGATATTTCGGGTTATCCACTTATCTCGAGAACCATCATAAAAACCTCTCATTTCTTCTCTTTGCAATGCAACATCAGACTCTTCGGTTTTCAAACTGGCTTCTGTGGTTAATAATGTTTAAAATGCAAATGCATTTGTTGATGCTGAAGCCAGCTACAAAGAACCATGTGTGTCTGTAGAATGTAAATGATCCTTAGTCCACCCAAAATGAACTTTTACTATAGATAGATATATATAGATATATGGATATATATAAAATATAGTTTTAACAGTAACCTAAATATTAATATTAACACAGATCCATTACATCTTACAACAGTCAATGCAAAGTTTATTGGGTTTAAAGTACCTAATGATATACTGAAAGTAGCTATGTAAATAAAGGCTTTTGTTTTAAAGCTATTTGTTTAGTAATTTCTGTATATGGATATCAAAACTTGAATTTCAGAATAATCTAGATTTTTCTTTTTCTACCCTTCCTCTCCAAGCTACTTGGAATTTGGTGTATAAGTGAGTGGATTGCTGCTGGTAAACCAAAGGCATTTCATCTGGTCGAACTTGGACCTGGCAGGGGCACTTTAGCAAGTGACGTTCTGAGGGTAAGCTATAGAGAATTTCTTTTTTGTGCTGGTACAATCATTAGTATCTACCTGACAATGTAAAAAGTTCCCCAAGTTCATATTCACAAAATGCAGAACAAGGCCAATTTTCAAATGACTGCCCAGTCTACTGTCAATCGTCAGCAAATAGACAGAAGAATTCACTGACTGGCACATCTCCAAGAACCTGAGCACCAATTTCCACTTTAGGTTTCACTGCTTAGTGCCAGCCCTCCTCGCAGTCCTGGCTCAAACAGCAGAATTCCAGAGAATGAGAGCCCTTGACATGATGATAGCATTTGAGTGTTTCTTGAAGAAGCCTCTGGAAATCGGTTGCCATCAAAAGGAAAACACCCAAAATAGATGGTGGCTTGCTGGAATTCTGTTTGTTGAAGCCCATTATCTCAACCTGAGAGTAGTAATGCATGAGTTATTCAGGGCAATGTCCTAGAAGATCCTACCATCTTCATCTGCTTCAGCAATTGCATTTCTTCCATCATAAGGTTAGAAGATGTTTGGTGGGATTTTTTTAAATTTTTTTAAAAATTTTTTATTTTTCACACCATAAATCACATTAGCCATGATATACACTTTTACTTTTTCACACATATACAGTGACTTTTTCTCCCCCCCCCTCCCTCCTCCCAAGCCACCCCCCCCACCCCCCCCCATCCATTTTAGGTATACAATCTAGGTTGCATTAAGCCAGTCAGACAATGTTGTCATTCAACAAAAATACACCAGAAATTCTACTGAGTCCATTCTTTTCTTTCCTTCTCCTTCCATCAACTTAGCTAATGTTTGTCCCCAGTAGGTTTTCGCTATTGTATTTAATGTAAGGCTCCCATACTTGTTCGAATATTTCAATATTATTTCTTAAACTATATGTTATTTTTTCTAATGGAATACATTTATTCATTTCTATATACCATAGTTGTATTTTCAAATTATCTTCCAATTTCCAGGTTGACATAATACATTTTTTTGCTACGGCTAGGGCTATCTTAACAAATCTTTTTTGTGCATCCTCCAAATCAATTCCAAATTCTTTGTTTGTTATGTTACTTAGGAGAAAGATCTCTGGATTCTTTGGTATATTGTTTTCTGTTATTTTATTTAATATCTGACTGAGATCATCCCAAAATTTTTCTACTCTCTCACATGTCCAGATTGCATGAATTGTTGTTGCCATTTCTTTTTTACATCGAAAACATCTATCAGATACTGTTGGGTCCCATTTATTTAACTTTTGCGGTGTAATGTATAGTCTGTGTAACCAATTATATTGTATCATACGTAGCCTCGTATTTATTGTATTTCTCATCGTTCCAGAACATAATTTCTCCCATGTTTCCTTTTTTATCTTTATATTTAAATCTTGTTCCCATTTTTGTTTAGTTTTACCATTTGTTTCCTCATTCTCCTTTTCTTGCAGTTTAATATACATATTTGTTATAAATCTTTTGATTAACATTGTATCTGTAATCACATATTCAAGGTTACTTCCCTCTGGTAAATTCAAATTGCTTCCTAATTTATCTTTCAAGTAGGATCTCAGTTGGTAATATGCCAGCGCTGTATCTCCAGTTATATTGTACTTATCTCTCATTTGTTCAAAGGATAAGAATCTACTTCCTGAAAAACAATTTTCTATTCTTTTAATCCCTTTTTTTCCCATTTTCTAAAGGAAAGGTTGTCTATTGTAAAAGGGAGTAGCTTATTTTGCGTCAATATTAAGTTTTGGTAATTGATAATTTATTTTATTTCTTTCTACATGAATCTTCTTCCAAATATTGAGGAGATGATGTAATACTGGAGAAGTTCTATGTTGTACCAATTTTTCGTCCCATTTATATAATATGTGTTCAGGTATCTTTTCCCCTATTTTATCTAATTCTAATCTCGTCCAGTCTGGTTTTTCCCTTGTTTGATAAAAATCTGATAGGTATCTTAATTGTGCGGCTCTATAATAATTTTTGAAGTTTGGCAATTGTAAGCCTCCTTGTTTATACCATTCTGTTAATTTATCTAGTGCTATCCTCAGTTTCCCCCCTCTCCATAAAAATTTCCTTATTATTTTCTTTAACTCTTTGAAGAATTTTTCTGTCAGTTGTATTGGCAATGCCTGAAATAAGTATAGTATCCTTGGAAAAATGTTCATTTTAATACAGTTTATCCTTCCTATCAGTGTTAGTGGTAGATCTTTCCAATGCTCTAAATCGTCCTGTAATTTTTTCATTAGTGGATTGTAATTGAGTTTATATAATTGGCCTAGATTTTTGTTTATTTGTACACCTAGGTATCTTATTGCTTGCATTTGCCATCTGAATGGAGATTCCTTCTTAAATTTTGAGAAATCCGCATTATTCATAGGCATTGCTTCACTTTTATTTACGTTTATCTTGTAACCCGACACTTCTCCATATTCCTTCAATTTCTTATATAATTCTTTTATTGATAGTTCTGGTTCTGTTAAGTACACTATAACATCATCCGCAAATAGACTGATTTTATATTCCCTGTCTTTTATTTTTATTCCTTTTATATTATTATCTATTCTTATCAATTCTGCTAGTGGTTCTATAGCTAGCGCAAACAATAAAGGTGATAGTGGGCATCCCTGCCGCGTTGACCTGCTTAAGTTAAATTGCTTTGATACATGTCCATTTACTGTCAATTTCGCTAACGGTCCCTTATATAATGCTTTAATCCAATTAATATTACTTCTCCGGTAAACTGAATTTTTGCAATACTTTGAACAAATAATTCCATTCTACTCTGTCGAAGGCCTTCTCTGCGTCTAAAGCAACTGCTACTGTAGGTGCTTTATTCCCTTCTACTGCATGAATTAAGTTAATAAATTTACAAATATTGTCTGTTGTGTGTCTTTTTTTGATAAATCCAGTTTGGTCTAAATTTACCATTTTCGGTACCTGTTCTGCTAATCTGTTTGCTAATAGTTTAGCTATTATTTTATAATCTGTGTTTAGCAAAGATATTGGTCTATATGACGCTGGTGAGAGTGGATCTTTCCCTTGTTTTAGTATTACTGTAATTATTGCTGTTTTACATGAATCTGGTAAGTTTTGTGTCTCATCAATCTGGTGTATTACATTCAGGAGGGGCGTTATTAATAAGTCTTTAAATGTTTTGTAGAATGTTTGGTGGGATTCACAACTCTGGCAAATAAAACAGCCCATACCTATGTGCGGCAGGACCTTGACAGCATTGAGCCATGGGCCGAAGTAAATCACGAAAATCTGTAAACGCCATGGTTAAAATAAAAACACAAAATGCTGGAGAAACTCAGCAAGTCAAGCAATGTCCTTTATGTAGAAAAGGTAAAAATACGTTTTGGGCTTGAGCCCTTCATCCAGGTATGGAAGAATGTCGGCAGGCATCCGAACAAAAGGATGGGAGGGGGAGGGCAAGGGCAAGAGATAATAGGTGGAGAAGGGGGGTGGAGGTGACAGCAGTGATCAGGGGAAGGAGGGATGGTTGGGTGGGTGAAGGGGAAGGAAGGAGGAAAAACTGGAAAGGGCAAAGGGAAAAAAGGCAAGCAGTTTAGCAGAAAGCAGAGAAGTCGATGATAATGCCATCTTGCTGGAGAGTGGCCAGACGGAAAATAAGGTGGTGTTCCTCCAATCTGCGGATGGTCAGGGTGGGATAGTACATAAAGCCATGGATAGACATGTGAGTCTGGGAGTGTGACTCTGAATTGAAATGGATGGCTATTGGGAAGACTCTGTTGAAGCAGAGATGCTCAATGAAGCAAACTCCCAATTTGTGTCCGGTCTCTCCGATATAGGGTGCACCAGATGCAGTAAATCAGTCCTGTGCATATAAAAGTGAAGTGTTGCTTCATTTGAAAGGCCTGTTTGTGGCCCGAGACTATGGTGAAGGAGGAGGTGTGAGAGCAGATTTTGCACCTCCTGTGGCCACAGGGGAGGAACAACGCATTTTCTGGCTGGACACACTCTAGCCAGATGCCAATAACGTTGACTTCTAACCCTGCTTGCCTTTTTTCCCTAACCCCTTTTCAGTTTTTCCAGTTCTCTCCCCTTCACCAGCCAGCCATCCATCCTTCCCCTGATCACTGCTGTCCCCTCCCTACCTTCTCCACCTATCATCTGCCTATGCCCCCACTTTACCCCCCGCCCCCCCATCATATGTTCGGACACCTGCCGACATTGTTTCATAGTTTGATGAAGGGCTCAAGCCCAAAACAACGGTTATGTATTTTTACCTTTGCTACATATAGGACAAGAGTAGTTCACGGACAAGTTTCTCTTGTGTCTTGGTGTGAGCTTGCAGGCACCTCAGATTGAAGAGACTACCATCCGTGCGGTACTGGATGTAAACAGCGTCTTCATTGTTGAGGTCTTTCATGGCTTGCTTCAGCATCATGCTGAAGAAGATTGAAAAGAGGGTTGGTGCGAGAACACAGCCTTGCTTCACGCCATTGTTAATGGAGAAGGGTTCAGAGAGCTCATTGCTGTATCTGACCCGACCTTGTTGGTTTTCGTGCAGTTGGATAATCATGTTGAGGAACTTTGGGGGACATCCGATGCGCTCTAGTATTTGCCAAAGCCCTTTCCTGCTCACGGTGTCGAAGGCTTTGGTGAGGTCAACAAAGGTGATGTAGAGTCCTTTGTTTCGTTCTCTGCATTATCTTTTTGCCGCTTTGGTTGCCCATTCAGAGCCAGCTCTTCAGCGCTTGACGGCCTGCTTTGCGGAAACTGCCAAAATGTTTGGCCTGGAAGTCAGCCTGAAGAAAACTGAGGTCCTCCATCAGCCAGCTCCCCACCTTGACTACCAGCCTCCCCACATCTCCATCGTGCACACAAAACTCAAAACGGTCAACCAGTTTACCTATCTCGGCTGCACCATTTCATCAGATGCAAGGATCGACAATGAGATAGACAACAGACTCGCCAAGGCAAATAGCGCCTTTGGAAGACTACACAAAAGAGTCTGGAAAAATAACCAACTGAAAAACCTCACAAAGATAAGCGTATACAGAGCCGTTGTCATACCCACACTCCTGTTCGGCTCCGAATCATGGGTCCTCTACCGGCATCACCTACGGCTCCTAGAACGCTTCCACCAGCGTTGTCTCCGCTCCATCCTCAACATTCATTGGAGCGCTTTCATCCCTAACGTCGAAGTACTCGAGTTGGCAGAGGTCGACAGCATCGAGTCCACGCTGCTGAAGATCCAGCTGCGCTGGGTGGGTCACGTCTCCAGAATGGAGGACCATCGCCTTCCCAAGATCGTGTTATATGGCGAGCTCTCCACTGGCCACCGTGACAGAGGTGCACCAAAGGAAAGGTACAAGGACTGCCTAAAGAAATCTCTTGGTGCCTGCCACATTGACCACCGCCAGTAGGCTGATATCGCCTCAAACCGTGCATTTTGCGCCTCACAGTTTGGCGGGTAGCAACCTCCTTTGAAGAAGACCGCAGAGCCCACCTCACTTACAAAAGGCAAAGGAGGAAAAACCCAACACCCAACCCCAACCAACCAATTTTCCCCTGCAGCCGCTGCAACCGTGTCTGCCTGTCCCGCATCGGACTTGTCAGCCACAAACGAGCCTGCAGCTGACGTGGACTTTTACCCCCTCCATAAATCTTCGTCCGCGAAGCCAAGCCAAAGAAGATATAGGACACTTCAGCCATCTAAGTTTCTCCAGCATTTTGTGTTTTTTACTTTAGCTGTGGGTTGGAATGTTACAAGTAACATTCATGACATGCAGGTGGCAACCAATGGCCATCTACAATGAGAGAGTCAAACAGTCTACCCGTAAGATTCAGTAATGTTTTCAATGTTTTCTTCATCATCAATTTTTTGTGGCACCGATAACCAGAAATATCACTGGCCCTGCCATGTTAACGTACACCTATAGACCCGAGGCATTAATTTATAAGGCACAAGTTAGGTATACAAAGGTATATACTTGCAGCCCAAACAAACATTATAGAAGTTTGACACCATTAAGAAAGAAGCAATCTGCTTCATTGGCACTCCATCCATTGCAACTTTCATTCATTTCAGCACTGATCGTCGTGTGTGCCCGCTGGAAACACTGTCAGCAATTGGTTTCCTTCTACTCGTATGCCAACATGATTCGGAAATATATTGATGTTCCTTTGTTGTCACTGGGTCTAACCAGAACTCCCTAATCAAAGTATTGTTCAGGTATCTTCACCAGCAAAGCTTCAACTATTTGAGAAAGTTTCCCAGGTACGGTATACCCCGCTTTATGAAACTAGACCATTCCTATGGAGTCTCTCGTAACAAAATGGTGTAAAGGAAAGAAGTGATTACCATTGATTTCCATAGGAAAATTTTTTGAGTGTTCCCAGACCCAAAAAATAACCTAGCAAACCATACATAAAACCTAAAATAACACTAACATTTATTAAAAGCCGGAATGATATGATAAATACACAACCTATAAAGTAGAAATAATGTATGTACAGTGTGGTTAGAAGATTGGGGTGGTAGGAGGTACTGGAGACTGGGGTATAGGAGAGAGAAGATCCAAGGACAAGCTTGTCTGTATTTTTCCTAATTTTAATCCAAACTGTGATAGCTGTAATTTGCAAGTGGTTTCATTGACCCATATGTTTTGGTCCTGTCCGGTTCTGGAAAGATATTGGAAAGATGTCTTTGGTACTCTTTCAGCGTTCCTTGTAATTAATTTACAACCAAATCCCTTATCAGATGATAGCTTTTACCACCCTTATGACTAGGAGAGCAATTCTTCTTAAATGGAAGGACCCCACTCTGCCTATTATAATTCAATGGTTTTCTCAAACCATGGCCTGTTTGAACTTGGAGATATTTAAAAGTGCTACTTTTGATTTCTCTGTTATATCATACAATATTTTCAGACATTATCTTTGATTTATTGTCATTCTTGATACCATTAAGTTTCTCTTTTGGATGAGAATCAGCCTTCTTATGTTTGATTAATGCTGATCCAAGGCTTTCCAGTATTTTTGTTTTTTCTTTTCTTCATTAGATTTGTACAAGTGGTTTTACTATAATGTGATTTTTTTTTTCTTTGCTTTTTTCTCTTTGATTGAGTATGGGGCAATGAAGATACTATAATTATGTACTGATTGTTGTATATTGTAATCTTTTTAATTCTTAGAGATTTTGCTATAAATGTAATCTTATTCTCTTCCTCCATTGTTTCTTAAAATCAATGAAAAGATTGAAAAAGAAAGAAAGAGAGAGAAGAGGGTCATCTATTGACATCTCATCGTAGTTTCTGGGGAAGGAGCTGCTTGGGGTGGGCGCGCAGCCTCTATAAACAGCTCGCTGTTTTTGCCACATTTTTTCGTAAAAGTGAAAATCCTTTTGTAAAAGAGAACACAGGTTTCTTCATAAAAAAGCAAATTTGCATCAAGCAAGTACTGTATTCATAAAGTGGAGTATACCTGTATATCACTTCTCAAGGCTAGTTAGGGATAGGCAATATATGCTGGCTTTGTGGGAATGAAGACATCCTTAAAAATGAATCCAGTAAAATCCCTGTTATCCAGAATTCAAGCAATAGCCAGCCTCAAGCAATCTGCAAAAAAAATTGAAAATAATAAATAGGCAAAAAAAAAGAGTTTAAAATGGGCGCCCCCTAGTCATCACTTTGTCAATTACACAATATACAATCTCAGCAGCCAGCAAATACACTTACCATCTACAATCCCCTTAGGTGCTGGATACCGGGGGTTTTACTAAATAAATAATCAGATTCATACATTATTTTATTTGGAAGATGATTTTGTATACATATGAAATAATGTTTCCTCTTGAAGGAGAATTTAGAACTAGGAAGGATTGACTTTGGATGTAGCTTTTGGGACCAGAGTATTTGAATTCTGTACCAAGACATCTCTGGATGCTTAAGTGTGAATGCATTCAAAGCTGAAGTTGGTGGATTTTGGACAGGGTGGATTCAAGAATTAAGGGAATTAGGTAGCATTTACTGTGTTAGTAAATGGTGGTGATTTGTTGTGGTAAAGCATACTCCTATTTGTGTTTATTCTGTAGGCATCTACATAAATTTAGCTATATGTTATTTTTCTAGATTGATTTGATAATTAATATTCCAGAACAGCCATTCTCAACCTTTTTGGCTATGACCCCATAAGTCTCTGCTCAAAGTTTATGGGGTCCCTTCCCTGTGAAGCAGTCAAATTTTAGTCTCTTTGAAATGGGAAACAACAATAAAAGGTCTAACAATGAAGTGGAAGAGACAAAAAAAGGGAACAAAATTATGCAGATGGATTCACCAAATAAACAATCTTGCATTCATAACGCCATTTTTACCATCCACATCAAGCATACTAACTGCCTTTTTCTCTCGGCACTCTTCTTAAAATGCTCTTTTTTAACAGTTAATACTTGTTTGTACTTTTTCTTTTGGTGAAAATTAGGTCTTCAGCCAACTCAATTCTCTATTGAGGGCACGTGAGATTTCTGTTCATTTGGTCGAAGTGAGTTCAAACCTCAGTGAAACTCAAGCACAGCTTTTAACTGAAGGGGAGCACTGCTTGTTGCATGATCCCAGTGCTGCAGTTTATAAGACTGGTATTACCAAAACAGGGCTTCCAATTTCCTGGTACAAGGATTTACAGGATGTACCAAAAGGTGAGATGATCTCCTTATTAAATAATCATAGAAATTTAAGAAAAGGCTAAAGTAGAAAATTGAAGTGTGTGATATTTCTGTTACCAAAGTACGACACAAGGAAGGAGGCATGATGCAGGAAATGTATCATAAACATACCTTCAAGTGGGATTGAACTCTTTTCCACGAATTTGGTTTCGATTTCACTTTTATTAGTTTCACCCTGTTTCATTGATCACCAGCCTGCAATTTGTAAGACATATTTTCCTGCAGACTCATGTATACATTTATTAGCTGGAACTGAATGTGTGCAAATTAGATTAGATTCGATTTTATTGTCATTGTGCCAAGTACAGATACAAAGCCAATGAAATGCAATTAGCGTCTAACCAGAAGTACAAAGAATAGTACTATTTATAAGTAATTGCGAATAAAAGCAAGCGTCCAGCATACAAACAAGTATAAAAGTACTGACAGTGCAATACCACTCAGTGCTGTGATTTAAGGCTCAGTGTGGTCACAGCCTCAGGAAAGAAGGTCTTCCTGAGCCTGCTGATCGGGAGCAGAGGCTCCTGTGGCGCCTACCGGATAAAAGGGTAAAAAGTCCGTAGTTAAGGTGAGATGCATTCTTGATCGTGCTTCCTGCCCTGCCCAAGCTGCCTTTCTGATAGATATTGCTAATTGACAGTTTTCGCCACCCGCTGGAGTGCTTTACATTCTGATATGAAACACTTGCCATACCACACTAAGGTGCCGTAGATAAGTATGCTCTCAATGCTACAGCAGTAAAAATCCATCAGTATCTTGGGACAGAGGTCAGTTTTCTTGATGCTCCATGGGAAGTAAAGGTGTTGGTGCGCCTTTTTGATCAGGATGGAGGAGTTCAGGGGCCAGGTGAGAATGTGGACCCCAAGGAATTTGAAGCTTGATACACGTTTAAATGCATGTTTAATTGTAATTAAATAGAACTATAGAACATTACAGCACAGAAACAGGCCCCTTCGGCCTTTCTCGTCTGTACTGAACCTTTTTTTTAACCTAGTCCCACTGACCTGCACCAAGAATGAGAGGCCCTTCATACCTCTCCCATCTATGTACCTGTTGAAATTCTTAAATGCTAAAATTGAGCCTGCATTCACCACATTAGCTGACAAATCATTCTACACTCCCACCACTCTCTGTGTGAAGAAGCTCCTACTCATCTTTCTCTTAATATTTTCCCATTTCACTCGTAACCCATGTCCTCTGGTTTGTATCTCACTGGAAAAAGCCTATTTACATTTACTCTGCCAATCCCCCTCATAATTTTAAATTCCTCTATCAAATCTCCCCACATTCTTCTACACACCAGCAAATTAAGTCCTAGCTTGTTCAACCTTTCACCGTAATTTAGTTCCTGAAGTCTGGAACATCCTTGTAAATCTCCTCTGCACTCTTTCTATCTTATTGATATCTTTCCTGTAGTTGGGTGACAAAAACTGACACAATTCTCCATATTTGGCTTCACCAACGTCTTGTAGCATAGCATCCCAACTCCTATACTCAATACTGTGATTTATGAAGGCCAATATACCAAAAGCTCTCCTTTACAACCCTATCCACCTGTGACACCACTCTCAGTGTCATCTGCAAACTTGCTGATCCAATTTACCACATTATCATCCAGATCATTGATATAGATGTTAGACAACAATGGTCCCAGCACCGATCCCTGAGGCACACCACTCGTCACAGCCCTCCAGTCTGAGAAGCAATCATCTAGCCATTGTCAAATCCATTTCACTACTTCACCATGAATACCTAACATCTGAACCTTCCTAACTAACCTCTCGTGTGCAACCTTGTGAAAAACCTTACTGAAATCCATGTAGATAACATCCACAGCCTTTCCTTCATCAGCTTTCCTGATTACCTCAAAAAACTCGCTAAGATTGGTTAAACACAACCTACCACACATAAAGTCATGTTGACTATCCAAATAATTGTACATCCGATCTCTCAGAACACCTTCCAATAACTTGCCTACTACAGACTTCAGGCTCACTGGCCTATAATTTCCAGGATTTCCTTTGGATCCTTATTTAAACAACAAAATAACATGAACTACCTCAATCCTCCGGCACCACACCTGTGGCTAAGAACATTTTAAATATTCCTGCCCGAGCTCCTGCAATTTCTACACTAGCCTCCCTCAGTGTCCTAGGGAATATCTTGTCAGGCCCTGGTGATTTATGCTCCTTTATTTGCTTTAAAGCAGTAACATTGGATAAAATTTTCATCTATTTCATTGCTTCAATAATTACATTAACTTTTACAATGTGCATTTCTTTTTTCAGGTTTTGCCTTTTATCTTGCTCATGAGTTTTTTGATGTGCTTCCAATCCACAAGTTTCAGGTAAAACCATCAGTATTTAAAGTTGCAAAAAAATTTTTTACCTTCAGTTCCTCTTTTCATTCCTGTTGACCTGATTTACCCAAGGGGCATGCTAATTAGATAAGATGTATTCACACATCGAAGAACATTTATTCTTAAAACCAAAAGAGCTTGTTTCCTCTTCCGAACCATAGGCCATTGAAACAAATTTTAAAACATTAGTTGAATTGGTTAAAAAGATCTTGTAAAATCTTTCAAATCATATTGAGAGATTTGGAAATGTTTTTGTTAATCCTTTTATTTTAAAAATCTATATATTTACTGGATGACTTTGTTCACTTCAATTTGTATATGAAAAGTTTTAATTGAATTGGTTTTATTAGACAATATATTAAAAACAAAGTAATTGTCTACAACAAAACTGATTCAGAAATAACATTGATTACTCTGCCCACCATAGAAAACCTGCTTTTACAAGACTAGCTTTGACAGTAGCTGTGAATTACTTAACATACAGCAATTGTGGGTGCGTGTGCAGTATATCATTTCCATATAAACATTTACAACGCAGAAACAGACCATGTCGGCCCTTCGAGTCCGCACCAGTTCACTTGAACAACTCCACTAGCTCCCCCCCCTCCTGCTCTCCGCCCATAACCCTCCAACCCCCTCATATCTATCCAACCTTCTCTTAAGTGACAGAAGGGACCCTGCCACAACCATCTCTTTTGGAAGATCATTCCACTCTGCCACCACTCGCTGAGTGAAAAAGCATCCTCTAATATTTCTCCTAAAGTTTTGCCCCCTTACCCTTAACTAAGTTTCCAACCTCCCCTGTCCTCAGGGGAAAGAGTCTATTTGTGTCCAGTTTATCTATTCCTTTCATAATTTTAAATACCTCTATTAAATCCCCTCTCACCCATCTACGTTCCAATGAATAAAGTCCCAGTTTCCTTAATCTCTCCCTGTAATCTAGATGCTGTAAGGCAGGCAACATCCATGTAAATCTTCTCTGTACCCTCTCCACCTTATCTATATCCTTTCTACAATTTGGAAATCAGAACTAAGCACAGTATTCTAAACCTGGCCTCACCAATGCCTTACACAGCCGCAGCATCAGCTCCCAGCTCCTATACTCTATACTATGATTTATAAAGGCCAGCGTACCATATGCCTTCTTAACCACCCTGTCTACATGGGAATCCACCTTCAATGAACTCTGTACCATAACCCCCAAGTCCCTCTGCGTACCTCAATGCCTTCCCCTTAATTGCATATGTCCTATTGTGGTTCTTTTTACCAAAATGCAGCACCTCGCACTTGTCTACATTGAATTCCATCTGCCATCTTTCAGCCCTCTCTTCCAAACAAACCAAATCCTTCTATAATCCAAGAAAACCTTCCTCACTATCCACCACTCCCCCTATTTTCGCATATTTGCTTACCCAGTTAACCACACCCTCCTCTAAATCATTAATATAAATGATAAACAACAAAGGACCCAACACCAATCCATGAGGCATCCCGCTTGTCACATGCTTCCAACCTGACAGACAGTTGTCCACTATGACTCTCTGCTGTCTATCTTCCAGCCATCTCAGAACCCATGTCACAATCTCTCTACTAATCCCTAGTGAATATACCTTCCTTATTAATCTTACATGCGGAACCTTATCAAAAGCCTTACTAAAATCCAAACAGATCACACCCTACCTTCATCCACTTTTTTTGTCACCTCCTCAAAAAAACTCAACAAGGTTTGTCAAACATGACTTTCCCTTTACAAACCCATGCTTGGTGCCCCTAATCAATCCCTGCCTATCCAGATATGCATATATTCAATCTCAAAGAATACCCTCCATAACTTTCCCCACCACTGAAGTCAAACTTACTGCCCGATAATTACTTGACCTGCTCCTAATGCCTTTTTTAAATAACGGAACTACAGTCGCAACCCTCCAATCCCGTGGTAAAAATATCAGGTTGGATCCTGCTGCAATTTCTTTTCATTTTATTAACTGTTCATTTTCTACTTTCAACTTCTGCTGTATTTGGATAGGCAGGGACTGATCACAGAGGGTAAGCATGGTTTTGTATTTGGGAAATCTTGTTTCACAAACTTGATTGAGCATTTTGAAAAGGAAACTAAGAGGACTGATGAAGGCAACGTGTGTGTTGTCGGCATGAATTTTAACAAAACCTTTAACAAAGTCCAGCGTGGTGGGGTAGTCTGATGGTTAGATCATATTGGATCCGAGGTGAGCAGGCCATTTGGATTCTAAACTGGAGACACACAGGAGACTGCAGATGCCAAAATCTGAATCCAAATGCAACCCGCTGAAGGAACTCAGTGGGTCAAGCAGCATCAGTCAGAGAAAAAGAATGGTCAACATTTTGAACCAAGTCACGATAAAGGATTTCAAATCAAAACGTGGAACATTCTTTTTCTCCCTCTGAGTCCCTCCAATATATTGTGTTTGAATCAAAAACTGGTTTGGAGGAAAGAGTCAGAAGGAATTAGTGTAGGGTTGCTTTTTCTGATTAGAGGCCTGTGATCAGAGGTGTGCTTGTCTTCGGGGATTGGTACAGGGTCGACTTTTGATTGCTATCGACATTGACAATTTGGATGACTGTAGTTTAGTGGTTGTAAAAATGGAAGTCTAAGTTCAGGACAAGATTAAGATCAATTGGGAAGATGAGCCAAAGAATTGCAAATGGAATTTAGCTCTTGACAATGGCAAGGCATTGCTCTTGGGCAAGTCAAACACAGGCAGAACTTGCACGGTAAATGGTAAAGCCCTGAAGGGTGTTACGAAGAATGATTTAGGAATGCAGGTGTATATTTCACTAAAATTGGCAACTTGGTTGGACAGGGTGGAAAAGAAGGGATTTGGCATGCTTGTCTGAATTGGGCAGAGTATGGAGTACAAAAGTTGGAACATCATATGTTGTACAAGTTATTGATGAGTTCACATGGAGTATTGAATGCATTTTCAGTCACCAGCTATATGGAATACATTATTAAGTTGGAAAGAGTTCAGAAGAGATTCACCAGGATGTTACTGGGACTTGAAAGCTTGAGTAATAGGGAGAAGCTGGGTTTTTTTAAATTTCCTGGACTAGAGGAGGCAGAGGGCAATCTTGTGTTTGGGCTAAAATCGAGTTTGTCATAACATTCATGCAATATGCTCTTGTAAGCTATGAGGCAAGTTAAATAATTATCATTAAGTATTTTACTGCAGCATTTTTCTTGTTTATGCTTTTAAGTCTTTTCAAAGGAATTTACTATAAGATTCAACTCCAGTGAAAGGTGTAACATTTCAAAAGACTAGAAATAAAATGTGTGTGCTACAGCTTTTCAACTTGTCACTTTGTTTTTGTATTGTTAAATTACAGAAAACCAAACAGGGATGGCGTGAAATACTGATTGACATTGAACCACAATCACCTGAAAAGCTTCGGTTCGTCCTGGCACCCTCTGCCACTTTTGCTTCAAAAGCATTAATTAAGGTGAATTTAAAATAATGTAGATCCTGTAGATTTAATGAGTGTGTGTGTCTCTCTCTCTTTCTCATTTTGTTCCCTGCCCCTGTCACCCATTTACATTCCCCTCCCTGCCCTGGTTCCACCCATATACTACGAGCCCAGACGATCCATAAACCCAGCAACAATAGATATTCGTCAAGACAAATGGTTACTTAAACAAAAGTTGCTTTTAATCATCTTTAAATATGAAAACAGAATCACATTTTAATTTAATACTATATTAACTTAACTAACCTAACTTCTTCTTTCTTTTCTTCTTTGGCTTGGCTTCGCGGACGAAGATTTATGGAGGGGGTAAAAAAGTCCACGTCAGCTGCAGGCTCGTTTGTGGCTGACAAGTCCGATGCGGGACAGGCAGACACGATTGCAGCGGTTGCAAGGGAAAATTGGTTGGTTGGGGTTGGGTGTTGGGTTTTTCCTCCTTTGCCTTTTGTCAGTGAGGTGGGCTCTGCGGTCTTCTTCAAAGGAGGTTGCTGCCTGCCAAACTGTGAGGCGCCAAGATGCACGGTTTGAGGCGTTATCAGCCCACTGGCGGTGGTCAATGTGGCAGGCACCAAGAGATTTCTTTAGGCAGTCCTTGTACCTTTTCTTTGGTGCACCTCTGTCACGGTGGCCAGTGGAGAGCTCGCCATATAATACGATCTTGGGAAGGCGATGGTCCTCCATTCTGGAGACGTGACCCACCCAGCGCAGCTGGATCTTCAGCAGCGTGGACTCGATGCTGTCGACCTCTGCCATCTCGAGTACTTCGACGTTAGGGGTGTAAGCGCTCCAATGGATGTTGAGGATGGAGCGGAGACAACGCTGGTGGAGTAACCTAACTTAACCCCCTTCTAATTCTATGCGCACGTGTATGAAATGTGTGTATAAGTTCAGAAAAATTCTTTGATTCACAGTCGAATCTCACTTCTCATTCCTCCAAGTTTACTGGTTGCAGTCAATTTTTAGACTGTGCCCAGAATTTAACATTTATGAATTTCACCAGGATTTGATGTTTGAAAGGTGAATGATTACCGCCCAGGAAGGTTCTCGTCAGTTTTCAGAGAGAGATTTGTTGTTCACTAGACACCCACAACTGATTTCTTGTAACCAACCACTTCAGTGTCTTGCCAAAGAAACTTGCCCCATCAGGGTTTTCCAAATGATAACCTCTTTCTTTCAAGTCACCACAGAATTCCTTTTTGTTTCCCTTATTTCAAGTGAAACATTAGGCAGCCAGTCCTCTCTTCTTGTATGAACCACAAGGGCTTTGACCAGGCTGAACTAAGCACTCACAACCCATCTTCCAAATGGGGTTTTGCCACAAGCTTATCAGCTTGTCCTGTTCCAGTCCCAGCTGCTGCTGAACTGTAACACTGCAAAACTGATCTCGCTCTCTCTCAGAAAGAAAATCTGTTTTACTCTCTCTGCTTGCAAAACCACATGACCCTCTTAGAACAGCAAGCAGCACTCAGACAGACTTCAGCTCTGAACCTAATCCTCCAAGTTATGTCATCTGTTGCTTTTCAAAACAACACTCCATCAGCGAAGTCCCTTGGGCACTCTTCAAAGTTTTTGCAAAGGCTCTCAGAGCCTGCCTGTCCAGCTTGAACAGAGCACCAGTATTTTAAATGAGATCTGTTTTGAAGTGTTTGTATGTGACCTACGCTTAAAAAAAAACCTGCCACACTTTATTTCCCAAAATCATATCCATAACAATATAAAACACAACACATTCCATCACATCACACACTACTGTCCAAACCTCATCTGATTCCATCTGCCAATCTCCCCCTTCAAAGGTTCCCATCATCACCTTCCTTACTCATCAGATTTCAGTACTTGTAGTTATTGTGTCCTTGCTCATTACCTCCAGCCTGTGTCTTCACCCTCTCCTTCCTCCCTGTGGCTCCCATAATTTTCCTTACCATGTCTTCTTTCACCAATCATTATCTACCTACCACTCTCTCTCCCAACTTCTCCCCTCCCACTACTCTTAACTGGCTACATTTGGCCATCATTTCTTACTCTGCCTAGGTATGTCAGTCACCTACAGTCCTCTATCTCATCCCTCTGCAACTCTTTATATCAGCTGCCGTCCCTCTCTTCTCTGTCTGGATCCAGGGTTTTGACCTGAAACATCGATTCCTTTTCCTCCATAAATGCTAGTTAATCTTTTGAGTTCCACCAGCAGTTTATTTTTGCTCCAGATTCCAGCATCTGCTGTCTCTTGTGTTTCTTTTTTCTTTATCTGCTGCATTATGTGTACAATTTAAGAAGACCATGAGACAAGTTGCTAATAAAGATCCATGTTGAGAGTAACCCACCTCGCTATTATAGTTTAGTTATAACTTGCATTAAACACATCTGAAGAAAAAATATATATATATTAGTTTTTATTTATACTTCCCATTGTGTCAGGCGTCTCTATATACAATTTTGATGTCCTGTAACTAATTGGTATAATTGAATGTTTCCAAAAGGTTGGGTGTATTGATTTATTTTTAATTGTACTGTAAAAGTTCATTGTGGCTGTACTACTGATTAATTGTACTTCTGTTCTTTTTTCCAATAATATAAATCTTTATTTATATTTCCATACACAGAGAGATGATGAAAGGAGCCATGTAGAGATCTGCCCTGAGGCAGGTGTCATCATCCATAGTCTAGCCAGTCGAATCGCTGAAGATGGGGGAGCAGCTTTAATAGCTGACTATGGTCATAATGGAACGAAGACCGACACGTTTAGAGTAAGTTCAGTGAAGCATACATTTAGTCTTCATGGTTCTCTCATTTAATTATCCTCTGATTCTTGACATTATTTATGCCTGCTGATGTTATTGTAACCAATTATGTGCTGTGTATTTTCATCACATTCTGACACTTGCTAGAGAATTTAAACAAAAACTGAGAATTGTTTCATGCTCAATACTACTGATCAGCTTTGTATTTTTAAACTTCCTCTCATTTTGAGAGAATCTAGTGATAATAGCTAAACTATATTTTTGGAGATTGTTATCCATAGGATTGTGGACCAAACAACAATTTATAATGATGTTAGCCCAATATCAGTTAATAGCTTACTAACTAATCGTCATATCATTCATACCTTTTCTTAAACAACTAATCATTTATTACAAATGATTTCAAAATAAATTGTTTTGAGATGATTGAAAGATTCATTTTAAAACAAATCAAATTTTAACTGATTGGTTCAATTAAAGATCAGACCCTTCCAGCCCAAATATACCCATGTGATGAATTAACCTACTTGTCCCATGTGAGAGGAAACCAGAGCACCTGGAGGTAACCTACGTGGACACTGGGAGAACAAACTAACTCCTTAAAGGCAGTGCAGGATCTAAACCAGAGTCGCTGGTATTATTAGAGGCTTCGCGGACAAAGATTTATGGAGGGTAATGTCCACGTCAGCTGCAGGCTCGTTTGTGGCTGACAAGTCCGATGCGGGACAGGCAGACACGGTTGCAGCGGTTGCAAGGGAAAATTGGTTGGTTGGGGTTGGGTATTGGGTTTTTCCTCCTTTGTCTTTTGTCAGTGAGGTGGGCTTTGCGGTCTTCTTCAAAGGAGGTTGCTGCCCGCCGAACTGTGAGGCGCCAAGAAGCACGGTTGGAGGCGATATCAAACCGTGGCGGTGGTCAATGTGGCAGGCACCAAAAGATTTCTTTAGGCAGTCCTTGTACCTCTTCTTTGGTGCACCTCTGTCACGGTGGCCAGTGGAGAGCTCGCCATATAACACGATCTTGGGAAGGCGATGGTCCTTCATTCTGGAGACGTGACCTACCCAGCGCAGTTGGATCTTCAGCAGCGTGGATTTGATGCTGTCGGCCTCTGCCATCTCGAGTACTTCGATGTTGGAGATGAAGTCGCTCCAATGAATTTGTGAAGGAAAAGGTCCCATGGTACTCTGAGGAAATGTGGGGAAATTCTCCCTGCACAATATTTATCCTCAAAACAAAAATTGAAATATAGCAAAGTAGCAATATTTCAATTTTTTTTTGAGGATAAATAGCAAACAACAGCACGATAGCAGAGTGATTGGTACAATGCTGTTACAACGTCAGCAACCCAGGTTCAAATCCACCACTATTTGTAAGGAGTCTGTGTCCTCCCTATGACTGTGTGGGTTTCCTCCTGCTGCTCTGGTTTCCTCCCATGTTCCAAAGTGAACAGATTAATAGGTTAATTGGTCATATTATGTAATTGGGCAACATGTGCTTGTTCGGCCAAAGGGAGCTGTTACCATGCTGTATCTCCAAGAAATGAAATTTTAAAAATCCTTCATTGCGTTATTTAAATTGTGGTATTTCCACCACTGTAGTACTCCTTCATTATTCCAAGGTGGATTGGTGCCTGGTGATGTATGAGAACTGTGTCTGCCTCTTGTGTGAGAATCCATATTTCCTGCCCCTGCACCATGTCCTCTGTGGGCGATCATTTTCCCTCTTTTGCAGCTTGAAATTTCAGAATGTAGATGTTTATACATGTTTCCAGGTTATTCTTTTAGTTTTCCACTTTTTCCTGACTCCAGCTTATGGACTGATTAATATTGATCCCAATATGAATGGTTTATGATAGGCCCTGAATAAAAAAACTCATCGTCAATGAGAGTGAAATGTATTGTTACATTGTTATGATGGACTAATTTAGGTTATTGACTTGTTCTATTTATTAATAGAATTTTTTGCAAAATTCATTACTTCCCCCAGGCTAACTATAGTATTTTCAATGAGCATTTCACTCATGAATGAAACCTACTGTTGGTAAAAACTTTCTTCGTCTCTTTATCCAAAAAAAAGACTACTGACTTTTGCTTCCAAGTAGATTCCAATAATTGTTGAGAACATTTTTTTTTAAAATTCTTGTTTTCAAAATATTTTACGATGGTTAAGAATTTTAAACAGAGTCTGGTAATATTTTTTTCCTGCTTCTCAAATTTATTGGGTAGAATGCAGTCATTTTGTGTTCGAAGCTTTTTTGGGCATTTAGAATTGAATTGATAAAAGTTTTCAAAATACAGTGAAGTTAAAACACCAGTCTTAATTTTAATTTAACAGGCCATTTTGGCCCACAAGTCCGTACCACCCAATTAACCAATACCCAGAACTATTCAAATGGTGGGAGGAAACCTCTGGAGAAAACCCACGCAGACATGGAGAGAACGTATAAACCCCTTCCAGACAGTGCATGATTAGAACCCAGGTTCCGACCACTGGTGCTGTAAAGGCATTGCGCTAACGGCTACACCAACAGTGCGGCTCCTAGAATTTGAAATGTCATTGGAGACATCGATGAGATGGCTTTGGTTTGCTACACAATTTCTTTTGCTCCATTTGCTGATCTAATGCTGCATTGCCTGTACAAGTGGCATATTTAAAGCTTTTTTTGATGGGCCCTTGGGTATTTTACCACTGTGAAGGTGCCACGTGAATGCAAACCGTTGTTGTAGCTTGTAGCCCACAGCTGATGTCTGAATGAGTTGTATTTGGGAGGGTGAGATGCAATGAAATCTGTGTCAAAGGTTTAAAGACTCATCTTCTTTGATTCAGAAAAGTTTATATATGCATTCAGAGCCAGCTCTTCAGCGCTTGACGTCCTGCTTTGTGGAAACTGCCAAAATGTTTGGCCTGGAAGTCAGCCTGAAGAAAACTGAGGTCCTCCATCAGCCAGCTCCCCACCATGACTACCAGCCCCCCCACATCTCCATCGGGCACACAAAACTCAAAACGGTCAACCAGTTTACCTATCTCGGCTGCACCATTTCATCAGATGCAAGGATCGACAATGAGATAGACAACAGACTCGCCAAAGCAAATAGCGCCTTTGGAAGACTACACAAAAGAGTCTGGAAAAACAACCAACTGAAAAACCTCACAAAGATAAGCGTATACAGAGCCGTTGTCATACCCACACTCCTGTTCGGCTCCGAATCATGGGTCCTCTACCGGCACCACCTACGGCTCCTAGAACGCTTCCACCAGCGTTGTCTCCGCTCCATCCTCAACATTCATTGGATCGCTTTCATCCCTAACGTCGAAGTACTCGAGTTGGCAGAGGTCGACAGCATCGAGTCGCTGCTGAAGATCCAGCTGCGCTGGGTGGGTCACGTCTCCAGAATGGAGGACCATCGCCTTCCCAAGATCGTGTTATATGGCGAGCTCTCCACTGGCCACCGTGACAGAGGTGCACCAAAGAAAAGGTACAAGGACTGCCTAAAGAAATCTCTTGGTGCCTGCCACATTGACCACCGCCAGTGGGCTGATATCGCCTCAAACCGTGCATCTTGGCGCCTCACAGTTTGGCGGGCAGCAACCTCCTTTGAAGAAGACCGCAGAGCCCACCTCACTGACAAAAGGCAAAGGAGGAAAAACCCAACACCCACCCCCAACCAACCAATTTTCCCCTGCAGCCGCTGCAACCGTGTCTGCCTGTCCCGCATCGGACTTGTCAGCCACAAACGAGCCTGCAGCTGACGTGGACTTTTTACCCCCTCCATAAATCTTCGTCCGCGAAGCCAAGCCAAAGATATATGCTTTCTTTGATTTGGGATTACTTGAAGATTGCAAGTATAAATTTCAGGTCATAGATTCAAAGAACTTTGTGCGCTAAAAAGTGTACATACGTGACATCACATACAGCCCTGAGATTCCTTTTTCCTGGAGGTGCAGCAGAATTAACACTAAGTGGTCGTGCAAAATATAAACTGTACACAGTGTAAGCATGTAAGGCAACCAGAACTAAACACAATATTTCAAGTGTGGTCTAAATTCAGAGCGTTTTTTTAAAAACCGCAGCATTACCTCATGACTCTTGAACTCAGACCCCTGACTAATCAAGTCCAGTATACCATAACATTTCTTAACTACCCTATCGATCTGCGTGGCTACCTTGAGAGATCTATAGATTTAGACCCAATGTCCCTCTGTTTTTCAAAACTTAAGGATCCTGCCATTAACCTGCCTTCGTTTGACCAACCAAAATCCATCACCTGCCACTTTTCCGCCAAACTGTCTATATACTGTTATAACCTATGACAACCTCCTACGCTATTCACAATACCTCCAACCTTTCTGTCATCTGCAAACTCATTGACCCATCCCTCTGCTTCATCTAGGTCATTTGTAAAAATCAAGGAGCAGGGGTCACCACAAAAGATCCCTGTGGAACTTCACTAGTCACTGACCTTCAGGCATAATAGTTCCATTTACTACATCCCTTAGCTTTCTGCATGCAAGCCAATTCTGAATCTGCAGAGCAAAGGTTCCTTGGAACCCATGACTCAGACTTTCTGAATGAGTCAACCTTGTCAAATCCCAAAAATCCATATGCACCATGTCTACATCCCTACCTTCATCAATTTTATGTGTTATGTCCTCAAGAAACTCACTTAGGCTTGTGGGGAAAAGCCGTGAGCTAAGAAGGATGAGAAGAGACTTGATAGATAGCTACAAGATTATGAGAGACATGGATAGGATGGACAGCCAGCACCTGTTTCCCAGGGCAGGATCAGCAAACACCAGAAGTCACAATTCAAAAGGGTTAAATTTTAACTCGATTAAGGACTATTAACAATATAATGTCTTAACACAATTAACCCATTATAAGTAACCAGAGCAAATCTACAGTTATATATTTATAAACAATGTGTATGTCAAAAACCCAGACCATTACAGTCTGTGCCCAATATTCAAACAGGAAAAATCCCCCAAAACCCAGGTCAGTCAGTCAAGTAAGTCCAAAAAAAAAGTCTCACAGTTCAAGTTCAGTTCTTTAACAGAAAACAAAGGATGTTATATTGAATGTTGGGAGGAAAATGACTAATGTTGCATGGCAGTAAACATAAATCTTCACTTATGAGGCATGTGCATTTCACACACCTCTCCAGCTGCCCTCTGCCACTCCAGCTGCTATTCTGCTGCCCTCTATTTCATAGCTGGATTCTCCCTTTGTTCTTGAAAGATCTAAACAATTGGCAGGTCAGCACTCAGCTATACCTCAAGTTACACAGAGTTCTTAGCAGAAATCATGACTGTCTAAAAGGTCAGTCCGTGGTCCATAACAACGTAAGTATGAAGTTAAGGGAGGGAAGTTGAGGGGAGATATCATCGGTCAGTTTTTTTGCACAGAGTTGAGGGTTCTTGGAATATCTTGCCGGCGATGGTGGTGGAGTCTGAAACACTGGGGGCATTTAAGGGACTTTTAGGCAGACACTTGGTGAAAGAAAAATGGAGAGTTATGGGGTAGGGAGGGTTTAGTACTTTTTTTAAGGAGGAATATATTGGTCAGCACAACATCGAAGGCCGTAGGACCTGCACTGTGCTGTATTGTTCAATTGCTAGATTTTTGGATGTTGTATGAATTAATGAATATGGTTTTGGTGCATGGAAATAGAATGGCGGTAAAAGATTAATGTTTCTTGTATAATTCCTTTTTTCAAAATTGTTTTTCAGAAAAACTAATTTATGAAAACACTTAGTGTCTTTGTTTGAATGACAATTTGGAGGTAGGCATATCTATAGGAGTTAGGAAGAGATACAGCATGGTAACAGGATCTTCTGGCCCACAAGCCTTCGGTGCTGAAATACATAAATCAATGTATGAACTTGCATGTTTTGAAGAGTGGGAGGAAACCTGGAGGAAACCCAGACAGGTCACAGGGAAAATGTACCAATGCCTTACAGACAGTGCTGGATAGGAAACTGGGTCACTGGCACTGTAATACCGTTGTGCTAACTGAAACACTAACCATGTTGCCCTAATATATGATGAATGGATTCTGAAAAATGTACTAATAACATGATCTCATTTTTTTTTTAAATCATTTCTATTGAACCAAAATCAAAAAGCAAAATTCAGTAAAAATCTGAAAATATAGATGCCAGAAATCCAGATCACCTGAGAATCCAGACTTTTCAAACTGTTCTTTTGCGTACGTACAATGCATAAACACCACAGATGTACTGCTCAAGAATCTGGAAAATCTGGACCGACTTGATTCCCAAGCATTCTGGATTTTAGGACTTTTACTGTAATCCAAATGTGAAATAAAAGCAGAAAATGCTGGAAAGCAAAGATATCAGGTCAGGCAGCTTCGGTGAAGGAAAGTCGATGATTTATCATCAGAATTGACTTCATTTTTTTTATGTGATTTTAAGTTTAAAGTAAAACGCAAAAGACTGAAGATACTGTGGTAGAAGTAAAAACACAATGCTGGAGAAATTCATCTGGTCACACAGTGCTATAGAGGGAGTGCAACGCAGATTTACGAGGTTAGTTCCCAGGATGGCAGGATTGTCACACGTGGATAGGTTAGAAAGACTGGGATTATATGCAATAGAGTTTAGAAGGATGAGGGGAGACATGATTGAGGTATTTAGGATTATCAAAGTGCTTGACAGGGTGAAATCAGAGTACATGTTCCCAATGATGGGAGGGACTAGGACTAGAGGGCATAGTTTAAGAATACAGGGAAGGCCATTTAAGACAGAAATGAGGAGATTTTTTTTTTTTACCCAGAGAGTTGTGGATCTGTAGAATGCATTGCCACAGAGGGTAGTGGGGGCGGATTCGCTGGATAGATTTAAGAGAGAGTTAAGAGATTTAAGACTCTTGTGGGCTGGGAACTTAAGGATTATAGGGATACGGCTGGGATTGGTTATTGAAAGAGAAAGATCATGCCATGATCCAATAAATGGCGGTGCCGTCTTGATGGGCCAATTGGCCTACTCCAGCACCTATTGTCTATTGTACTTCGACATTTTTTCATACATTGATAAAGGGCTCAAACCCAAAACACTGGTTATGTATCTTTGCTACATGATAAAGTACACTGTTTGACCTGCTGAGTTTCTCTGCTGCCTTGAGATGCAGATTGTGTTTCCCTCAACTTGTTTGTGAAACATTTCAAAGGTGACTTTAGCTCCTCTCTTTATCACTGCCACTAAAAAAGATAAAACTTTTGTGCAGAAAGAGCTTCAAAATTATATTTAATGAGCATCATTTTCCAAAGGGCTTCCGTGGACATCAACTGCATGAAGTGCTCATGGCACCTGGAACAGCAGACTTGACAGCAGATGTAGATTTCAGCTACCTTCGGCACATGACAAGGGGCAAAGTAACCACCTTGGGGCCAGTTACACAGCAGGCGTTTCTGAAGAATATGGGCATTGATGTAAGACTCCAGGTGAGTCTTTAATGGTTGTTTTCTTTCAAAATTCTTGTTTTGCCTCTTTCCTAAGCTTTTGGATTGTCAATATTATATTAACAATTCTCGAGATTTTAATTTTCAACATGTGATTCTGAAAAGTCCAGGGGATTCGGAGTGTTCTCCACAAACTTGTTCCATTCTTGCATCTTCTCAACCGGCACGGTTAGCATAGCGTGATGCCTTTACAGTGCCAGAGGTGGAGACCTGGGTTCGAGTCCCACACTGTGGAGTTTGTACATGCTCCCCATGTCTGCGTGGGTTTTCTCTGGGGGTTCCAGTTTCCTCCCACTGTTCGGAGCCTACCAGAAGCGTAGGTTAACTGGGTGTAAATTGGACAGCGCTGGCTCGAAGGCCAAAATGGCCTGTTACTGTGCTGTATGTCTAAATTTAAAATTTTAAATTTAATTCTCACATTCAAGTCATGCCAAGTTTATTGTCTTGCGATTATGTACAAGTACAACCTGATGAAACAGCCCTCAGTGCAAAACACGCAGACATACGACCAGACAAACAATACTTATGCAGGGCAAGTATGTCACCTGTACAAATAAATAAATAAATAATTTTTGCTCCATCAATATGACAGTCTCGGATGGTTGCTGTGAGGAGTTCCTTTGGTCGTCCAGCTTTCTCACTGCCCATGGGAAGAAGCTGTTCCTCAGCCTGGTGGTGCTGGCTCTGATCCTCCTGTATCTCTTTCCCAACAGGAGCAGCTGAAAGATGCTGTGTGCAGGGTGGAAGGGGTCCTCGATGATTTTGCACACCCTCTTCAGACAATGATGCCAGTAGATCACGTCAATTTGGAGGGGGGGGGGGGGGTGCCAAGACTCCAGTGATCCTCTCTGCCACTCTTATGATCCTGTGGATCGACCTCCAATCCATTTCTCTGCAGGAACTGTATCACACTGTGATGCAGCTGGCCAGGACGCTCTTGATAGGTTGACATAATGGTGGCTGGTAGTTCTTCTCAGGAACCATAGTCGATGTTGCACCTTCCATGATAGGTCACCAGTGAAGTAAATTCCAAAGAAATTGGTGCTCTCCGCCCTCTCTACTGTAGAAATGTTGATGTCTTGTGAAGGATGGTCATTCCAAGTCTGCCTGAAGTCCACAATCATCTCCTTCGTCTTGTCCACATTGAGACTGGGGTTGTTACTCTTGCACCACTTCATGAGATTTTTCACCTCTACTCTGTAGTGCTATGTCTTGGGTCAACTTATACCTCTCATTTTGTTCATTTTAGATTGGTCACAGTGTTTGAGCTACTGAAAGAAAATAGACACACACACCGAGAGCAGTTCAGATTATACAAATGTTTATTACAAATTCAAAAGCTGATTTCACACTTCAATATGCAAGCCCTTCCCAACTATACTTATCGACGCTTGGACTGGTCCCAACTGCCGAAGTGAGGCAACGACTGCACACTTGTAGTAGGTTGTCAGGGCGCCGGTAGCAGCTTCTCCACCTCCCCTGACCGGGACGTTGGCTGGACTCCAGAAGTTCTTCTTCTTGCTGAGAGATGTTGCCACCTCTCGGAGAGTATCAAACTTCAGCAGTGGGACCATGGCTTATATTACCCAAAAACTGCTTACCCAAGCACCTATTCCCAGCACAGCAAGAAAGATAAGCGAGCAAGCTAGCATGCTAGGCTTCTATCGAATAACATAATTTTCAGCTTATCACTTTGAATACAATGGTTTATTTTGCATCAAGGCTAGGCCTCTGACAGTCTGTGACCAAAACAAGCAGGAAGATTAAATGTTCTTGGTACACAGATGTCCTTTCTTCAGATAACAGCATCTCTGTCCCCTCGGTGGAATTTAGCTTATGTCTGCTGATTCTAAAACACAAGCAGGTTCTCAGCCTTGCAGAAGCAAAGGCTGCAAATTAAAAAAAAAACAGGTTAGAATCTTCCATTACATGCTACTCTTCGTTGTTGCTGATGAGGCCAACTACTGGAGTGTCATTTCAAACTTGATGACACTGTTGGAGCTGGATCTGGTGATACAATCAGTAGTGTGAACAGGAGAGTGCTGAGTGCACAACCCTGAGGTATGCCAGTGCTGAGGATGAAGGTTCTTGACGTTCTTCTACCGACCTGGACAGACTGGAATCTTTCTGTTAGGAAGTCTAGAATCCAGTTTCAGAGAAGCGTGTTGAGTTATTTGTTGGCTTTCTCAATATTTCTGTTGCATGTAACAAATATTATTTGAAGTGCTCTATTTTGTCTTGGAAATTGTCAAGGTTAATCGAAGCTATCAATCCACATTTAACATAAGATGAGGAGGCTTTAGAGAAGATGTAAAAAGAGTTTCACCAAGTTGTCTGGATTAGAGAATATTAGCTTACAAGGAGAGGTTTGACAAACTTGGATTGTTTTTCAATGCACCATCGAAGGCATTTATAAAATTTTGAGATGCAGTGATAGGGTAGATAGTCTTTTTCACAGTGTGGAAATATCAAATACACTAAAAATATAGTTTTAAGGTAAGAGAGGGAAAACTTACAGCAGATTTGTACGGCAAACCAAAGTTTAGTGCAGTTGCAACATGACCTTCCAAGTTTTATATTTAAAGCTTCGACCTATAAAGGCAAGTATGCCTTTAAAGGAGCAAATAGAAATACCATGCAGATTTGGTTTTCGAAACCACAGACAGTTTCTTAAAACTGATGTGCCTCAGGCCAGTCACAGCTGATTTCCTGTGCATGATTTTGGTACAGATTTTATACTCTCAATGGACATGATTACAAAAATTGATCGATTTAGTTTTACTGGTTTCATTACAGAACGGGAGTTTCAGAGATCTAATTACTGGCAAGATAAAGATGGATTACAGAATAGGATGCTTAATTATCCACAATTACTTTGGTTAACAATGAGTCTAAGTTTCTGTTACAACAATGGGTGTATGCTATCAGTGTAACTTGACAATATTCCAGCAAAGGGTGCATGCCATAAAATAATGATGTTCGTGAAACGTGGGTGTTGTCACCTCTGTATTCCACAGTTCTACGCTCGGGCCTGTCTTCGTTTCCCTGTTACCATATTAGCATAATTCACATTACTCTTTACTAGTTATAGCCCTCACTATTCTTTCCTCTGTAATACCTTCTTTACCACCCTATCCACAGATGATGCCACTTTCAGGGAGCTATGCATGTACCCCATGAAGCTTAAATATTTAGTCACTTATGCATTTGACCTCCCAAAGCATAACGCACCTTGCAGATTAAACTCCATCTGCCAGTGCCATCATGGACATTAGTCTTCATTCCATCAAGGGCATCTAAAAGAGGTGGTGTCTCAAGAAAGCAGCAAGGACCTCCACCACCCAGGTGGTGCTCTCAGTGCAACCATCAGGAAGAAGGAATGAGAACCTGAAGATGAACACCCAACAGTACAAAAACAGCTTCTGCTCTCAGATTTCTGAATGGACATTTACCTCGAGACACTACCTCACTTTTTCTCTTCTTTTGCACTAACTGGATTATTTTTCAAAAAAAGTAATATATAGCAATTTTTGCATCTGTGTTAACGCTGCTGCGAAACAATGAATTTTGTGACACGTTCATGACAATAAGTTCAGATTCTAACAAATATTTCCTTTGACAACCTTCCTCACTAATCCACAACTGCACCAATTTTCATATAACCTGTAAACTTACTGATCAGCTGCCTGCATTTTTGTCCAAATTGTTACAATCACAAACAACAGAGATGTCAGCTTTTCTGTCTGTTGAACCACTGGTCACAGAGCTCCATCCAGAGAAGCACAACTACTCTCAGTTTTCTATGGCCAAGTCAATTTTGAATCCAGTTTACCAGGTCTCCATGCATCCCATGTGCCTTAATCTTTTGGTGATGGACATGGTTGAATGCTTTAAAGTTCATGTGGACACTGTTTAAGGCCTGGTCATTAATTTCCTCCATCCATCAATATCCTTAATTTCTTTTAGCGTTTTGTATTCAGTTGAGGAAATTAAGTCAATTGTCTTTCATTAACTGATTTATTTTCCCTTGTTTTGATCCCTCTTTTTAGGTACTACTGAAAAATACATCTGACCCAGCCACACACAAAAGCCTAATTGAAGCCTATGATATAATAATGAACCCTGAGGAAATGGGGAAGCGATTTAAGTTTTTTGCTTTGATGCCTCATGGTAGACTAATATACCAAGACACCAAGTTTGTGAAACGTGGTTCAACAGCATCACCTGTTGCAGGATTCAGTGAACTGCAATTATAAGGAAAGACTGGGAATATGGAATCCACTCACACTGACATGCTGCGCTGTAAGAAAAATAAATCTACAGCACTGATTCAAATGTCAACTCATTTTGGTTATGTAAATTTAGTTTTAGGAACAAATCATAAATTAACATAACAATATTTCTGTAATTAAAACTATATGCATTAGTCAACCAATAGTCATCATGCAATAGTACATAATTTTGGCATTATTTTACGCAGTGGAAAGAGTTGATGCAGTGTTAAATGACAGGCTGGCACCTAACTCCACTGCTTGGTTTTCTTGGATATTATGAACTCGTATTTTGGGACTGCATCCATCTGGGCAAGTGGTAAGTATTCTATCCCAATGTTTCAGCCATGGAAATGAATGCCACTTTGTTATTACAGCAGTTGGTGCTGCACATTTTCATAAAACATGCTGTTGATGTCATGGGCCCAGTTAATTAGGGAAAAGTGGTTGAGCAGTTACTGAGCCAGCCAAATTTAATACTTAATCTTGAAGGTTTTTGTCCTGAAATGCCTTTTTACCCCACAGATGTTGTTCAATCCAGAGTTCCTCCAGCAGAATTTTATTTGTAACTTCAAACTTAATCTTTTAAATTTAAATTTAGACATACAGCATGGTAACAGGCCATTTTAACCCAGGCGTCCATGCCCCCCATTTTACACCCCATTAACCAACACCCCCCCCCCTCCCCCAGGTATGTTTTGAACGGTGGGAAGAAACCGGAGTTCCCAGAGAAAATCCACACAGACACAAGGAGAACGTACAAACTCCTTACAGCGTGGGATTCAAACCCCGGACCAGTCCCGATCGCTGGTGCTGTAAAGGTGTTGTGCTAACCGCTATCCCAACCGAACGCTCGTTTTTTTTTAAGTATGAGAGGAAAACAGATTAAATATGAAGTGATCAAGAGCAGAGAGTAATGTGGCAAATAATAATGCTGAAGCAATTTTTTTTCATCTATGTAGAACTCATTTGGAAACTACCAAAGCTGCTACCAGGCACACAATGACACATGTAACAGAGCAGATTCAACACTAGTGACTCTCCTCGTGTCTCCCAAGTGATAAGACTTTCAAAGAAAACTTTTTGGAGGTTTAACTGGCATCCCTGTTTTGTTTGCTTGTACATTTCCACTTGAGTCCATCTTTTGTTTTTGTGAAGTAATGGTCTTCTCAATGAATAATAAACAACTTGCCTTTTTTACATTCATAAATTTGTCTGGATGTTGAAGGTTTTAGAGAAAAATGTGGGTGGGTGTGTCAGCATTAATGAGCAGATAGTTACTGCTACATAGAATACATTGCTGAATCTATTGATACATTTACTTCTGGTATTGTTCCTTTGCACGTGGTTTAACTCTGCTCATTAATGCTGACACACCCACCTCAAAGTTGCACTTCATAATTTATTTTGGACTGGAGATGTCGATATGAATCATTATTATTATTTGGAAAGTAGTGAATTATTGCTTAAACATTGTATTAATGTTCATCTTTCCTGCTTTGATGCAGCTCCTCATCTTTTTGTAAAGATTATTTTCTGAAAGGTTGCTTCTCAATTGCATCAGCTGGGAACAGTCAGTTTTCACAAATTACATCAATAATAAGCCCCTCTACATCCTTCCATGACCTTAACTTCCCCGGGCAGTTCTATACTGTGCAATTCTGTGCTGATTATCATCATGTTTTAGATAATCAGATAAATATGAGATAATTGAAATACAGACGGTTGACAGTCTCAGTTGAAATAATTAAATGTTACTTCATATCAATTAATTTCAGTCTTTAGCAACTTTCTGAGAGGCACCCTTACCTTTTTAACCTTGTATTTGGTTTTCAAGTGAATGAAACGAACCAGCCTTTCACCTAGCTTGGGCGATGGGTTGTGGCGGACAGAGGAGATGACTGGACGATTTATTTGTACAATTGAGGCTCTGAGCATTGCTGGTAGTGCCAGTCTAACTTGTTGAGATGGGGATGGGAAAGCGACTCTGTGAGCAGGCAGATCTAATGATAATAAAGCAAGTGTGATATGCTTCTAAGTCAGGAGAATAACCAGTTTATGGTCTACCAAGCTAGTAGAGGCAGTTTTGGGTGTGCTTTGAATGGTCTAGATGTAGAGGTAATGATATTCTAAATTCTCTATAAAGTACAGGAATAGTATGCAGGTGATGGAGTGAATGAATGCTTCTGTTAGCAAATGATGTGCTGCATCAACAGGTTGCAATTTTCTGGATGGAGCGCAGATTTGAGTGTTCTTTGGAGCTACACTTGTCCAGACAAGTGCAAAGTATTCCAGCAAGTGCTATTGACTTGACTTTTCCACCATCTACAAAGCGCGCCAGTCGGAGAGTCATGCATCAAAACATTCTCTGACATTTTGCTGTCATCATATTTGCTGGTAAGTATGTGACTTGTCAGCCACAAACGAGCCTGCAGCTGACGTGGACATTTACCCCCTCCATAAATCTTCGTCCACGAAGCCAAGCCAAAGAATGTGGCTGGTCCATTTGAGGTCAAAGACGTTGTAGCAAAAAAATGTATAATGTCAACTTGGAAATCAGAAGAGAGCCTGAGAGTATAGCAATGGCACAGAGAAATGAATGAATGTATTCCACTGGAAAAAATAACATATTTAAAAAATTAAGTCACATTATTTGAACAAATTTGGGAGCCATACATGGAACAAAACAGAGAAGGCTTGCCTCGGACCTCCACCCCCTAAAATGATAAGAAGGCAAAATGACTTGATTCAGTGTGTAAAAGTAGATGACACAATTTTCTTGTTTATTTTCATTGTGTGATGACATTGTTTAATGGGTTTATTGCATCGTATATGTTGAACATTTAGTGGGTGGGGAGGGGGGTGGGAAGGTAGGGGGGAAAATATGCCACTGTGTATATTTAAGAGGGAAATGTTTGTATGTATTTTGATTGATATGGTTCACAGTGTAAAAAAAAGATGACTGCTGTTGGGAAGGAGGAAGAGTGCATTACGAATGGAAGCTGAGACATTTTGTGAAGGATTTAACTAAAATAGTTTTGCTTGCAGTGATGGTTGAATCTGGAGCCTGAGTTGATTGGTCAACTTGTTAAATGGGGATGTTTTGGAAGGGAATGAAGGAGAAAAGTCTTCCCAGAGTGATATGTGAGGAAGGACAAAGGATATAGATGTAATTTAATTAGTTTGTAAACTTTCAGATTTTGGCACTGTTAGAACATAAGAAATAGGAGCAAGAGTCGGCCATCCGGCCCATCGAGCCTGCTCCATCATTCATTAAGATCATCGTTGATCTGATCATTGACTCAACTCCACATACCTGCCTTTTCCCCATATCCCTTAATTCTATCTAACTGAACCTTAAATATGTTTAATAAAGTAGCCTCAACCACTTGCCTGGGTAGAGAATTCCACAGATTCATTACTCTCTGGGGGAAACAGTTTTTTTTCTCATCTCCATCATAAATCTACTCCCCTGAATCTTGAGGCTGTGTCCCCTAGCTCTAGTCTCACCTACCAGTTGCCTCCATCTTACCTTCCCCTTTCCTGATTTTATATTTCTACAAGATCTCTCATTCTTCTGAATTCGAGTGAGTATAATCCCAGATGATTTAATCTCTCCTCATTGGTCAACCCCCTCATCTCCAGGATCAACCTGGTGAACCTCTTCTGGACTGCCATTATATCCTTCCTCAAGTATGGAAACTTCACACAGTACTCCAGGTGCGACCTCACCAGTACCTTGTATAGATGGAGCATGACCTCCCTGCTCTTGAATTAAATTCCTCTAGCAATGAAGGCCAACATTCCATTTGCCTTTTTAATAACCTGTTGTACCTGCAACCCAACGTTTTGCGATTCATGCACAAGCCCTCCCAAGTCTTTCTGCATGACAGCATGCTGCAGTTTTTCACTATTTAAATAATTATCTGCTCTTTTATTTTTCCTACCAAAGTGGATGACCTTGCATTTACTAACATTAGATTCCATCTGCCAGACCTTTGCCCACTCACCTAACTTAACTATATCCTTCTGCAGCCTCTCCAGATCCTCTGTACAATTTGCTTTTCCACTTAGTGTCATCTGTAAACTTGGCTACACTACACTCCATCCATTCTTCCATATCATCAATTGAAATGGTGAACAGCTGTGGGCCCAGCACCGACCACTGCAGCCCCCCCACTTAGCACTGTCTACCAATCAGAAAAACACCCATTTTTCCTGACTCTCTGCCTTCTGTCAGTTATCCAATCCTCAATTCATGCTAATATACTTCCCCGACTCCATTCATCTATATCTTATTGATAAGTCTCTTGTACGGCACCTTATCAAATGCCTTCTGGAAATCCAAATGTACAACATCAATCTGTTTCTCTCTATCTATTGTACTCATTATATCCTCAAAAAACTCCAACAAGTTTGTCAAACAAGATCTGCCCTTTCTGAATCCATGCTGCATCTGTCTGATGGAACCCCTTCATTTTAAATGTCTCGCTGTTTCATCCTTCAAGCATTTTCCTGACTACAGATGTTAAGCTAACTGGTCGATAGTTGCCCATCTTCTGTCTACATCCCTTTTTAAAAAGTGGCTTGACATTTGCTGTCTTCCAACCTGCTGGGACCTGCCTAGAATCCAGAGAATGTTGGTAAATGACCACCAACACATCGACTATAACTCCTGCCATTTCCCTCAGTACCCTGGGATGCATTCCATCAGGACCAGGGGATTTGTCCACTTTCAGTCGCATTAGTTTACTTATCATCTCTTCTGTAACAATTATTTTATCAAGACCTTCACCTCCCTTCGCATCCCTATCACCACTCTTTGGCATGCTGGACATGTGTTCCACCATAAAGACTGACACAAAACATTTGTACAATGCCTCAGCCATTTCCTCATTACCCAATATCAATCTTCCTTTCTCATCTTCCAAGGTACCCTCTTCCATTAGGACCATAATGTCATTGGTGTGTCTAACAACAGATAGCCCCACTAGAACAAAGTGATCCAAGTTCCTCTGTAATGCTCCAAAAGGAGCATTGCATGGGAATGACATCTTGTCTTCACTGATGTGGAAATTAGAGTAGATGACTCGTGATGAGTATAGGGTGGTGTGAGGTTATCTGGAAATGATGAAATTGCTTCACCAAGGGAAAAAGCACATTTCAATTACATACCGATGAATAAGTGACATGGTGCTGTAAATTTTCCAGGCAGATGTTTTTTTAAAATCAAGAAGACACTAACATCTCTATTTTTTCCTATTCTGGGTTTTCTCCTGCAGGTAATTCACACAGCATTAAAATACCAAAACATGCTGGAGAAACTTAGCAGGTCACATAGCCTCCATAGGAAGTAAAGGGTAACCAACTTTTGAGCCCAGGCCCAAAGCATTGGTTACCCTTTACTTCCTATATTTTTTTAAACTTTATTCATTCAAAAAACAAATAGTACATAACATATACAACAATTAACCATAAACATGAACCTTATTTTTTATATATAGGAAAAAAAATGCCCTTCAGCCAACTCTCCTAAGGAGAGCCATAAAGAAAGAAAAAAATATTAAAAGAAAAATTAAATATACATATTAATATCTAATCAATGTAAATTGAAATGTAAATATTCTGAATATAACAACCACTTATTAATTAAAAAACTATAATTATCACGCAAAACACGTAATTTTTTCCATTATTAAACAATATCTCATCTCATTATGCCATCTATTAATATCAATCATATTTGTATCCACGTACTAGCAATACATTTTTTTGCTACAGATAAAGCTAAGTATATAAAAGCAAGCTGAAACTTGTCTAATCCCAAGCCTTTCAGAGGTTGCAAACTACCCATTAAAAATACTGTCGGATCTAAAAGTATTTTAATCTTATACAGGTATTCTAAAAACAATTGAATTTTCTTCCAAAAAGATTGTATAAGGATACATGACCAAACAGCATGAAAAAAAGTTCCAACTGTATTACCACATCTAAAACACAAACCTGATTCATGAAAACCATACTTTTTTAATTTTTCAGGTGTTAAGTATAATTGATGTAAAAAATTATAGTTAAATCATTGCATAACGTGCATTTATCAATCTAGTTACACTATCATAACATATCTAACCAATCATCCTCGGAAAAATTAAAACCAGTATCCGCTTCCCATTTACTTTTAGATCTATCCCAGCCCTTTCTATCCATACCATCCTGTAATATTTGATACATAGATGAAATATAACCCTTCTCTGGTACCTTCATAAGAAGTCTCAAATTTAGTCATTTTAGGTAAAATTATATCTCTACCAAACATACGTTTTACCAAAGATCGAATTTGATAATAGAGAAACAAAGAGTTCTTATCAATACCAAAACTGTCCCTCATCTGATTAAAAGATAAAAATTTACCCTGTTTAAAACAATCTCCCAAATTTTTCACACCTTTAAATCTCCAATGCAATAAACTTCGATTATGTATTGAAAAAGAAGTAAGTTGATTATTATACAACGGAGTCAAAGCCGATAATTCACCCCTAGAGCCTATCATTTTATTTTTCGTTATCCATAAGTTCATTAGATGTTTTAGTATTGGCACATTATACTGCTGTAACAAATTTATATTCCATCTAAACAAAAATTGATGTATTTCAAATTCAGAAATATTTGCCATCTCAATTTTGACCCAACTAGGAGGCCATACCAAATCTATCAATGAACTAATAATTTAAGTTGGGCTGCTTCATAATAATTTTGAAAATGTGGTAAACGTAATTCCCCCTAACTCATATTTCCAAGTTAATTTATTCAAAGCTACTCTCGAAAATTTACCTCCATAAAAACTCCCTAACCATTTTATTCAAATTTTGAAAAAATATTATCAAGTAAATACGGAATAGATTGAAACAAATATTGCATACACAGAAAAATATTCATCTTAATTGTATTTATCCTACCCAATAAATTAATAGGTAAATCTTTCCATTTAATCAAATCAGTTTTAATTTTTTTTATTAATGAAACATAATTTATATAAAGAATGATCATTAACATTCAAAATTATACCCAAATATTTAATTTGATCAGTCACTTTCAAATTAATAATATTCTTATAAACTGAATAATCTCCTTCACTTACCAGTAATATTTCACTTTTTTCCCAATTAACTTTATATCCAGAAAGACATCCATATTGTATCAAACACTCCTTCAAATGCAAAAATGACTGAGCTGGGTTTGTTAAATACACCAATACATCATCGGCAAATAAATTAATTTTATACTCCTCGTCTAAAACTTTTATACCTTGTATCTGTGTATTTTGTCTTAGCTGTGCTAAAGGTTCAATCACTAACGCAAACAAAGCTGGTGATAAAGGACAACCTTGACGAGCTGATCGAGTCAATTTAAAAGATTGGCGATTTACCATTTGGCATTTCCATCATAGCCATTTTAATTTCTGAATTAGTAAATGGTTCTTCTAACTCCTGTATATCTGCATCCTCTAATATCGGTAAATTTAACTGTGATTTTTTAAAAAATCAATCGATCCAGTTTCTTGTTTTCCTTCAGATGCATATAACTTTTTATAAAATTTACAAAATTCATCATTAATCTCACGAGGTTTATAAGTAATAAGAGAATTCCGTCTAATAGCATTAATAGTCCTTGAAATCTGTTCTTTCTTTAATTCCCACACCAATACCTTATGTGTTTTCTCTCCCCATTCATAATACCGTTGTTTAGTCCTATTAATCACACATTCAAATTGATAAGATTGCAAAGTATTATATTCCAATTTCAACCTAGATAATTCTATTTTCTGATCTTCTGTAGCATTTTTCTGGAATTCCTTTTCCAACTCCTCAATCTGTTTCTCTAATTCAAGACTGATTTAATTGATTCTTTTTTATTTTAGAAGTATAACTAATAAGCTTTCATAGCATCCCATAATACAAACTTACTTTGAATAGAATTAGAATTTTCTTTTAAAAAAATTAATTAGTTTTTTCAAAAAATCAATAAATTCCATATTTTTTAACAACATTGTATTAAACCTCCAACGATAGGCCACTTGAATTTTCTCAGAAGTAGCATATGTAAAATATAACAAACAATGACCTGAAATCACCCTACTTTTATATCCTGCTTGTTGTATTTTTCCTTGTAAGTGTGCCGATACTAAAAAGAAGTCAATCCTTGAAAACGATTCATATCTAAATGAATAAAAGGAGAAATCTTTCTCTGTTGGATTAAGACGTCTCCAAATATCTACTAAATTAAGATCTTTCATCAACGCTTGAACCTGAACTGCCATCTTAGATTTCTTAACTTTCTTCGGAGATTTATCTAATAAAGGTTCAAAAACACAATTAAAATCACCACCAGCTAAAATATTATCATTAGCCTGACCCAAACATAAAAATGCATCTGAAATAAATATTTCATCATCTGCATTTGGAGCATAAATATTAAGTAAAGTCCAAAATTCACTAAAAATCTTACAATTCAATTTAAGAATACATCCTGCCTTTTCCTCCATTGATTGTAATTCAAAAGATAAATTTTTGTATCAAAATTGCTATGCCTTTAGCCCTAGAATTAAATGAAGAAGAATATACATGCCCAACCCAGTCCCTCTTTAATTTCATACTTTCCTTGACATTCAAATGTGTTTCTTGTAAAAAAGCAACATCAATTTTCATTTTCTTAATATACACCAAGACTTGCTTACGCTTGATCGGACTGTTTAAACCTCGAACATTAAAAGTAGCAAACCTCAACTTCGACATATCTACTATAATTACTAAATACCAATAATATCTTTATATAAAAACTCAAATTAACGTATATAGGCCCTCCAATAAAAAAAATCACAACTTAAAAACTAAATAGAATGAAAATAAAAAAATAATAAAGAAAAAAAAAGGACCAAAAGGTAGTAATCCCCTAAACAAAAATTGGGTGTGGGTCACCCACCAGTGGCTGATGACTAGTAAAGAACTTAGAGCAAATCTCTCCCTCCCCAGCCAAACAATGAATAACATCATAATAACAAAATAGAAAATTCTTCTTTTCATCCAAGAGATTCCAATCTCGAAGATCCCATTTCAGAAGAAGTTGGACTCTTTCCATTCCCATTTTTCCCATTTCTGCCATTTCTTCTGTTTCCAGAACAACCAGATTTTTCTTTAGGGGACAATGGTGGACTACGTCTTTGTCCTCTTATATCTGGCAATGAATCAGCAAAAATCATTGCTTCACGATCATTCTCAAAAAACCGAAATTGATAGTCTCCATAAAACACCTTAAGCACTGCCGGGTAGCGAAAAGTAGACTTATAACCTTTACGCCACAAAACTTCTTTAACTGGATTAAATCGACGTCGAAGTTGAATGAGCTCTTGTCTCAAATCAGGATAAAAAAAACTCTGCTATTCTGAATCAATAACGGAGTTTGTCATTGTCTCACATTTTGCACTGCTAGTCGAAGTATTGCTTCTCTGTCCAAATAATTCAAACATCGAATTATTACAGGTCTCGGTGGTTGACCAGGTAAAGGTGTTCTTAAAGTTCTATGAGCTCTTTCCAGTACCAAGCCTCCAGAAAAAAATTCTTGCCCTAATACTTGTGGGATCCAGTCTTTAAAAAAAACAAAGAGGATCTTGTCCTTCCATACCTTCTGGCAAACCAACGATTTTCACATTATTCCTTCTGCTTTGATTCTCCAAGTAGTCTATTTTCCTCTCTAACTCCTTCTCACGTTCTCCCAATTCTATGACTGCTTTTTCAACCTTCAACACTTTTTCTGTGTTAGAAGCCACTTGTTGTTTACAGTCCAAAAAAGCAGTCTGAAATGTTTTAAATTCTTCTTAAGATGCATCCACACGTGCTTTAACTGTATTCAATTCTGAACTTATCATTTGAACCATCTCATTCATTAAAGGCTAAATGACTGCATTTAGTTGCATACACTGTAAATCAGAAAAGCTCAGCCCTGCTTTCTCTTACGTAGTGGCAGAACCAGGTAACTGCAGCTCCTGCTGCAACTCAACTAAAGGCATTTTAAAAGTTTTACTGTGGGTCTGGACTCCCAGCGACGGCACCCCGACTTCCTCAGGGGGTCGCCGCTGGTCTCCCCCGGCATCTCGCTTTTTCACAAAATCACGAAGGAAAGTGATATCTTCAGGTTGAAATGCTTCGTGATGTATTTCCAACAATGGAGTCGTCTTCCTGCGTGCTCCCTCCGTTGAAATCGAAAGGCTTTCCAAATTGGGATCCATTTCTTGGGAACACGCACCTTCTTCCAGAGAATGGGTAATTCCAGTGCCATCCTTCATTTGGTGAGTAGTAGACATTTTTTTTTTCAGCTCCCACAGGCAGTCTTTGAGGTTTAGACACTGAAGAGATTAAACCTGAAGCTGTGTCAAGTCATCTAGGCCCCAAATCTTCAGCACTTCGAAAATGTAACTTCTTCTGCACTTGAGGTTTAATCTTTTTACCATTAATGGCCATAATAGTTCCTTAATACTTTAAACTAAAATTTAAAAAGTTTAAACTTGAAAACAAAGGGTTAAAAAATTGGTACTTAAAAGTCTGGCCAGAGAGGTTGAGATTAGACGTCTAAACTCTACGCCATCTTGCCACGCCCCCCCTTACTTCCTATTGAGGATGTGTGACCTGCTAAGTTTCTCCAGCATGTTTGTGTATTGCACTTGACCCCAGCATCTGCAGACATTCTTGTTTCAATCTATTCAGCTGCTCCACTGTGTCGTTTCTTTGAGGTATACCTATCCTTAAGTTTTCCTCCCTCTTCAGAGGGATGTTCTGTGAGTGCCTCTCTCACTACTTCTCCCTGATGGTCTCGAGCTCTACAACTACATGATCACCCAGATGCGCTTCCATGGCCATGTTTCCTTCCTAGCAAGGGCCCAGATCTGAAATGATGGTTACCCTTTACTTCTTGTAGATGTGTGATCTGCTGAATTTCTCCACCACATTTTTGTGCTGCACTCACCCACAGCATATTGTTACGCACTAATAACCCTTTTAATTATGTTTGGGACTAAATGGTTTTTGTTATCACTAACACAGCAATGGAAAATTCACCAGACAATGGCAAATGCAAAATAATATTTTTTATTAAACTATTGATAACATAGGGATGTGGCCAGACTAATGAGAAGTGTTTTGAAAGAGCTATTCACAAAAAGTATTAAAAATACAGTATAAAAGCTCAAAAACCAAAATGTTATCATCAAAAATGGATACAGCAAGTACTGAATGACTGAGACAACCAAGAACAAAAACTGAAGAAATGACAGCTCAGCCAGGAACATTGAGTGGAAGCCTGATGAGGAAGGACTCAGCAGGGGCCTTGGGACTGGCTGAAGTCTGCAGAGCTGGGGAGTTGGCCCAAGATATAGCCTCCATTCTGAATATATTGGAATCTTTATGCAGTCATTTTATGAGTATCGAATCAGTGATGAGAAGGTAATGGAAATTAAAGAAGTTGTGGAAGACTTAAAAAGACAGGCTGAAGGCACTGGAAGAAAAAGCAAAAATATGGGACACAAAAGAAAGGACTGATGGACAAGATTGACCATATGGAAAATTTTAGCTGACATAACAATGTTAGAGTCATTGGACTGAGAGAAGGAATAGAGGGAAAAGAAGCAGTGGATTTCTTTGAAACATGGATCCCACAAATGCTGGGACAAAATAAGTTGAAAGCAAAGCTGCAAATTGAAAGGGCTCACCTACCCTCAGACCAAGAAGAACTGGCGAACAGTGACCACAACCAGTCTTGATAAGACTTTTAAGTTACTGGGAAAGAGATGCAATCTTTGAGCAGCAAATGAATATTCAAAAAATAATGATGGCCTATTAGTGGTGGACAATGCAAAAGTTATATTTTTCCAGAACTTCAGCCCTGCCTTAGTCAAAGAAAGAAAGGAATTTGACGAGGTAAAGAAACAACTGTGATCTAAAACTTTAAATATTTATTGATTTATCCAGCAACGCTGAGGGTGGATGTCTCAGAAGGTTATTGATGAATTGTCAAGAGAGTTATGAAAAGATTAAAGTCACAAGCTGAAAGGGCTGAAAAGACCATTTCAAAATGGGACTAACTGAAAGATGTACTGAGCTGTGGTGTTTTCACTGTTAAAAGAAAAAATAAACATTGGTTTATATGGAGAGCTCTAAAAAGACAGAAAGGAGGTTAGGAAAGCATCAAGGTGGGAACTCTGACTTTGGGGGAGGGGGGAGATGGCACTGGGAGGGTTTCTTCTTTGGAAGAAGGCTTCTGGGTACTACTGTCAACATCACTGTCAGAGATAGGGATGTGCGTGTGTGTATGCGTTGGAAATGTCTTTTAATAGGGAAATATTACAACAGTATTTAGAAAATGGTGAAGATATTATTAAACAATATTTGTGTGAAAAATGGTATGGATAAAACTAAAGTTTATTAGTCTTAATATTAACGGGAAAAACAGGTCAGTGAAGAGGAAACAGGTCTTGGAATACTTTTTTTTTTAACTTTATTTAAAATTTTATGACATGAATAAAATAAAAATTACATTTAAAGAAATAATAAAAAATAAGATAATAAAAATTAGAATACTACATCATTAAACTATACAAATTATCCCCCCCCCAATAATTATAACACAACATTAATCATCTAATTTAAAATTAGACCAACCCTCCCCCCAAAATAGAGTGAAGAATTAATTAAAAATGTTGTAAATAAAATAGAAAAAACCCCACTTACAAAAAAAGGATAAAACTTAACAAAAAAAATTACTAACAGCAAAAAAAATATCAATACTAAAATAATACCCTTAAACATATATTTAAATCAAACATAATACTTGTATTTAACAAATGAAATCCACTTTAAAACTAAGTTCAAATATTAAAATCATATATCAACCACATATCTGTTAAACAAAAAATCATAATTAATAATACATAAATACAGAATTTCCATTAATACAAAGTTTCCTTTATAATTCATCAAGAGAACAAAAACATCCCTTAGAAAAACAATCAGATAAACTTTTTATTCCCTTCCCCTCCCCTTATATAAAAAAGAAGAAAAAAAAGTTCAAACACTTATAAAATTCTCCATATACTTCATTTATAACATCTTCAAAATTCTCTATCGAAATTAACTTAATTTTATTAAACTCTTCTCCCTCAATGTATTTGTACTTAATTTTCTTCTTTTTCTTCTTATCACCTTTCCCCTCATCTTCCTCTTCATCTAATTCAACATCCTCAATTTTTGACTTATTATCTTCTCTGACATCATCCTCTTAAAAAAGAAAAAAGAGAAAAAAAACTCCCAAAAATAAGAGAAAAAAAGGAGAGAAAAAAAACCTCCTAATTCCCTCTCAATTACAATCAGAAAACAAAAAGAGTTTTAAAAAAATTATTTATTTTTAAAAAAATAATTTAAAAAAACCTTCACTTCTTAACCCAAAAATTAAAAAGAAAAAAAAACAGGTCGGAGGTCACAACTACCTCCTCCTGTTTAAACCGCCCAAAGCGGTAACTCCCCCAAAATATTGGGTGTGAGATAACTCACAGGTAGCTGATGACTTCTGGAAACTAGTGCCCACCCAGTTCCCTCTCCCAACTCCCATTTCATTAAACTATCATCATTATTTAAACTATTTAAACTCTTCTCAAAAAAAAGATAAAAGATTTATTTTTTTTTAAATCAACGTTACCACTTCGGTCACCATTGCTTCCATTTCTTTTAAAAATCTGGATCCCACCTTACATCTCTACTCTCTTTGGAGACCTTGAAGGACTACATCGTTCCTGAAACTACATGATTGGTAGAGACTGAGCAAAGTCCATAACCTCTTTAGGATTGTCAAAGAACTTTGGCTAATTTCCATCCTAAAAAATCTTAAGTACCGCAGAATACCTAAATGTTGCCTTATGTCTTTTTTTCCACAACCGTTCTTTCACAGAATTAAATTCGCGTCGTTGAAACATAATTTCTTGACTCAAATCTTGATAGAAGAAAACAGGATTATTCTGAACCATCAAAGGAGATCTATTTTGCTGGGCATTTCTAGTAACTGTAGGTAAAATTGTCTCTCTGTCACAATAGTTCAAACAACGGATCAAAACAGATCTTGGATTCTGTCCTGAAAAAGATTTTCTTCTTAAAACTCTATAAGCACATTCCAGTATTAAACTTTCAGGGTATTTATCCTGTCCTAACACTCGTGGAATCCATTCAGTAAAAAATTTTCTTGGATCTGGTCCTTCTATGCCTTCTGCCAAACCAACAATTTTCACGTTGTTCCGTCTAGATTGATTCTCCAAATAATCAACCTTTTTTGCTAAATTTTTATTTTGGATCTGCAATGTTTCAATTATTCTATTTTCATCTTGCAGTTGATCCTGTGCATCAACTAAACCTTGATCACACATTTCAAATCTTTCAATGGTTTCAAGCTTAAAAGCTCCATTAATGACTTCCGCCATCACATTAATCTTGGAAATAAACAGGTTCACAAAATTAGCTAAGTGACTCGATACAGAATACATCTTATCTTCAAGATCCTTAACAGACATTTCAACAGAAGTAGATTCAGGCATAATGGGGTCTTGCTGTTCCTTAGAGACCACGGGATCTTCTGTCCCTTCCCTTAATTTAGTATCTTTTCTAGCAGTTTGACTTTGTATAAAAAATCCCTCTCAAAGTTCCCCCAGCAATGCCAGGAGACTGAAGATCAGAGTTATCTTTAAGCCAAATCTCTTTAATTATCTTCACTGAATCGATGTCTGGAAAAACCGTTGTAATTGAAAATGCATTTTGCAGCGCCACCACTGTAGCAGTCGAATGACAGCTCTTTAACTCTCCAGCTGGTGGCGCCCCAGCTGATTCAACTGTCAAAGACTGAGTAACAGCACCCACAGTGGCCATTGTGTGAAATACTGGCACCCGTCCAGCTCCTTGGTCCGAAAGCTGTTGAATGCGACCTTCAAAGAGCCTCACCGGCTTAAAACGAAGCTTCAATGCCGAACTCTGCACGTCCTCCTCTGGATCCATTCTATGCTGAGTCCTGGCTTCTTGTAAACAAGTAGGCTCAGACAATTTCGGAAAATGTAGTTTTTTAACAGTCTGTTAATGTTTTCTTTTACCTCTTTTTTTGCATATAAACCATTAGGCACTAATCCAACACCTCTTATTTATAAACTTTTAAAAGAACTTTAACGGGCACTTAAAGACAAAACAATAAATCAGAGTCAGGAGAGGTCTGGAAGGCACGTCTGTTCCCTACGCCATCTTGCCACGCCCCTGGGTCTTGGAATACTTAAAGAAATTAAAAGTGGATATAATCTTTTAGAAGGAAACAGATCTTACTAAATTGGAACATGATAGATCAAAAAGAGGATGGGTGGGGCAAATAATATCTTCCTTTGGTTCAAAGGCAAAAGGGGTGGCTATTCTAATTAATAAAAATGGACCATTGATCAAGTCAGAAGTTATGTACTGGCATACTGTAAAATTTATGGAGAAACATGGACATTTATGAATATTTATGCCCCGAATTATGATGAAGAAACCTTTATGAAGGACATCTTAAAAACAGCAGAAGGAAGACAAAATATATTAGTTGGAGGAGACTTTAATTTCTGCTTGGACCCAATACTAGATAAATCAGCACGAACAATAACGAGGGCGAAAGCAGCAAAAACCACAATTTCATATATGAAAGATCAAAATCTTATCGATGTATGGAGGAAATTAAATCCCACAGAGAGAGATTACAATTTTTATTCAAGGGTGCACGACTCACATACAAGGATTGACTTTTTTTTTAATGTCTGCTCAGTTAAAAAGTAGAGTGATAAAAACAGAATATCTAGAGTGGCTTCTATCAGACCATTCTCCATTAATATTAACTATAGCAACAATAGAAAAGCAAGAGAATGTGTACAGAAGGTGTCTCAATACTACATTGCTTAAAAGAACAGACTTCTGCAAATTTTTAGAGACAGATAGAAATATTTTGTAAAACAAATCTGCCATCTACTAATAATAGCTTTCTGATATGGGATACGCATAAAGCATATTTAAGGGGACAATTAAATCCTATACAAAGAACCTTAAGAGGGAACATATGGCAGAAGTAAACAGTTTGGAGAAATTAAAGAATTAGAGGAAATAAATCAAAGAACAGGACTACAAGAAGAATAAAAATTACTGGAGAATAAAAAGCTAAGGTATAATACAATATAAACATATAGGACAGAAAAGGCTAATTAAAAACTAAACAACAATGGGAGCACAAAGTTTCAACTTGGCAAATTAAAACAGATGAGTCATCAAAAATGATAAATGCGATTAAAAACAGAAACAGACCATAAGCAAAAAGATATTAATGACACCTTTAGACAATATTACACAAAATTATACAAATCAGAATTACAAGGAGATGAGAACAAAATGGAAGAATTTGTGTGGAATGCCAAACTTCCAAGGCTGGAAAAGAGAGAAAGGAGACAATTAGATACTCCCTATACAAGGGAAGAAATCAAAAAGACCCTGGGTACCCTGCAGGCTAAGAAATCACCTGGAGAGGATGAATTTCCACCTGAGTTTTATAGACAATTTAAAAATTATTAATGCCCCTTTTAATGGATGTCCTGGACCAAGTTGTGGAAATACAGACCCTCCTGGAGTCATTCTCAAATGTGATTATTACAGTGTTACCAAAGAAAGAACAGGGACCCACAAAAAACTTTGTCATACAGACCAATATCCTTGTTAAATGCTGATTATAAGATACTAGCAAAGGCTAGGACAATACTTGCCAAACTGATACATATGGACCAAGCAGGATTTGTTAAAGGAAGGTATTCCTCAAATAATCTTGGAAGATTATTTAATATAATACACATGGCTAAATCTGAATGAAATCCAAGTATTATAGTCTCCCTAGATGCAGAAAAAGCATTCGACCGTTTGGAATGGCCCTTTCTATTTAAAACACTGGAAAAATATGGTATATGCAGAACATTTATAAATTGGATAAAAACTTTATATCATAAACCACAGCTAAAATAATAACAAATAATCAGATGTCGGCAGTGTTCACTTTGAGTAGATCGAGTAGACAGGGATGCCCTCTGTCCCCAGCACATTTTTTTATTTTAGCAATTGAACAACTGGCTGAGATTATAAGAAGGGATCCGGATATAAATGGGTTCAAAGTTGGTCAAGAAGAACAATAAGAATCAGTCTATTCACCAATTATGTGCTATTGTACCTATCAGAACCAGCTAAATCTATGGAAAAATTACAAGTAACAGGATATCAGGCTACAAAATAAATATGGATAAAAGGGAGATAATGCCATTAACAAATTTTGAATATGAACGGTACCAAAAAAGGAAGTAAATTTAAATGGAATATGGATGGAATAACGTATCTTTGAATGGCAACTGACCATAATTTGCAAAATCTGTACAAACTAAATTATGTTCCTCTCCTTGGACAGTAGAAAGAGACCTACAGAAATGGAGAGATTTATGGATTACTTTGGTGGGATGGGTTAACTGCATCAAAATGAAAGTGATGCCAAGACTGCAATATCTTTTCCAATCACTGCCTATTTTGTTACCTTTTTTTTAAAGTGACTAAACAACCATATTAGACAGTTGCTATAGAATAATAAGATACCAAGTATGGCATTGAAAAAACTGACATGGGACTATGGGCTTGGAGGACTTAGACTTCAGATTTCAAAAAATATTATCTAGCTACACAGGCTAGATTTCTTGCAGCCTTCTTCACTGAAGAGAACACCCCCTGCCCCTCCCCCATCATGGGTTCAAATGGCAAGGTACTCAGTGAAGGAGGGGGAAAGCAAAGGACATTATCTACAAATGGAGTTTCAAATCACTAAAGAAAAAGATGGGTAACTCTATTATAATATATATGATTAGAACATAGCAAGAAATTAATGAATGTATTGGAAAAAGAGATATCAATAAAAGCACCAATGTGTAAAAATGTTATTGCCCATAAACATGGGCAACAGAATATTAACTTCATTGTATGACAAAAATATAAGATATATTAAAGACTGTTACACAGAAGGAACTCATGTCCTTTGAACAATTAAAACAAATGCAGAGTGGCCATTGGGATCTTTTTTTATGTTTTCTCCATCTTAGATCATTCTTAGGTGTGTGATGGATTATGTTGTATTTTATTTGGTATATAAATATTTTGTAAAGGAAATCAATTGTGGCAGGTTTTTTTAATATGTCACATACAAGCACTTCAAAACAGATCTCATTTAAAATGCTAGCGTTCTGCTCAAGCCAGACATTCCAGGGTCCGGGTGCCTTTACAAAAACTTTAAAGAATGCCTATAAGGACTTCACAAGTAGGTGTTGATTGAACATGCTGTGGAGTAATGGGTTACTGTTTTGGAAAGCAACAGATGAATAAAATTTGGAAGAATAGGTCCGGAGCCACAGTCAGTCTGAGGGCAGTTTGCTGTTCTAAGAGGGTCTGAGTGTGTGTGAGAGAGAGAGAGAGAAAGAGAGAGAGAATTCAGTTCAGCAGCAGCAGCTGGGACTGGAACAGGACAAGCTGGCAAACTTGTGGGAAAAAAAAACATTTTGAAGAAGGGTTGTGAGTTCTGGTCTGGTCAAAGCCCTTGTGGTCCATGCAAGAGGAGATGACTGGCTGTATAATGTTTCACTTGAAATAAGGAAAACAAAAATGAACTCTGTGGTGACATGAAAGAAAGAGGTTATCATCGGGAAAACCCTGATGGGGAAAGTTTCTTCGGCAAGACACAGAAGTGACTGATCGAAAGGTATCAGTTGTGGGTGTCCAATGAGTAACAAATCTCTCTCTGAAAACCAATAAGAACCTTACTAAGTGGTAACCATTTACCTTTCAAGCACCAAAGCCTGGTGAACTTCATAAATGTTAAATTCTGTGCACAGTCTTAAGAATTGCCTGCGACCATTGAACTTGGAGGAGTGAGAAGTGAGATTGGACTGTGAATCAAAGAACTTTTCTGAATAAGAAGGGTGTTAAGTTAGGTTAAGTTAATAGTAATAAGTCAAAGCTTGATTCTTTTTTCATGTTTAAAGATAATTAAAAGTAACCTTTGTTTAAGTAACCATTTGTCTTGGTGAATTTCTTTTGTTGCTGGATTTTGGAGTCCTCTGGGCACATAATAACAAAAAGACGGAGACCAATGTTGACCCCCTAAAATTAATGAAACTGAACAAATGGTTTGGATGAGGAATATATCCAAATTTATAAGAAAAATGTACTATGCTCTCCAGAGCGAAATTTCAAAACCATGGTTGCAGAGATCAAGGGAGAGATGGGAGTCGGACTTGGATGTGGTGATTACAGAAAGAATTTGGTCAGATTGATTTAAGGACAGCATGACGTCAATTATAAATGCAAGATATGGACTGCTTCAGTGTAATTTTTTACACCAATTATATCTAATCCCACAAACGTTACACAGATCAAAAGTCTTTCAGATGTGGGAGTGAGACTGGAACTTTTCTATAGACCACGTGGTTGTGCGTGAAAGTGAGACCATTTTGGCAAGAAATTGCAGAAAAATTAACCAAGATAACAGGACTGGTCTTCATGGGCGACCCAGAGATATATCTATTAGATAATTTCATGGACATAAGTGACAAATTGACCAAATATCAAATCTCATTTATAAAAATAGCACTGGTGGTAGTGAAAAAATTTATCACGATCACTTAAAAGTCTGACTCCCCTCTATTCAGAGCACGATGGACTGTGGAAATGAATGGCTGTATACCTATGGAAAAAAAATCACATATAACTTAAAGAATAAATATGACACTTGTATAAAAATCTGAAGCCATAGGGGCCTAGGTACAGTAATAAAAAGGAGCAAAAAGCGTATAAAAGTAACTATTATATATATATAAAATCAGTTTCCCAACTGTACTCTATCTACTTAAAATATATGTATGCTCTAACAATGAATGGATCTTTATGTATGGAAGGGAGTGAGAGACTGTTTTGTTTTGTTTGTGTTTGCTGTGTTTGTGAGAAAATGTTTAATATATTGTATATTTAAAATGTCACTATGTATAGTTTTTTGAAAAAAATATTCAAAAAACTATTAATAACATTTCTAATTTAACTTTAAGTTTAACCCCACTATACGCAAATGTAAGAGAGAGAGAGAGAGAGTGTGTGTGTGTGTGTGTGTATGATGATTCAAAGTCCCACTCTGAAAAGTCAGTCTTTAAAAGTTCACCATCATTTTCGTCTTGCTTGAAGGTCTTAAATTCTTACATTCTCAGTTCAGAAATAATTATAAAGTGCTTTTAAACATTGTATCTTCAGGCCTCTTTACTCACAATGGCTATTTTCTTCCATGATGAATTCATAAACTCAAACAAGGGTTAAACAAGTGTGGTTATCCTCTTCCATGATGAAGTCACAAATCAGACAAGGGTTAATAAACAAAGTGGCCAAACACCAAACTAGCCCCAGTAGAAATCTGTCCTCTTTTACAAAGAGATAGCAAAATGATCTTCCTTATTTCAAAAGCTACTTTTCCCGGGAGAAACACACAACAAACAGCACCAATTCCGGTCATGACTTTCACAAGGTTTCAACTCCTGTATGTCATAGGATTTTGACTTCTGTGAACTCCAAGCTGAACTGTTTCAAACCTAACCTCTAAATTTGGTAATATATTTCTCCATGTGACAGTTAAATCATCACCAAGGTGATTCCCAATTCTTGGAGACCACATGATCATCAGTTTTATTTCTACTAAAATTCTATTCCTTTTTAAAAACCATTCCATATCCGTACCAACCTCTGACCTCATCTCTGTTCAAGAGGCGTAGGTGGCTTTGATTAAAAACAGATGGCTTCCTCAGCAATTCTTGAATAATTAAGACCTACTTGAAATCCATTAGCTCTGTCTGTTCAAGACACGTGGACTCCGAGAATGAACGTTCTTCTGATAAAAAGCTGGTTCTCTATAAATATCCTATGACCTGTGTGTGACCCTTTCCCAACCCACAGCTAACTTACTAAGAATACAGATACAATAACAACTATATAATTTACTAAGACTTTTTTAATACAAACAAATATAACAGAAATATATAATTTCAACATCTAAATAAATAATCAACAATAATACTATCTCAATGTCATTATAATGTCTTATAACTAAGCAATTGTTGTAAAATTAAACTCCAGTTCAATAATAATCTGTACTTGGTGTGGGGGTGGGGGGATGGCGTGATGGTGTAGAGGAGAGACGTGATTGAACATCTCTCCCAGAAGATTTGAATAAAAACTCATTTTTCAGGTACCCTTTAAATATATAAAGTTTTTAAGTTTTATTATTATAAGTAACTAACTACAAGAATGAAGAAAACTAGAGCTCAAATGTTGAAGAAACCGATTTTAAAACAATTGGTAAGTTTGGAAGAAGTTTGGCCTACCTTGGATTTGGAACCAGGGACCATGAGCATTCCTTCTCCTCATACCCAGCGTTGACAGGTGGTGACCCTGACAGTGATGCTGGGGCCCAGATCACGGAGTCCTGGACAAGATGGCGTCCGACGGTCTCCTACAGCAGTTAAAGAATCTGGGCGCATGTGCACTATTCCAAGTATTTTCCATCCGGGGGGGGGGGGGGGGGGGGACCAGGCTCGTGGGTCCAGTGAGTCTGGATCAGCAGAGAGCAGGCCCCAGACCCGATGGGAGGAGGAGAGAAGAGTCAAAGTGGCAAAAGAAAGAATTAAAGGAGCTAGTAAAGGGAGAGAGGAGAAGCAGCGAGAGACCAGCTCTGAGGGCTGGTTCGTGATCAAGAAGAAGGAATGTATGAGAAATCTGGCTGGCCAGGTTAGGCACTTCTCAAAATATAAAGATTATTTTGAAAATCAGTTCCAAGCAATGTCACAGTAAATTTCATTGGGCTTTACATCTGTTAACAGTAAATTGGCTAATGTTATGGAAGACATTTCAACTGTTAAAGCTGATGTGGCAAAATATGCAAAAGTAGTGGATAAAGTTCAAGAAAAAGTTAGGAAGATGGAAAATAAGTTAGAGGATTGTGTCAGTGATATTGGACAATGTCAAAAATTTTTTGACATGTATGATGTTTCTTTTACGAGATGGAGGATTTAAAAGCGGATTTATTGAAGATTCAGTGGAGAATCAGAGTCGTAGGAATAATGTGAAGATTGTGGGAGTTACCTGAAGATTTTGAAGGGTCAGAACTGTTAAATTTTTTCCAAAAATGGATACTGGATGTGAAATGTTTCCAGATGGTTTAGAATTGGACAGAGCACATGGAGCTTTTGGGAAAAAAAAGGATGTCTGGTCAACTATCTCGATCCGTTTTGATCAGGTGACTGAGATATCAGGACAGAGAAGTTAATTTTAAGATTGGCAGTTCAGAATACAGGGCAACATGAAAGTCCTTTGATGGTTCAAGACAGAAGAGCCTTTTTACGCAGATCTCAGTCAAATATTATTAAAAGGCGTAAAGAATTTAATTCAGCGAAAGCGATTCTTTGGCAGAAAGGTTATAGATGTGTTTTTAGATTTCCTACAGTTCTAGAAGTTTATTTATGGGGGGTATGACTCTCAATTTTTTTATGATGAAAGATATGCTTTGGACTTTACAAAGTTTTTGCCGGATCTTAAGAAAGGTCGGTCTCCGTCACCTCAAATGGAAGAAAAATGGTCATGGAAATGGATTTCAGAAGGGAAAAAAGAAGAAAGGGGAGCAAGATCAGTTGGAAGAGGTGCAGCAGAAGGATTCAAGTGATTCGGAAGACGTTTCGATGGTTGATGATCAAGTGATTAAAGAACTGAAGGAGCTTAACATACTTGAAGATGTGGACTTTTATAATGTGGTTAATCTATCTGGGGGAGATGCAATCTCATTGTAGCTCAGCCAAAACTGTCACTTACTTAGTGGCTTGGGCTGCTACCCATGTTTTAGGGGAGTAGTACTTGGTACTTAAGGGAGGGGGGAAGAGGGTTGGGATTTTTTAAAACATGTATATGTATTCTTTTTTTCTTATTCTTTGAGGAGAAATGTTGTTTTATTTGGTTGAGATGGAGACCCAGCTGCATGGACTATGGGGATTATCTAGACGGCCAATTTAAAATGTGCTACATTTAATGTGAATGGGCTCAATAATCTGATTAAAACGCAAGAGGGTATTAATGTATATTAAGAATTTTAATGTTGATATTGCATTTTTGCAAGAAACACATTTAATGAAAAGCGAACATCAAAAGTTGAAAAGAGATTGGGTTGGACAAGTTATGTATTTTAATTCTAAAACTAGAGGGGTGGTGATTTTAATTCAAAAGAACTTAGCTTTTACTTTAGAGTTGGTGTATGAGTCAGTTGGAAGGGTTTTGATAGTTAATTGCAAACAATTTTCAGAATCTTGGAATTGATGAATATTTATGCATCAAATGTGGATGATGAGATGTTTTTTTCAGGATGTTTTGCTTAATTTGTCATATTTTAATGATCAAATTATGATAGGGGGTGACTTTAATTGTTGTGTAGACCCATTGGTTGATAAGTCAGGTAAAGTGATACTTAGGGAAAAGATGGCTAAGAAATTATTGTTTTTGATGAAGGAACTTAATTTAGTTGATGTATGGAGGAAGTTGAATTTAAAAGAGATTATTCAGCTCAGTGTGATACTTATTCTAGAATTGAGAGGAAAATTAATTTGGATTCTAAAAATTGAAATATAATACATTATAAACTTATGGAGCTGAACATTTATTGCAAAGATCCAATCAGAGATATTATGAGTTAGGCGAAAAATGCATAAAGTTTTGCATGGCAATTGAAATCTGAGCAAATGTCTAGAATGATAAAAGCAGTTAAGTAAAATTTGTAAGTTTCTTATAGACCTCCAGATATTATTAAACAGTTTAAAGAATTTTATTAAAAGTTATATACTTCTGAAGTGTGACAAGACAAAGGTAAAATGGAGAAGTTTTTAAATAGATTGCAGGTACCAATATTGAATGATTGGACTAGGGAACAGTTGGAGAAACCAATCAATTTGAGAGCGATTAAATTGGTTTTGAATTCATTGCTGAATGGTAAATCTCCTGCAGAAGATAGGTTTATTGTGGAATTTTATAACAAATTTCAAAAATTTATGCTTCCAGTGTTTGGTAAAGTTCTACAACAAGTTTCAGATACACAATCCGTTCCAGAATCATTTTCATAAGCTATTATTATGCTGATTCTTAAAAAAGATAAAGACCCTTTGAATCCTAGTTCTTTTAGACCAATTTCGTTATTGAATGTTGATTACAAAATTTTGACTAAGATTTTGGCTAATAGATTGGCACAGTATTTACCAAAGTTGATTCATATTTATCAGATGGATTTTATTAAGGGTAGCTATTCTGCAGATAATGTATTTAAATTAATTAGTTTAATAAATATTTCTCGGGAGGAATCCAACTTACCAGTGGTCTTATCATTGGATGCCGAAAAGGCTTTTAATAGGGTGGAATGGGTTTTTTTTAATTTAAAGTGTTGGAGAAATTTTGCATTGGATCAGTGTTTATAAATTGGATTAAGACAATATATAAATAATCCAGAGCTAGAGTTATGACAAATGGAATTTTATCTGAATCTTTTAATTTGGAGAGATCTACCAGACAAGGTTGCCCTTTATCACCAAAATTGTTTGCATTGGTGGTCGGAACCTTTAGCTCAATTAATAAGACAGGAAAGGAATACAAAGGGTATTAAATCAGGATTGGAGGAGTACAAGATTAGTTTATTTGCAGGAGTTGTATTAATATATTTAACTGACCCTTATGCCATTGTCTGAAGCTGATTATTCAGGTTGTAAAGGAGTGGTAGGTTTTAAATGGTCAAATCAAATTAAGTATTTAGGTATTAAGGTAAATAAATATAGAGATCAATTATTTGATTTAAATTATTTATCATTAATTTCCATAATAAAAGATTTAAACAAATGGAAGGATTTACCATCGACTTTAGTGGGTAGAGTGAATTGTATAAAAATGAACATATTTCCTAGAGTTCAGTATTTTTTTCAAAATATTCTTTGTAGTAGACCGAAAAAGTTTTTTAAGGATTTGAATAGAATGGTTAGGAAATTTTTATAGAAGGGAAAATTGACGAGAGTCTCTATGCATAAATTAACATGGAAATATGAGTTAGGTGATTTGCAACTTTTGAATTTTTTAAATTATTATAAAGCTGCTCAATTAAAAATTATAAATAGAATGTTTGATTTGGATAGTCCTTTGACTTGGGTAGATATAGAAGTAAAGAGAATTGGAGAAGATAGAATAGATTGTTTTATTTATTAATGGAATGGTAAATGAATATGTTTTTATAAATCACCTATTTTATTTCATTTGGTAGGTATTTGGGAAGGGATAAATAAAGACCTTGGTAATCAAGGTATATTGTCTAGATATACTCCTTTGTATCAGAATAAATGTTTACCTTTTACAGTTAATAATAACCTTACAGTTAATAATAACCTTAAAATTTTGGATCAGGAGTCACTGATAGGAAAAAAAGTTAGGAAAAAGCAAAGCATAACAAAAATAGAGTACAAGAAATAGAAGATAAAGATACAGAGAAGAGAAAGAAAATGGCTTCCAAGAAAGAAAGCAAGGACAGCTGGAAAAAAAGTTAAAAATACGCTGGAGAAGAAGAAAGAAGGCCTTACCGGCAGGAAGGAACAAGACGCTGTGTGACGAGGAACGCGCGATCCTCGAGGTCAGTACCTGCCCTACAGAGTCACGACCCACCAGCCGGTGCACTACATAAATGGCTCTCGGAGCCAAACAAAAGTGCGCAGTGCGCAATCAGAGGAAAAGAGGACACCGGCGGGAGGGAGGCTCAGCAGAGGAGCGGGCTGTCACACACCAAGCAGCTGAGAGACGCCCGACACCAGGGCTCTCAGCTGGAGGGTAAGTAAGACAGCAGAAGAGGGTGTGATGAAACAGACGTAGAAGACAGACGGAGGGAAGATCGACAAGAAGACCAACATCAAGAACCACAACAGACGAGCAGCCCAAGAGGGGAGGAACAGCAACAAGAGGCCCAGCAAGAAGAGGCCCAAAAAAGAGATACAAGCAGCTCATCAGGAAAAACAGAAGAGACACAGACACAAAGAAATGAAGAAGACACAAACATAGATACAGGCACAGAAGAAGAAGAAGAAGACCAAGATCTTCACAGAGAAATAGAAGGTAAAACTGATGGACAAAGAGAAATAAAAGATAAAACTGATGAACAGAATATAGATAAATTCTTTTTTGAGGAACAAATGAGATCACTAAAAGAATGGTCGTCATTAGAGTTTAATGCAATTAAAAGGAAGATGAAAAGAACAGAAGATAAAATGCAAAGGTAAGAACTGGTAATGACAGAAATAGGGAAAAGAGTAGAGAGTGTGGAATAGCGGGAAACGGCTGTAGAAATGGAAGTGGATGACATAAAAGAAAAATTGGAAGAAAGTGACAAAAAAAATTAAAGAGACACAAGAGTTGTTTTCTCAGAAAATTGATATGTTGGAAAATTATAGTAGGCGAAACAACATAAAAATAGTGGGCCTGAAGGAGGGTGAAGAATGCACAGACATGAAGGAATTTATAAAAGGATGGATCCTGAAGGTCCTGTGAATGACAGAAATGCAGGAAGAAATGGAAATAGAAAGGGCACACAGAGCATTAGCTCTGAAACCACAGGCACATCAAAAAGCAAGATCCATCTTAAGTAAAATTTTTGAGATACATGACAAGAGAAAATATACTGGAATGGGCAAGGAATAAAATTAGAGAAGATAATAAAACATTGTAATACAAGGGTCAAAAAATATTTTTTTACCCAGACATAAGTTTTGTACTCTTAAAGAGGAGGAAGGAATTTAATACAGCGAAATCAACTTTATGGAAAAAAGGTTACAAATTCATATTAAGACATCCAGCCGTGCTTAAAATATTTATACCCAGGGAGCAAAACAGACTTTTCTCGGATCCAGAAAAAGTGCAAGAATTTGCAGAACGTTTGCAGGACAGGAGAAGAGATGAACAGATGTAACAAGAATGAAGAATGGTGATAAAGTATATATAAAGATGTAAAAACAATGTATATGTAAAGATCTAAAGAGGGAAAAGAGAAGGGAAGGAAGGGAGTAAGGGGAAAAAAAAGAAGAGAGAGCTTTGTTATATGTGTTTTTTAATACATGGAAGAAGATCCACTTAGAAAGGAAAAAAATGAATTATGAAATACCAAAATTACTATTGACGCAAAATCCGCTAATCTCTTTTACAATAGACAACCTTTCCTTTAGAGAATGGGAGAGAAAAGGAATCAAAGGAATAGAAATCTGTTTTTTGGGAAATAATTTATTAACATTTGAAAAGGTGAAGTACAAATATGGAATCACTCATGGTACAATGTTTGTATATCATCAATTGAAAGCTTATTTAAAGGATAAATTGGGAAACAGCTTGAGATTACCAGAAGGAAGCTGCTTTGAATACGTGATTACAGACACAATGATAATCAAAAGATTTATAACCAACATGTACATTAAGCTGCAAGATAAGGAAAATGAAATAAACTATAAACCTAAGCAGAAGTGGGCAAATGATCTAAATATAAAGATAAAAAATGAAGTATGGGAAAAGTTATGTTCTGGAACTATGAAGAATACAATAAACACAAGGTTATGCATGTTACAGTATAATTAGTCACACAGGTTATATTTTACTCCTCAAAAATTTTTTAAAAATGGGATTCAACATTATCGGATAGATATTTTCTCTGTAAGAAGGAAATGGGAACATTACATGCAACTTGGGCATGTACAAAAGTAAATACGTTTTGGGAAGAATTAAATCGGATATTAAATAAAATTACAAAAAATAACATACCAAAAAATCCAGAGATATTTCTTTTAAGCAACATAAGAAGTAGAGAATTAGGCCTCAAATTGGATAAAGTGCAAAAACAAATTCATTATGATAGCCTTAGCGGTAGCAAAAAAAATCAACTTGGAAAATGGAAGAGAGCATGAGAATACAGCAATGGTACATGGAAATGAATAAATGTATTCCATTGGAAAAAACAACATATAATTTAAAAAATAAAAGTCACAATGTTTGAACAAATTTGGGAACCGTACATGGAACATATCAGAGAGAGAGAGCTTGCCTGTGACTTCCATCCCCCAAAATGATTACGAAAATGTTAAGACAAAATGACTAGATTCAGTGTGTAATAAATAGACGACGCATTTTTCTTGTTTATTTTCCTTTGTGTGAAAATATTGTTTTATGGTTTTATTGTATATGTTAAATATGTGTATTGGAGGGGGGTGAGTAGAGGGGAGGGAGGGAAAGGGGAGAAAAGACCACTGTGTAAATTTAATGAGATACATTTGTACATATTTTGGTTGATATGATTCACAGTGAGAAAAATTATAAAAAAATAAATAAATTTGGGATCAGAAAGGAATTAAGACGACAAATTTACTTCTTTGAATTGAGTCATTTTTTATCATTTGAAAGGTTGAAGGAAAAATATCAAATACGTACTCACATCTTTTTGTTCTGATCGAATTAAGTCAATGTATGATTATTTTTGGAGACACCTGATTTGATCTAAAGACTCGAAATTTGAAATGTTAGTTCATGATGGAGGGAAGAAAGGTTTTATTTCTGAAATGTATAAATTATTGCAGCAGAAAATGTCCAAAATTGAGTTGCATAAATTACGACTTAAATGGAAGAAGGACTTGGGTGTTGACTTTGAAAATAATAATTGGAGAAATATTTGTAGAGATAATATGACAAAAATTGTAAATGTTAGGTATAGACTTGTAACCTATAATTTTATACATCAATTATATTTGACTCCAGAACATTTGAAAAGATATAATCTGAGTGTCCCTGATTAGTGTTTTTGTTGTAATGAACAGAAAGGTATGTTTTTACACTCAGTGTGATCTTGTGATAAACTTAGGGGTTTTTGGTGTAGGGTAAGAGACTGCTTACAAAATATTTTTAAAATAAAATTTTCTTTAGAGCCAAACATTTTTTTAATTGGAGATATTAGTGAATTGGGTTTGTTTCATAAATTAGATAAATTTCAAATGGTTTTTTTTGAGAATAGCTTTAGCAGTGGCAAGGAAACGAATAGCTATTTCATGGAAAGATCAAATGGATCTTCATTTACAAAGATGGCATTTGGAATTAAGATTGTGCTTTCCTAATTTGTAATCTAATGGATCAATATTATGCATTTAAAAGGGTTTGGAGCCTATATTTGGATAATTTTAATTTGAAAATTTAGGATAGGGTTTTGAGTGCTGCTGGGTCTCCTTATCATATATAAAATGAATTGTGTTTGGTGTTCTTTTTCTTTTTTAGGTGGGTAGGGGGTTTAGATGTAGGATAGAGCGAGGATGCAGTTTTAGGTTTGGAGGGGGGTTTGGTTTTTTTGGTAGATTCTTATTTCGTTTATATTTCTGTAACCATGTTTAAATTTTGATATATTGTTATACTTCATTTTTTGTAACCGTGGTTGATTCTTTTATAAATAAAATATTTTTTAAAATCATCTGTACTTATTTTTGATTTTACTCATAGATTATGGTCAATGTAAACAATGCTTAATCCCATTGCAATGCCATCATATACTTCAAAATGTTGCAAAGCTAATATAAGAAACAATAACTATTTTCCAAAAACAGAATAATTATTTTGAGCGTTTATTAAATTTCTTAGAATAATTTCTTGATATCTAATAATTTTTTTTTATATATATGCCACTGTAGCACTACGGAATCAAGAGACGTCCACACGGTGTGAGGGTGAACTGGTAACTGATTTAATTGTTTGAATTCCTCGAGCTCCGCGCAGGGAAACACCCACTTCTAGTGAAGTGTGTGCCAGCTTCTGGAAGTCACATCAGCACGTTGCAGCGTCACTCCCTGACCGGTGGTGCACCACTCGGAAGCAGTGATGTCCCCGGGCAACACATGTCGTTTACTGTAAGCTTCACCTCAAGAGTGAAGGGGGACCTGCACCATTTTGAGTCGGACCACTGGGGCGGCAATTCAGCCCGTCTAACCATGCAGTCACTCGGCCCCGCTACACCACCACCTCCCCCAGAATCTCTGCCGCCCTCTGAGAAGGTTATTGTCTTTGGGCGGGTGGCCTCTGCATCTGACCTGGGGATCTGGGACAGAGTGTCCTGAGTCCAGATGCGCTGCCTTGAGGCGGTTGATCGTGAACTTGTCCTGTCACCTGCTAATGCCCAGTGTAAAAATAACACTGTCCCACTACAACACCTTGAATGGACCTTTGTAGGGGTATCCCTTACTGTCCTCTCCACACAAAAACATAGTCGGTGGACTGTAGATCCAAGAGGATGTGGCAGGGTAGAGAGCCATGTCGGGAAGATGGCGAGGGGCTTCTGTTTACCTGCTTGAACCCTCAATAACTGGAGGATGTCTAGGGCACTAGGCTGTGGGGCGGGGGTTTTGAAGTGAATGTCCCCAGGAATGGTAAGTGGAAACCCATTCACCATCTCAGCGGATGTGGCTGATAGGTCTTCCTTCAGTGCTGTGTGGATGCCTAAGAGCACCCATGGGAGTTCATCCATCCAATTCGGGTATTGTAGTTGAGTTTTTAAGGCTGCCTTCAGGTGATGGTGGAAATGCTCGACCAGACCATTTGTCTGAGGATGGTAAACCGTGGTGTCCTGCAACTGGGTGCTGCAGAACTTGGTAAGGTCAGCCCAGAGCGAGAAAGTGAACTAAGCCCCTTGGTCCGAAGTGATAGGTGTTGGGACTCCGAAACGTGTGACCCAGTGGATTAAAAGGCTCTGGCGCAAGTGGGTAGGGGTATGGCTTTTGGCCAATGGGTAAAATGGTTGATTATTGTGAACAGATGCTGCATACCTTGGCTTACAGGGAGTGGGCCGACAATGTCTGCATGCACGTGCTCAAATTGGCACTGCGCCAGCTCGAAGGTCTGGTGTGGGGCTTTGGTGTGACTGTGCACTTTGGTGCATTGGCACTGCAAACAGGTTTTAGCCCACAGCCATCACAACAGAAGCTGTGCCACACTAACTTGTCGGACAACAGGCGGACCGTGGACCTTATGAAGGGGTAGGACAGGCCATGGATCTGGTCAAACACTGGCCATTGCCAGGTCATGGGTAGGATGGGTCTGGGGAAACCTGTAGATACATCTCACAATAAGGACGAGCTCCCCAGTGAGGGGAAGAAGTCATTAACCTTTTGGCTGGTGATGGCAATCTGGGAGGCCTGGACATCTGCATCCTCTGTTTGGTCCTTGGCCAGCTGAGCGACGTCGAGCCCCTGAGGTGGCGACAATTGTAGGTCTGGATAACGCGTCGGCCACCACATTTGACTTTCCTGCGATGTGGCAGGTGTCTGTTGTGTACTCCAAACTGTAGGAGAGGTGATGCTGTTGTCTCGCTGAGCACGGGTCTGAGACCTTGCTAAATGCGTAGGTGAGTGGTAAGGACTCTACATCACCTTTGTTGACCTCACCAAAGCCTTCGACACCATGAGCAGGAAAGGGCTTTGGCAAATACTAGAGCGCATCGGATGCCCCCCAAAGTTCCTCAACATGGTTATCCAACTGCACGAAAACCAACAAGGCCGGGTCAGATACAGCAATGAGCTCTCTGAACCCTTCTCCATTAACAATGGCGTGAAGCAAGGCTGCGTTCTCGCACCAACCCTCTTTTCAATCTTCTTCAGCATGATGCTGAAACAAGCCATGAAAGACCTCAACAATGAAGACGCTGTTTACATCCAGTACCGCACGGATGGCAGTCTCTTCAATCTGAGGCGCCTGCAAGCTCACACCAAGACACAAGAGCAACTTGTCCATGAACTACTCTTTGCAGACGATGCCGCTTTAGATGCCCATTCAGAGCCAGCTCTTCAGCGCTTGACGTCCTGTTTTGCGGAAACTGCCAAAATGTTTGGCCTGGAAGTCAGCCTGAAGAAAACGGAGGTCCTCCATCAGCCAGCTCCCCACCATGACTACCCCCCCCCCAACATCTCCATCGGGCACACAAAACTCAAAACGGTCAACCAGTTTACCAATCTCGGCTGCACCATTTCATCGGATGCAAGAATCGACAACAAGATAGACAACAGACTCGCCAAGGCAAATAGCGCCTTTGGAAGACTACACTTCCATCAGCGTTGTCTACGCTCCATCCTCAACATTCATTGGAGCAACTTCATCCCTAACATCAAAGTATTCGAGATGGCAGAGGCCGACAGCATCAAATCCACGTTGCTGAAGATCCAACTGCGCTGGGTAGGTCACGTCTCCAGGATGGAGGACCATCGCCTACCCAAGATCGTGTTATATGGCGAGCTCTCCACTGGCCACCGTGACAGAGGTGCACCAAAGAAGAGGTACGAGGACTGCCTAAAGAAATCTCTTGGTGCCTGCCACATTGACCACCGCCAATAGGCTGATATCGCCTCAAACCGTGCATCTTGGCGCCTCACAGTTCGGCAGGCAGCAGCCTCCTTTGAAGAAGACCGCAGAGCCCACCTCACTGACAAAAAGACAAAGGAGGAAAAACCCAACACCCAACCCCAACCAACCAATTTTCCTGTGCAATCGCTGCAACCGTGTCTGCCTGTCCTGCATCGGACTTTTCATCCACAAACGAGCCTGCAGCTGACGTGGACATTACCCTTCCATAAATCTTCGTCCGCGAAGCCAAGCCAAAGAAGAGGTTTTGAAAACCCTTCCTTCAAACATGTAGCAGAAGCGTCACATCACCAGGTACAGGGCAAGCAGCTTGTGATCAAACGCGCTGTATTTGAGCTCTGGTGTCCAGAGATGTTTGCTGAGGAAGGCCAGGGGCGCCATTGCTCATCGACCCATTGCTCCAACACTGTGCCCACTACTCTATCTGATGCATCGGTTGTAAGGGCTGGGGGGAGGTAGAATCTGGGTGGCCCAGAGATGTGGCCCATGCTAGTGTTGCTTTTGTGGTCTGGAACGCTTCTGTGGTTTCCGGAGTCCACTGGAGCGTCTTGTCACTGAGCTTGATGAGGTCAAACAGGAGCTGCACGAGGGTGGCGGCTCCTGGGAGGAAGCGATGATAAAAGTTCACCATCCCCAGGAACTCCTTTAGGCCTTTGATCGTGCTAGGCCTGGGGAAAGTTTGGATGGCTTCTACCTTGTCCAGTAATGGTTTAGCTCCCTCTCAGGTGATACAGTGTCCCAGGAAATAGATTGTCTCTAGGCCAAACTGGAACTTGGCTGGGTTCACAGTGTGTCTGAACTGCTAGAACTTGTCAAAAAGGCAAGTCAGATGTGTCCTGTGTGTGCTGGCATTGGGACTGGCAATGAGGATATCGTCCAAGTAGATGAAGATGAAGTTGAGGTCCCTGCCGATCACGTCCATAAGCCGCTGAAACGTCTGGGCTGCATTCTTTAGTGTAAAAGGCATCCGAAGGAACTTGAAAAGGCTGAAGGGTGTGATGATGGCTGTTTACGGGCCATCACTGGGTTTCATTGGAATATGGTGGTACCCCTTGACGAGGTCCACCTTGGAAATGATCCAGCAGTCCTGGAGCCTCGTGGCAGTCCTGGATGTGTGGGGTAGGATACCTATCTGTGACTGTAGCGTCATTTAGTCGCTTGTAGTCACTGCACAGACAGCTCTTTTGTACCATGTGCAGTGGAGAGGCCCAGGTGGTGTTTGAACAGCGGATGATCAAGCTCTGTTGAGGGGTATTGAAAGTTTGTCTGCTTCCTTGGCTACCAGGTGTGGGGTGCTGAAATCCATGTTGGAAACTGCCAAGAAATATGTATCAGCAGCTTGGAGAGGAACAGGGCCATGACAAGGAAACAGTTGGTGTGTCTGTCTGCTAGGGGCACCATTTCATGCATGAGCTTAGAGGGGTTTCTATCACCTAGAACTTGCAAATTTAGGATGGGAACAGCGCGCTCATGCCAGCTGAGTTCCAGGGAATTGAGGAGGAAATGTCGGAATTGCTTAAATTGCCAAAATGTCGGAATTGATTTTTCATGAAGGAGCTTACTTTGCTTACCCTCCTTTTATTGGCCCTTGACCAATTAAGCCCGTCACTCTCTCCATGCTCCTCCTCCTTCGAATACCGCCCGAGCTCTGGTTGCCGCCTCCGCCACTCATCTGCTCAAAGGAGATCAAACAGTTTCTGGATTTAGTTTCAAATTCTGTTAAATATTTTGATGGTCATTACTGTACAGCATTACCTTTGAAGAAAGGAGACATATGCTCCTTTAATTGCAGAATTGTGATAAAATTGGAGGCATTACTTGTCATGGAATATATTACAGCAGTGCTGATGAGTGATAGATTGGAGGACTTGTCAAGGAGTTGGTGGCATTAAAAAATGGAAAAGGTGAGGTTACAATTATAGGGGTGTATTATAGACCACCTAGTGGGGAGTGAAAACTAGAGGACCTAATGTTTAAGGAAATAGCTGAGATGTGCATTAAGCACAGGGCTGTTTTAGTCGGGGATTTTAATTTTCCTAATATAGATTGGGAGACACAGTCAGTGAAAGAGATGGATGGCTTAGAGTTTGTAAAATGTGTGCAGGATAGTTTTTTTGCAGCAATAGGTAGAGGTTCCCACTAGAGAAAGGGCAGTGTTGGGGAATGAAATAGGGCAGGAGACTGAGGTGTGTGTTGGGGAGCACTTCGGATCCAATGATCATGGTACCATTAGTTTCAGCTTAATTATGGAAAGGGACAGGTCTGATCTGACAATGAAGGTTTTTAAGTGGGGGAAAGCCAGATTTGATGGAATGAGAAGGGATTTTCAGGGGGTAGTTTGGGCTGATTTGTTTCATGGGGAGGAGGTTAAGGAGAATTGGAGGTTATTTAAAGGAGAGATTTTGAAGGTGCAGAATCTTTATGTTCCTGTTAGGATAAAAGGAAGGACCAAATGTTCAAGAGAGCCATGGTTTTCAAGGGAGATTAGGAAGTTGGTTCAAGATAAAAGGGAGGCCTACATTAAATACAGGAGGCAAGGTATGGACGAGATGCTTGGAAGATACATGGATTGTAGAAAGAAGCTTAAGAAGGAAATTAGGATAGCGAAAAGAAGGTATGAGTTGGCTATAGCGAATAGGGTGAAAGTAAATCCAAAGGGTTTTTTCAAATATACGAATTGCAAAAGGAGAGTGAAGGATAGAAATGGTCCACTAGAGAATCAGAGTGGACAAATGTGGGCGGAGCCGAATGAGATGGGTGAGATATTGAATGAGTTCTTCTCATTGGTATTCACTAGGGAAAAGGATATGGAAACATGTAGGATAAGAGAGGCAAAAGGGGTAATTATGAAAATGTAGGGATTAGGAAAGAGGGGTTATTGGAACTTTTGAGGCATATAAAGGTGGATAAGTCCCCAGGTCCCAAAGGGATTTTTCCCAGGACTGTGAGGGAAGTCAGGGAGGAAATAGTGGAGGCTCTGACAGTGATTTTTCAACAGTCACTGGAGGGAGGTGTGGTGCAACAGGATTGGCGGGTTGCAAACGTGTTTCCTCTCTTTAAAAAGGGCTCCAGGTGTAGGCCCAGCAATTATCGGCCAGTAAGTTTGACGTCGGTGTTTGGTAATGGAAAGTATTCTTAGAGATAATATGTATAATTATCCAGAGGGGCAGGGATTGATCAGAGACACCCAACATTTGTTTGTGAGGGGAAGGTCATGTTTGACAAACCTTGTTGAATTTTTTGAGTAAAGTAACTAGGAAGATTGATGAGGGTAGAGCAGTAGCTATAGTCTATCTGGATTTCAGAAAGGCTTTCGATAAGGTTCCACATAGAAGGTTGGTGAGGAAGGTTCAGGCACTAGGGATTACTATTGAGATAGTTAGATGATATTCACCAGAGAGTCATGGTGGATAACTGTCTGTCAGGATGGAGGTCGGTGATGAGCGGTGTGCCTCAGGGCTCAGTGTTGGGTCCCTTGTTGTTCGTCATTTACATTAATGATTTGGATGATGTATTGGTAAATTGGGTGAGTAAATATGTGGATGATACAAAAATAGGGGGAGTTGTGGATAGTGAGGATGGTTTTTGGGGACTGCAGAAGGATTTGGACGGCTTAGAAGAGTGGGCTGAAAGGTGGCGGATGGAGTTTAATACAGATAAGTGTGAAGTGCTTCATTTTGGGAAGAATAATCAAAACAGGACATACGCAGTGAAGGGGAGGGTATTGAGGAATACAGAGGAACAGAGAGAGAGAGATCTTGGAATAATGGTACATTGTTCTTTGAAAGTGGATTCTCATGTAAAAGGCTTTTGGAATGCTGCCCTTTATAAATCAAACGATAGAATATAGGAGCTGGGAGGTGATGTTAAGACTGTTCAAGGCATTGGTGAAGCCAAGTTTAGAATACTGTGTGCAGTTCTGGTCCCCAAATTAAAGGAAGGATATCGATAAGGTGGAGAGGGTGCAGAGAAGATTTACTAAAATGTTGCCTGGATTGCAGTATCTAGAATACAAAGAAAGACTGAGTAGACTGGATCTTTATTAATTGGAGTGTAGAAGGTTGAGGGGGGAATTTGATAGAGGTATATAAAATTATGAGGGGTATGGACAGGGTAGATGTGAATAGGCTCTTCCCCTTGAGTAGGTGAGATTGGAACGAGGGGTCATGTTAAGGGTTAGAGGGCAAAACTTTAGAAGTAACATAAGAGGAAGCTTCTTCACTCGGAAAGTGGTGGCTGAGTGGAATGACCTTGCGGAAGAGGTGGTTGCAGCTGGGTCAATTTTGACATTTAAGAGAAGGTTGGATAGGTGCATGGATGTGAGGGGATTGAAGGGTTATGAGCAGGGAGGAGGTAGGTGGGACTAGTGAAGTTCACTTATATCGGTGCAGACTAGGAGGGCCCACATGGTCTGTTTCCGTACTGATATTGTTATATGGTTATACAACTTTTCCTCCAAATTTTCCAAAATTGCTGAGTTAGACAGGTGCAGAGGAATAATTATTTCTTTAAGGTTTCCCTCATAAGATTCTGTGTCCATAATCTTATGATCCATAACTTCCTCAACCCTGTCAACAACTAACACTTCTGATACAGACTGTTCTCCACTACCCTTATCTTCTAAATAAGGTTTCATTAACAATTCATCCTTCAAGTCATATCCACAGGCCATTTCTTCAATCTCCTGTTCACTTACTACTTAAGTCACTAAGATCTGTATCTTCCCTCTCTTGCTGAATCCACTCATTCCTTGACAAAGAGAAATCTTTACTCTCACAATTAACCTGCTCTTTCAAAACTATTTCAGAAGCACTGGGCAAATCTCCATCAAATGGATCTTCCTCAGCTCTCATCATTTTCTGAGACAAAGACCTTGTTACAGCACATGCAGGATATATCTGACAATCCTCCTCAACCTCATCCTTACTGGGCTGATTTGTTAATCTCAAAACTGACCCAACTTTATCCTCTGCCAAATCATTCCCTAATAAAAATGAGACTCCCTGCATGGGCAACTTTGAAATAACTCCGACTACAACAGGTCCTTTAACTAATTCTGAATCCTGCACTATGTGGTGAAGAGATACTGACTCTACCCCACCTCCAACATCTTTAATCAAAGTTGTCTCCTCTTTGTCAATCTTTTGATCAAGATTTAAAACATTTTCCAACAACAGTGAATAAACAGATCCAGTATCTCAAAGAATTTTAATTGGAACCAGTGATTTTTCTTCCTTTACTGAAACAAAAGGTTTGAAAACATCTATGAAACCCTCACCAGGTTTGGCCTATCTGCACTCCTTAAATTCAACTATCTAAATACATATTTCTGGTAAAACCTCCTTTTCTTGTCTCTTTTTCAACAGCAAACAATTTGCAATAACATGACCAGGTTTCTTACAAATCCAGAAGATCTCTCCTTTCCCACCTTACCTTCATCATTTCTCTTAACATTCTCCCTAGATTTAATTTCAGGCTTATTAGTCTGCTCCACATTAACCCTATGAACATGTTTACTATTTTTAAATTTAATTTTCTGAATCAGGGCAAATTCATCCGCTAACCTTACCATTTCCTGCACGTCCCCACGTCTCTCTCATCCAGGTATAATTTAATCTAATTTGGAACACACTTTTTAATTTCCTCAATTAACATCAATTCTCTCAATCTGTCAAAATCATTATTTTATTCCTTATGAGGAACACCAATGGTCAAAACATACAGATTTCTTCAGAGCAAAATCCAGAAAGATTGGTTCCATGTTTTCACAAAACTCCTATATTTTTGTCTATATGCTTCTGTAACCAACTCATAAGCTTTCAATACTGCTTGATTAACAGTATCATAATTTGCCACTTGCTCTGTAGTCAAGCTAGAGGATGCAATTTGTGCTTTCCCCTTCCATACACTTTGGAGCATAAGAGGCCATTTTTCTTTTGGCCATCTTGAGCTCTCAGCAACCTTTTCAAAAAGCTGAAAATATGTATCTATTATCTCCCTCATCAAAAGGAGGAACTAGGTTTACCTCTACTATCCAAAAACCTCTCCCCGGGAGTTACAGCCTCAATTCTTTTACTTCCCACCATCTCAATTTTTATCTTTAATTGAAACCGTCTGTGCCTTTCAATCTTTTCCAAGTCATATTTTATTTGTCTCCCATCATCCTCCATTTTTCAGCTCCCTCTAACTCATATCTCCTCCATTTTTCAGTTTCCTCTGCCCCATATTATCTGTTTCTCAGCCTCTAACACCCTCCTTTTTTCTTTCTTCTTGCACCCTCCATTTTTCTTTTTCTTCTTCCACACTCAGTTTTTCTCTTTCTTCTGTTACGAGCCCAAAGGACCCCAAAACCCAGCAGCAATAGATATTCACGACGACAAATAGTTACTTAAACAAAAGTTGTTTTTAATTATCTTGAAACATTAAAAAATCAAACTTTAACTTATCACTATTAACTTATCTACCCTTCTAATTCTAAGTGCACGTGTATGTAACGTGTGTAAATTTAATAAAAGTTCTTTGGTTCACAGTTCAACCTCACTTCTCATTCTTCCAAGTTTACTGGTTGCAGGCAATTCTTATACTGTGCACAGAATTTAACATGTATAAAGTTCACCAGGCTTTGGTGCTCGAATTGTAAATGTTTACTGCTCAGGAAGGTTTGCAGAGAGAGATGTGTTGTTCCAGGATTTCCACAACTGAGGTACCACCATTAGTCACCTCAATGTCTTGCTGATGAAACTTGCCCCATCAGGGTTCTCCAGATGATAACCTCTTTCTTTCAAGCTATCACAGAGTTTATTCCTGTTCCACTTATTCCAAGAGAAACATCAGACAGATAGCACTTCCAGCCATCCGCCACTCTGGAGCTTCTGTTTCAGTTCCAACAAGCTTCTCCTAGCTTGTTACAGCTTTCTGTCACACACAGTTAAAGACTCCCTTCTGTCTCTCTCACTTTCTGAGATTCAAACTTCTAGGCAGCATGTCCTCTCTCTCTTGCAAAGCCCCTGACCTTCTCCAGCAAACAATAGGAGTTAGTCTTCTGCTCCCATCTATTGTTTTAGGTAAACAAGAACCTCTCAATGACCTCTGAGTGAGCACTTTGCAGAGAGGTCAAAGCCTTGCAAAAAGGTCCAAAAGAAACAACCTAACTCTGGTTGTTCTTTCAAGACAATAGTCTATTCATTTCATGACATCATTTCAATTAGCACCTACTTGTGAAATGTGCATAGCATTCTCCATAGTTTTTGTAAAGTCACTGAATATGAATTCTTCAGTATTTCAAATAAGATCTATTTTAAAGTGTGTGTATGTAACCTACTCTAATTTTACCAATTTATCTCCCAAAAACATTTCCAAATATTCCAACACACTTCTTCCACCCTCAGTTTTTCTTTCTTTCACCTTCAATTCTAATTGCAATTGAACAGATCTATCCTCCAGAAAATTATCTGTCTTTCTCAACAAATATTCCCTCATCTATATAAAATTTAATTATAATCCTCTGTATCTGTATTTTTCTCATCCAATGCTCGACTTCAGTCAGCTTTAATGCCATAGAAATAATAATCAGTTCCTCTTTTCTCTTGCTCTGCAAGCAATGGTTGTAACAAAAATGTATCAACATCTGTGGCTGCTGTTTTCCACATGCAAGCTTTAAATTAGCTTGAAAAAACCAATTAACTAATAGATTATAAAAACTCCAATTTTCAATCTGAAAGTAGAGCTCCCAAAAATGTTACAAGCCCAAGGACCCCAAAACCCAGCAGCAATAGATATTCACGAAGACAAATAGTTACTTAAACAAATGTTGCTATTAATTATCTTTAAACATGAAAACGGAATCACACTTTAACTTATCATTATTAACTTAACTAACCTAACTTAACCCCTTTCTAATTCTAAGCACACATGTATGTAATTTGTGTGTAAGTTTAGAAAAGTTCTTTCATTCACAGTCCAATCTCACTTCTCATTTCTCCAAGTTTACTGGTTGCAGGCAATTCTTATACAGTGCACAGAATTTAAGAGATTAAGAGATGGGGAAGTGCAGAGAGACCTAGGGGTACTTGTACACCAGTCTCTGAAGGCGAGTATGCAGGTACAGCAGGCGGTTAAAAAGCCAAATGGTATGTTGGCCTTCATATCAAGAGGGTTTGAGTATAGGAACAAGGATACCTTACTGCAGCTGTACAGGGCCTTGGTGAGACCCCACCTAGAGTATTGTGTGCAGTTTTGGTCACCTTATCTAAGGAAGGATGTTCTTGCAATGGAGGGAGTGCAGAGGCGATTCACCAGGCTGATACCTGGAATGGCAGGAATGACTTATGAAGAAAGATTGCACAAATTGGGATTGAACTCCCTGGAGTTTAGAAGATTGAGAGGGGATCTCATAGAGACATATAAAATTCTGGCAGGACTGGACAGAGTGGATGCAGATGGGATGTTTCCAATGATGGGAAAATCCAGAACCCGAGGCCATGGTTCAAGGATAATAGGCAAACCATTTAGGACCGAGATGAGGAGGAATTTCTTTACCCAGAGGGTGGTGAATCTGTGGAATTCATTGCCACAGAGGGCAGTGGAGGCAGGTTCATTAAATATATTTAAGGGGGAATTAGATATATTTCTTCAGTATAAGTGTATTAAAGGTTACGGAGAGAAGGCGGGGACGGGGTACTGAACTTTTAAGATCAGCCATGATCTCGTTGAATGGCGGAGCAGGCTCAAAGGGTCGAATGACCTACTCCTGCTCCTATCTTCTATGTTTCTATGTTTCTAAATGCACCAGGCTTCCTCTCAGGAACGTTCTTGTTGGTTTTCAGAGAGATATTTGTTGTTCGCTGGACACCCATAACTGATTCCTTGTAACCAGTCACTTCAGTGTCTAGCTGAAGAAACTTGCCCCATCAGAGTTTTCCAGATGATAACTTTCAGGTTACCACAGAATTCCTTTTTGTTTTACTATTTCAAGTGAAACATTAGGCAACCTGTCCTCTCCTCTTGCATGAACCACAAGTGTTTGACCAGACTGAACTAATCAGTCACAACCCATTTTACAAATGAGGTTTTCCACAAGCTTGCCAGCTTGTCCTGTTCCAGTCCCATCTGCTGCTGCTGACTGTAAAAACGCAGAACACTTTCTCTGTGAGAAAAAGCTTGTTTTTTTCTCTTTGCTTACAAAACCACATGATCCTCTTCGAACAGCAAGTTCTACTCCAGAGAGCCTGTGGCTCTGACGAGTTCTTTCATCTTTTGCCTTTTTGTGAACAACAATCCATTAGTGAAATCTCTTGGGCACTCTCCAAAGCTTTTGCAAAGTTTCTTGTCGCCAGAATGTCTAGCATGAGCAGAGCTCCAGTATATTCAATGAGATCTGTTTTAAAGTGTTTATATGTGACCTACACTAAAAAAACCTGCCCCAATTTATCTCCCAAAAACATATCTATAATCTGTCACATTACATAAAGTATCATCTACAAAGTTTGGTTTATGGTAGTAATAAGATGGTAATTTAGAATATCATAGCCCACGTTTCCTCGAAGATGACACATTTTGAAATTTGGAAAATACTAGAACTGGAAAGTGTTGTCTACAGTAAGTTCCAACTTTTTACCAATAAGCAACATTCTTTTTCATCTTCTCCATCTCTGAAAAGTTTGGTGATTACAATAACTTCTTAATATCCATTTGGATAATTTCACTTGGCCCACATATAAGTTTTGTTTCCAAGACACACTCATCTGTACTTTTTACAGAATCTGACCAAGTTTGGACAGTTTAACTTGGCCCACAGTGAAGTTTTTTTATTTCAAAACACACTCATCTGTACTCTTTACAGAATCTGACCAAGTTTGGAAAGTTTCACTTGGCCCATACTTTGTTATGGGTTTCAAAACATTCTCATCTGCACATTCTGAAGAATCTGATGAAATCTCCAATTTCAAATGCCAAATATTTATCAAAACCCATTGCTATTGTTTTTGTACACACAATATAAGCCTTTTAGTTAGCTTTCAAAAAGATCTTTAACCAAACAAATCAAATATTTATTGATCAAATAAGTTCTCATTAAGCTCAAATCTTTGTTTTTTTATCCCAGGACCTCTCACACAAGCAAGAGAAGATGAGCCCCCAATTATGTTACCCACTAACAACCCTTTTAATTATGTTTGGGATTAAAGGGTTTTTGTTAGCACCAACACAGAAACAGCAATGGAAAATTCACCAGACAATGGCAAATATAAAGTAATAGTCTTTATTAAACTATTAATAACATAACATTTCTTACTTAACTCTAAGCTTACATAGAGAGGGTGCAGAAAAGGTTCACGAGAATGTTGACAGGATTTCAGGGTCTGAGTTCCAGGGAAAGGTTGTGCAGACTGGGGCTTTTTTCTCTGGAGCGTAGAAGATTGAGAGGGGACTTGATAGAGGTGTTTAAGATTTTAAAAGGGACAGACAGAGTAAATGTGGATAGGCTTTTTCAATTAAGAAAGGGGAAGATTCAAACTAGAGGACATGGTTTAAGATTGAAGGGGGAAAATTATAAGGGGAACATGAGGGGAAATTTCTTTACGCAGAGGGTGGTGGGGATGTGGAATGAGCTTCCGGCAGACGTGGTTGAGGCGGGATCATTGGTTACATTTAAGGAAAGACTGGATCGTTACATGGATAGGAGGAGTCTAGAGGGGTATGGACCGGGTGCTGGTCAGTGGGACTAGGAGGGTGGGGATTTGCTACGGCATGGACTAGTAGGGCCGAACTGGCCTGTTCTGTGCTGTAAGTGGTTATATGGTTATAACTCTAAATTAGTGGTTCTCAACCTTTTTCTTTCCACTCACATACTACTTTAAGTAATCCCTATGCCATCGGTGCTGTGATTATTAAGGGATTGCGTAAGGTGGTATGTGAGTGCAAAAGGAAGGTTGAGAATCACTGCTCTAGATCCAATTGTTACTGAAATTCTTTGCTTGAGAAAAATTGTCATTGGCCCATTTCCTTTGGAGTTATGAAACCGTGCACATAACAAGTCAATGAGGTAGGATTAAAACAGTGGATTTCAAACTTTCTCTTTCCACCCACATGTGATCCCTTACTAATCACAGAGAATCTAAGGCATAGGGAATACTTAAAGTGGCATGTGAGTAGAAAATGGTTGAGAACCACTGCTCTAAACTTAACCCCACTATGTGCAAAGGTAAATGTATGTGTGTGTGTATAATTTAAAGTCCCACTCTGTGTCGATCTTTAAAATTTCAGCATCATTTTAGTCTTGCTTGAAGGTCTTAAATTCTCAGTTCAGAAATAATTATATAGGAATTTTAAACTTTATATCTTCAGGCCTCTTTTACTTACAACGTGGTTATCCACACAAAAAATCTGCCCTCTCTCAAAGACAGCGAATGTGCTATTTTCTTCCACAATGAATTCACAAACCCAGACAAGGGTTAAACAAATGTGGTTATCTTCTTCCAAGATGAAGTCATATATCAGACAAGGGTTAAACAATGTGGTCAAACACAAAAATAGATTCAGTAAAATTCTGTCCTCTTTTCCAAACAGGCAGCAAAGTGGACTTCATTCATTCAAAAGCCATGGATTCTGTGTTCCCCTTCTTCTAGAATTTACACACAACAGCATACGACCATCAATTTTATACCATCAGTTTTATTTCTACCAAAATTCTATTCCTTTTTTTAAAATATATTTTATTTATAAATTTTAAATCATATAACATATTCATACAGATGTTACATAACTCTATTCTTTTTTCAAAACCATTCCATATCCATAACAACCTTTGACCTCATCTCCTTTCAAGAAGCTTAAGTGGCTTTGATTAAAAACAGATGGCTTTCTCAGCAGTTCTTGAATATTTAAGACCCATTGAAATCCATCAGCTTCTCTGCCCAAGACACGTCGACTCCGAGAATTAACTCTTCTCAAAAAACAATAGGATTCTAAATGTGCTGTGACCTGTGTATGACCCCAACTTACTAAGAATACAGATACAATATTTTAACTCTATAATTTACTGACATTTTTGTATGAAATTTAGTTTAGCATTAAAAAGAGTAACATAAATTCACTACAATATGCAGACTTTCCTCTTTAATTTTACACAATGTTGTCAACTCATTCTTAGTTTATTTCGCCCCTCTCATATTTTACTCATAACACACCTTTACTTCAATTTTTATCATCACCTAAATCACTCCTTAAGCAGATCCCATCCATTACTGATGTTCAATTTCGACAGCACCTTCTTTGCCTAAAGATTGTCACTGACCGAGTCTTGCCATTAGGCCTTTCCTTCTTAAAGCTTTGAGTCTCCATCTTTGCCATTTAAAATGTTTTTACATCCCAATGGGACAAAATTTTGTTCATCCCTCACACACTGTCCCTGTGCCGTCCATTGCTTTACACCACGTAAGGAGAGCCTTAATGCATTATGGAAGCTAATGTTGAATGTCTGTAATCATTTGGGACTGTCATTACGAAAGGTTAAAGATGTATAAATGAGGTGTTATAAGCAAAAACTGTAATTTGTAATGATGACAGGAAAAGTAACTTGAAATTCCAATCAGTTTTATTAAATTGTAAGTACTAAAATATACAAAACACTTTTCTATAAGACTCCTGCCAAGCCAGTGGCAACACTGTAAAGATTCTCAGGAACAGCCTGTAAATATTTCAACAGTTATCATAAACTGGTCTTTTGTGCTGTTGTCTCAAGTCTGGTTCTTCATTTCCATCACTTAAAAATGGCAACTACACTGAATAGCTGTAGTGTAAAGACGCTGAAGAGCCCTTATTAAACCACCACCCTGCGTCATGATGGTTCAGCACACACCTGGGCAAGCAAAAAAAGTTTTTTTTTAAAAGAAAACTGCCAAAAACACAAAGCAACTATTATTGTAGGTCAAACCAATCCAAAAAAAATTCTGTTAAATAAACAAAAATATTGGTTTTTCCTTCATCATCTGGCCCCTGACTGCAAATTCTATTTATTAATAACAATCTCCTTTTTTATCCAACTTGATGCCTTAGTAATAGGAATTTCTGAAATCTTCTGGTGCTTTCTCATGTATTGAGTGACCAATTTGCCAAACAAACTGCTCATTCTGCCTGCATTGACGAGCCAGGGGCTCTTCCAATCTTTGCTCTGAAATGCAATTTTAAGAACAGAGTTGAATGATCAGGCACCACTTGCAATATTAGAACATTAAATCCATTGTTCTAATGTTTAAATAAAATAAAAATCGTGAAAGAAATTTATAAAATCTTGAGTCATTATTGGTTATTAAGGTTTATTTTACTCTAAAGAGTAATGCAACTCTGCATCACTGTATTTACTGTCTACACTTCACTCTCATAGGATTGGATCATTGAGGCAACTACAATGGAACATCAGGATTAGTAGATTACACAGATGGAACTCACTGTTGGTTGATAATAATTGAGAATCCTTGAGCTACAAACACCCTTTAATTTACTAATCCAAATATAGCCATCAAATACATTGTCTGCCTTTACAAATCAACACCAGAACATTCACCATGTCTTAATGAAGATCTCAACGTGAAATATGAGACAAAGAACCCTGTCAAAGACAAGCAATATAAAATAATGGTTCAATTTATACTCAACAACCCCAAGCCTACAACAATTTACTAAAATGGGAATTTGAATTTCATATCCTTTCTTTACCCAATTTGTGAATTTTCTATGGTATCAAATTCTAGGAGTCATCCTGTTGATGGTGGATGTCCACAGCCAACCACAAAGATTCTGCAAGCAGAATCTGCAGTTGAGGGTTTTCCTGTACAAAATAATGGATGTAATGCAATTTATTAGTTGGTTTATTATTATTTTATATAATTTGACTATACTAGATCTGGTATATTTCCACATTCCTAATCATAACAGGTTAGGAAAGTACCAAGGTAAACCTTGCTTTTTGACAAATATTAAATCAATAAAATAGACTTTAAACTTAATTTGTTTCCTCTGTCAAAATTGCACTTAAAATCTAACAGTTAGAGTAAAGATAACCAACAGCATAGTTGCAATATACAAAAACTATATATATATTTCAAACCGGGGGAAAGCACTGGCTAAACTTAATTTTGGGAATGTTTGAGACCATCACCAAGATACTTCACTCCTTAGATTATCTTCCAGTAATGGAGCGAGTGCACAATTTAGTCTAATAACATTCAATTGTAATTAATATAAGACAAACTTTAGCAAACTTAAATATACAAGCATAAGAAAAAGACCAACACTAATGCATAAAATAAGAATTCAACATCAACACTAGAACAGGCCCCCCCCCCCCCCACCCCAGTAAAATAAAGCAAAAAGCAGTTATACATTTGTTCAATGTGATAGGTAGCAATTGCACAATGCAAACAAAAAAAAGTCTCAGGGGAAGTCTTGGTTCCATTACCACCAACTTTACATCTCTTGGAGTATCCATTTCCACTGCCCCAGAAACAAAGAAAAACACTAAAAGTAAGCCACGTATAAAATTTAGCAGACACTTGTGCGCTGGTGGAAAATGCCAACACAGAATGCAAGAAAATCCTAACAGCACTGCATAAGGTTAAGGTCATAGCTTATTTATCTATTATAACCACTCTATCACCATTCTCTCAAACTGTTTCTGGAATGTATTAAAACCCATAAATTTTATTGTACAAATACTCCATAAAAATCCATTCTGCCCACCTTTTGTCACTGCAGTAAATAGGACAGATATTAAGTGATATTCACCTGTAAAATACTTTTTTTGACAACAGGCTGAAACGTGAAAGAAAACTTCTCCTTAAACTGCAAATCAGGCGACTCAAATTTATTTACTTAAAATAAAACTAAAGTAACAGCATCTTAACAGTCAGGTTTTTCACATCAATTTGAAGGGTTAGAAAACACTTTGTTAAAATGAATCAGCAAGATATTACTTAAATAGAAGCAGCCATTTCTTTCTTTTAAAGATGATATTAAAATATTTGGAAGAATGGATAGTCAATTAAAATTACACAGTAAATCCTCATGTAAAAGAATGAAATTGTTCAGAACTAGGAGGCAGGCACTGAGCAAGAAACACAGAACCAGTGTATTCAGGGAAATGAAGCAGGTTAGAGCCGTCTCAGCCACTTATTTCATCATCCTGAACATGCAGCTTTAATATTTCTTGCTTAGTGTCCATTAGATGTCATTTGTCAGTGGACAGAAAATTTAGCCTAATTAACTGCAAATGTGGAATGCAGCAGCATTTGAGTAAAAGAATTGTTAGCCATTAGGGGCAATAATTTTTCCTTATTCTTCAACTGTTGATTACAGTGGAGTATAAATTTCAACACATTCTAGCAAGTGATATAACTAAGATTAAAACCTACATGGTCTTGTATCTGCCATAAATCCAGAAAGAACCAGTAATCCAGCATCAAAAATAACATAATCAAAATCATCCCCAGTTTCATTTGGTAAATTAATGGGGTAAGTACATTGAATACAGTTGTGTTTGACAAAATGTTTCCCTCAGAACCCATAGCTGGTGGGATAATGCAATTTGCCACAATACAGTATAATAGGCTCCTAATCAAATATCCAAATAATCCAGACTGTGAAGTGCAGATAGTTAAATGGGATCAGGTGCAAGACTTCCCCTGATCAAGCAGATCTGGCAGAACAGAGAAATATGAAGAATGTTCAAAGTTAACAATGTGGTTGGAAAAGAAAGAAAGGAAAGGAAGAATAGAAACAACCTAAAATCTTCAGTCAGTACTCAGAATTTTATGAGTTGCATTTATTTTATATTTCAGAAACTTGGTTTCCATTGAAAATGCATTGGTTAAAGCCTTTGCAGATCTCTTTTAGATCATTCTATTCAAAATATAACTCATTTAAAAATAGTGGTCTGGATTTTTTTAAATGAGAAAATTGAAAAGACTGTCAGTTTTCAATACTTAACAGCAATTATTGGAGTGTGCACAGTAATCCAACATCAGTTGTCAGTGATTCTCAGCTCATCCACTGTGTGGACTTCATATACTCAGTTTTGACTCACAGTTTTGACTGTTTACAAGATAACCTTAGCTTTAAAAAAAAAATCACCAAAAATAAATGACATATAACTGAATTCATAATAGTGTAAAAAGCTATAATTATTGCTTAAAAACCTCATTGGTTGTGAACTCTACTTTACATATATGGCTTGCAGTTATTTGGACTATTTCAAAATTCTATGCCCATTAATGGAATCCATAATTAAGGAGGCCAATAACGAAACATTTAGAAAAACATTAGCCAAACTGGGTGAACAAGGTTCCATGCAAATGCAAAAAAATCTTTTTGGATGTGATAGGATGGATGATGGAGAACTTGCAGATGAAATGTATTTGGATTTCCAGAAAGCTGGGATAAAGGATTGGGAGTAACCTATTGGCACAGATGGGTGAGTGACTACATTGGATTGGGACAAATGCATCATTCTAGGGACCTCAACCAATACAGATTAATTTGTTGATTTGGATGAAGGGGCTAAGTGTACCATAGCTAAATTCATTGATTACTGTAAAGAAAGATAGAAGAGTTTTTTTATTGTGAGGTGGATCAAGTGCCTGCAAGTGGATAAGTCACTGGGCAAGAAGTTAATAGATGGGGTATAATATGAGAAAATATGAGGTCATACACTTTGGAAGGAGGAGCACATACATAGAGCAAACAATTAAGGTGGCAAATGGAATGTTATCCTTTATTGCAAGGAATGTTTTAGTCACTTTATAGGGCACTGGTAAAATTGTATCTGGAGAAATCTTTATAGATTTGTTCTGTATATTTGAGGAAGGATTTAGTTTAATTAGAAATACCAAGATCCACTGGAGCCTGGAATGAGAGGGTCAAGGATTTGCAATGATTTTTCTCCCTTTTGTTCAGTTTTCTATCATGAAAATGGTTGGTGGATTGTACTTTGTTTATTTACAAATTCACATTTTCTCATCAATAATGTCATTATTTATTTTAGTCCCTTAAAATAAGGGCAATAATAAAATGGTTGAAAGTCCATCTGATGAAAAATAGATGAAATCCAACCAATTTTATCAGGCCATCTTTTACAAAAAAAATTAATTTGGAATAAAATTATAAATGAAAAAATTGACATCTATTCGACAGCAGACATGGATCGATTGATTCACACATCAAGAGCTATTACAATGTTTCTTTCTGTGGGGGTGGAGTTTGGTGATAGCTAACATCTTTCGCTATTGCTTTATGCAAGTTATGCATTTTACTGTCTGGTTTCTGAAGTCTTTAGACTGAACTGAGAATTGAAATTAATGTGTCCTGATCCGAATGCTTGCCTTGGCAAATGATCTCCTCGTGTTAAAAATAACTCTGAAGAGTGGGTAAGGAAATAGCAGCCCTTCACCTACTCACTAGTTTAGAGATTTCCGCACAAACATCTCCAAACTTTTAAGGCAATCGACTTCGACTCTCTACAGTCTGCACAAGCTCAAGCACGAGAAAGCACGAGTTCCAGCTATCATAATGCAAATACTGATCCGAGTGTTGTCAGGATTTTAGTCCTGGTTATTGCGGTCTTAATATATAACAGCTAAATTTATTCATTTGAACAAGGACCTCTACGATGCATGTTCAAACATATGCTTGCCATCTTCCTGCTGTTACTAATTTGAATACCAGCATATGACAGGACAATGCTGGGAGCACAGAAAAGTAGATTTAAATGCTTAAACGTTCAAAGGATGAGTTTTATAGAATGAAATATGTATTCTGCTAAGCAGCAAGAAATGATGGAAGAACTCCAGTTCCACACACGCATCAGCTACCAATAACTGATATCGACAAATAAAAGCCTCTCTGCAGTGCCCTCCAGTGACTGGTCAAGAACAACAGGATGGACCCATGGAAATGTGCTTTCTCTAACTGAATCCATTTCACCCTGGTATTTACAACTTTATCTGGACTAAAGGAATGCTCTACAAAATTAAATCCAGTATTTCCTTCAGAGCCTTCATTCTGCACTCATTAATTTTACTTGGTTGTGGAAGTGATTACATTTTTGAACACCAGTAGTTGAATTTGCCTCAGCTATCGGGAAAGAGATGCTGCAACTTTACGTTTTAAATTTAATCACAGGAGCGTTTAAATGGCTTGATCACACCACTTTCACAATTCAGCCAATAAATGCAATACTGTCATTCTCTGAGAGGACTTCACATAGAATAGTGTAATACTGTTGCAATAACCAGGAGCTGTTTGCCACATGGTGGGGAGAACAGGATGTACAAAAATAATCAAACTGTTGTGTGAACAAATTGATTATTTGCTCTCAAACCTGCCAACCAACTTTCATAAAACCAGAGATCCCTAAATAAACCGAGTTTGGTCCAAGAAAAATGGACAAAATTTATTCTTAATAACTACCATTGTTGAAAATTCAAAATACTTGTGAAAAAGAGATTGTCTGATCTAGCTTTGCATTAGTAAACAAATACATTTATGGCTTGGTACCAAATAGGTACTTGGGTGGATAGTATTAAGCCAGCTAAATACTAGAAAGGGGAATGTTTGGTTTAAAGTCCATAGCTCACAGCATTTACATGTCCTCTTTCGCCTCATACATCAGTCACTAAGTCCCCAGCTGTGCTATAGGCTTGCAGTCTCCATTTACACCATATCCCTTCTTTGTCACGTGGGCTGATGTAAAGACCTGGGCAGCATCCAATCCACTTTGGCTCTGCTGTATAACAAACAGCAACAAGTCTTGGCTTCCTTTTACCCCAGTAGCAGTGTTTCTCACATCATTGCTGTGATATTATTCACTCCTGGCAGTTTGCCCATTTTGATACATTACGGATCTTCCTCCATATCATCTAGATTGGGTGCCATGATGAAGTGTTTGGGGTACTGGAGATGGTGTTCTTGGGAATATTCTTCCCAACGGGCATCGTCACTTTCATGGGTGATGTACCGCTCTCCTTTCCTGGTTTCAAACTCTCGGAGATCGAGCCACGTCTGATAATCCTGTGAAAGCAAGAAAATATTTCAATCATGACTAGTATTTAAATACACAGAAGTAATCCTGTGAAATGTGGGGGGGAACAAAAAGCCCTTCCAAGTGAAGCATAGCTCATACTGTAGTAAAATACAATAGTGGAATCAGTCCATTAGAGCTAAGATCCAAAGATTAAAGTTCATTTGCCTTAAATTACTACTTTCCTCTGTCCAAAATAGGACATTAAATTAAAATTAATAATTCATTTTTAATAACGTTGCACATTCTTGATTGCTATTTCAGGATCCTCTCTGAAGCTTGAAGAATGAAGAGGTCCATAAAGAGAAAGGAAAAAAAAAATCGAACTGGTGGGAAGAAATGTTACTTCATTACTTCATCACACACACAAACTGTGCGATATTGCACTAAGTAACCTTCAAATGAAGGAGAAAGGAGGGATCTTCCTCCCCCCCCCACCCAAATGGTTGAAACAGAATCCTGATTCGGAATTGATTGCTTCTGATTCACTAAACTCCAATCTCTTATGACAAAATTATGCAGCTGGATCAGATTAAGGCTGTACTCTCAACACCGTGTTGGAACTTCATGGTAGTCGGCAAAAGTTGCATGAAACTCAATTCAATTTTGTGACTCAAATCATCTTGGCAATATGATATCCACTGCTTCCGAAAACCAATGAAATCCAAGGGAATAATTAGGAAACTGAAATCAATAATCCCAATTTAGTTGTTGCCCCGGTTAAAAAAAAAACACACATCATTGGATGATATATTTTAGAAACTTATTGTTAAAAAAAACTTTTGCCATTTAAAGGGGCCATCAAAAAATAAAGGCAGTGGCAAAATTCATAACATTTGTAAATGAAAATTATGTCGGTGCTCCATTTAACAGGAATGATGGTAAATCATGTACGTCAGCACCTCTACTTCCTCAGGAGTTTGCGGAGGTTTGGTATGACACCAAAAACCCCGGCAAATTTCTACAGAGGTGTTGTGGTGTAGAGCTCGTCGAAAGAACGAGCTCTTCACAGGTGGCCGACCAGTCCGGAATGATCCGACCTGGCTAGGGACACAACCCTTTAAGGCCCAGACAATAGGTGTGGCTTAGCTCTCAGCCAATCGCTGTAAGCACAGTCTAGATACAGTAACTATATACACTATGTACATTGGTGATAGATCTGTACTATCACAGGTGGAAAGCATGCTGACCGGCTGGTATGGGGACACCAATACCCCTGAGTGTAAAGCCCTCCAATAGGTAGGGGACACAGCCCAGGACGTCACAGGCAAAGCCCTTCCCACCATTAAGAACACCTACAGGGAACAGCAGCAGTCATCAAGGATCTACACCACCCAGCACCCTACTGCCATCAGGAAAGAGCTGCAGGTGCCACAAGCCTCACAAGGTTCAGGAACAGCCGCTACCCCTCCACCATCAGACTTCCCAACAACAAACTTAATCAGGGACTGATTTAAGGACTCTTATTTTTGCACTTTATTTTTTTTTAAATTCTCTCTGTATTGCAGTTTGTTTACGTTCATTACCCATTTACAATTCTTTATTGTTTACATGTATATGCTGTGTACAGTTGTTTTTTTTGCACCAACAGTAAGTGGTAATTTAGTCTTACCCTCAGGAAAAAGGAATCTCAAGGTTGTATGTCATGTCATGCAAGTACTCTGAGAATAAATCTGAAATCATATTTACCTGTAACCAAGGGTGACTGAGTGATTTGTCCACACTGTAACGTTTTCTCATCTTTACTTGCAACAGGTTGTTAATTAGATCAATGGCTAGCAAAAGAGGCAAAAATTCACTGTTAGAGGTGGGAGGTAGCCAGAGCAAACAAACAGCACATAAAAATAACAACACTATTCCAACACTTTGTGAAAACAGTTTAAACCTAATAAGTTGACCATGCAATAAAGAGAGAGCAAATCGAGTGGGGATTGGGGTGCCAATATGTCAGTAAACTCTACAAGTTTCTCAGTACCTCGAGGAATTTAGATGTCATAAAAGGGACATGTAATTTTATGTAATATGATCTATGATTTAATTTTGTTATCCTTTTACTCTATGAACTGAATTGTAAGATATGAATCGTAATGGTATTCAAAGCAAAAAACAAGAATAGAAGAATGGTCATATTTTAGATACATTTAACGTAGCAGTTTTTACAATCTAAGGTTAAGAAGATGTTTTGTAGACAATGAATGCATTTGTGGTAAAAGGGATGGATTAAACACAGAAAGTGATGGAAACTATTCAGGTATTAGAAAGTATCAGTTCTCTCCATAGATGCCAACTTGCTGACCAATTCCAGGCATTATTTCAGATTTCCATTCTCAATGGTTTTGTGTGACTATCGTGTAGATAAAGTCGCCAGATAAAATGCACAAAAAGCCACGTTTAGAGTAGGTGCGTGGCCGAACTGCTAGGCTGCAGAGAGAGAGAGAGAGAGAGGGAAGGCAAAGCCAGAGAAGATGCACACAAGATTGAAGATTTTAAAATGGAAGCACTGGTGGGGCAAGGCACAATGAGAATAAGAATGATGAGCAAAAGGCATCAGGTGGGGATTAGAATGACTGGAAGTTTAATATACGTAGAGGATGGGAGATTGACAAGGGAGCACTGGAATAATGAAGCAAAAAGCAAAATATCTGCAGATGCTAACAAATCTGAAACAGAAAGTGCTGGGCCCAGCCACCTTATGTATTCTGTTGAGACAGAGAAAGAAAAACAACGTACTGTAGAGAGTTCAGGAACTAATTGACCAGCCTGATACTTTAACTTTGTTCTTCTCCCTGCAAAAGTTGACTAACCTACTGAGTATTTTCAACACTTTCCATTTGTAACCTGAAATAGTTGATGGCAAAAGCATGGAGAAGTCGAGCCTTTTACTCAGGAGGAAGTAGGTGGTCAGTCAGAAGAACAAACTGGGCGGCATGGTTGGCACAACACCTTTACAGCTCCAGCAGTAGGGACCAGGGTTCAAATCTCGCGCTGACTGTAAGGAGTTTGCGCGTTCTCCTGTGTCTCCGTGGATTTTCCCCGGGGCCTCTGGTTTCCTCCCACTGTTCGTACTAGGAGTGTAGGTTAATTGGAGGTAAATTGGGTGGCACAGACTCATGGGCTGAAATGGCCTGTTACCATGCTGTATGACTACATTAAAAAATTTCTGGACAAAGCTGTGCAGCAAGATCGTGCAGTTCATCGTCTGAGTAGTGCCAGGAGAAGGAATTACATCAATGACACAGGAATTAAGTTTGTGACAGTTGTTGATGAGACAATGTGCAGCATGCCAAAATCTTAGCAGTGGAAAACTAAGGCTCATCCACAACTAGATCTCAGACAAGTAACCTGATGGCAAACAGGTGCATGGAGGTTGTGGTGTGATACATCAATATCATTAATATGTATCAGTTTTATACAGAAGCAAGACGTACACAAGGCAGAGTAATTATGTAAATGAAAAGAATCTGGAAGGATATTATAAGTGCCTTAGCACAGATGTTCATGTTTAATTGTAGAGTGAAATCCCAATTTTACGTGCCCCAATTCAATGCATATTCGGATATAATGCAATGAGTCACTGGGCCTGCTGATCAGCCTGTACTGTCCGCCCGGCATCTGAAGTACATCATCTAGCCCTCAGCTGCCAACACCTGGAGGCATGCACACTGGCGGCCACTGGTGGAGGCTGGGAGCCGAGCTGGTCCACAGCATCCAGCACAGGTGACAGCCATAGTACAGTGGGTTGCTGTCCAGGCACAGCATGGCCAGGCTGCACACCAGCGCCAGTGCACTCTCTTCCAGCATGGCCAGCTTATACAGCCGCTGAAGGTTCTGCTCCTGTAGGGAGCTGACGCCCAGGTAGTGCTGCCAGTTTGTACAGGTAGGACAGGGATTCATCCAAAGTGGAGGTGAGGCAGGCTGAACAAGTAAGTATATGTAAATAACCCTGATTATGATTTTTTTCGTGATGACAATTTTTGGATCCAAACGATCTCATTATAAAGGGGTTTCTCTGTAGCTTCTTTTAGAATCTGTGTGTACTACAAGATCTTAATTCCAATGTAGCTTCATATTCTGAGACCGTGCACCTTAATAAGAGACAACTGGATTTCAACACCCACAACATCTGAAGGTTGAAAGACGCAAAACATTCCCAATACATCCTGTTCCCATTGCAAATTAGATGCCTTATATTTGAACATGAACTTGTAAACATAAGAGCTTATGGTTAATTTCTACCTTCACTGGAAGTTTCTTTCCATGGATTTGGTGGATACATGAATGCTGCATTTTGGATCTGGTCATTAATATCTTCATCTTCGTTGAATGGGAAAGTGCCACTGAGGCTCACATAGATTATAACACCCACTGACCACATGTCCAGTGACCGGTTGTATCCTTTGCTCCGGAGGACTTCTGGAGCAAGGTAGGCTGGGGTTCCCACAACCGACCGTCGGAATGATTTCTCACCAATAATGCGAGCAAACCCGAAGTCACAAAGCTTTACCTAGTTGAAGATTATTAGAAAGAAGTCAAAATTCAGCTTTGTTTCAAGACAGCTTCAGAAGATAATTACCTAGGGGCATCCCTGCACACTCTCTTCAAATTACAAACTGTTCAGACTGGTTCCATTATCATCCATATTTTCCCCATAATGAAAAATATCTAAACAGTGGAGGAGATCCTGAGCCAGTGGATGAACATTACATTAATGAAACGCAAAGAGCAATTATGAGCACAAGATGATTTGGTTCTGGCTAGGTATAGATTGACTAATGCTTTCAAACCAATGGGCCTAATTCTGTTGCTCTCGATGTTCCATACACATTAATATTCAGAAGGCAAAAGGTGCTCAGCGAAGTGATCTCCCACAAGGCCTCCAAGTAGCCAACTATTTCATATCTGAATTATGCTCCTATACTCACGTCTGTCCGTGGCCTTATGAACTATCCCCACCAAGAACGCCCCCAGATTGGAGGAACAACACCTGATTTTCCACCTGACCTCTCTCCAACCAGATGGCATAAACATCAACTTTTCTGGTTTCTGCTAACCTGCTCTCCTCTTCCCCCTCCCAGATCCCCTCCCCCACCCCAGTTCTCCTCCCTCCCTCCCCTCTCCCCTCACCTATCCATCCATACATCTCTCCTCCCCTTGATTGCTGCTGTCCTCTCCCTCCCTTCTCCACCTATCACCTCCTGCCTTTGCAACCACACCTCCCCCTTTACCCTTTATTTGGATGCCTGCCAACATTTTCCCATCCCTTGATGAAGGGCTCAACCGGTTACATATTTTTTACTTTTGTTATATACAGGACACTGCTTGACCTGCTGAGTTTCACCAGCATTGTGTGCTTTTACTTCAACCACAGTGTCTACAGATTTTTGTGTTTTAATATTCAGAAGGTAATGTGTAGGACAAAACACGAAGCAGTGAACAGGGGTGCAGTGCTGCCAGAGTGCAGTGCTGCCAGAGTTCAGTGCAGCGCCACGCCTGCAACTCATTGGGCCCACTCCGGCATCTCATCAGGCCACTTCGGGACCTCTAAGGAAGCATTCGGCACGTAGTGGCAACAGAGGAAGCCACCCCCCCCTTCCCCGCCCTGTTCTTGGCAGCAGACACCCCTCCCCCCCTAACCATTCTAGGCAGTAGCCCCTCCCACCCTTACACCCCGCTCTCAAGTCTCAACAAACCTCCTTGTTACCGTTTTGATGAGCTCCGGCACCTAAACATTTACCACTACACCACTGGTACACAACTATTACATCTCGAGTGGCTGATAAAGCAAGCCAGTGGGACGGATGGATAGCAAGTAGATTATAACAATCCTTATAACTATGAAGGACAGTTTATTTTAATAAATGCAAGGAAATAAGCTGGTTATTTCTGAGATGTACAGTACTTTGAATATTGGGAAAGAGCCAAGGTAAAATAAAACACATCGGCAATATAGAACGCACCTGAGGAAATGGATCCGCTGAGGCAAGCAGTACATTCTCAGGCTTCAGGTCACAATGTACAATATTCTTAAAGTGTAAGTGTCTTAAAGCCACCAGAATCTTTAAAAAAAATAGATAAATGATAAATTCAGTTAAAGAGATTTATTTATAAAGTCGTCAACTTTGGGAAATTTGTGTTTTCATTCTACAACTTATGCAGAGCGATAATTTTAGGCACCATAAGACCAAGAGGGATGTGAGTTATGTGTGTCATATTATGCCACTTGGTTAATTAAAATCAAACATAATTCTGGTTAACTATATCTGTGCATCACTTGCTTCCATAGTTTTTTCTACAATCGAGTGACAGACATCCAGCTTAATGTTTTCTTTAAGAATCCATGTCACAACTAAATACAAGTGAGAGGTTTGATCCTGAAAAGCAGCAAAGTGTCAATTAGGCCCAAATCGGGTTACAATGTACATGAGGGGGAGTGCGCTCTCTGGTGGGCACTTCTTGGTCGGATAACCTGGCTACATGCTCAGTCGTGGAGAGGGAAAAGAAAAACTAACAAGTCACAAAGTATAGCCTCACACTAATGGAACAAAAAAAAACCTTCCCATCTGCTGCTTCTCAACCAGAGCTTCTGTAATTATTTCTTAAGAGACCGATATGGACTGCAGGCAGAATCATTGAGAACTAGTGGGGTTTCCCCTCAGTCTGTTGTGGCTTCATGAAAGTTCTTGGAACTTCTGGCTAGAATGGACTCAAGTGGTTATCTGTAATGATTTTTCCACAGCTTCTACCAAAACTAAAATCTCAAAAAGGACAAGAGAAGTGGCTATTCAGTCCATCATTCCTTTTCCGACTCTTTGAAAGAGCTAATAAACAAGTTAAGGCAGATTTGGAAAATCTATTAAAATTTGCCTGCTGAAGTGTGCACCATGGCATGTGTTAAACAGTGGTTCCCAACCTTTTACTTTCCACTCACATACCACTTTAAGTATTCCCTATGCCATAAGTGTTCTGTGATTAGTAAGTGATTGCTTAAGGTGGTATGTGAGTAGGAAGGGAAGGTTTTTTTTTAATTAATTTTTTATTTGGAAGGGAAGGTTGAGAATCACTGCTCTAGACCCAATTATTACTGAAATATTTTGCTTGAAATGTGCAGTTATGAAACTGTGCACATAACGAATCAATTTGGAATGATTAAAACAGTGGTTTTCAAACTTTTTCTTTCCACCCACATACCACCTTAAGCAATCCCTTACTAATCACAGAACACTTATGGCATAGGGAATACTTAAAGTGGTTTGTGAGTGGAAAGTAAAAGGTTGGGAACCACTGTGTTAAAGGTTGTGGGAGAGAGAACAGAACATGCCCACATTTCTCCTCTGCTATGTTTCCACTGTGCTCATGGTCTAGAGTTGCTGGACTGAGGTTCAATGTGCTTTAACAATGATGCCAAATATCTTCAATTAATATTCAGCTCTTTTCCTAACGACATGGAGATGTCATGGATTTCATGAAAAAGTTGTTACTCTACTTTCAAGATAAAACATTTGTGAAATACTAATGAAGTGACAAGATCTTCAAAAAAAATAATTAGTAAACTAAAGCAAATCAATTCCATTCATATTTTTTTTTCAGTGTTTGCTGCAATTACAAAATGTGTAATTATGAAATCTGGTTTTCCAGTCAGGTCCTATCTGAACTCTACCTTCTACAATTCTATTAATTAAAACATTGTTGACTCCATCTTTCTAAATCATCTTTATAACACAGGTCACAAGACATGGTAGCCAACAGCGACCCAGTGAATTCACAAAAGGGCAACATTATGTCAAACACAAACATCTTCAAGTTTTTTTTTCCATTATTGAGAAGACAAAAAGAATGCCAACTGTTGATGAAATGTGACCCAGGTAACCTGAAGCCTCTGGCACTGGGAGAAAGAAGGGGTTGGGGAGAGGAAGAGAATCAAATCAAAAATTACCTGAGTGACTAAAAATTTGGTGACACGTTCTGGCAAGCGGCTTTTCTCACTGGACAGAATCATTTCCAGCATGTCTCCGTGGAGTTTCTCCATGACGACAAAGACTCTCTCAGGAGTTTCAAACATGCATTCAAGATTTACAATTCCTGGATGATGAAGGTTCTAAAAATGAAGATTATTTTATTAGCTTAAACCAAATGTATTAAATGCTAGTTACAACAGCCTCAAATCTCTATGAAAAATTAAGACCGTAAGCAGCATTGATGAATAGTTACCATCATCTCTGGTGTGACATCAACACAAAGCGCTGCTGTTCATGCAAAGAGGTAGCTGTGTATGAAATGGACGTAACTATAGGGCAGGTTTAATGGCATTTGTGCATGGACCTGACCAAAATTAGGGAAATTTTACTGGAGATATGCAAGCACTCTGTACTATTAGCCTGGATTTTGAAGCTACTACTTACTTTCCACAGACCCTAAGACTGAGGTGCAGTCCTACATTGTCCCAAACCTCCATGCATCAAGGCTTGCACACGTCAATGCTGTCACATGGAGTCAGCACAAGATTTGCCCAGCTGAGCTGCTTGTCAAAGCCATTGCCAAATGCTCTTGAATGTCACAGACATTCAATGAACATTCATTAAAAAAATGTAAAAATTTATTTAAAATATTCAAATTATTCAATAATATAAATTGAAAATAGAGCTCAAATATAATTGAAACTCAAAATTGAGAACATTTAATAAAATAATTCAATAAAATATAAACTTTTTAATGTTCACCCATGCCCCTCACAGCTATTTCTTGGCATTCAAACAAATGGAAACCCTTTTCTCCACAGGTTATCCGGGACGGATTCTCAGAATTAGTGCTGACATATTGCTACAATATGCCTCCACAAAGAGTCAGTACTCCGAAGCACATTTTTGAAACCTGCTCTAAACTGGCAGCAACTTTGGCACGTGCGCGTTCAGGTGGAATCCAAAGCTAATGTTGGGGTGAAGGATAACTGTGCAGCCTAGGAGAGTTTTTAGTTCGGCAAAATCTGGGTTATTATAATTTTCACCGTAGATCAATGAGCCTGGCTAGGTCTGTTTACTCATCGAGGTGGTCAATGGTTTAATTAAGACAAGTACCAAGAACGTCCTAGAAACACCAGATGGAATTGAAAACAAAACAGGGAATTTTCTTCAGCAAGCTATCTAATATTCTGCCCGCTCTTCTGTTCATCCCCATCTCCTGCAGTGGGTGGCCAGCACCCATCACCTCAGCATGAGTCATCACGGTACTGATTAGAAGGGCGGAAAGTGGAGCAGTCAAAGGGAGATTATGACCTGAAGCACCCGTGGGCTGGTGCAACGGTGGTGGTCAAATAAAACATCTTAGCACTGTGTGGTAGATCGTGGGCTTTTAGCCATAATTTCATGCAGATAATGTGATTTCCAATGGTTATGTGTGTGTGTATATAGGCATTGTGGGAGGGAGGGGGAGGAGACAGTTGTAGGGAAACTAATATCATACTGACAATTAAACATCATCACTTGTCATGTAAATTAGCACCTTTAGAGCACCTACATGCAGAGTGCATGTTTTATTTGAGTAATGAATACAGCATCGTAGCAATTTATACAAAGAAAAAATAAAATCATGATGATCTCAATTTTATCTTTATATTGTATATCGTGCACATATTTACTGAACTAGCAGCTCACTTGTAAAAATGTTATTTATTCAGGTAAGATCTTTAAAATATCAGATAAAATAATTCATTACAGTAAGGTTTGCTCTGGTAATTAATGGCAATTAGACCTAATTTCTGCACTGACTCCCAGATGAGATGTGATCGAGGTACAGCAGTTTGTTGGTCCCAACTCAGTAAAGCTAAGGAAATCAATTTACCTGGTGCCTTACTATATTCTGAGGAACTCAGAGAATGCTTTGAAGTCCATGACTTACATTTTAAAGTGTGGTAAGTCTAGAGCCTTCAGGAAAGCACAAGTCACTACGGTTATGTAGGCAAACATGGCAGCTAAGTATGTGCACAAGAGGGCTTCAGTTAAGTAAATGACTGGTGTTTTTGGATGGTGATAGCTGAAAGGTCATTATTGGTGAAGTTGTAGAGACTGAATAGTAGCAGAATATACAGGACCTCTTGTTTAGTGTTACATCCAAAAGATAATGGGTCTGGTCTCACTGGACCTAACCCGTGCCTCAAGGTCACACTTGCCCTTCAAAGAGGAGCAAGACAGATGGTGTTTGGGTCACAGGTGGCAGAAAATGAATCGCCCCGGACAATCTTCATGGCCATCTGCCAAACTGACAATTCATGTTTCTGATAATTGGAGACATTTAGAGTAACAGTGGAAACACATTTAATGAAAAAAATAATTTAAATGAAAATCACTTAAACATTCAAGTTTAGAAGTTAAAACATTAATATTAAATAAAATTGGGTGGGGAAAAAAAAACAAATCACTTTTTGCCTGAAGGTCAATGAAAGAAGCATTAAACATTGTTTCCAGGATGCTTCAAAGCAAGGTTGACAGAGCCCAGGCTTTTCTCTTTGGTGTGACCAAGGATGAGAGGTGACTTAATAAGATAAGATTATTAGGTAGAGTCGACAGCTAACACCTTTTTCCTGTTGCAACAATAGTAAATACCAGAGGACATCAGTTTAAGGTGAATGAAGGAAAGTTTAGGGGAGATGTCAGAGGTATGATTTTTACACAGAGATTGGTGGGTGCATGGAATTGGATTGCTGGAGGTGGCGATGAAGGCTGGTATAATAGAGACATGCAAAAGATTCTTAGACAGGCACATGGGTGTAATAAAAATAGAGGGCTATGGGTGTGAGGTAGGGAAAAATAGATTATAATGGAGTAGATCTACATAGGTCAGCACGATATTGTGGGCTGAAGGGCCTGTACATACATACATACAGACAAATATACAGCACAGTAACAATTTACACCCACTTAACCTACACGCCTGGTACTTTTCGAATGGTGGGAGGAAACCAGAGTCCCAGGGGAAAACCCACACAGACATGGGGAGAACACACAAACCTCTTACAGACTGCGTGGAATTCAAACTCCAGTCCCGATTGCTGGTGCTGTGAAGGCGTTTCGCTAACCGCTACGCCAACAGTGCCACCCTATGCTGTAATGTTCGATGGTTTGTGAAAATGAAAGGCCTCGAGAGATGAGTATCTCAGCTCAGGACAATATGGTGTGTCCACATCTGACCAACAATTCCACACTTTGTCACTGCAGTGCGCAAGCTGAGTCAAAAATGCACAGTACATACGCAGCAGCTAAAGCCAGCAATTCTCGATGCAATCGGCGCAATACCTCCACCAACAGAGGTTCAGCCTATAATTATTGGTGGAGGCGTGCTCTAAGCCAAACAGCCTTGACTTAACTAGTTTTAACTTCCCGCTAGATACACCTTTGAGAGCATAATCAATCAGTAGGTATTATTCAATCATTTTACATTGTAAATTATAGCCCTGTAACAGGCCCTTTCGACCCAATTATACCCATTTGATCTACAACCTCAGTACGTTTTGAAGGGTGGGGGGGAAGCCAGAGTACCTAGAGGAAACCCACTCAGATACAGGAAGAATTTATAAACTTCTTACAGACAACGTGGGATCCAAACCCCAGTTCCTGGTGCTGCAGCATTAAATTATGTTTCAGCTATTTTTGCTTTGATAAGTAGAATGTCCATGCAATTTCATTTCAATTTATTTTTTTACAATCATAAAGTGATTCTTATCTCATCAATGTGGACAGAAAGTTGATAAGTTAGAAGTAAATCTAGTGACCATCTCGGAAAGCACTTATTTTGCATGATAAATACTCAGTGGTTATGTCTGAATTCGTCATCAGAGAAGATACATGAACATTTATATTTCCTACCTGAAGGATAGCAACCTCGTTGCGAAGTTGGCTCTCCTGTTTTGTGGGGAATCTCATTTTATCAATCACTTTAATTGCCATATCCCTTCCAGTCTTCCTGTGTTTCCCTGCAAACACACAACAATTACAACTTTTTCTTCAGAGAATATTTATTATCCCCACCAAAAAAAAACCATGGTGGATTTATTTCAATTCAAACATTGTAAAAGGTTGATTTGAGGATCCTTGAGCAGAGTCAAGACCAGGGAAATACAAGGCCCGTGTCTTAATACTTGAAGTACTAGATTATAATTTTTCAGACTAGTTCTACTTTCTGAAAAACACCCCATGTGCATCACAAGTTGATAATCAAATTCTAAGTTTACCATCCAATCCAGAGATATTTTTTGTTCTTTGAATTCATTTTGGGTTGCTACCCAACTGATTTGAGGATTGCAGTCTTCATAAATTTTTCAAATAGATGGATTGGAAATAATCTCAAAGTAATCAATTTTAAAGATTTCTGAGAAACCATTTAATGTGCCTCAAAAAAATCCTGGGATGTGTGTCACAACTCTAAATAAGAGATCATTCTGAACTTGAATCGGGACTTTTAATAGGAGCCGTTAAAGAAGCGACTTAGTTGCAGAGCAAACAATGAGAAGCTGGAAGGGTTCCACGGGTCAGACAACATCCATCTGTTAAAAATGAGCTGGAGTTCTCCCAGCTCCACATTCCAGATTAGCAGTTATTGTGTAGGTCTTGTGTTTTACTAATTGTCATGATATTTTTCCCCCAAATTTTCTTTCTTCCCTTCCATATATTTAACGAATTAAACAACGTTAATATGACAAGCAAAACATTCCCTAATAGTAGGTCCCTGTTTCATGTGTGTATGACCCATTCAGGCATGATTAACCTCACTGTACATTCTCTTTGGAAATCAATTAGTGGCTGTGGCAGAGGTCTTGTATGCCCACCAAGATGGCCTTACCATAAAATCAACCGAAGCCAGGTTGGCCTTTCATATCCAGAATTTACTTTGATCCCAATCGTCGCAAACTAGTCGGAGTGACCTCACAGATTCTGTCAACTTGCTCAACACTAATGAGCCGTGTACAATCAACTTCCAGCAAAAAGAGAAATGTGTGTAACTTTCAGTTTTGAGGGTAAAAGAAACAGGGAAGTAGCAAGTGGAAGTATTCACAATTTAAAGTTTCACTTGAGCTATGCTTATACAGTTATGCTCATTGAATACTGAGATGTTCAAAATTATCGCAGCTGAGATGGTTCCAAATATAAACACTGCTTGGAAAAAGTCAGTAACATTGACCAGGAATATTGAGTGACTTACCCCCATATACTATTCCAAATTGCCCTGAACCCAGAACCTCGTCAGCAAAGATCTGGTATACAGAACTGATGTCCTGCAATAAAAATAGTGCAACGTTAAAGCCAAATTGACGACTGATTATTTTGTGATTATCTGTTCCTTCTGTTCTGTCCTCTTAATGACATGTGCCTGTTAATGGACAAATTGTGGGTGCCTGCCAACCGTCAAATAAAGCCAATGTAAGGAGGCAGAAATGCCAAGACTAAACGGAGTGAAATATCTTTGCTTCCTATGAACTCTGCAAGACCGGCTGAGTTCTTCCATCATTTCTGTGTGTTCTTATGCTAAGACTAAACACCAGAGCATATTTATCACCTTTGACACGGGAGCCAGAAGCTTCCCAAGGCTTACTAAATAGGAAGATATTGTCAACAGCTCGGAACTTAGAAAAGGTACTCTTTGAACTTATTCACTGAGAAACTAACATTTTACAGTGACCTCAATGTTGAAATTATTTTGGATGTTGACTGCAATATTACTCATCAAACTTTGACCACAGTGTTGAAAGACCCACGCCTAGACACCAATTTACCAGCAGAAGCACTGCCGGGGAGGAAAGATAAAGATGAGTGCAGCCAGGAAACAAAAACCCATATTTGTTTTACAGTTCAGGTCTTCATGACAGAGGGCTCCAGCATTTGTACTGATTACAGAAGTGAAGTTAGGCAAATTTAGTGAAGGGCAGAGCAGGGAGAGGTGGGATATGCAAATGTTCTACCCAGACTTTCCTTGGATTTGCGCTGGAGCCTCAGAAAATTCACAAAATTTAAATGTCTAAATTTTAAATTTAGATATACAGCACATTATCGGGTCCTCTCAGCTCACGAGCCAGTGCCACACTATTGCATCCAATTGACCTACAACACCCATGCAGCTTGAAGGATGGGAGAAAATTGTAGCACCTGAAGGAAACTCATGCAGAAATGGGGAGAACATACAAACTCCTTACAGAGAGCACCAGATTTGAACCGAGGTCGCTGGCACTGTAACAGCATTACACTAACCACTGCACTAACCATGCTGCCCGGGGGCTTCTGCATGAATTCTACGTCTGATGTTTCCGTGGTTACCCGCCACTCTCCTCTCAAAGCCAGAAAGGGCCATCAGGTACCTGACAACACATTCCTTTAAAAGAGGCTATGTATCAGGCTACTTGCTGTTCTTTCAGGGACCCAAATGCACAGGAAACAGTGAAGGAAATCCAATAAAATCCATTCCTTCTTCATCCATTTGAGAGGAAGCTGAGATCAGCCTTAATTATCTGCCCCGAGAAGGTGGCGACCACTGCAGTACGTTGGTAATTAAGAGACAACTGAAGGATTTGGCAGCACATCTGTGAACTGAAGTTGTACAACAATCCAATACCCAGTCTAATATTATTTAGACAAATCCCAGATTGTTTGCATAAAAGAATTATAAATTTCACATTTCCCATGGTAAAATTTTAATCCATCTCCCAACTATTAATTATTTTAATTATTTTTTTAAAAATAATGAACAAGGCGAGTTTAAAAGGAACCTGGAAGGTTGGACCATGGAGTGTTTAAAACAGATGGGAGTGGGTCTCAGTGAGTTTCTAAAGTGTGTTGGAATGAGGCCCAGGTGAGTTTTTGAATGTGTGGGAAAGGGGCACTGGAGAATTTAAAGGGCGGACTGGAGACATTCCTCAGTGAGCCAGATATGAACCAGTTGGGTTTCACAACTATCAGACACCAAGTTATTGAAGCGTTAGTGGCTCAAAAGAAGTTTGTGTTTTTATTTATTAGCTTTTACTTCTTCCTCACTTGTTCCTAAAATGCAATATCTCCTAATTTTGAAATATGATTAAACGTGCTGATGTCAATTGAACCACAGAAATTAATACAATCATGTGTTTAAAATATTCTGTCAAACAGTGGCAAATTTCCATACCCTCTCGCTGCGCAATTTCCCTACCCTCTCGCTGCGCAATTTCCCTACCCTCTCGCTGCGCAATTTCCCTACCCTCTCGTTGTACAATTTCCCTATCCTCCTGCTGTACAATTTCCCTATCCTCTCGCTGAGCAATTTCCCTACCCTCTCGTTGTACAATTTCCCTACCCTCTCGCTGAGCAATTTCCCTATCCTCTCGCTGTGCAATTTCCCTATCCTCTCGCTGTGCAATTTCCCTATCCTCTCGCTGTACAATTTCCCTATCCTCTCGCTGTACAATTTCCCTATCCTCTCGCTGTACAATTTCCCTATCCTCTCGCTGAACAATTTCCCTATCCTCTCGCTGTACAATTCGCCATGCAAAACAAAAATTCATCATCCATGATTGTAATCAACAAACCTTTTAGAGGAGGCATATCACAGTTTCAGTTGCAAGAAGCACTCATAAGGCATTGCTCGCACTACATGTGGATTGTCTGAGTTATAAAGGTCTGGTATATGTTTAATGCCTGTGGCCTGAAAAGCTCTGCATCAATTAAGTGCAGAAATTCCCAGACATGCAACACTGATTATCTCTTCGAAGTGACACGGCATGCAGGCATAATTTTGAGATTCATCAGGTAGCATCATGGAAAATTGCTATGATTCATGCAGTTTTTACACCATACCCCAATTTTATGTTATTTTCCTCAAATTGGCCATAACCTCCGCTATTTTGCCATACCAGCCATGAAGAAAATGATGCTCCTGTGTCCCTCCCTTCCTCCCTGCTTTGTCTACCAATCCTCACCTCCCTCTATCCAACTCCTAATAAAAGACCAGGATATTCTAGCACTTACAGTTCTGGCAGTTTCTGAAGATGCAAACTTAGCACAAAATCTCAGGCACAACAAGGCTCCCAACTGTTATGTGACTATTCTCTTTTTTTTTTAATGTGTATTCTAATTTTATTAAACAGTTATACGCATCATGGTTTGAGGGTTTTAAACATTTCAAAGCATAAAGATGAGATGCAGGAAAGATCATGGAGTAGTTTTGAACTTTCCTCCTCAAGCCCTAAATCTTGGTACAAGTATCAGTCGACAAGATCAGTGTCATCGGTATAAATTTAGCTGACAATGCCTCTTGGCCCACAATTTCCTCAAAAGGTGTGAGACCCACAAGCCTAGTTCTTCACCTTGAAGTTGTAACAAGTGAGAATGGAACAAGTGAGGCAGATCAATAGTCAGGGTAAGTGATACTGAACCTTGTGATTTCAGGACAATTATGATTTTTTTAAAGAATTATCTTTGTAATGAGGGCGACAGGTTTATATGGCACACTCTGTCTAACATCTCGAACTGAGCTTTATGTCACTTCACCTCTATGCTCAATTGTAGCTGTCACTCATCTATTAACAATATTCTGAATGAAAGTTGCTATGTTTGGCTTTGAAAATCTGAAATTAATACAGACAATGTCAGAAATACTCAGCAGGTCAGGCAATATTCACAGACAGAGAAACAGACGATGCCTGACTTGCTAAATATTGCCAGCACTGTCTGATTTTTGATGGTTTCAGACCAAATGATGCTTATTGATCAGTGATCATCTGTCTAATACTTTTTTAAAAATTCTACATCGAAGCGTGGACTTCTTTAAACATACAGGAAAGATATCAGTAAGATTGAAAAGGTGCACAGAAGATTTACTAGGATATTGACTGGACTTCAGGAGCCGAGTTTTAGGGAAAAGTTAAACAGGTTAGGACTTTATTCCCTGGAGTGTAGAAGAATGAAGGGGGATTTGATGGAGGTATTTAAATTTATGAGCAGGATGGACAGAGTAAATGTAGGTCGGCTTTTTCCATAGAGCGTAGGTGACATACAAACCAGTGGACATGGAATAAGGGTGAAAGGGGAAATGTTTAGGGGAATATTAGGGGGAAATTTCTTCACACAGACAGTGGTGGGAGTGTGGAATGAGCTGCCAGCTGAAGTAGTGAATGCAGGCTCAATTGTAATATTTAAGAAGAACTTGGACAGGTACATGGATAGGAGGGGTATGGAGGGCTATAGACTGGCTAGTGGGACTAGGCAGAATAATAGTTCAGCACAGACTAGAAGGGCTGAAGGGCTTGTTTCTGTGCTGTAATGTTTTATGGATCTATATAAAGAACGAAACAATACATTTAAAAGATTAAGACTTTCTGATAGTTGCTGCTCTACAATTTTGTTCTTTCAACCATTTATTGTCTTTATGCCTCTTGGCTGAAAAGTTCCCAGTTTATATTTTTGGATACAATAAATTATTGGAGCACTCAGGGAAGTATAAAAGCTGAGTAACACATGAAAGTCTGAAGACACAAGACCTGAGCCTCTCAGCAGGTCAAACTGTGCACCTTAATGCAGCAAAGATAAAGAAATATAACCAACATATTGGTCATACCTTTCATCAAGGTATGAGCAAAATGTTGGCTGGCGCCCAAACAAAGAAAGTATAAAACCTGACTTACCACATTTTCCTGGACTTGACAGTTGGATACAGAGATGCTGAGAGACAGGTCTTCTTTGGAAAGAATGAAAAGGAGGGTCTTAATAACTGGAGAGTTTTGGAACTGAGATTATTATTCAGCAGTAGAAACATCTGAATTACTCAAAATATCTGATATGCACTCAGATGGGTCCCTATTGTTTATTTTTTAGTTCACACAAACCTCCGCCAATTCAGCAATCTAACCCCATCAGCATATCTTTCTACTCATTTTGATTGCATTGATCTAAAGCAACTCATTACTTTTAATCATTCAGCTTGAAAATAACATTTCAGATCTCAAGTATCCAAAGGTAAAAACTGATAACAATCAGATGAGAGAGCATTAATGGAAAGAGAATCAAAATTAACTCTTTAGGACTGGGACCTCTGATTTATATCAGTTTGTTCCTGAACCCAAAACATTCAACCTTCCTCTTTTTCGACCTGCTGTTTCAAGCATTTTCTATTTTTTATTCGTTATTGAGTATTTACTGACTACAATTGAAACAAGTATGATTTTAAAAACGGACAAGCTGTGATTGATATAAAAGTAAAACCTATATTTTTTATTCCTTGCAAATTACACAGAACAGAGTTCAAGTTCATTGTCACATCCATCAAGACGAGGTGGTAAAGGCTGTTCTGCAACATCTCATACATATAACGTGGACATTTTATACATAGTATTGTACAAGTAACAGTACAAAAATGCAGAATTACTGGGAGAGATCAGTTGGTACAGAGAAAAGGCAACATAATTTTACTATTTCGAGGTTCATTCACGAATTTGATAATGAATATGGCAGCCGTGATCTCATGCTTGTGAATCTTCTTCCTGCAGAGGTTGGGTGGGGGGGGAATGAAGAGAATGTGGCTGGGGAGGGATGAGTCTTTTAACATGCTGGCTGCTATTCCAAGGCAAACTTAATGGAGGGGAGGGTGGTATGTGTAATTGCCTGAGCCACATTCACAGTCTTGGGTGGAGCAGTTCCTGAGCCACCCAGTGATGTACCCAATAGCGTGCTTTCAGTGTTGTACTTGTAGAAATTGTTAAGGGACTGCTTGTGACATGGTAAATTTTCTCAGGTTTCTGAGGAAGTAGAGGCATGGATATGCTTTCCTTACAAAGGAGAGGTGAAGGGATCACACTCCAATCCTGATTGACTGGTTCATGGTGGAGAGGGTTAGATTCTGCAAGTTGCTGGGAGTCCACATGTAGGAGAACCTCTCCTGCAGCTAGCACATCAAGACAACCATGAAGAAGGCAGATCAACACCTCTACTTTCAAAGAAGCCTGAAGAAATTTGGCATGTCATTGAAAATGCTATCAAACTTCTGCAGATGTACAGTGAAAAATATCCTCACTGGCCGCATCACCATTTGGCATGGTGAGTGGAGTCCCCAGGAATGCAAAAGGTAAGTGGCAAACCGAGCAAAGTCCATTATGGGTACAGAACCCCCATCTACTGAAGACATCAATGTGAGCCAAAGCCTCAAGTGGCAGCCAACAACTTAAACATGGTCAAAATCTCTATTAGCTTTAGGCAGAAGATAGAGAAGCCTGGAGTCCAACATCTCAAGGTTCAAGAACCGTTATTAGCTAAGAGCTATCAGGCACTTGAACATCCCCAAACTACCCTAACCACATGCTAGTTTGGAACCACCAAAAGATTTGTTTGCAATATTGAAACATCACTTTTTTCTTGCATTAACTACAACTGTGAATATCTATCCATCTATTCTTTTATATTTGTTCTCTCTTTCTCTGTCATGGCATATTGTGGTAATTTAATTTTTACTTCTGTAATTGATGAACCTGTATTCCTGCAGCAAGAAAGAATTTTGGTGCATCTGTACATTGCACTTATCGATATCCTCTCATTGCTCATTCTTAGCCATTGCATTGATATGGGTAGACCAGGACAAGTCAGTGGAGATGTTCACCCTTAGAACTTCAGTCTGTCTACTATCTTCACCTCAGCACCATTGATGCAGGCCTGGGAGTCAGCTCTGGCCCTCCTCCAGAAGTCTATAGCCAGTTCCTTGGTCTTGCTAACCTTGACTGTTTACTCTAATTGTGGTAAAGTTTGATGCTGAATGCCACGCCCACATTGTCACATTCAAGGATAGTTTCTTTAAGCTCATATGAAGTTCCAAAAAACAATGTGAACTTGCAATAGGGACACCTCAATTGGTTAAGTGCTGTGCATCAAAGTACATTCAGAATAAAAACAAGTGGCCAAACCCACTTCAATATGGGCCCAAAAAAGTGAAGCCACATTGGCAGAAGCTCTTCACAAGCCCGTAGAGTTAGACAAAGGAGAAAGCAAGAAACAACAGAGGCACATCAGTCTCGCCTCACTGTTGATGCTTCCAGACATGCAAGGAGCAGGCGGCAGGAAACAGAGCAGCAGTGATATGCCCGTCTCAGTACTCAGTTTATTATGAAGCCCTTAGCTGAGAATTGTTTGTCCACGTCTTGCCAGAAGTCAACTTTGTTTGAACAGTCCGTCTCTGTTACAAATCATAATAAATGTTGTTTTTGAACAAATATATTTATGCAGAATTACCATGAAGTTTTTTGGGTATTTTGATTCAACCATGTAGTCAACAACTGAGTGTTTTATTTCCCAGGAAACACTGGGTACCCTGCTAGTAATTTCATAAACTTCTACCAGGATTTCCCTCAGCCTCCGTCATCCCAGACAAAACAACCCAAGTTTGGTCAAGCTTTCCCTCCAATTAATCCTCTCTAATTCAGGCAATTTCCCAGTGAGCCACATCTGCACATTCTCTAAAGCCTCTAAATCCATCCTCTAATGTGGCATCCCAAAGCATAGAATACTCCAAATGATGCTTAAACAAAGCTTTATACAATTTTAACATCACTTCCTGACTTTTAAATTACACAAGAAAGCCTGCAGACATTGTGATTGTAGTTTACACAGAAGTTCAGCAAGTCAGGCAGCCTTCTTTAAGTAGCAAAGATTAAGATAATGTTAACAACATTTTGAGCCTGAGTCCTTCATCAGGTATGAGCAAAAAGCAGGCAGGTGCCTGAATAAAATGGTAGGGGGAGGGGCAGGGGGAGGAGCACAGGCCCACAGGTCATATGGGAGGGAGGGTACAAAAGAAAAATCCTGGGAACTGATGGGGGGGGCGGTGCAAAGGGGACTAGCTCTCTGAATGGACAGTTAGAGTTGGAGGAAAGGAGGCAGAAAGATGGGGAAGAGAGTCAGTTAAGGAAGGGGCCTAACAGAAACCAATGAAATCGATGCTAATATCACCCCAGACAGAACGCTAGGTGTTGTTCCTTCAATTTGAGGTGGGCCTCAGTTGAGCAGTGCATGAGGCCTTGGACAAACATGTCGATGTGGCATAGGGCACAGAATTGAAATGGTTGGCCGTGGGAAGTCCCCATTATTGCAGCAGACAGAGCGAAGGTACTCAACAAGATGATCTCTCAGTCTGCATCCAGTCTCCCCGATGTAGAGAATGCAGACAAGGAGGCCATTCCATTTGCTCAGGCAAAAAAACACTCCATGATTTGCTGATTATCTCCAGCATTTTTGTGTAAACTTCCTGACTTTTAAACTCAGCATCCTGAACGATGTATGACATCTTAATAAATTGATCAGGAATGTTGGACAAGGGATAGCAAATGCAATTTAACTGTGATAAGTGTCAGTAAGTTAAATCCAGGTGGACTTGCACAGTAAATGGTGTGAGCTTTTTACCACACAGATATGGCAATGATAATGAGTTTATTGTCATACACATTGTGAAATGTACAGATGCATATCCTTACTACTGCAGCCAAACATATTTGTAAAGAGTAAATATGATAGTAAAGGAATTAAATTAAATTAAAAGAGTCCATAAATACATAAGTTACATATTAAACATTCTCAGCGTGATGGTGGTCCTTCATGATGCTGGCCGTCTTCTTGAGACAGAACTTCTACAATGGATGGGAGATCAGCCGGGGATGGACCTGGCTGTGTTTGCTACCTTCTGCACTCCAGAGCCTTTGAATTGGCAAATCAGGCTTTGATGCAATAGGTAATCTAACAGAGTGGAGGGCCAGCAGGATGGCATCTGCCATTGACCTGCTGTGATGCTAGGCATATTGTTGTGAATGAGAGGTACACTGGGATAGCTCTCTAAAAGTGACAACTCAGGCAGGCAGATTGGTGAAAGAGGCATTTAGAATGCTTGTCTTCATTGGGTGGGATCATGAGAGGTGGTACATCATGAGACAACTGCCCGAGTTAGTGGCGAGTCCACACTTGGTGTATGGTGCAGAGTTCAGTTCACCCAGCTTTAGGAAGGATGTCATTAAGTTGGAAATAGTGCACAAGGATATCACCAGGATGGCGTCAGTACTGGAGGGTTTGAGTTATAGTTGTAGGGGATGGACAGGGTGGGTCTTTAGTCCCTGAAGGGTCAGAGACTGAGAGGTTACCTTACAGGGATTTATAATATTGTGAGGGGCATGGAAAAAGTGAATGCTCACAGACATTTCTTGATCCAGAGGGCAAAAGAATGTTGAGAGGAGATAGATTCAAGAGAAATCTAAGGACAACTTTTTCACTCAGAGGATGGTCCATATCTGGATTGAGCTGCCACAGAAAGCTAGACAAGTGGGTACAATTATGATATTCCAAAGACATTTGGATGGTTGTATGAATAGGAAGTTTAGAAGGATTTGGACCAAATGCAGACACATAGGATTAGCCCAGAAAGCCATCTTGGTCAGCATGTAGGTTTGGGCTGATTCTTTCCCTCTCTATCTATTCCAGTTGGCAATTTCAGCGAGTATGGACACATTCCAAGATCCTTCTGTAATTCAATGCTCCCAGTGGTTCACTTTGATCTTCCAGAGTGCAACACCTCAACCATTCTGGCTTAAACTTCAGTACCAGTCTTCCACCTACACAACCAACTAATCCATATCCTGCTATATCCTTTGACAACTTTCGTCATTATGTACAAATCCACCAATTTCTGTGATGTTTGCAAACTTACCAATTTGTGCATGAACATTTTGATCAGTATCATTTATATGCAACACAAATAACAAATATCCCAGCATTGACCTCTGTGGAGCACCACTGGTCACAGACCTTCTGTCAGAGGAACAGCCCTCTGACACTGCCTTATGTTTAACCCAATTTTGAATCCAATCTACCAAATCATCCATTGAACCCGTGTGTCTTAATCATCTGGATCAGCCTAATATGTTGGACTTTGTCGAATGCCTTACTAAAGCCCATGTAGATAACGTCCACTGACCAGACCAATAGGAGTCAGCCATCTGTATTGTCAATGCTGCTCAGCCATTTGATAAGATAATGGTTGATCTGACCATGGGTTCAGCTCCATTTATCTGACTTTTTCCTCATAACCCTTAATTCCCCTACTCAGCTAAAATCTAACTGTGTGCGCCTTAAATATATTTAATGAGGTTGCCTCTACTGCTTCCTTGGGTGGAGAAATCCAGACTCACTACTCTCTGGGAAACACAGTTCCTCCCCATCTCTGCCCTAAAACATACTCACCCACCTCTTCAAAAGAAGATAATCTGCTCCACCCAAATGTATACTGACTATCCCCAACAAGCCCATGCTTTTCCAAATAGTTGTTAAACCAGCCCCTCAGAATCCCATCCAATAACTAATATGAGGTTGGTGCTAATTTGTTGCATTATCCTTCCTGCCATTATTAAACAAAGGAACAACGTTAGCTACTCTCCAGTCCTCTGAGGCCTTACTTGTGACTAGATAGAAAAATATCTGTCAAGACTTCAGCAATCTCCTCCCATCTCTGTCAGTAACTTGGGATAGATCACATTAGGCCCTAACAGCTTATCCAACTTTATGATCTTTAATAGACTCAAAACCCCCTCCTTCTTCACATTAACATTCCCTAGAACATTAGCATACTCCACACTGATCTTACTATCCCTCGGTGCATCCTTTTGCAAAGTACTCATGAATTGATTCTCTTTTTCACAGAAAATATTCCTTGAGGCCAGTGGATGAAGTCCACCCAAGTTTCTTTCACTAGAATGTACAATCAAAATATAGAAAAAGTCCAAAATTCTAGATTCCAGAAATCTGTACCATCCTGAATCTAGACCTCAAAAACTCTCAGCTTGTGTATTGTGTGAGTGCATTGCATAAGTGCCACAGATGTACTGCCTGAGAATCCAGAAAATCCGGATCAACCCAATCTGAGCTGATTGGATTTTAAGACTTCTACTGCATAACTTATATTTACTAAACAATTTTATTGCTAAAACATCAAAGCATTTCAGAATGCCAATTACTTTAAGCTTGTAATTCTGAAAACAGGAACTTGCATTTCACATCCACGTTATCTGTAGACAGCTTAAAGGAAGATTCATGGCAGTTATGTCTACAAGCAGTAATTGTGAACAAGCGAACTGGAAGACTGAATTTAAATGCTATTATAAGGCTATGTCAGATACTGAATGGATTCAGAGAAAAGTGGAAGAGGAGATGGAACAATGCAGGTAATTCAGAAATAAATACCATATGAAAGTCTACCTAGGGCAGCAAAAACTTGACAGGAACAATTGGGAGCAATGATACCTGGAAACAAATGGACGTCATACAGCTACTTATGTGATTCCATCATTCTGACAGTCAAAGAATCCAAAGTCTGATACTAATAATCTGCAAGCAGAATAAAATTCCCATCAGAGCATCTGAGAAATTTAAATTTAATTAATTGGGTAATAATTCTGGGAAAAAATAGAACTAGTCATTGTGAAGCAAACAGTAAGAATATTTAAGATGGGGCCTTGTACCAGGGTAAGAATTTTATTTTAGACAGGGTCGTTAGATACAGAAGAGGAAGAAATAAATGAAACTGAAAAGCTCAACACATCTGTTGGAGGCGGAAGGGCAGGAAGGAAGGGTGGGCAAGGAGGTTTACCTGAAATTGATACATTTGATACAGTGTTATCTCCAAAGGGCTGTAATGAGGTGCTGGTCCTTTGTAGTTCATTAGGCATTATTGGATCAATTAGGAGTCCAAACGCAGAGGTAAGAGTTGGATGGAAAATTAAAGTGACGGAAGGCTCAGGGCTGGCCTTGTGGACTGAAAGAAAAAGAATGTGGTTTCCCCATTGTAAAGATCACAGCATGAATTATTAAAGCAATTCACTAAACTGGAAGCACCTCACTTGGAGGATCCTGCCTTGCCTTGTAATGATGAGAAGGGTAGCAATAAAAAAAACTCACCTGTTGCAGTCACAAGGAAAAGGACTGCAAGAAAGCGATTAAGGAGACTGGGACTTTATTCATTGGAACGTAGACAACTGAGAGGGGACTTGATGGAGGTATTTAAAATTATGAAAGGAATAGATAGACTAGACATAAACAAAATCATTCCCCTGAGGGCAGGGAAGGTTGGAACAAGAGGCCATGAGTTAAGGGTAAGGGGGCAAAATCTTAGGAGAAATATTAGAGGATGCTTCTTCACTCAGAGAGTGGTGGCAGAATGGAATGTTCTTCCGAATGAGATAGTTGCAGCAGGGTCCCTTCTGTCATTTACGAGAAGGTTGGATGTGTACATGGAGGTGAGGGGGTTGGAGGAATATTGGTGGAGAGTCGGATGATTGAGCTAGTGGATTTGCGGACTCGAAAGGCTGACATGGCCTGTTTCCGCTCTGTAAATGGTTATATATGGTAGGTAGTGTCAGAAGGAATGGTCTCCTGGGAATGCTGAAAGAAGAGGAGAATAGGGTGTCCAGTGGTGGAAGACTGTTGAAAATGGCAAAAATTATGCAGGTTGATTCAAAGAATGTGGGTTATGGTGATGTGGTAGCGAGGACAAGGAGAACCTATCTTTATACTGACTGGGAAGAGATGAGAACAGAGCTCTTTGTGAGAACCATGTCAACAGTGATAGAGGGGAAGCCACAGTCAATGAAAAAGAAAGATATCTTAAAAGTTGCTGGCACGAAGTATGCAATCGCAAGAGATGGACAGAGATGTTGGGAGAATGGAATGAAGTGGAAGGAAGATATCCTTTCCCTGATCATATGAAAAGAATTTCACGATCAAATGCAGTTACTCTGTATCATCTTGCAAGTAGTAAGAGTTGCTCCTGACCTGTCAATTCTCTTCAATAACCTACAACTCCTACAAGAACAAACTGGATCATTCCTATTTTGCAGCTCAATCCCTTCATCCCAAATGTCAATTTCCTGCAACAATGCAGGACTGCTCAAAGGCCAGGATATCTTGGCAAGGTGGAGATATCAAAAGAGAAAAAGGTTTTGCAGAGGAGGCTTATAAACAATGTAGCACTCCAAATTATTACATCTCATATTTCACATTGTAGCAGTTTTCTGTCGCTTTATATTGGGCCAATTGATATGATAGGTTTAGTTTCTAAAATGTGAGGTCAATGGCCAAGAAGAAGGAAAAGGGAAATTTGCAAAGAACAGGGTGTTCGGCTGCAATCGTTGAGTGGGAGACAAGTAGCTGGGATAAAAGCAAATTTTATGGCACAATACATTAATAGCCAAGTAGAGTGGTTCACATCCAGTTTAGTTACCTACTGATATGAAATTGTCAGCTTGAATCCCACTAAGTAGATGGGAAATTCAAGTAACTAAGTGAAAAACTAGTATCGAAATGCACTAGGGTTGTAGGTCAATTGGGTCTAATTGGGCTGAAGTGGCCTATTACCGAGTTGCTTATTTAAATTTTAATAGTCCAGCAAGAAACTGCAGAGTATAAAAACATATATAGTTCACTAACTGTCCTTCAGAGAAAGTAAACTGCTGTTCTTTGCTACATGAGGCCATGTGCTTGACTGTTAGTTGCCTAAAATGGTCTAGCATATTATTTAGTTCAGGGGTCATTTAGGGATTGTCAATAAATGCTGGCCTTGCCCATATGGAAGACATAATATCAAGAACATATAGTAAGGCCAAAGGTGTACTTGAAAGCAGAGTAAAAGTTAACATAAACTTGAGAAACAATACATCATATTTCTTTTGGATTCCCTTAAACCCAACAGCATGAACATCAATTTTAGGTAAATTCTACATCTAACTAATTCTGCTGTATCCATCTCTTCTTTACCTGCTATTCTTTATTTTCTATCGAATCTTCAACTCCACCCATCCTCCAGTGGACTCTCCCTCTATCTGCCTCTCCACCTTCCATCCAAAACCTTATAATCTCTTAGTCCCTCCCCAGGTTCTTCCCACACAAGCCCTCCTGTGATATGCTTGAGGTCTCTGTTTCCTTCTTTAGTTACAATAAAGGGTCCCAACCTGAAACTTTGACAAATCATTTCTACCCATGGATGGTGCCTGACCTATTGAGTCCTTTCAGCTTCTCATTGTCTGCTTTAGATGCCAACTCGCCTGGTCAGAATAATTAAGACCATAAAACATATGAGCAGAAAGAAGCTATTCAGTCATGAACAGATCCGTTTTCCCACTGAGGCTCGCTGCTTGACCATCTCCCCATATCCTTTGATGACCTGGCTAAACCTCATATCCTTTGATGACCTGGCCTCCACAACTGCCTGCAGCAACAAATTCCACAGATTTTCCACTTTCTGGCTGAAGAAATTCCTCTGTATCTCAATTCTGAAATCCTGTAATTCTGAAGTTGTGTCCTCTTGTCCTAGACTCTCTCACCACAGGAAATAACCTTTCTGCATCTACTCTGTCCTTGATTTTCAATATTCTAATTATTTCACTAAATCCCAACTCATATTTTAACCCTTTCATTCCTGGAATCATCCTAATGAACCTCCTCTAAACCCTCTCCAATGTCAGCACATCCTTTCTCAAATGAGGAGCCTAAAACTACTCACAATACTCCAAGAGAGGTCTCACCAGTGCCTTGTAGAGCTTCAACATCACATCCCTATATATATATTTGACCTTGGAGAGTACGACTCTTGTGGGCATGGCTTTGTAAAGTTTAGTTGGATTCAAAGCAGTTCAAACTTGCTCAGGATTGAAGTGAACAGTTAAGAGAAGATAGAGCAAAATTATAAGATGGTGAACTCCAAGGCTCTGGGTTGGAAAGAATATTTGGGCAGTGGTCCAGAGATGAAGAGAATGGAAAGATTTTCAGTGAGGGAGTATCATCTGGAATATGAGCAAGAAAATTACTTGAATGTTTAAAGGAGCCTGATGATACACATAATGTAAATAAAATTGTTTGTTGTTAATAATTCAATTGTAAATTTTCATTGAGAGAGCAAAAGATGTTTTGTCAATGGATGATATTAATGGATAGGAGGAAATGCAGGGAGATCAAATTGCTTTTCAATTCAGTCACAATCTTACTGAATGGCAGAGCAGTCAGGAGTTGCCTAGAGAAGGGTGAGTTCTGACCAAAGCAAAAGTAAAGGTTGATGAGTTTTGCAGTATTAACAGAAGGGGAATGAAGTTGGGTGAAATGAGTCACTCTTGCATTTAACATCCTTTCCCAGTTCTGGACTCTTCAAAATTTACCATTCTTCTAATTCAAATCAGATAGGGTAAATTGGAAAGCCAGCATCTGAATGATTCTTGTGGTACGTTGTGGCTGACTGAAAAAAATATCACCCTTTACTCGGAGAGCAAAGGGAACATAATGACAGCAGTAGTGCCTTAGGCCCGTTCTGCCACTCAGAAGATTCTCTCTGTGATAACTCCCTGCACTTTTTCCCATATTCATTAATAGTCCCTCGGTCTCTGTGATTTAAAATTAACAACTACCCTTGCACAATTGGCATTTGTACAATTTCTAGCTCCCTCCAATGTTAAACGTACAGATAATTTTATTACTCCCACTTCAATCTTGTAACCTTGAATTTTTCCCAAAATAGTTGGAACCGAATCCGATTAAATTTATCCTGAAAATTCAAGCACGGGAAATCAACTGGTCACCCACACCCCCAACCCATTAACCATCAAAGAACCTTTTAGGTCAGACAGGCATAAATGTCTTTCCACAAACATTCTGAGTCTCTTTAATTAACATAGTTTTCCAAATATTCTGCTTTTTAATAGATGGAAGCAAGTTCCCTGCGACTGACATTAAATTCTTTGTCCTGTAATTACTTGTATTGCCCCTTACTGAATGTCTGGACACATCTAGTTCAGAGCATCGAATCCATCATTAAAGTGCTTTGTGGTTAGACAATATTCACATTACCAGGCTCTACTGAATTCTACTGCACTATGCAAATAAAGGTCAAATTTGTTTGCTCTTGCTTCCTTCCTCTCCCCATTTCTTTTGTGGCTTTGACAAGCTCTGGTAGAAAAAAAATATTATATGTTCATTTTCTTGAGTGGAGGAAGTGGTGTGTGTGGACATAAACCAAAATTGGAGGCAGCAAAGGATGGAAGAAAAATAATTCCAAACAAAACAAATATTAAGTGGATTAGTGAAAATAGCTGACATTCATGCTTAATGAATTACATTTCTGTAAAATTTTATTAAAAGTGCACGAAAACACAATCTGCTTCCAGTCCAGCTTTATTAAACTATTGCTAAAAATAAGCTACCTATTATTTTCATCCAATCTTTTTGTTTTGATATCAAGTTTATTGTCATCTGATTGCACAAGTACAACTCGACGAAACAACATTCTCCGTCCTTGGTGCAAAGCATGCAGGCACACAGCATACATAACACACATACAAAGAGTACACATGCAAGACAAGTATTCGTCTACACAAACAAACAAATAAATAAATAGATATGGCTTCAAGAATATGAGAGTCTCAGCTAGTTAGTGCGAGTGGTTAATTTGGTCGTTCAGTATTCTCACTGTTTCTTGGGAAGAAGCTGTTTCTCAGCCTGGTGGTGCTGGCTCTGATCCTCCTGTATCTCTTTCCTGACATGAGTTCAGTGTCGAAGTGGTTTCCAATTGTCGAAATGAATTAGTGTTTGATAAGTTGCATGGGCATCACATTTGTCATGGAGCCAGACATTCCCTAATAGACCAAAGTTCACCTTTCACTTGGTAAGTTTCAAAATCATTTCCAATGGAGGCACGTTCTCGGATTCAAACCACAAAGTGAGGGTGACAAGGGCACAACCTCTCACCTTCCATTTCTTAATCAACGAGTTATTGATCTGACTCCACAAAAATTAAACAGATTAAATCCTGGATATCAGATTTTTGTTTTAGATGTAGATCTGAGATTGGAACGTTCTTGCATTCAACTTTTTTGGTTCGGGATAGATAAATTTTTGGAATGAATCATGGGGGTCAAATTCCCACAGGATCCATATTAAGGCCATAAGGCCAAAATTAAAATGAATTTCTATCAAATTGAATTTGTGTTAATTGCTTTAGCAGTTCTAGGAAGTGTATAGCAATATCATGGAAGTCAGAAATAGGTTCAGGTATGGAAAGATGGCATGCAGAACTTCGTAGTTGTATACCATTACTTTAAATCTGCAAGATAAATACCATGTTTTTTTGAAAATATGGCACCCATATTTTTATGTTTTATTCTCTTGGCATTCTCCGGTTTTTCTTTCATTTTTAGGGACGTGGGGTGGGATGATAGATACCACATGTATAACTTATCAAAATAATTTTTGGAATTGAATGTAATGTAACTATTATTGTGGTTTAAAATTTACAAAGAAAATATAAAAAAAAACAAGTTATTGATCTTATTCATTCTTCCGAAAAGAATCATCAAAGAATATGGGCGCTTCTAAATAAATTGTCTATTTACTTGAATTATTCTGCTTGCCAATGAGTACAAAATGGGGTGAAATAATGCATTTTTAAAATAAATATGATTAAAAAGCTTCCTGTTACCAATCAATATATTCAGACAGTAAACCAGATGTCCAAAAGACAAATGCCACTTGGCATGATGAGTTCTCAATGCTGCCATGACCCACTGGGCAGATACAAGGAACCAGGTGCATATCCCACCATCATACACTTGCCCACAGACAATTTCCACTTGATCAGCCCTCGAGGAAGGTGCAGGAACAGGTTACAGAATATCACCTCTCAGAAGGCAAACAGTGAACCAACTCCAAGGAGTCAGTCCTCCTCCACTGCTCTTTTCTGGAAGCCTTGCAACAGCATCTTGCTCACACACGCAAAATCAATAAAATTGGCCAAATTCTATTTTTTTCTCCCTCAGATTCACCATCTCTTTTGAAGCTAGAAATCAGATTATTCTTCAGTAGCTTCCTCCAGCAGTTGGCTTTTGATGCCGAATCCAGCAGCTCCTCTGACAGCATCTTTGGTAAACCCTGATCCACCCTGGTACTCAATCCAGTTAGAGAACCAAGTTCACCCATTACAGTTCCTCAGTGTCTGGTTAACCCAAAAGTATTAGAATTAAATTAAAACCAGATCTTGCCATATTCCAGATATTTGGCTTCCAGCATCTTTGGCTGCTCAACCTGTTCTCTTTTTGAGAGAACGCTTCTAGGTTCCATCTGCAGCTCATTTCACTTTTTTTGTGTGTATTCTGCAGCTTCCGTTCATTTCCAGTTAAACAGATGTTTTTTTTGGTTCAGAGAACACAAATTACTCAACATAAAGTCAAGTGTTTTTCTCTAATTAATTGGAAAAACATTGCAATGGATAAACAATGAATTACATTGTCAGGGAAGAACTGCACGGGCAGAACTTTTTTCCTCGGTTGCAAGTGTTAGGCACGTAATATGTCAATATGTGTTGCCGTCTGCTTCTCCAAATCAGAAACATAACAATTTCAGCAGAACTGAATTGTCCATGGGGCGAACGCCATATATTGTTATATCACAAGTTTGACGCATGTGACCTCAGATGAATTTTGATTCTCTATCCCCTTTGTGGGTTCTTTTCTTAATTTATTTCCTATAAAGTCAATTAGCCGACTTAAGCGAGTAAATGGGCTGCAGACCAAATGCTTATCCCCTTTGATAATTGGATGAATGGTGGTCCTGACATAAACAGCTGCGTAATTATCCCTGTTGGTAAGATGAAGAATACTTAGCTATAAAAGTAGATGTGTTGGATCAGCATTTTAAAAATCGTACCATAATATTTCCAGCCTGGTGCCTTGGAAACATGCACATGGAGAGAGTGGTGGGAAGATGTGGCAATCCTGGCACTTCCTCAATTGTAATGCAATTTGATTTCATACAAATCCAGAAATGGTGGACACACTCAGCAGGTGAGACATCATTGGTTGAGAGAGAAATATTTCTATTAAATGATCTTTGATCAGAACTGATAAGGATCCAGTTCTGATAAAAGGCCATGACCTGAAACATCAAAAATCAACTCTCCGCACATGTTGTCTGACCTGGAGAAATTCTAGCAGGAACTTTAAACATAGAGCATTACAGCACAGTACAAGCCCTTTAGCCCAAGATGTTATGCCAACCTACAAAAACTTACTCAACAAATTAAATGTTTCCTAACTCATACCTCTCTTTTCTTTCTTACATCCATGTGTCTGTCCAAGAGTCTTTTAAATGTCCCTATTGTGCCATCCTCTACCACTACTGCTGGCAATGCATTCCAGGCACCCATTACTCTGTGTGTAAAAAAAAACTTATCCCTAAGCTTTCATCCCCTCAGCTTATACAGATGTCCTCTGGAATTTGCTACTTTCGTCCGGAGAAAAACATGCTGGCTGTCCACCCCTATCTATGCTTCTCATAATCTTGAAAATCTCTATTTTGCCACATCTCATCCTTCTTCACTCCAAAGTGAAAAGTCCGAGTTCTGCTAACCTCGTCTCTTAAGACAGATTCTCCAATCCAAGCAACATCCTGGTAAATCTCCTCCACACACTTTCTATAGTGTGCACCTCCTTCCTATAATGAGACGATCAGAATTGAACACAATACGCCAAGTGTGGTCTAACCAGAGTTTTATAGAGCTGCAACATTGCCTCTCAACTCTTGAATTTAATCTCTCAACTAATGAAGGCTAGCATACCATAGGTCTTCTCAACTACCCTATCAACCTGCATGGCCACCTTGAGAAATCTATGGATTTGGACCTCAAGGTCCTTCTGCTCTTCCACATTGTACTTCCAGATCATCTAGTAGACCTTACTTGTAGAGAGAGAAAAAAATACATTCTAACAGCACTTAACTACTGAGATATTGGCATTGTTGACATGGCCTACTTTTCATCCTCTTGAAATTACATTTACAAAAATGTGATCAGTGAAAGTGGAGAAGCATTATCCATGGAATTCAGAAGTAATGGCACAAAATTTTAGGAAGTGGCAGGCAGGTAAAAGGGTAGGCTAAAGAATATCAAAGGAGCATTAGTTTATCGTTCTTTCTCTGCCATTCCAAACACACATTTACATTGGGGTTGCAGTGAGAGAGAGCAAGAGAGATATAGAGATCACTGATTGGTCTGGTTAAATCATGTTCCCCACAAACTTGTTGTATATTTCATTTAAATTTTCCATACATTAATTCATGTCAAAATACAAATTATATAATCATATTATCTCCATTATACAAAAAGGTGTTATAAAAAGTCCCCCAAAAATAAAAGGAAAATTAAAATGTTGAGTCTATGTTCTGCAGAGATAAGTTGCCTCAGAATCTCCTGCTTGGTGGAAGGGATCAGGGAAAAGGAGCTCTCCTAATTCATTTGGAAGGAGTACATTTGGGGACATAGGGATATGCAAATTTGATTATTGTTGGGGAAGGCCACGACTGCCACAGGTCACATAAATCTGCCTCAATGCACACGACCAATTTCAGGAAAATATATTATTTTTTCAAAAAAGCCCCTTTAACTCCAAAAACATAATTATCCATCAATTCAATAATCAACTTAGTGCAGTCTTTTAGAACAATGAGATGCATAATGAAGATTCTTAAGCATTCATAGTTCCGTTACGAAATATATTTTTGCATATTCTTTTGCTGGCAATTTGCAGCATCTGAATTTGACTAAATCCCACCACCTAACAACGAATCCTTTTACATTTCAGCTTTGTTTAAAGAAAGTCAAGAACATGTGTCAGGAGACGAGGGAAAGTTACAATTTGTGTGAGAATAATTTAGTCTCCAATGAAAGTCCTTCGTGTATGATCGTTTACCTTATGACCCAAAGTGAGGAATTTGGGAAGTCAGTCAGCACTCCAGCTAGTGATCCCGCTCTAGTTACCCATGAGAATGGAGATGGCGATACAGAGGGAAAATCGTATTGAAGTGTAGCCCAATTTTCCCACCATTGCAAATTCTGACAGCATTCCATATTACCATGATTTAAGTGGCCAGAAACTGTCATGTTTCTCTTTTTAGAAGATAAATCAACACAAATAGAAAGATTGAATTCATAATTCCACGCCAACTCAAAATTGCAGGGAAAGAGAAGACATGTAAAAGTAATAAGTGTTAACAATGATCGTCAGAAAATCTGTTCATGCTCTTTACAAAGCGCCTTATCTAATTTGCCATTGTTAACTCATATATCCCAAGTACCATCTTCACAGACAAAATATATTGTTAACTTTAATCAAAATGCATCAGAATGAAAATCAGATCGTCTCTCCAAAAGAAAATGTAGAAATATAACGTGGTAATCTTTGCCAATTCATTATTTCATTACGTGCTGCCCTTTTCACTCGTATTAGCTCAAGTTAAAACGATGAGAATTACTTACTGTGTTCTTTGCCTTGCCCTACTGTGGTGCAGACACTGGCTTGTGGAGTTACTGGCATCAGGGCTTGTCGAATGGCCTTCTCCCAGCTCTGAGCCACATCTATACCTACTCCTGTGGCAGCCAGGGCATGGTTCTGGTAATTGCCTCCAAGATTCTCTCCCACATAATATACCATGGTGTCAGTTATTATCTCAAAGCAATGAGGGTTGCTGCCTTGAGCCAGATTTGTAAAATCCCGAGGTGGATCCAACTGCAGGATTTCTGACAATGGGATTTCCTGAATGAGAGAGAGCAAATACATGCTTTAGAAACCATTAGGAGCCTGCTTTCAAAACCTGCCGTATGCTAGTTTGAAGGGCAGCACAAATAAGACCAGAAATGTATTCTGTCCTTGAGAATCCACCAGTTATACAGAGCCAACCCAAAAAAGTTGAGCCAATAAGACTGATTCATTTCTTAACTTCCTGAAACAGTATCATAGTTAACAACTTTTAATGAAGGCTGTCGTGGTTTAACTGGAGACCAGATGCATCAAAGATACTAGTACTTTTACTATAATTAGAGACAGTGCTTTTACTGTTTCAGGAGCTGACACGATGCAGAAACTTTATAAACCAGGCCAGGCTAAATGTCTTTGGCCGAGCAGCAGAGTCTATGGACCAATGTTGAATGTGGAGATCTCCGAAATTGAGCAAGGCTGGGGAAATTCCCGCTCTGATTGTGATAAAGGATGGTAAAATCCCACTCAAAGGGGCTATCACTTTAGAGTAATGCAGCAACTGTAACAAACCAAAGGAAATGCCAAAGGAGGAAAATGATAATGTAGCAATTTCTGTTACTTTGTCAGATACATGTTGCAAAATCATATGCATTAAAGTCTCAAAGGTAAATATGACCATCCTATACTAAAGGGCCGCTTCCCTTTATATACTTGTCTCGTCTTGGTTGAGTTACAACACTGCAATCAAAAAGCCGAGAATAATAATTCTGAAAAATCTCATCAAAGCAGCTGGAGAATCTGAAGATGGTGAATTAATCTGGAATATAAAGTTAGTATTGTAACCAATGACGAACAAACTACTTGATTGCTTGAAAAACTTACTCAGGCAACATAATCCTTCATGTTACATGTGGGTTTCAGGAAACAAACTGCTTAATAAGCCACTCAATTCAAGCAGCATCAGGTGTGGGCAATACAAGAACTAAAGAGGAGTGGTACATAATTTAATGTAGTTTTTCCCACAATACATCCTGTGAGAAAATAATATGTTGACTTATGTTTACGATTAGACTGCAATGAATGCAGCTTTAAATGTCGTCACCAGAATCAGAATTTATTGTTGTGAACATCATGTGCATCAAAGGCTCCTGTATCTTTTTCCTGATGGTAGCAGGGTGAAGAAAGAGAGCATGGTCTGGAAGGTGAAGACACTTGAGGATAGGGCAGTGGTTCTCAACCTTTTACCACTCATGTACCACTTTAAGTATTCCCTATGACATAGGTGCTCTGTGATTAGTAGGAGGTGGAAAGAAAAAGTTTGAAATCCACTGTTTTAATCGTACCTATTGACTCATTATGTGCCTGGTTTCATAACTCCAAATGAAATGAGCCAATGACAACTTTTCTCAACCAAAATATTGCAGTAACAATTGGGTCTAGAGCAGTGATTCTCAACTTTCTCTTCCAACTCACATCCCACCTTAAGCAATCCCTCACTAATCACAGAGCTCCGAGGGCATAGGGATTAGTTAAAGTGGTATGTGAGTGGAAAGAAACAGGTCGAGAATCACTAGGATAGAGGCTGCTTTCTTAAGGCACCGCCTCTTGCAGATGTCCTTAATGGGGTGAAGACTGGTGCCCGTGATGTCACAGATTGAGTTAATAACACCTTGGTGTTTTTTCCTGAGCTGAGCGTTGGCACCTCCATACCAGACAGTGATGCAACAGGTCAGAATGCTCTCCATGGTACACCTGTAGAAGTTTTCAAGAGTTTTGGGTGATACACAGAATCTCCTCAAAAGGTAGAGCCACTGGTGAGCCTTCTTTGTGATTGCATCAACATGGTGGCTCTAGGACAGTTGCTAAGAGATGCTGACAGCTAGGAATTTGAAGTTCTTGACACTAAATTATTTTTAAAATCCCAACTATGCCTTCTTACATGGATACCTCATACAAATTATGCAATTAATATTGGCAATTTAACTGTGGAGCTTGTGATTGCAAAATGATAGGTTTAAAATAAATTTGTGAACATTTTTTTTTTATAGACATACAACTCAGTTACAGGCCACTTTGGCCCACTAGTCCATGACACCCAATTTACATCCAATTAACCTACACCCCCGGAACACTTTGAACAGTGGGAGGAAACCAGAGCCCCTGGGGAAAACCCACGCTGGCATGGGGAGAGCGTACAAACTTCTTACAGACAGCATGGGTTTCGAACCCTGGTCCCCATTGCTGGCGCCATAAAGATGCTGAGAGCCAACTGTGCTACCCCTACATGTTCTTTATTCACATCCATAGAACTGCTTTTGTTACTTAAGTCACCTGAACTCAAGAATCATTGCGTTAAAGTACAAACACAATGCTGGAGAAACTCAGCAGATCAAACAGTGTTCTTTATATAGCAAAGATAAAAAATACATAACCGATATTTTGGGCTAGAGCCCTTCACCATTGAGTGAATAAATTCATTGAGTTAATGAATTGTAGTATAAAATCACTTTGTGGTTGTATCGTATAAAGCTCAATCGACAACAGCAAAGAAGGGTTCCACAATGAGATAAGACACTTGATAGTTCACCATAACCTAATATTTTATCAAATGCTTTGATATAAAGATTGCAGCCAGTTTAAACTGCCCCTTGGAGATCCAAACAGTTGACAGTTTTCCTAATTGCTTGCTCAACCTGAATACTAGCTTCAGTTTGGCAGTGAATGAGGCCACGGATAGACATGTCGGTGTGGGAATGGTGTATGGAATTAAAATGGCTGGCCATTAGGAGAATCCTAACCCTCCTACCTATGGAAGCTCTCTTAATAGCCTCTTCATGCCATCCCAAGCAGAAATATCAGCTCTTCCACAAATTCCATTAACCTTGATGAGAATTTCCACTGGAGTAGTTGTCCTTCCCACTCAACCTTTCAAGCCTGCTCTGCTACTTAATAGAATTATGACTGGTCTGACTGCGACCTTAACTCCATGCCTAACCATGGTTACTTTTCATCCCTTTACTTATCAATGTGTGTCTTAAAAATATTTAATTCCACTACTTTCTCAGTAGGAAAGTTCCAAAGACTGAGCTCCGAGAAAAAGAACTGTGCTTTATCTGTTTTAAATGAGTGATTATTTATTTTTAAACTTTGGCCTCTAGTTCTAGATTTTCCCACAAGAGGAAACATCCTGTCTACATCTACATTGCGAAGAGGCCTCAGAATTTTGTATGTTTCAGTCAAGTCGTATCTTACTTTTATAACTCCACTGGAGCGAGGCCTGTCCAACCCTTCTCACCCGCCAACCAGCCAGTTCCAGGTATTAGTCCAGTAAACTTTTCCTGAACAGTTTCCAAAGGATAAACATCCTTCCTTAAATGAGGAATACTATACTATACAATACTATACTCATCATTCATGACATGGAGTCATTTATATAACTGATGCATTACCTACAATTTTGTATCAGTTCCGCTTTCAATAAATGATATTCTGCAAATCAAAACCCAAGTAGATCCTGAATATCTGCAACAAAAACAGTAAATACTGGGGAAAAAACCTCAGGTCAAGTTTTATCTGTGAAAAGAGAAACAGTTTGTTGGCTTTCTTAATTACTGGCCCAACTGCATACTAGCTTCGGCTTGGAAATTCATGAGGCCATGGATAGACATGTTGGTGTGGGAATGGTGTGTGGAATTAAAATGGTTGGCCACTTGGAGGGCCTTAACCTTCCCACTTGTATCCACCAATGACCTCTTACCTGTTAGCCTGCTGGTGAACAGAATGCACAAACCAGCAGTTGCTCCAGGTTCTATCAAGTGACAGTATTTAATTACTTATTCTGACATAGAAAACAGCCATTTGACCAATGTCCAACCTAGCACCTAGTTATTCCCCTGGGACTCGGTGTAGGTGTGCAAAAAGGTTGGTATGGGCACTGTGGGCCAAAAGGCCCTTTTGTTTTGCACTGTATGACTGTGACTAATTATCCCCTGGTGATTATTTTTGCAACGAACCTGAAATAGGGAGCCATTGACAACTACTAATTAACCTACAAGCTCCACCTGCAAGAATGTCAGAGGCAAACTACACTTTAACAGGGAAAATGTCCCAACTCCAGACAGACAGCAGCCAAGTCAGGGTCGAATCTGGACCCCTGAAACTGTGAGACAACAGTCCTAACCACTGCACTACCAAGGAGCCCAATGCCAATGAACACAGAGTGCTACAGAAGTACTTTCAAAGTAATATTTACTGTGGTTTACAACAAGAATCAGCTCAGCATTAACAACTTTTGATCTTTCCATCAATAATCATCTTTATGTGGGCAGAATTTTAAAAAAATCAGTTCTTTCTTAAGGTGGTGATTCAATGGCTGAACTCTGTGTGTGCCCAAGAGATGAGACAGTGACGATACAAAAATGTGAGTAAGATTCCTGCTGAGTACAAGAACCTATGGAAATAATGCTGCAACTGAACTGTCAGTTCAAATTCAAAAACTCTAGTTTCTACGAATTGTCTCATTTTAAAATCTTAGAATTACTTTTGCTTTCAATTTAATTCGACTTCAAATTGGGGTGGGAGGTAGAGCAAGGAGAGTTGAGGTGCCAGGTCAGAGAGCAAGACACCGTGGCCAAGAGGGAGTGGGAGAGAGACAAATGGATGTGTGATTAAGTTGGGCAAAAGATAAAGAAATAGCTGGAGGAGAGGGGACGGGTAGGAGTGCAAAGACAGAATTTAGAATGTGCTGGGATGAAAGAACAATGTGTGGCAAAGAGATAGCAGAGACAAGATGGCTGAGTGGTAATGAATGCATGAGTAGGAGAGAAGCGGTGAGAGTAGTGGAATGTGCGGGACAGGCATGGGACAGGAGTGGTGGATTGGGAGAAACCGAGAACATATTTTCAGTCAGATTTGATTGCAGTTTGATGTTTGCAGCCTAGACTGAAATTTGGCTGCAAAGGAGCATCTACTTTGCAAACTCAAAAACTCTGTGGTCTGAAGTACAGACAGCAAAGTCTCCAGAATCGGAAGCAGATGGGTCACGGCATTATGTGTCAGATCGTTCCATTCAATCTGCAAGGGTGACCCAGAGCTTCCAGCTGCCTGTCACTTGAATTACCCATCTTAATCCACTTGAATCTTTGGCTTCTTACTCTGTTCCAACAAAACTTAATGTTAACTCAAGCAATGTCATCTCATCTCCTGAAAGCACATTCTAGCCTTTGGGACTCAATATCACACTCAACAACTTCAGATAACCCGCCTTTTCTGTTTGGATTAAAACTGGCCGGTTCTAATGAAATGATTTTCTGTCCACAGATACCACAAGACTTGAATTTCCAGCAACTCCTGCACTTTCTCCCGCTCCACTTCGACTCTCCCAGTTCCAGCATCTATTTTTTGTTCCGATTTCTCTTTCTCCTTCATTCTCATTGATCTTTTTGTTACATCTCCACCTCACCATTCTCTAGCACCATTGAGGTCACTCAGACTCTCTCAGTACCCACCCTTTCCTTTAGACAGAGTAGATCTCCAATTTTTAATCCCCAGGGTGGAAGATTGAATACCAGAGGACATAGATTTAAGATGAGATGAGGAAAATGTAAAGGAGATTTTCAAGGAAAATTGTTTTTCTTTTAAGGGCAGCACAGTTAGCGTCATGGTTAGCGTGATGCAGCTAGGGTGTCAGAAATCAGGACTGAGGTTCGTATCCTGCTCTGTCTATAAGGAATTTGTACTGTTATGGTCCCAGAGGACCCCAAAACCCAGCAGCAACAGAAATTCACCAAGACAAATGGCTACTTTAACAAAGTCATTTCTAAATTTTCTTTAAACATAAAAACAGGATCAAACTTTTAATTTATTACTATTAACTTAACCCCTTTCTAATTCTAAGCGCACATGCATGTAATGTGTGTATAACTTCAAAAAAAGTTCTTTGATGCATCGTCCAATCTCACTTCTCACTCCTCCAAGTTCAGGCAATTCTTATACTGTGCATGGAACCAAGTTCAGGCAATTCTTATACTGTGCATGGAATTTTATGAATTTTCACCAGCTCTGGTGGAAATGGTTAAATGGTTACCACTCAGGAAGGTTCTCTTCGGTTTTCAGAGAGAGATTATTATTCATTGGACACACACAAAAATTGATTTACTTCCATCAGTTCTTCGGTGTTTTGCTGAAGAAACTTGCCCCATCAGGGTTTTCCAAATGATAACCTCTTCTTCCAGGTCACCACAGAGTTCCTCTTCTTTCCCTTATTTCAGGAGAAACGCTCTATCCAGCCACTTCCCCTTGTAAGGACCACAAGGGTTTTCAACAGGCTGAACTCAGAACTCACAACCCATCTTCAAAATGAGGTTTTCAACAAGCCTGCCAGCTTGTTGTGCTGCAAACTCCAGAGTCCTCTGCAGCAAACTCTCTCTCCAAAGAATCACATTCTCTTTCTCTGCTTTTAAAAACCAGAACCTCTCTTAAATCACCAAACAGGTTGCTGGCTCCAAAATAAATTCATGAAAGATCTTATCAGTTCTCCAAGATGGGCTCTTCTTCTTTCACCTCCTTGTGTCATTGGGCCTGGAGTGTCTGGTTTGTACAGAGCTCTCGCATTTTAAATGAGGTCTAGTTTGTGAAATGTTTGTTTACCACACTAAAACCCCCACAATCTCTCTCTTCCAAAAACATATCTATACATCATCTAAAATATGATATAATCAGTCACAGTATGTTTTTCCTGCGTCTGCATGGATTTTCCCTGGGTACTCCGGTTTCCTCCCACCTTTCAAAATGTACCAGGGATTGTATGTTAATGGTGTGAGAGATAAGTCCGGGCACAGGGAAAGCAGCGGCGGCCCCGGCACCGGTCCGGGCAGAGGGTAGGCGGCGGCGGCCCCGATCCGGGTAAGAGCAAAGGGGAGGCGGCGGCCCCGGCCTCGGTCGAGTGAGGCAGGCGGAGGTCCCGGTCTGGGCAGAAAGTAGGAGGCGGCGGCCCTAGTCCGGGCACAGGGAAAGCAGCGGCGGCCCTGGCCCTGGTCCGGGCAGAGGATAGGTGGCGGCGGCCCCGATCCGGGCAAGAGCAAAGTGGAGGCGGCGGCCCCGGCCTCGGTCGAGTGAGGCAGGCGGAGGCCCCGGTCCGGGCAGAAAGTAGGAGGCGGTGGCCCCGGTCTGGGCACAGGGAAAGCAGCGGCGGCCCTGGCCCCGGTCCGGGCAGAGGGTAGGCTGCAGCGGCCCCGATCCGGGCAAGAGCTAAGGGGAGGCGGCGGCCCTGGCCTCGGTTGAGTGAGGCAGGCGGAGGTCCCGGTCCGGGCAGAAAGTAGGAGGAGGCGGCCCCGGTCCGGGCACAGGGAAAGCAGCGGCGGCCCCGGTCCGGGGCAGAGGGTGGGCGGCGGCGGCCCCGATCCGGGCAAGAGCAAAGGGGAGGCAGCGGCCCCGGCCTCAGTCAAGTGAGGCAGGCGGAGGCCACGGTCCGGGCAGAAAGTAGGAGGCGGCGGCCCCAGTCCGGGTACAGGGAAAGCAGAGGCGGCCTCGGCCCCGGTCCGGGCAGTATGGACCGACCTAGGAGGGGAGGCAGACCCCTCCAGCCCGGGGAGGCAGACCCCTCCAGCCCGGGGAGGCAGACCCCTCCAGCCCGGGGAGGCAGACCCCTCCAGCCCGGGTAGGAAACCTGCAAAGGAGAAGGCCACTCAGATATAAAACCTACGACCCAAGGACCTCGCTGCCACGTCCCAGCTTGCTTGGCCACGGCACAAGAACCATGGTGTAAAGGGTGGGGCCAGTACTGCGCGCACTGCACTCCACCTAAAAGCTCCTTTGTGCAGGCCCGAGGACAGGTCCACATTCTCCCCCTCCACGGCCTCCCCCTCCACGGCCTCCCCCTCTCCACGGCCTCCCCCTCTCCACGGCCTCCCCCTCTCCACGGCCTCCCCCTCTCCACGGCCTCCCCCTCTCCACGGCCTCCCCCTCTCCACGGCCTCCCCCTCTCCACGGCCTCCCCCTCTCCACGGCCTCCCCCTCTCCACGGTCTCCCCCTCTCCACGGCCTCCCCCTCTCCACGGCCTCCCCCTCTCCACGGCCTCCCCCTCCACGGCCTCCCCCTCCACGGCCTCCCCCTCCACGGCCTCCCCCTCCACGGCCTCCCCCTCAGAAGATGCTCACAAACTCAAGCTAGCATGCTGGAACATCAGAACCATGCTAGACAAGGCTGACAGCCACCGACCTGCTCCAGCTCGCTCAACAGCCCCTAAGGCTAGAGCTGGATGAGGTCCTCACTCGGGAAGAGACATATAAGGCAATTGAACAACTGAAAAGTGGCAAAGTAGCAGGTATGGATGGAATCCCCCCCAGAGGTCTGGAAGGCTGGCGGCAGAACTCTGCATGTCATACTGCATGAGTTTTTCAAGCTTTGTTGGGACCAAGGAAAACTGCCTCAGGACCTTCCTGATGCCACCATCATCACCCTGTACAAAAACAAAGGCGAGAAATCAGACTGCTCAAACTACAGGGGAATCACGCTGCTCTCCATTGCAGGCAAAATCTTTGCTAGGATTCTCCTAAATAGAATAATACCTAGTGTCGCCGAGAACGTTCTCCCAGAATCACAGTGCGGCTTTCGCGCAAACAGAGGAACTACTGACATGGTCTTTGCCCTCAGACAGCTCCAAGAAAAGTGCAGAGAGTAAAACAAAGGACTCTACATCACCTTTGTTGACCTCACTAAAGCCTTCGACACCGTGAGCAGGAAAGGGCTTTGGCAAATACTAGAGCGCATCGGATGCCCCCTAAAGTTCCTCAATGTGGTTATCCAACTGCACGAAAGCCAACAAGGTCGGGTCAGATACAGCAATGAGCTCTCTGAACCTTTCTCCATTAACAATGGCGTGAAGCAAGGTTGCGTTCTCGCACCAACCCTCTTTTCAATCTTCTTCAGCATGATGCTGAACCAAGCCATGAAAGACCTCAACAATGAAGATGCTGTTTACATCCGGTACCGCACGGATGGCAGTCTCTTCAATCTGGGGTGCCTGCAAGCTCACACCAAGACACAAGAGAAACTTGTCCGTGAACTACTCTTTGCAGACGATGCCGCTTTAGTTGCCCATTCAGAGTCAGCTCTTCAGCGCTTGACGTCCTGTTTTGCGGAAACTGCCAAAATGTTTGGCCGGGAAGTCAGCCTGAAGAAAACTGAGGTCCTCCATCAGTCAGCTCCCCACCATGACTACCAGCCCCCCCACATCTCCATCGGGCACACAAAACTCAAAACGGTCAACCAGTTTACCTATCTCGGCTGCACCATTTCATCAGATGTACAGATCGACAACGAGATAGACAACAGACTCGCCAAGGCAAATAGCGCCTTTGGAAGACTACACAAAAGAGTCTGGAAAAACAACCAACTGAAAAACCTCACAAAGATAAGCGTATACAGAGCCGTTGTTATACCCACACTCCTGTTCGGCTCCGAATCATGGGTCCTCTACCGGCATCACCTACGGCTCCTAGAAAGCTTCCACCAGCGTTGTCTCCGCTCCATCCTCAACATTCATTGGAGCGACTTCATCCCTAACATCGAAGTACTCGAGATGGCAGAGGCCGACAGCATCCAATCCACGCTGCTGTAGATCCAACTGCGCTGGGTAGGTCACGTCTCCATAATGGAGGACCATCGCCTTCCCAAGATCGTGTTATATGGCGAGCTCTCCACTGGCCACCGTGACAGAGGTGCACCAAAGAAGAGGTACAAGGACTGCCTAAAGAAATCTCTTGGTGCCTGCCACATTGAACACCGCCAGTGGGCTGATATCACCTCAAACCGTGCATCTTGGCGCCTCACAGTTTGGCGGGCAGCAACCTCCTTTGAAGAAGACCGCAGAGCCCACCTCACTGACAAAAGACAAAGGAGGAAAAACCCAACACCCAACCCCAACCAATCAATTTTCCCCTGCAACCGCTGCAACCGTGTCTGCCTGTCCCGCATCAGACTTGTCAGCCACAAATGAGCCTGCAGCTGACGTGGACATTTACCCCCTCCATAAATCTTCGTCCGCGAAGCCAAGGCAAAGAAAGAAATAAAGCCAGTATGAATAAGATAAGGATAGATAATAGAATGTAGGAAGTAAAGTTAGTTTGGATAAGATAAGGGTCTTCTAGCCTTAGACAGAATTAGCAAGTTCTGCATATAAGAAGGTTGTAGCCCTGAGAATCGGGAAGGTGTGAATTAGAACAAAGGCAGGTTTGTCAATAAGGTCAATAAGGACAATGACATGATGGGACACCGACAGGATACCCTCTGGTCCTCCAAGTTCACAGACCATAGTCAGACAGGATTGCCTAATGCCAAACTCATCCAAGAGGCAGAAGAATGTAAGGGGGAGGGTACTTCTATACTGAAATCAACTGTATAAAAGTTGGGTGAGCCCCAGGATATGTGTATATTCCCAGGATAAGGGGAAGCACCCAACTTTGCATTGTTGTATAATAAACGTTCTTTGTTCTCAATTTTTGTCTCCAGCAAATTCTATGAAGGTCCTTCTTTTTCTGACAAATGGGGACTCGTCCGGGATCCCACTCCCTCCACTGACAGAGTGCCCGACGACGGGGGTAGGTGCACCCCAGCTGATTCAGCTGGACTCACGGATGGCTGGTGACTGGTCAGTGGATGAAGCGAGTGATATCCGAGAAGAGGCATTGAGAACAAATGACGGGTGGACGTTAAGGAAGCATGCTAGGAATAGCTACTGGATCCCCGGTAAGAGGAATTTTACTTACCTGTTAGTATGGGAGGTGTGAGTAGCAAGGGAAATAGTGCTAAGGACGGGACTATCAGATAACTAAGCAAAGTCCGTTAGGATTAATGCTATCTGATTGGGGTGCGGGGAAAACCCGTGGGAAAGACAAACAGACCATGGTCAGGTATTGCTGTCTGGAATGGGTTAAAAGTCCGATAAAAGGGAGTTCGGTATATTGGCCAAAGCTCGGATCCGAGGATGACTGGATGTGTCAGGCATTGAACATCTGGCTCTATCAAAACCAAAGAGATAATATTGAGAGCAGGGAATATGCAGCCTGCTGGCTCAGTGGATCGGTTGATCAACTGGTTTTGAATGAAAAGGAATGTAAGGACAAGAAGGATGAGGAACCTTTTGTCCCTGAAACACAAGGATGGGATGTGTTACATTCCCTTCCTCCACCTTATGCTCCTCCTATGCCGGCTCTTATCTTTCCCCTCTCTCCTATGCTCTACCCTTCTGCACCTTCCCCTCCTCCCCCACAGCTAAAGAAAGGAGAAGAAAGTAGGGGTGGTATGATGACCTGTTCATAAAGTACTAGATTACCACCTCAAATGACAAGAGAGGGAGGAGACTTTGATTCAAAACAGTGTGAGACCCTCCGGGAGGGAAGGGCAGAACCCTTTGATTCATTTCCCGGAGAGCAGGAATCTAGACATTATAAAGGAGAGGATAAGCCAGAAATTAACTGGATGAGACCTTTACGGGAAGTTCCCATGGGAGGGGGTCTCGGTTTTGTAAATGTGCCCCTGACTAGTACGGAGGTGCATAATTTTAAGAGAGAATGCCCAATAAACAGAAAGGAAAGGCTAAGATTTTGATGCAGGCAGTCAAGGAAGTCGTGGAGGGACAGCAAGGAAAGGGTAGGGGCTGTGTGCCAGCTCCTGGACATTGGGAGGAACTCCGGGAGTGGGAGAGTAGAGACCAGAGCAGGGGCAAGGGTAGAGGGGAATTCTGGGGATGACGACTGTTCCTGGGACCTCGTGGTAATCCCGGTAGGAATTGGGAAACAGGAGTATTAGTTTGCTACCATTGTAAAAGGAGGGACATTTTAAGAGAGAATGCCCAATGCGAGCCAGGGAGACGCGACCTTACGCACTGATGTGTTGGAATACAGGGGTTAATTAATCATAGAAAATATGTAGAATATTATATGCTTATGTACTATTCAGTTTGTATACATGAATCCAGTACTATGTAACAATTTAATATTTACCTCATGGTGAAGGGAAAGAGTAATGTAAGTAAGGGGCAGCCACAGTATGTAGCAAAGTTGGCTGATTACAGTAGGTTTAGAATCGTCTACTCCCAAAATACAAAAGAGAGGATATGTATGAAACAATTTGCAAAAGGAGGTGTTGATTAGCACAAACAAAAAGAATCTGACAGAGACTGTCAGAAACAAAGAGAATGGAACAGTAAGAAGCTAAGACAGAAGGAGGTGTTTAGTAGAACAGAAGAATATGGCCAGATGAGAACAAAAGAAATAATTAGAAATATCTGGGGTATGAATTGATATCTGATCAAAACAACAGGATATTCTGACCTTGAGGATTAAGATGGGAGCTCTACACCCCAGATAACTGCAGAGCAGGAAATTACATGATAAATCTTATGCAAGAAATCTAGCAAAGAAAGCCAACTTTTGTTCTGCATGATAATGAAATCTAGCAAAGGAAGCCAACTTTTGTTCTGTATAAGGTTGAGCTATATAAACTGTAGAGACTGGACAGTAGAGGTCAGTCTTGGGGAATAGCTCACTGTGCAGGTGACCTATGAACTAACGACTGAACCAGAGCTCTGTTAAGCTTTATTCTTATGCTGTGTAATAAACTGATTCTCCTATCACTTCATTTAACGAACACGCTGGACTCAGACGACACATAGACTAAATTAAGGGTAGGGTAAAGCCAGAGTTCGACAGATGGAAGCAGATTATGAATAGGGGGGATCACGGTTCTCAGTCAATACACACCGTGGGGCTGCACGGAGAACCATTGGTAAATTTAAGCATAGAACCCCACAGTGACAAGATGACCTTTTTAGTAGATTCTGGGACAGCCCGGTTTAGTATTTTACAACCACCCGAGGGTGTTAAGATAGAGGGGACAGTGATGATTTCGGGAGTAGGAGGAAGAGATTTTACGGTCCCTGTATTAAGGGATGTAAGAATACAAATGGGAGAAAAGATAATAACAGGATATTTTACTAGTTCCCCAAGCTGGAGTTTGTTTGTTAGGATGAGATTTACAGGACCAATTGGCTATCGGCACCAGACCACAGGAATCGGGTATCGGGGTTCAATTTTATGTATTAAGCGAGGAAGATCGAGAACTAATAAATCCTGGAGTATGGGCAGAAAGAGGCAATAGAGGAGTGTTAGATATTCCTCCCCTGCAAGTTACTCTAAAAGATCCTGAGCAAGTAATTAGACGAAAGCAGTATCCAATTCCTATGGCTGGCCGAAAGGAGCTGCAGCCAGTAATTGACCAGTTGGTGAAAGATGGTATACTCGAACCTTGTATTCACCTTTTAATACCCCAATTTTACCTGTCCAAAAACTTGATGGTACCTATCGATTAGTGGAGGACTTGAGGGAGCTGAACAAAATTATTTTCACCCGTCACCCGGTTGTACCTAATCCATATAACCATACAACCATTTACACCTATACAATAATGGGTAAAATCGATCCCCATAGTAAATGGTTTAGTGTGATTGACCTCAAAGATGCTTTCTGGACCTGTCCGTTAGCAACAGATAGCAGAGACATGTTTGCCTTTGAATGGGAAAATCCTTTTACTGGACGCAAGAATCAATACCGGTGGACGGTCCTTCCCCAGGGCTTTACAGAATCACCAAATTTACTAGATGAGGCTCCTCAGAGAGAGAATTGCCAGTTGATACAATATGTTGATGATTTGTTAAGTACGGAAAAAATGTATGTATTAGTTAAACAGTATACTGTTGAACTTTTGAATTTTCTGGAGAATAAGGGTCTCTGGGTGAGCGAATCCAAATTACAATTTGTTCAATCAGAAGTTAAATACTTAGGTCATCTGGTAAGTCAGGGAACTAGGAAAATAAGTCCAGAGAGGATACGTGGTATTCTATAGATCCCACCTCCCAAGAATGCCCAAGAACTTAGGAAATTCCTTGGTTTAGTGGGATACTGTAGAATCTGGATTGAAAATTATTCTAGCCTGGTCAGATTTCTCTATGATAAACTCACGATTCTAGGGGGCGAAGCTGTTGTCTGGACAGAGGAAGAGATTAAAGATTTTAACTTGGAGAAACAGCACCTTATTAGTGCCCCAGTGTTGGCTTTACCCAACCTAAATAAGCCATTTGACCTATATACCAATGCAAAAGGAGGTGTAGCCACCGGAATACTAACACAAGAGAGGGCAGGCTGTAATCAGCCAGTTGCTTTTCTGTCAAAAGTTTTAGACCCTGTTTGTCATGGTTGGCCAGAGTGTGTGCAAGCCATCGCAGCCACTGCTATTTTAGTTGAGGAAGGACGAAAGATTACGTTTGGTGCCCTGATGATAGTTCACACCCCTCACACAGTCCGCAATATTCTCTTATAACGTGCTGGAAGGTGGCTCACAGACTCTAGTATTTTAAAATATGAAGCGATCCTAATGGATAGGGATGATTTGACCCTGATTATGAATAAAGAACACAATCCAGCAGCTTTCTTGGTTTCTCCAAATTCTGACAATACCATAAATGAGTTAGAGCATGTATGTTTAGAGGTAATAGATTTACAGACCAAAATTAGAGAGGATTTAAGCGATGAGCCTTTACAGGAGGGTGAAAGGTGGTTTATTGATGGATCATCCCGTTGCATTGATGGCACTCGCTATAGCGGGTATAGTGTAGTGGATGGGAAAGAAGGAGTGGTGATTGAAGCCGGTCACCTTCCCGGTCATTGGTCAGCACAATCTTGTGAATTGTATGCCCTCTGTAGAGCTCTCCAGGGTCCAGAGAACAAGGTGGGCACGATTTACACAAACTCAAAGTACGCTTTTGGTGTATTGCACACCTTTGGGAAGATCTGGAAAGAGCGGGGAATGATAACTGGAAAAGGACAAAAGTTGATCCATGAAAACTTAATTGTCCAATCTCTAGATGCTCTTACATTACCTGAGGAAATAGCTGTAGTTCATGTATGAAGCCATCAAAGTGGTGACAGTCCTGAAGCACAGGGGAACACACAGGCAGATGCAGCTGCCAAACAGGCTGCGCCCACGGAGAAAATAGACATGCAGCTGTTACTGCTCACCCCTGGAGTATCCTATTCATTCTATTAAACCTGGTGATTGGGTATATGTAAAAGCATGGCAAGATCACCAACTAAAACCTGTCTGGGATGGCCCCTATTGTGTACTTTTGATTACAGACACTGCTGTGCGAACGAAAGGGATGGAGCCACATCCAACGAATTAAACGAGCTGCTGAACCACAGACTAACGACATTGATAATCTACCCTCCACCTGGCGTGCAGTCCTTCATCCTTCTGACCTGAAATTACACTGCGCCGGGAAAAAGTGCTGTAATGTTGTTTTTACCATTTGCTGTTTTGTTTACTTGTTGGTTCCCAATTTTTGGGAAATCACCAAATTGCCAACAATGTATTAAGTCCTCCTGGAATAGGGGCAGCAGAGGTGACAATTATTTACCTTTAGAATATAGACAGGGCACAGATATAAAGTATAGTCATAGTGGGGTATGGGTTAATATAGGATCCCAACATGGACCAGGGGAACAGAACGGCTCTAGAGGAGTAGATTTGATTTGTATTTTGGCCTCTACAGGTATTAAAAAGAGGAGTTTTAAAGGGATAGCACAAAGAAGATGGTGGGACAATGACAGACAGAATGTTAGTCAGGATTGTACATGTAGCAGAGATAGAGTGAATACATATGCTAATGTTCACAGACAGGCTGCAACTCACAGGTTCAGTGACAAGAAACACCCCTCCCCAACTTGGTCTCCTGTAAATCATTCTTTGGGTCACACAGACATTCGGAATGTTAAGAACCACCACTGTAAGGGGAGTTCCAGTTGTAAACGACGTAAGCTGCTCCAGAACACCACAGCTGCTTGGCTTTTAAATCGTTTAATCAGACTCCAGCCTTGGAGATCATCACCGAACAGACAGTGATGGCCCTGAATTTATGGGCTGAAGAAAGACGACAGTTCAACAAAACCGTCTGGCTCTCGATTACTCATTGGCTGCTGAAGGCAGCGTTTGTGAAAGACTGGTTAATGACAATTCTCACAACGGTCAGGCAGTTAAAGACACTTCTTCAGGAGTTCAAAAATCTTCCCATGCCCAGGTTCAGACTTGGCAACCTTGGTCCGGTGTGGGATGGACTAGACTTTTTATTGGTAACTGGAGTCTGATACCCACAGCCCTTATAGCAGCTGGAATCACTATTCTGGCCATTATGGTGCTCCCCTGGCTAAAGACTTGTGTGCAGTATTTAATTCAACGGACCCCTCGTCAGATCACTATAACGCAAAAGATGTATGTTTCCCAAATTCTGTCTGATGATGCTGAGACTGCAGTTCGTTTACTGACTCGCTGGGAAAAAGACCAAGTTTACAAGTAATACATTCCAGTTGAGAATTCACGAAGCGTAGCTAAAAGAAAAGTGAGGATTGTGAGAGATGAGTAAAAACTGATATAAAAATATGAAGATGAGGAAACTAGTATAGATATATGTGTAATGAATAAAGCCAGTATGAATAGGATAAGAATAGATATTAGAATGTAGGAAGTAAAGTTAGTCTGAATAAGATAAGGGTCTTCTAGCCTTAGAGAGAATCAGCAAGTTCACCAGCATGAATAAGTTAAGGATAGATAATAGATAATGACATGATGGGACACCAACGGATACCCCCTGCTCCTCCAAGTTCACAGAAACAGCACGTAGGCAGACAGGATTGCCTAATGCCAAACTCATCCAGGAGGCAGAAGAATGTAAGGGGGAGGGTACTTCTTTTCTTCTTCTTTGGCTTGGCTTCGCGGATGAAGATTTATGGAGGGGGTAAATGTCCACGTCAGCTGCAGGCTCGTTTGTGGCTGACAAGTCCGATGCGGGACAGGCAGACACGGTTGCAGCGGTTGCAGGGGAAAATTGGTGGGTTGGGGTTGGGTGTTGGGTTTCTCCTCCTTTGCCTTTTGTCAGTGAGGTGGGCTCTGCGGTCTTCTTCAAAGGAGGTTGCTGCCCGCCGAACTGTGAGGCGCCAAGATGCACGGTTTGAGGCAATATCAGCCCACTGGCGGTGGTCAATGTGGCAGGCACCAAGAGATTTCTTTAGACAGACCTTGTACCTTTTCTTTGGTGCACCTCTGTCACGGTGGCCAGTGGAGAGCTTGCCATATAACACGATCTTGGGAAGGCGATGGTCCTCCATTCTGGAGACGTGACCATCGCCTTCCCAAGATCGGAGGGTACTTCTATACTGAAATCAACTGTATAAAAGTTGGGTGAGCCCCAGGATATGTGTGTATTCCCAGGGTAAGGGGAAGCACCCAACTTTGCATTGTTGTATAATAAACGTTCTTTGTTCTCAATTTTTGTCTCCAGCAAATTCTGTGAAGGTACTTCTGTTTCTCACAATGGGGTATAATTGGGTGGCACAAACTCATTGGTCAAAATGGCCTGTTACTGTGCAGTATGACTAAATTTTAAAAATAAAGTTATAATTTTAAATTTAAAACATAAGAGATGAGAGCAGGAATCAGCCATCTGGCCCGTTGAGCCCGCTCTGCCATTCAATGAGATCATAGCTGATCTGATGATCGGCTCATCTCCACCTATCTGCCTTTACGCCATATCCCCTAATTCCCGAGAATGAAGGTGGGGCTGCTAAAAGAGGCAACATGTGCCTGGAGGCAGAGGTTGGAGAGGTCCTAAATGCGTCAATATTCACAGGAGAAAAGGACCTTGATCACGGTGAGATCGAAATTGAACAGGCCTGTGTGCCGGAGATTAAGGAAGTGGAAGTGTTGTATCTTCTTAAAATCATCAAGATTGATGTCCCCGAGGCCAGACCCCAGACTGTTATGGAAAGTGAGAGAAGAGATAGTTGGGGCAGTAGCTATGAATCCTTTGGCCGCAGGGGAGGTGGCAGAGCATTGGAAAATGGCAAATGTAGTCCCCTTGTTTAAAAAAGGTAATAGGGAGAATCTTGGGAATTATAGTCCAGTGAGTTTCACGTCAGTGGTGTGCAAACTATTGGAGAGGATTCTTAAGGATAGGATCTCATGAGCATTTGGAAAAGTACAGTCTCCTCAAGGATAGTCAGCATGGCTTTGTGAAAGGAGGGTCATGCCTCACATTTAATTGGGTTTTTTGAGGAGGTAACAAAATAAATTGATGAGGGTAGGGCAGTAGATGTGATCTACATGGATGTTAGCAAGGTATTTGATAAGGACCCCCATGAGAGACTCTTCCAGAAAGTCATGAGGCATGGGATCAGTGGAACCTTGGATGTATGGATAAACAATTGATGTGTAGGAAGAAAGCAGAGAGTAGGAATGGAAGGTAAGTATTCTGCCTTGAGTTTGGTAACTAGTGGAGTGGTGCAGGGATCTGTTCTGGGACCCTTGTTCTTTGTGATTTTCATAAATGATCTGGATGAAGAGGTGGAAGGATGGGCCAGTAAGTTTGTGGATGACACGAAGGTTGGAAGAGTTGTGGATGGAGCTGAAGGTTGTTGAAGGTTACAAGAGTCTATAGACAGGATGCAGAGTTGGGCAGAAAAGTGGCAGATGGATTTCAATCCTGTTAAGTGTCAGATGATGCATTTTGGAAGGACAAACCTGAAGGCTGATTTCAGGGTTAATAGTTGGTTATTTAAGAGTGTGGATGACCAGAGGGACCTTGGGGTTCAAATCCATAAACTCCTCAAGGTCACTGCACAGGTTGATGGGATAGTTAAGAAGCCCTATGGGATGCTGAGATTCATTAATAGGAGGATTGAATTCAGAAGTAGAGAAGTCATGTGGCAACACTACAAATCTCTGGTAAGACCACACTTAGGTATTAAGTTCCATTCTGGTCACCTCATTACAGAATGGATGTGGAAGTTATGGAGTGGGTGCAGAGGAGATCTACCAGGATGTTGTCTGGATTGGAAACAAGTCTATGAAGCAAGGTTAGCAGAGCTGCAAATGTTCACTTTTGAGCATAGAAGGATGAGAGGAGACTTGATAGAGGTCTACAAGATTATGAGAGGCATAGATGGTGGGGGGGGGGGGGGGGGGGGAGGGGGACACAGCCAGCACCTGTTTCCCAGGGTAGGATCAGCAAACACCAGAGGACACATATACAAAGAAAGGAGGGAAGTTTAGAGGATTCATCAGAGATTTGTGAGTGCTTTGAATATCTTGCTTGGAATGGTGGTGGAGACTGAAGTATTAGGGCATTTAAGAGACTTGGATGAAAGAAAAATAAAGGGTTACGGGGTAGGGAGGGTTTGTATATTTTTTTTTAGCAATGTCAGCAAAACATTGAGGGCCTGTACTGTGGTGTATTGTTCTATGCCCCCACTTTGTAAAAATATATCCAACTTTGTCTTATAATCACTGAAGCAGCCTTCACTCTTGTGGTAGGTGCCTGGAATGTACCGCCAGAGGTGGTGAAAGCAGATGATACCTACACTTTAGGGGCATTTAGATGGCCACCTGAAGAAGCAAAGAAAGGAAGGACCCCCATGTGCAGGCAGCTACGATTTGGTATGATGGTCAGCACACACTGAGTGGACAGAATGACCTGTTCTCTATGTTTTACAGATACATCCTTTCCATTTTTCTGACTTTTGTTCTGATCTGACAAATAACTGCCTTTCTGTACGAAAAATAGAGGGTTATGCATCCGAGTCAGGGAAAAATTAGATTGTGTGAATGAAGATCTACCGGGACCAATGCCTGAAGAGGGCGCACAAAATCTGTGAACCAGTGCGGACTCGAAAGGCCAACATGGCCTGTTTCCGCTCCATAAATGGTTATATGGTTGTGGAGTAGGATAACATAGGTTGGGTACTGTGCTGTAATGTTCATATGTTGTCTAACCTGCTCAGCATTTCCAGTAATATCTGTTTATATCACTGAATTTCAGGATCTGGCATCATTTGGCCGGCTTTAGGAAGACTGTGTTGAGCTGTCTTTCTGAACAGTTGGCAAGTCCTTCTGGAGTAAAAGGACTGCCAGGGAGGGAGTTCCACAATTTAGACACAATATGAAGGACATGTGTATTTGATTGCAACCAGGAAACAACAAAGGTAAAGGTTCCATTATTGTCATGTGATACTACATTTAGAATGTAACATAAATGAAATTCTTTAACTTTGTCTACTGTAAGGAAGACAGAGAATCGCCACTTTTCCAGTGCCCCTCACAGAAATGCTGGTAGTGGTGGAGCTTCTGTCCTTGTCCTCCTTGGTGAAAGAAATCATAGGTTTGGGAGGTACTTCCGAGTAGCCTCTGCGAGGACCTGCAGTCTGGTTAGTAGTTCCTGTTTATCGCATTTGTGGTGGAAGGAATAAATGTTTAAGGTGGATAGTGGGTGCCAACTGAACAAGCTCCTTTTCCTGAATGGTGATAAGTTGGGGAGTGCATTCCATCATGCTTCAAACTTCTGTATCGTAGGTAGAAAGATAATGTCACTCACTCCACAATACCCAGCCTCTGACACGCTCTAAGATTCAGGATATTCATGTGGATTGTCCAGATGAATTTCTGGTCAATGACAAATCCCTAGGATATTGATGGTTAGGGGGGTTGACAATGGGCATTAGGGATGGGAATGTCTTTTTGGAGATGTTCATTGCCTTGGACATTTGTGGCACTAAAATTTCTTGCAACTCGTCACAATATTGCCTTGAGGCATCTTGGATTGTTCCATCTCCAAAGAGGTGTGCAAGGAATTGAAATGTGCAAACATCCTCACTTCCCACTTTTTCATGGACAGGTTATTGAAGCAGACAAAGGCATGGGTCCTGCAGAAGTACTGCGGGACTGGGATGATTAAGCTGCACTGATAACAACCTTCGTCCTTTGTACAGATTAAGGTGCATCAATTACAACCTTCTTCCTTTGAGTAAGGTGGTCACCCAACAACTGGAGTGCCTTCCATTTGGATGCCTATGGACTCCAATCACGCAGGGTCCCTTGATGCTATGCCTGGAAAAGGGCAGGCACTCTCACGTGGAGCTCTAATTGACCAACTTTGTGATGAGGTCTACATTGGCAAGCAGGTTATTGCTGTTTGACAGCACTATTGATGACCACCTCCATAAGTTTGTTGCTAAATAATTGGGTGATAATCATTTGGATCAGATATGTTAATTGGTCCTCCACATTTCATATACATTATGTAATACTGAATAGAAATGCTGGTAAAACCCAGCAGGTCAGGCAACATCTGCAGAAAGAATAAATGAGTTAATGCTTCAGGTCAAAGAGTTGTCATTAGATAATGGATTCACAACCTGAAGATATTGTTTCTTTTTCCACAGATGTCTGATCTGCAACATGTTTCCAGCACCTTTTCTTTCAGATTTCCAGCCACATCAGGTTTTTGATTTTTGTGCTGTGTAACATGGGAGGTTAGTCAGGAAGGTTCAGATGCTCAGTATTCATGGCGAGGCAGTAAACTGGATTCGACACTGGCTTTATGGGAGAAACGAGAGAGTGGTTGTGGATGATTGCCTCTCTGATTGGTGTGCCTCAAAGAATGGTGCTGGGTCCATTGCTGTTTGTCATCTATATCAATGATTTAAATGATAATGTGGTCAATTGGATCAGCAAGTTTGCATGAAACACAGAGTTTAGAGGTGTAGTGGACAGCAGGTGCAGCTTTCAATGCTTGTAGAAGGATCTGGACCAGCTGCAAAATGGCAGATGGAATTTAATGCAGACAAGTGTGAGGTGTGGCACTTTGGATGGACAAACCAAGATATGACACAGACAGTAAATGGAAGGGCACTGAGGAGTGCGGTAGAACAGAGGGATCTGGGAATTCAGATACACAAGTCCCTGAAAGTGGTGTTATAGATAGATAGGGTCGTAAAAGAGCTTTTGCACATTTGCATTCATAAATCAGAGAATAGGAGTTGGGTTGTTATGGTAACGTTGTATAAAGACATTGATGAATTTCAAACTGGAGTATTGTGTGCAATTTTGGTCACCTAACTATAGGAAAGATAGCAATATGATTGAAAAAGTGCAGAGAAGAACGACTAGCACATTGCCAGGACTTGAGAACTTAGTTGCAGGGAAAGGTTAAAAAGGTGAGGACTTTATTCCCTGGAACGTAAAAGAATGAGGGGAAATTTGACAGAGGTATACAAAATTATAAAAAGTTCCATTATTGTCATTTAATACTACAGTTTCAGAATGAAACATACATGACATTCTTTAACTTTGCCTACCGTAAAGAAAACAGAGAGTCGCCGCTTTGTCGAGCATCCCTCACAGAAAATTTTGACATTTAATAAAATTTTGACAGGTACATGGATGGGAGAGGTATGGAGATCTATGGACGACGTGCAGGTCAGAGGGACAGACAAGAAGGGATAAAGGGCCTGTTTTCTGTGCTGTAATGTTCTATGGTTCTTTGATTCACAGTGTTACTGGCCAATTTGGAGCCATCAATAATAAACATACGTATATATTATTTTAAAGATATATTTACCTTGGGAATTTCAAAAATGGGTAAACATGAGAGAGGTAAAGAGCCTGCAAAAACAAACAAATTGTTCATATACAATCAGTGTACAAATCTGCAGAAATCTGCAGAACAATGTGCTATACTTTTACAGAGCCAGTGGCCCAGGTTTGAATCCTGCACGTCTGTGAGTAGTTTGTACGTTCTCCCCATGACTTCTGTGGGGTTTCCTCGGGTGTTCCGATTTCATTCCACCCTCCAAAACGTAGGGGGTTAGTAGGTTAATTGGGCCGCATGGGTTTCAATGGCGAGAATGGGCTTCTACTGTACTGGATCATTAAAATTAAAATTTTCTTTTAAAAACAGGAATTGAGTGTTGAAAAAGAGCATGGGGGTCAGTATTTATGGTCAAAGTTCAGGGGGAAAAAAACCCCCAGATTTTTAAAAACTGTAATTGAAGAAAGATATTATGAATGAACTATCCTGAGATAAATCAACATGACAGCACAAGAATTAGGAACTAAAGGGCGCCATCTGCCAGTTCCCCAATTCATCAAGATCCTGACTGATGATCTACTTCAATTCCATTTCCCCTGCCCTATTCCCATATTTCTCTTTGTGTATCTCAATCGCCTTGATGCACAAAATTATTGCATCTTAAGAGCTGTCCTCGGAATATACGGGACCGATGGGTTTTTGCGCTCCGTTCAAATTCATTCAGAATATAAACTTAAGAAGTAAATAAAATAGGGTTAATGGAAGATAATTCTTTGTAGTATGGAACCAATTTGACACCAGGTGGACCTTGTGATTATGAGTGATACGAGAGTTTTTTGTTGGCTTTACAGAAAAAAAGATTTTTATAATTTGAACATGAAACAATTTGCGAACACTAAATATGTCATTGCAACTGTGTAGGATACAAGCCTTTGACCCATTCGCCAGAATTTTAACTTGAAATTGCTTTTCTTAATCAGGAAGATAATCCAGACAAGTTTTAACAATCACACTCCTCTTCTACAATCATCAATAACACCTGCAAAAGCAATGTCTATTGCTGAACAAAATTTAAAATAGACTCACCTGAAATGCTCTGTGTGGGAACACACAGGATATCTAAATGGTCAAAGAGTAGGATCAGCCCCTTGTATAAACGTGCTGTGTGGACAACAAGCAAATCCAGTCTGGATATCCTGTGCGTAAGCTGGCTACTTAAATGTGCCCCTGAACAAATCAGTTATGAATGACATTTGTGGTCAACTGAGAGCAGATTTCTCACTTACTCTCTCAACCACATTACATGTGACTGGGAAAAGATTAAAAGAGGAACCAGGAAAAAAAAACAGAAGAAAATTAATTCAAAACACCCTGCTTTCCCCCTCTACTCCCCGCCACAGTCCCCTGCTTTCTCTTTTACTTGAAAAAGTACAAGATATACAAATTTTATGTGGTCTTTCTTGAATTACATCCCCCCCCCCCCACCTCACATTACTGATACTGCACGTTTCTTCTCATTTTTAAAGTTGAATTTCTGAAGGTAATATTATTACCTCCACAAGACCTCAAACAAACACGAAAATGCAGCAGCAAAAACTTTCATTGTGAATTATTATCCAATATCGCTTAAAGAGATAAAATGCTGCAAGCAACAAAAAAAAATCAAGTTTCAATGCTTGGAAGTTACATCATTGTCCCTGCCAAACGTACAGTCACTGTAAAAGCTCCTAACAGGAAAAGTGTCTGCAGAGGTTTTACTATGTTCTGATTTAACCATTTTACTTATTGAAACAGAAATATAAAAGGTGTGGGGGGGGGGGGAGGGAGGGGAACATGATACATGGGAAAGCAGTGCTTTATTTTCATTTTTAAATAAACTCTTTGCAATCTCAGGTAGGAGAAGTCAATGCAAGGTCAGCACTGATTTCTCATATTTAATTGCCTCCAAGAAGGTAGCGTTAAGTCACCACTTAATCTATTCTTCACGCACCCAGATATGCAGACATATTACTGTTTGAAGGATACTATAATGAAAAGTCAAGTTAGAATGTGCTGAAAGTAAAAAGTGAAGTGAAATTTCTTCAGCCAGAGAGTGGTGAACCTCTGGAATTTGCTACCATGGGCAGCTGTGGAAGCCAGATTGTTGGGTATATTTAAGGTAGACATTGAAAGGTGTCTGGATAGTCGGGGTATCAAAGGTTATGGGGAAAAAAGGTGGTAGAGTGGAGCCGAGTGGGAGAATGGATCAGCTCCTGGGCCGAACGGCCTACTACACCTCTATCTTATGGTCTTATAGATTTGGAAGATATTACTGTACAGTGGATGAAATTAAAACCTGCAAATCACATCAGAGGCGTTTTAATTTTTTTCTTGCCGCTTCTTGCAAATAGAGTCAAGGGATAATAGTTCATCATGTATGAGTCCAATTTGTTGCTCTCGTAGAGCAAACTAAGTGGGCCTAAAGGCAGACAAGTCCCATAGACCTGATGAAATGCACTTCAGGAAACTGAAAGAAATGACAGAAGTTATAGTGGAGGCATTTATAATAATTTACCAAAAACCTCAGGATTCTGGACAGGTCCAGCAGATTGAAAGACAGCAAATGTCATGCACTGTTTAAAAAAGGGTGCAGGTAATGATACGCCAGTTAGCTCACGTCTGTAGTGGGAAAAGGGCTTGAAGCTATTATTAAGAAGAAATTATTCTTAACAGTGTGGAAGAATAGAAGGGCCTTGGAGTCCAAATCCATAGATATTTCAAGGTTGCCATGTAGATGGATAGGGTAATTAAGAAGGCTTATGGCATACTTGCTTTCACTAGTGGGGTGGTGGGGAATTGAGTTCAAGAGTCAAGGGGTAATGTTGCAGTGTTCTACTAAATGAAAACCAGACACAGTGTTAATCAGCAAAGACCCTTTAATTCAATTTGCCTCCTCTTTTAAATCCCTTCCGACCTGGACACGCAGGACTGGAAGTGACATCACCCCATGCCTGCCACTCACCTGCAGGGCATGTCATAAAGTAAAGACTACGGGACCCCTGCAGCATCTTGAAGAGGAGTACCCAACTCTCTAGTGCGTCATGACTCAGCCCACAGCACCATACGCGGCCCCCCCGGCCAGGTGAGTGAGCGACAACCAGGTCAGTGGCACTGTGCAGCCACTCAGCGAGCCGCGTGGGTGACAGTTCAGCCCACTGTGCTACGTGGCTTCTTGGCCCACCACACCAGCACTGTAAATCTCTGGTTAGACCACACTTAGAATATTGTGTTAAGTTCTGGTCACTTTATTACAGGAAGGGTGCAGAGGAGATTTACTAGGATGTTGCCTGCATTGGAGAACGTGTTTATGAGGCAAGGTTAGCGGAGCTAGGGCTTTTCTCTTTGGAGCAAAGAAGGATGAGAAGTGACAATAGAGGTCTACAAGATTATGAGCAACATTGAAAGGGTGGTCAGCCAGCACATTTTTCCCAGGCAAGAGTAATGTACAAAATGAAGGGAGGAAAGTTTAGGGTAGTGGGTGCCCGAAATGTGTTACCTGCAGTTATGGTGGAGGCTGGTACAATAGTCATTTAAAAGACTCTTAGACAAACACATAAATGAAAGAAAAATAGAGGGTTTATAATGCCACAAATGTTTCATTATGTTGAGAAGGTCAGGACAACTTTGTTACTGTGGTCACTACTGTGTAATATTCTGTCATCTCTGTTAAAATAATGAGACATCAGGCAAATGCAGCATGGATTCAGGAAGAGCAGGTCCTATTGACTTATTTACTGAAGTTCTTCCGGGATATAATGAACACAGTGGTTAGAGAGGAATGTTGTATAGATGGATTTCCAGAATATATTTGACAAGGAGGCACGTAAAAGACTTATCCATTAGGTAAGGATGAATTGAGTTGGGGCAAAGCATTAGAATGGATAGGAGATTGGTTAACCAATAGAAGACAGAGAGCTGGGATAAATTGCTGTTTCTCAGGTCGGCAATCATGAAGAATGAAGTTCCGCAAGGATCAGTGGTTCTCCGATTTTGGCATTCAACAGAGAGCAGGGTCCCACATGGGTCGGTGTTTCTCTGGGTGGCGATCAGTGCTGCAGAGCTTGGTGTTTCTCTGGGTGGCAATGGCGAGACGAGTGCCGCCGTGATCAACGCTGGGCTTGTAACTTTCACAATATACATCAATAACCTGGAAGAGGGAATTGTGTAGGGTAGAGGATGCAGAGTCTGCAGAGATATTAAGGTTAAGTAAGTGGGCAAGGCAAGGGACTGGCAGATGCAGTACAATGTCGGTAAATCCACTTTGGAAGGAAAACTAAAAGATCAGATTGTTATTTAAATGGTGAAAGATTGCAGCATGTTGTGTAGTGGGGTTGGGAGTGCTTGTACCCAAATCACAAAAGTTGATTTGCAGGTAAAACAGGTAATCCAGAAGGCAAATAGAGTGTTGGCCTTCATTGCCGGAGGGGTTGAGTTTAAGAGCAGAGAGGTTCTGCTGCAACTATACAGGGTACTGGCGAGGCCGCATCTGGAGCACTGCGTGCAGTTCTGATCTCTTTACTCGAGAAAGGATACACTGGCTTTGGAGGTGGTGCAGAGGTCACCAAGTTGATTCAACAGATGGGGGGGGTTACTTTATCAGGAGAGATTGAGTTGTCTGGGACTATACTTGCTGGAATTCAGAAGAATGAGAGGATATTCAATTTTTAAAAAATTTAGACAGCGTGGCAACAGGCCATTTCGTTTCATGCCGCCCAATTTACATGCAATTAATCTACACCCCCCCCCCCCCCAACTCTATACATTTTGAATCGTGGGAGGAAACCAGAGCCCACGCAGACACAGGGAGAACGTACAAACTCCTTACAGAGGGCGCAGGATTCGAACCCTCGTCCTAATCGCTGGCACTGTAAAGGCACTGTTCTCACCACTGCACCAACTGATCTTGTAGAAACATAAAATAGGAAAGGGCCGGGAAAGTTGTTTTCACTGGCAAGTGAGACTAGAACTAAAGGATATAGCTTCAAGATTCAGGGGAATAGATTTAGGACAGAAGTGAGGAGAAACTGCTTTTCCCAGGGAGTAGTGAATCTGTGAAGTTCTTTGCCCAAGGAAGCATCATTAAATATATTTAAGACAGAGTTAGAAAGATTTTTGTACAGTAGGGAATTTAAGGATTATGGAGAAAAGGATGGTAGTGGAGTTGTGTTCATGGCCAGATCAGCTATGATCTTATTGAATAGAGGAGCAAACTTGACCAGAGCATAACCAGATAGCCAACTCCTACTCCCATTTCTTCTGTAATTTCTGGTATTCAGACAGAAATGTGCAGTCTTTCAACAGGCGAATTATACCCTACTGTGCAAAGGCAGAAATCATCCCACACAAAGGATATCACACCACACACTCCACAGTTTCCCTTATATCTAAAGGTCTAAAGAATAGTCTCAAGACTACTGGCAAACATTGCCTGCCACGATGCTCATATGCTGCAATTGATTTTGTTGGTTATAGTGTCCTATTTACTGTGCATTGCTTTAGCAGTTTTGGTATGAATGACAAATAAAGGTGACTTGACTTATTTATCCTGGGCAAAACTTGGTTACATACACAGCCCAGAATGTTAACTCTGACTTTAAAAAAATGAAAATGTACACACAGCCCCACAATGATAAGCATTTATCAACTTAATTTACCATAAGCTAAATATAAAGGCAGAATTATGAGATTACTGATCTGAATGAAGTGCATGAAATTCAGATTTATTGTTAAAATACTATCTTGCATCATTTTGGAGAAGTAACCCAAAAAAGAGCCTGAAAAGAGGAAAGATTTGAAGGAAATTCCAAAATATTGTGCCCTGTCAACTGAAAGCAAGGCTGCCAATATAATTGAAAGGGAAAGCAGTGGAGTTGTTGTTGGGGGGGTGGGGGGTGGAAGAAGGGGAAAAACAAGTTACCATCTCCTGATCTGAAGCCCCACCAATGTTCTCTCACTCACAACCAGGAGAAATGTGAGAGGCCCAGCGACCATTTCCTCTCCTGCTGCCCTATGAGGTGCTGTTTGAGCTCAACCTGATCCCTCTAGGTCATATGTGTAGGGAGTCCCTTTGGTGCTGATAGCTGCGCTTCACTAAGGTGGGGATGGTAGGCATCACTGGACCTCACTCATCTCCTAAATCTCTCACTTGTTGGCTCCTCAAGCCACACCCTGGAAACCGCTTCAGCTAGCGGGCGAAAACAAGTGAGGGAGTGGTGTCATTACTACACCACTAGGTGATCATCCCAACGGCGGAGCAGGCGGAAGGGGAGACATCTCCTAATGACTGCAAAGGCGAATGAGGATGCCCAAACATAGGTAGGGAGGCTTGCGAGCACGCCGCAAGAACCACCGTGGACCCACAACACTCAGGGCTTGTCTACCTAGCGTGTAAAGCCTGGAGTCGGCGGACTGTGCGGAAGAAACCATCACTGGTTCAATGGGAAGAAAGGCGATTCTCAGCAATGCGTCGTGGAGCACTAAGAGGGCACAGTGAGACACATACAGAACACTGCTGGCCCTCCAATGCATTCTGACCTGTCTCCAGCCGTCTCAACTCTGTCTTGCCGCTGGGTCCAGATAGGCCGAGGCGAGAGAGTGAGGCTGACGACCTGCGCAACTCTCCCTCACTTTAATCCAAGTCAAGCGCAAGTCATGACTTCAACAACAACAACAAATAATAAGACACAGACCATGACTTAGAAGAAAATGTTCAATCCAGAACTGACATAAGGCACAGAAAAAAAATCTAAGTGGAATTCTGCAGGATGAGTGGAAAATTGATTCTTCTATTTAAATAGCAAGTAACTCAAACAAGGAAGGAATTGAGTAAAGTGAGCGACAATGGAATCAATCTATCCTCAGCCTGAATTTTCCTGGGCATTGTGTAAGCTGTAATGTGATGGTCACTCCCACGTAGAATCAGAGATGGGAGATCTTGAAGTGAATTCAGGGACTTGCTGCAAAAACTCAGTGGATCTGATCATACAAGTTGTGTGTAGAGCTCAGGATGAAGGGCATTTATGTAACTGAAAAGGCAGCAAAAAGTAACTGTGTGCAAAAATCATCAAAGCTCCAAAAATAACTTGATTCCAGGATGATAATGATGTAAAATGTTTGGGGACTTCCTTTTTGCAACTTTAATTAGATATTTTGTGGTCAGTGGAAACTGGGCATGCTGTGTTTGGTAACAGAGGATCTTTTCATTGTTTTCTTGCATCCAGTCTCGTTTTGTGGGTTCTGATGTGAGTGATGAGGTCAACGTGTGATCCACAGAGACAGCCACAGATGGCTAGAGCTAGACAGTGCTTGAAAGACTTTTCACAAGACTCTCCTTGCTCCCAAAATGATCAAGGATTTTCCAAATCACTCCCAATGCTTCTCCTCCATTGTGATTCCCGATGTCTTGGATTTGTTATTTAAAAAAAAAATTAGGTTTTGAGAACATACTTGAACCTATTCCTCGGTCCAGTGGGGAATTTTTCGGTGGCAAAGCTTGATAGAGAGTGCCTGGTTAAAGATTCGGCTGTTTAGGCACATGACCTCTTTAACGGAAACAACTCAGGGTAATTAGAACTTCAGTGCTGGGGACCTTGGGCTTGAGGAGGATGCTCCTGCTGGTTCAACTATCTTGCCGTTGGTTTTGGAGGACTTTTGTGGTTGGCAACCTTGTAGAAGGAAATTGGATGAGACCAGTACTTTGCACTGAAATGGTTTGGGATAAAATTGAAAGAGACTTGGGTAGTTTAGTAGACAAAGTAATAAATAGCTGGCTACTTACAACCAGTTTGACATGCATCCTATGTCTGCTTCTGTGCACTGCATCAAAGTACATCCGTCACTGAGTTCAGGGACATTTTGCGGCATATCAAGCATAGAAGAAGTCTTGAAGGGCCTGTTTCCATGTCTCTGACTACATGACACTGACAGCTTTGACAACAAATATGGGGACAGAGCTCACAAACACCCAGCACTGAGTTGTGATGCTCAGCATGTGTCGACTGGCCCCATTCATCTCAATGGAAGACTGGTTGGAAGACTGCTCACATCAGTAATAAAACAAAACAACTTGACGCACGAGTGATGAACCTCTTGCCCCTGCTTGACCATTCAAAAACCACCATAGTCCATCATTACCCCAGCACCACTTTCCTCCACTAATCCCTCATCCTTTGACTCCATTATACCCCAAAAGAATCCATCAATCGCAACCTTGAATATACTCAGCAACTATGCCTTCAATGGACACCTCCATTTTTGAAACGGCCATCTATAGTTCCAGATACCTCAAGCACGAGAACTATCATTCGGTGGCACGGTAAGCATAGCGCTTATGCTGTTGCAGGGCTAGCGACCAGGGTTCAAATTCAGCGCCATCAGTAAGGAGTTTGTACATTCTCCCCGTGTCTGCAATGGGTTTCCTCTGGGTGCCCCAGTTTCCTCCCACCCTTCAAAATGCCTGGGAGTCGTAGGTCAAATGGATTTAATTTGGCTCATGAGCCAGAAGGGCCTGTTCTGGCTCCTCACTTGCTTCCAGAGTAGGATGGGCCCTGGGGAGGTCAGCCACGTTGGAAGTGTGGTCCAAGTCACAGATTTCATGGGAAAGGAAAACATACGCTTATGCGGTGTGGCATTTGTGGCCGGACGTAGCAGGAACCTGATGGAGTGGAGTGCCTCTGGGAGGATCTCTTGCCAGTGGGATGCCTTTGGACCACAGGGCTAGGAGGACGGTCTTCCAAACCACGGTGTTCTCCCTCTCCTCTTGCCAGTTATCCCAGTGATGTAACTTGTGGTCCTGCTTATGGCAATGCCACTGGCCAACAGGTACTGGCACAGCTCATCACTCATAAAAGATGGCCCCCTTCACTTCGGATATAAGTGGGGAAGAGGCTGCACAGGGCCTTGATGGTTTGACAGCAGTCATGTCAGAGCAGGGGATGGCAAATGGAAAACGGGAATATTCATCGATGATGTTAAGAAAATACATGTCGCAGTCAGTGGAAGGCAGGAGTCCTTTACAAATTGACACTGAGTCACTCAAAGGAGTGGGTGGCTTTAATTAATTGTGTCCTGCTGGCCGGTAGAAGTCCGGCTTGCACTCAGCACAGACCTGGCAGTTCTTTGTCACGGATCTAACTTCATGAATGGAGTACAGCAGGTTGCATGCTTTAACAAAAATCTGATAAGTCCGGGGCGGCAGAGATCATTGTGGAGATTTTGCAGTCAGTCTCTCTGGGCACCGGCACAGGTCCCGAGGGACAGCGTGTCTGGTGGCTCATTAAGTTTCCCTGGCTGGTACAGAATATTGTAATTGTAGATGGACAATTCAATCCTCCACCTCAGTATTTTGTCATTTTTGATTTTGCCCCACTGCTGAATGTTAAACAGGAATGCAACTGCGCATTGATCAGTCAGCAGGGTGAATCTCTTACCGGCCCAGTAATGGCACCAGAGCCACACTGCCTCGACAATGGCCTGGGCCTCTTTCTCATCTGAGAAGTGCCAAATCTCGGGCCCTGTAGGATACGTGAAAAGAAGGCTATTGGTCTTCCTGCCTGTTTAAGGGTAACTGCTAGGGCGAAGTCAGATGCATTGCTTTCCACTTGGAATGGGGTGGGATCGTTCACAGCATGCATTGTGGCCTTAATGCAATTGAAAGCAGCACGAGCCTCCACCACCAGGGGGAAGGATGTGGATTTGACGAGGGGATGTCCACATAATTGGGGACCCACTGAGCATAATAAGAACCCAAAGCACCTCCTCCGGGTCGATGACTCTATTCTCCACGACATAGCCAAGCATGGACAGATGGGTTGTGCGAAACATGCACTTGGCCTTGTTATATGCAAGATTAAGGAGCTTGGCTATTTTGAGAAATTTCTGGAGATTGGCGTTAAGGTCCTGCAGGTCATGGCCACAGATGGTGACGTTATCGAAGTACGGTAAGATAGCCCACAGCCCCTACTGATCCACCATCCGGTCCATCTCCCACTGGAAAACCGGTACACTGTTCATGACACCAAGGCGATCCACAGGAAGTGGTAAAGCTGGCCACCTACCTCAAAATCATGCACTGGCGGTCTTCTGGGTGGATAGAGATTTGATGATATGCCGATTTCAGGTCAATGGTTGAAAAGACTCTATGCTGGGCAATTTGGTTGACCATGTCAGCAATCCGTGGAAGAGAGTATGCATCCAATTGGTGTATCTGTTGATGGTCTGACTGTCGATGACCATCCTAATCTTTTCCCCGTTCCGTACTACCACTACATGTGCTCTCCGGGGGCTGGTGCTGGCTTCAATGACCCCCTTCTTGAGTAAGTGCTGTACCTCTGCCCGGATAAAGACCCTGTCCCTGGCAATGTACCTCCTAGTTTTGGTGGCAATGGGTTTGCAGTCGAGAATGAAGTTGGCGAATAGCAATGGTGGGGAGGGGAGGGGTTGCAATTTTGAGTGTGGAGAACCTGCCAGTCCTGTGCGGTGAGTTGTAGGGTTGCCTATTTGAAAGCTGTCGATTACATACAGTGAGGGGTGGACGGGGCCCATCAAACTCCATCGTCATGCTTTTAAGGTGACACTGAAAATCCAGTCCCAACAGTACGGCAGCGCAGAGCTGCGGCATTACCATCAGTGTAAAGCAGTGGTTCTCAACCTTCTTCTTTCCGCTCACATACCACTTTAAGTATTCCCTATGCCATTGGTGCTCTGTGATTAGTAAGGGATTGCTTAAGGTGGTATGTGAGTGGAAAGAAAATGTTTGAAAAACCATTGTTTTAACCATCCCTAAGTGACTCGTTATGTGTACGGTTTCATATCTCTAAAGGAAATAGGCCAATGACAATTTTTCTCAAGCAAAATATTTCAGTAATAATTGGGTCTAGAGCAGTGATTCTAAATCTTCCCTTCCCACTGACATACCACCTTAAGCAATTCCTTACTAAGAGAGAGCCAAACAGGCTTAGAGAGAGAGAGAGAGAGAGAGAGAGAGAGAGAGAGAGAGAGAGAGAGAGAGAGAGAGAGAGAAAGAGAGAGAGAACTTCTACAGTGTTACAGTCAGTAACAGCAGCTGGGACTAGAAATTGTGGTGACCTGAAAGAAAGAGGTTATCATCTGGAGAACCCTGAGGGGGCAAGTTTCATCAGCAAGAATGAGGTGACTGAGGAAAGTACCTCAGTTGTGGATGTCCTGGAACAACAAATCTTTCTCTGAAAACTGACAAGAACCAAAGCCTGGTGAACTTCATAAATGTTAAATTCTGTGCACAGTATAAGAATTGCCTGCAACCAGTGAACTTGGAGTAATGAGAGGTGAGATTGGACTGTGAATCAAAGCACTTTTCTGAACTTACACACACATTACATAAATGTGTGCTTAGAATTAGAAGGGGGTTAAGTTAGGTTAGTTAAGTCAATCGTGATAAATTAAAGTGTGATTCTGTTTTCATGTTTAAAAGATAATTAAAAGTAACTTTTGTTTAAGTATCCACTTGTCTTGCTGGGTTTTGGGGTTCTCTGGGCTTGTAACGCAACAAACCCGAACTCTTGCTCAGCTGTCATAGCCCAGAGTATTGACAATGACGTCAAATTGAGACTCAACAGTTTAAAGCGTTGCTAGCAATGTGTCCATCTGTGAACAAATTTAATGAAAGGCTTAAAACAACATGTATTGAACTAACATGCATTATGATGCCTTTTAAAAAAAAAATCAGCTCCTCCTACTGGTCTCTGGATAAATATATATATTTTTTCTTATCAGTATCAGTCTCTCATCGCTGTAAACTCAGGATATCGACCCAGACAGTACCATCAATCTTTAAACCAGTATAGTCTCAGTGTAAACAATCACGTCAACCACTCCCACTCATCTCCATAGTAACACTGAAGAGCAACCACATCACAGAGTTGTAACCAGTAATCAATACCCACATAGCATTCTTTCACCATACCAAATACATTTGGCAAGTCCAATGATCACAATTTTCCATCCTTTACAGTACTTACATAAAGCCAGCAGTAAAAATGGGCCTTGAAAGTCTCCCAAAAAGATGAACTCCCGAGTTTAGTCCATGTTACTCATTCAACTTTAAGTAATGAGATACGTGCTTATATTTCTGGTGAGTCCACATCCTGCACCCACCCCACCCCCACACCATCAGTTTTAATACACTAACTATTCAACAGCACTAAACGCATGAACTCCTATTCAAATCCACAACATCTTCCAGACCACAACAGTTTCAAGTTCAAAACATATCCATTCCTGATGAGCATTTCACCAAACCCTGTGAAACAGCCTCAAAACAATCAATCAAATGCTTTTTCCCCAGTCAGTCGCAAAACCTTTCCCCCACAGGATTAAGTACATGCTGTATGTCGAGGCAGTCTTGTTCTGTCAATCTCACCATCTCGGTTCCTGTTAGTGTTGAGGGGAAAAATATTTTCAGGACACTCAAAAGGTCATTCACACGAATGATGCATTCAGGCACTACCTCCCCTTCCTACCACATCTCAGGGCAGAGAGGAGGGAGTTGAAGGTCAAGAAAGAGGAGTATGTGTCAATTTGAAAGAGTCAACATGATGTAAACACTGCAGAGTGGTCAGTGGGTTTAATTCTGTACAGTATCATCTTTGCCAAGCATAGCCATTCAAGAGTTGGATTATTCAATTAATCACTCCATGAGGGAGTTGCTTCAGTGACTGCACCATTGTTTCAGAATAGAGAAAGCCATCATTATTTGCTGTCCTGCAGAAACTCCATGACAACAGCTTCTTAACCTACAGAAAAGTACAGGCCCTTCAGCCCATAATCTGCTAACCTATGTAGTCAAAACACACAGAAATCCTGGAGGAACTCAGCCAGTCTCACAGGATCCACAAGAGGTAAAGATATATTACTTACATTTCAGACCATAGCCCTTCTTCAAGGTATAAGCAAAATAAATAAAAAATATAATTTGAATCAAAACTGACCTAGGTAACTATAGTACTGACCAACCAATGTAAACCGACTCCTTAACAATCTAATCCTCCTCTACTTCACATCCATAATTCTCAATTTTACTTACATCCATGTGCCTACTTAACAGTCTTTTAAATGTTGCTATTGTACAAGCCTCCTCCACCATCCCAAGTAATGCATTCTGGGTCCCACCTGTGAGTAAACCTCTGACATCTCCCTTAAACTTTCCACCTCTCACCTTAGATGTTCTCTGGTATTTTCCTCTGGGAAAAACTGCTGGCTGTCCACTCTATCTATCCCCCTCATAATCATATAATCTTCAATTAAGTCACCTCTTATCCTTGGTCATTCCAAAGAGGAAAGCCCTAACTTTGTGAACCTTGTTCCTAAGACATGTTTTTCCAACCTAGGTAACTTCCTAGTAGATCTAAACCTTTTTTAATAGGAATACAAACAGTGAATTTCAGATTTTTTTAAGACTTCAGATTTATTGTGTGACAGATTATGTTGTGTTTGTATTGTATATAGATATGTTTTTTGGGAGATAAATTGGGGCAGGTTTTATTTAGTGTAGGTCAATTACAAACACTTCAAAACAGATCTCATTTAAAATACTGGAGCTCTGCTCATGCTAGACAGCCCAGCAACAAGTGCCTTTGCAAAAGCTTTGAAGAGTACCCAAGAGACTTCACTATGGATTATTGTTTTGAAAAGCAACAGATGAAAGAACATGGAGGAGTAGGTTCAGAGCCGCAGGCTATCTGGAGTGTTCTAACAGGCAGAGAGGGAGTCAAACAGGCTTTTCTGAGAGAGAGAGAGAGAGAGAGAGAGAGAGAGAGAGAGAGAGAGAGAGAGAGAGAGAGAGAGAGAGAGAGAGGAGGGGGGGGACAGGCTGTCTAATGTTTCACTTGAAATAAGAGAAACAAAAAGGAACTCTGTGGTGACCTGAAAGAAAGAGGTTATCATCTGGAAAACATTGATGGGGCAAGTTTCTTCAGCAAGACACTGAAGTGACTGATTACAAGGAATCAGTTGTGGGAGTCCAGAAAACAACAAATCTCTCTCTGAAAACCATTTACCTTTCAAGCACCAAAGCCTGGTGAACTTCATAAATGTTAAAATCTGTGCACAGTATAAGAATTGCCTGCAGTGAGTAAACTTGGAGGAATGAGAGGCGAGACTGGACTATGAACCAAAGAACATTTCTGAACTTACACACACATTACATACACGTGCACTTAGAATTAGAAGGGGGTTGTTAGGTTCTTTGGCTTGGCTTCGCGGACGAAGATTTATGGAGGGGGTAAAAAGTCCACGTCAGCTGCAGGCTTGTTTGTGGCTGACAAGTTAGGTTAGTTAAGTTAATAGTGATAAGTTAAAGTGTGATTCTATTTTCATGTTTAAAGATAATTAAAAGCAACCTTTCTTTAAGTAACCATTTGTCTTGGTGAATATCTATTGCTGCTGGATTTTGGGGTCCTCTGGGCTCGTAACAATTGTCAGAGTACATATATGACATCGCATACAACCCTGAGATTCTTTTTCCTGTGGGGATGCAAGAATTAACAGCATTTCACAGAACGTATCCAGCCCATTCAGTACCTAGGCATGGGCCCACCTTGCAGTCATCTACTATTTTCATTGCTCATTCAACCCTAACCCTTGTTGCTCCACACACAGCTTCTTGGACAAACTTAATTAAACTCAATGGTAGCTCTATTAGACATTTTAAAACCATCTGATCATAACACTGAGTTTAAAACTATACACTCAAAACCATTAGCTTCCATTTGTATTAGGTGGAAAATACAGGTATACCCCACTTTATGAAACTGGAGCGTTCGTACAGAACCTTTCTTAAGCTAAGAAGCGATTACCATTGATTTCTATGGGAAATTTATTTGAGTGTTCCCAGACCCAAAAAATTATCCCCCAAATTATACCAAATAACACACAAAACCTAAAATAACACTAACAAATAATAAAAGCTGAAATAATAAATATATAGAAACAATGTATGCACAATGTAGTTTCATTAACCAGAATAGGGAAGACAATGTTTTGACAACCCCACCAGGCGCTCTGTGACCTCCCCTCTGGCCACTTTTTTGTAAATGTGAAAATTCTTTCGTAAAAGCAACAAATCTTTCATAGAACCAAACACGCTTTCTTTGTAAAAGCAAATTTTCGTAAAATGAGGTATTCCAGTACTCGCTTTACGCAAATTCACTTTTATGAAGAAACCTGTTCATTTTTACAAAAAGCAGCAGGCAGGGTGGTCTCAGGGTGGATAGTGGGACTGGGAACAGTCAAAAAATGTTCCCATAGAAATCAACAGTAATTGCTTCTTCGCTTTATGCCATTTTGGCTTAACATAACATATAACATAACAATTACAGCATGGAAACAGGCCATTAGGCCCTTCTAGTCCACACTGACCCAAACACTCCTCTCTAGTCCCACCTACCTGCACAATGACCATAACCCTCCACCTTCTTCTCATCCATATACCTGTCCAGCTTACAAAAGGTTCCATAGGAACATTCTCGTTTCATAAAGTGGGGTATGCCTGTATTCGTAAAGCAGGGTTTGCCTGTATTGGTAACAATTCTATTGCTATTGATATGTCTTCCGAGCTTGTCTACTCCCATTCCTTCCAAATATTTTACTATAGCATTCTTTTTGTCCTTTACTCTTTCCCCTCTTCCACCCTTTCGCAGACCTTCCCTTCTGATCTTTTCTTATCACATCTCCAATATTTCCCAGTTCAGATGGAAGCTCAATGAATGAAACATTCATTTAACTTCTCACAGATTCTGCCTGAACTGCCATTATTTCTTGTGATTTTTCATTGTTGCTGCACACTGGAAAATTATGATGTACAGATCCCAAACCAGTGTGGAATTACTTCAGCCAAACCCAGATGAGTATCTGTACAGTACAATGTCCAGCTGGAAATCTAGTTCTGTGCATAATGCAGATGTAAGGTGAAAACAATTCTTTACTTCCACTAAAACTAAAAGGCATATCACATTTTTAACCCAAGGATGTCACCGTTACGGGGGCCGCGTAATGTTGAGAGTCCAGGAGGCTGCAGATCCTAGGAGCTCCCAGACCTAGACCAGAAAACAGCATTAAAAATTGAAATCTGGGACAAATAAAAGAGTAAAATTCTTGTCTGAATACAAGAGGATGAGGAAGCTTCAATCAATGAAACAAAAATGAAATTACAATGAGGATATGGGCAACCCGACAAGGATCCGAGGCAAGTGGAGGATCCTCGTGTTGGGTGTCAACCCAAGGCCCATTGAAGACAACGCAACCCCCCCCACCCTCAGCAACAATGAAGGTAGGCGGTGCCCACAATGGAGAAAAGGCTAGTCAAAGCCTTGGAGCGGGTGAGCGGGAGCGAGGGAGGACAGCTGCCTCTCCCTCGCAGCTTGTGGGTAAAGCAGCAGTCTCTCCAACAGTCAGGGTCTGCTGACGGTGTGTTGAGTCGGGGAGCGGCGGGCTCGAATAGAGCCAGTGAGAGCTTGGGAATTGCGAGCTCTGACGAGGATGCGGAGGAAGTCGACCGAGACAGTGATCACGAGGGCCATCAAGTCAGAGATGAGGGTTGGTGGGGTGAGGGATCCAGCCACGAAGCCAGGAGAAGCTGGAAGGCCAGGCTGCAACAGAAAAGGGAGGATGAGGGCCCGGAGCCCTCCTTAAGAGACATTTTACAGACTCTGACCCAAATGGAAAATAGGGTGGAGAAAGTAGTGGACAGAAGGGCCAGAGACATGTCAGAAAAATTAGACAGAATGGAAGGGGACCCAGGTGAATACAACAGGCAGGGTGACAGAGGTAGAGGAGAGATTGGGGGCAGGGAAGGATAGAATTGCCATAATGGAGCAAGAAATTAAAGGTCTCCTTAAAGAAAGAGATGAGGTATGGGGGAAGCTGGACTTCCTGGAGAACTTCACAAAACTCTGTATCTTTAAAATAGTGGGATTGAAAGAAGACTCCGGGGGTGGGAGGATCTTGCAGAGTTCCTAATTAAATGGATCCCCAAAGCACTAGTAAAGGAGGCGCTGGGAACCCCCATTATAATTAAAAATGCCTTTAGAGCCCCAATCCCTAAGCCAGGACTGGGACAAAGACCCCAGTCGACCCTTATAAAGCTAAAATATTTTCAAGACCGTGAGAAAATAATAGGGGTAGTGGCAAAAGGGGCAATTCAAAGGGGAGCTCCCCTGGAGTACAGGGGGTCGAAAGTGTTCTTTTATCCAGATTTTAGTCTAGCTCTGCTCAAGAGGTGGAAAGACTATGAACTGGTTAAGTGATTGGCAAAGCAAAAGGGATATGATTGTGTTCTATATCATCCCGCTACCCTGAAAATTATGTTGCTGGGGGGGGGGGGGGGGGGGGGGTGAAGGGAGGAAATTTTTTTTTTTTAAAACCAGAAAAGGATAAAGTGCATCAGTTTATAAAATCTCTGCTGGCAGTAAACGGGGGACCAAGTGGAAAAGAATAAAAGGGAGCAATAAGATTTTTAAAAATTGTTAAAACTGGTCGACTGCGAGGACTTAGATTTCTGTGTTATATAAAGAATGGACTTTTGGCTGTTTACAGTTTAAAAAAAAGTGAGGTGATGCCAACTTAAATAAAATAGTAATTTAAAGAGGCCGCAGGATGAGATCAAATATCTCTGAGTCAATATTGATGGCAACTTTAGCAATTTTATACAAGTTGAATTATGGCCCCTTGCTGGAGAGAGCCGATGAGGATTTAAATAGATGGATGCCCCTGCCCATAATATTAGTGGGCAGGGTTAACTGCATCAAAATGAATGTATTGCCAAGATTCCAGTATCTTTTCCAGACATTGCCTGTGCTGTTGCCCGGGGTTTCTTCAAACAACTGCTGCACAAAGTCAGAAGTTTCTCTGGAATGGTAAGGCGGCAAGGGTCTCTATGGAAAAATTATCATGGGACTACAGTCTAGGCAGATTGAGGATGCCACACTTTAAAAATTACAGGCAGCTCAGTCGAGATACATCACCTCTCTCTTCCAGGGAGGAGATGTACCATCATGGGGACAAATTGATCTGCACCTGGTGGGCGAAGGGATGGCAGAGGACTTTATTTATAAATGGGATGCTAAATTGCTGTCAGGAAAGAAGAGCAGCCCCACATTAAAACAAGTGATTAATATCTGGAACAAAATTAACCAATATTTGAACATCGAAGTGAGACTGTCCCCAAAAACACCCTGACTCTTAGTAAGTTTAAAACCATTAACGGTAGGTAACAAGATCCTGGACACTTAGCGCCGTAATGGCATCAGGTGCATAGAGGACTATTATGAGCAGGGGTAATTAATATTGTTTGAGCAAATAAATATTATTTGTCAAATCAGACATTCCACTGCTATCTTCAAATAAGATCTTTTTTACGGTTCCAAGTATGGGCCTACTTCGGGGCAGTGCCATGGAAACCATGATTCGAAGGGGGAGTGGAAAGAAATTAATTTCTGCAATGCATTTCATGCTCCAATCAGATGGACCCAAACCGGGACTCCATAGGTCAAGAGTTGGACTTGGGTACTGAAATTGATGAGAGATGCTGGTCCGACTTAGGCCAGGACAGCATGACCACGGTCATCAATGGAAGGTAAAGGTTGGTGCAGCATAATTTATTGCACGAGCTATATCTAACGCCACAGAAAATAAACAGGTCAAAACTAGAACTCTCGGACCAATGCTTCAGATGCAGTATGACGACTGGGACGGTCGTGCACACAATCTGGTCATGTGCCAAGGAGAGGCCTTTTTGGGAAGAATAAGACCAAGTCCTAGACAAAATCATATGTAAACAATTCCCGCAAGACCCAGAGTTGTTCCTGTTGGGAAACATAATGGACATAAGGCTTACAACGACGCTGTCCAAATTTCAAATCCAATTTGCATTAATCACATTGGCAGTGGCCAGGAAGTGCATTGCGGTGACTTGGAAGTCTGACTCTAGTCTTTTAGTATTGAATGATGGAACAAGGAAATGCAGAGCTGCGTTCTCTTGAAGAAAATAACTTTTAACCTGAGGAAAAAAATACGGTAACTTTCATAGGATCTGGCAGCCATACATGCACTACATAGGCACATGGCGGCGATTGGTTTTCCCGTTCCTTGCTACGGTTTCCTCTCCCTTGCACTGATCCCGATCAAGGAAAGTCAGGAATGAGTATTGGCCCAGAGGCATACTCATCGAGCTGTGACAATCCTTGCCCCTTATTTATTATTTATTTTCCAAATGTCAAAATTTTGTTGTGGTTGGGCAAAGTATGAGTGAGTCGCCTCATTTTATATGTGAAGGAAGAGGGGCTGGTAGAGGTACAGGCTTGTATATATAGTCATAAAGAGAAATTAATACATGTGTATTTGAATTTGAACTTCCATTGTTGGAATGACACTGTTTATGGCTGTACAAGCTTGTGTGAAAATATATAAAATATTCAAAAAAAGTGTCACAGTTACCAAAGTTAACAAAATCCCACACAAAAATGAAGGTATTGTTGAGAAGTTCAATGAACTCAAGCCCTGAACTAAATACAATTTATACAAGTTGAATTATGGCCCCTTGCTGGAGAGTCGAGGAGGATTTAAATAGATGGATGTCCCTGCCCATAACATCAGTGGGCAGAGTTAAGTGCATCAAAATGAATGCGTGGCCAAGACTCCAGTATCTTTTCCAGACATTGCCTGTGCTGTTGCCCTGGGGTTGTGTTGAGAGAATGCTCATTTTCTTTGTCCTACAGAGTCACGAGGCCATGCTAGATTTGGTAGAGGAATCTTTATTTTTGTCATAACTATAACTGGGACTGATGCAATCAGTGAAGCAAGCTCAGATGGTGGGTTGGAGGGCCTAGTAAAGGGAAGAAGGGGAAGAGTGATAGAACTATCAAGAAGTTGAAAGTTTGGCACAATTATAATAAAATTGGACATCCAAAGAAGAAACATTACATTTAGCATCAAAAGTAATCTGAAGTTTGTTTGAGATATTGAAAGTGGCCTCATGGAGAATGATTAATACCAGGGCTTATTATCGTAACAAAGTCAAAGACCGGACAACCATTTTAAATTGGGGAATAAACCAAAAAGGTTTATCTGTCATCACATTCATTTACATGGTATTGTTGCCTTAATACTTCCCTTTTTATCATTCTGTTCCAACCTCAAGCTCGGCATGGCTGAAAGCCATCTGAATCCTATGCATATTCTACATCAGCAGAAAATGTAATTCTTTACTGTAAATTACAGAAGTAATCTTCCAGAAAAATAACAGAAACATTTTCCAGTCATTGACTTTGATGAGGAATTCTAAATATAAAAACCTTATTTCAGTCCCATTACAACTGGGTGGTGTTTTTAATCATATCAGTGATTTAGATGAGCTCCTAACATCAAACTTCTCTCAAATCATTCATAATAATCTTAACAGCAGCACAAATGCTACTTCAGATAAATTTCCATTTTGTATGAAAACAGGCCCTTAGCCCACCAAATCAGTATAGTGATCATCAACCACCCATTGACTCCACTGATAGGCTCTATCAATAACTCCAAAGTAGAGTGAGGAACAATAGGCTTTATTCTACTTTAGACTTGTAGCTGGCCCAATTCCATGTGCTCGACTGAGGACAGGGAGGTCAACCTCTATTCCAAGGTCACAAGGGTAGGAGTTAATAGGGAACGAGTCACCAGTGGGGGACGGCCAGCTATCCATTGACAATCACATATTAATATCACCACACCTACATTAAAACATTCTTAAATTTTCCCTACATTCTCATCAACTACCTAGAGATTTTACCACTCTCCAGCACATCAGGGGAAATTTAAAGTGGCTAGTTAGCCTACAAGCCTGAGATACCTTTTTTTTAAAATTTTTTTTATTTTTCACACCATAAACCACATTAACCATGATACATACTTTTTCCTTTTCAAATATATACAGTGCCATTTTGCCCCCCCCCTCCTCCCATCCCACCCTCCCTACCTCCCCCCTCCCGTCCATTTAAAGTACAAAATCTAGGATACATTAAACCAGTCAAACAATGTTGTCATTCAATAAAAATAAACAAGAAATTCCACTGAGTCAATTCTTTTCATTTTCTTCTCCTTTCGTTAATTTAGGTAGTGAATGTCCCCGGTAGGTTTTCACTATTGTGTTTCATGTAAGGCTCCCATATTTGTTCAAATATTTCAATATTATTTCTTAAACTATATGTTATTTTTTCTAATGGAATACATTTATTCATTTCTATATACCATTGTTGTATTTTCAAATTATCTTCCGATTTCCAGGTTGACGTAATACATTTTTTTGCTACGGCTAGAGCTATCTTAACAAATCTTTTTTGTGCATCCTCCAAATCAATTCCAAATTCTTTGTTTTTTATGTTACTTAGGAGGAAGATCTATGGATTCTTTGGTATATTGTTTTCTGTAATTTTATTTAATATTTGGTTTAGATCTTCCCAAAATTTTTCTACTTTCTCACATGTCCATATTGCATGAATTGTTGTTCCCATTTCTTTTTTACATCGAAAGCATCTATCAGATACTGTTGGGTCCCATTTATTTAACTTTTGAGGTGTAATGTATAGCCTGTGTATCCAGTTATATTGTATCATACGTAACCTCGCATTTATTGTATTTCTTATCGTTCCAGAACATAACTTCTCCCATGTTTCCTTTTTTATCTTTATATTTAAATCTTGTTCCCATTTTTGTTTAGTTTTACCATTTGTTTCCTCATTCTCCTTTTCTTGCAGTTTAATATACATATTTGTTATAAATCTTTTGATTATCATTGTATCTGTAATCACATATTCAAAGTTACTTCCCTCTGGTAACCTCAGACTGCTTCCTAATTTGTCCTTCAAGTAGGATCTCAGTTGGTAATATGCAAGCACTGTATCTTGAGTTATATTGTATTTATCTTTCATTTGTTCAAAGGATAATAATCTATTTCCTGAAAAACAATTTTCTATTCTTTTGATCCCTTTTTTCTCCCATTCTCTAAAGGAAAGGTTATCTATTGTAAAAAGGAGTAACTTATTTTGCGTCAATATTAGTTTTGGTAATTGATAATTTGTTTTATTTCTTTCTACATGAACCTTCTTCCAAATATTGAGTAGATGATGTAATACTGGAGAACTTCTATGTTGTACCAATTTTTCATCCCATTTATATAATATGTGTTCAGGTATATTTTCTGCTATTTTATCTAATTCTAATCTAGTCCAATCTGGCTTTTCCCTTGTTTGATAAAAATCTGATAGGTATCTTAATTGTGCGGCTCTATAATAATTTTTAAAGTTTGGCAGTTGTAAGCCTCCTTGTTTATACCATTCTGTTAATTTATCTAGTGCTATCCTCTGTTTCCCCCCTTTCCATAAAAATTTCCTTATTATTTTCTTTAACTCCTTGAAGAATTTCTCTGTCAAGTGTATTGGCAATGCCTGAAATAGGTATAATATCCTTGGAAAAATGTTCATTTTAATACAGTTTATCCTTCCTATTAGTGTTAGTGGTAAATCTTTCCAATGCTCTAAATCGTCCCGTAATTTTTTCATTAGTGGATAATAATTGAGTTTATATAGTTGGCCGAGATTTTTATTTATTTGTATACCTAGGTATCTTATTGCTTGCATTTGCCATCTGAATGGTGATTCCTTCTTAAATTTTGAGAAATCCGCATTATTCATAGGCATTGCTTTACTTTTATTTACATTAATCTTGTAACCCGACACTTCTCCATATTCCTTCAATTTCTTATATAATTCTTTTATTGATAGTTCTGGTTCTGTTAAGTATACCATAACATCATCCACAAATAAACTGATTTTATATTCCTTGTCTTTTATTTTTATCCCTTTTATATTATTTTCTGTTCTTATCAATTCTGCTAGTGGTTCTATAGCTAACGCGAACAATAAAGTTGATAGTGGGCATCCCTGCCGTGTTGACCTGCTTAAGTTAAATTGCTTTGATATATATCCATTTACTGTCACTTTCGCCAATGGTCCCTTATATAATGCTTTAATCCAATTAATATACTTCTCTGGTAAACTGAATGTTTGCAATACTTGGAATAAATAATTCCATTCTACTCTGTCAAAGACCTTCTCTGCGTCTAAAGCAACTGCTATTGTTGGCGCTTTACTCCCTTCTACTGCATGAATTAAGTTAATAAATTTACAAATATTGTCTGTTGTGTGTCTTTTTTTAATAAATCCAGTTTGGTCTAGATTTACCATTTTCGGTACATACTCTGCTAATCTGTTTGCTAATAGTTTAGCTATTATCTTATAATCTGTGTTAAGTAAAGATATTGGTCTATATGACGCTGGTGTGAGTGGATCTTTCCCTTGCTTTAGTATTACTGTAATTATTGCTGTTTTACATGAATCTGGTAAGCTTTGTGTTTTATCAATCTGGTTGATTACTTCCAGGAGGGGAGGAATTAATAAATCTTTAAATGTTTTATAGAATTCTATTGGGAATCCATCCTCTCCTGGTGTTTTATTATTTGGTAATTTTTTTTATTATCTCTTGTATTTCTACTATTCCAAATGGTTCTGTTAATTTATTTTGTTCCTCTATTTGTAGTTTTGGTAGTTCAATTTTAGTTAGAAATTCATCTATTTTCCCTTCTTTCCCTTTGTTTTCAGTTTGGTATAATTGTTCATAGAATTCTCTAAAGTTTTCCTTGATCTCCTTTGGATTATATGTGATTTGTTTGTCTTTTTTCCTTGATGCCAATACCATTTTCTTAGCTTGTTCTGTCTTAAGCTGCCATGCTAGGATTTTGTGCGTCTTTTCCCCAGTTCATAATATTTCGGTTTTGTCTTCATTATATTCTTCTCCACCTTATATGTTTGTAGTGTTTCATATTTTATTTTTTTATCTGCCAATTCTCTTCTTTTAGTTGTATCTTCCTTCATTGCTAATTTTTTTTCTATATTTACTATTTCCCTTTCCAACTGCTCTGTTTCCTGATTATATAGTCCTTCTTCATCTTGGTTACATAACTTATTATTTGCCCTCTAATGAACGCTTTCATTGCATCCCATAGTATAAACTTATCTTTCACTGATTCCGTGTTTATTTCAAAATACATTTTAATTTGTCTATCAATGAATTCTCTAAAATCCTGCCTTTTGAATAACATGGAGTTTAATCTCCATCTATACAGTCTTGGAGGGATGTCCTCTAACTTTATTGTCAATATTAAGGGTGAATGGTCTGATAATATTCTAGCTTTATATTCTGTTTTTCTTACTCTATCTTGCATACGAGCTGATAACAAAAATAGGTCTATTCTTGCGTATGTTTTATGTCTAGCCGAGTAATATGAATATTCCTTTTCCTTTGGGTGTTGTTTCCTCCATATATCCAAAAGTTGCATTTCTTCCATCGATTTAATTATAAATTTGGTTACTTTGTTCTTTCTGTTAATTTTTTTCCCAGTTTTGTCCATATTTGAATCCAAATTCAGGTTGAAATCCCCTCCTATTAATATGTTCCCTTGCGTATCTGCTATCTTCAAAAAAATATCTTGCATAAACCTTTGATCTTCTTCGTTAGGTGAATATACATTGAGTAGATTCCAAAACTCCGAATATATCTGACATTTTATCATTACATATCTCCCTGCTGGATCTATTATTTCCTCTTCTATTTTAATTGGTACATTTTTACTAATTAATATAGCTACTCCTCTTGCTTTTGAATTATACGATGCTGCTGTTACGTGTCCTACCCAATCCCTCTTTAATTTCTTGTGCTCCAATTCAGTTAAATGTGTTTCTTGCACAAATGCTATATCAATTTTTTCTTTTTTCAGTAAATTTAGCAGTTTCTTCCTTTTAATTTGGTTATGTTTTCCGTTAATATTTAAAGTCATATAGTTCAGCGTAGCCATTTTATACTTTGTTTATCTTCCCTTTCCGTTTCTCCATCATTACCTTTCCTTCTTATCCATTTCTGCTTTCTTGTTTTGAACACTTTATAAGAACATTTCTAAAACATCAAACATTTTCCCTATTCTCCTATTTAAAACTTCTTTAACCCCATTCTCCCCTCCCCCTCCTGAGTTGTCCTTTATCCCTTGTCGACAACCACATCTCCCCTCTCTATTTGGATTTGCGAATTCACTCGCAAACGTCAGCTGATTTTGCAGTGACCGTAACTCCTCCCCACCCAGCCCCCCAAGAAAAGATTTCAATTTTCATATGTAACAAAGGTCACTCTTTTAATTCCCTCCTTATTCCCTCTATTCCATTTCCCTCCCTTATTAATTCTTTTCTATATTCTATATATTTTCCTCTAAATACGGATACATTCATGTATGCACACTATATATATATATATATATATATATATATACACACACATATACCCCTTTACACACCTACATATAGATCGTGGTCATTTTTACTCTTATTACATGTCTTCATCTCTCTGCTTGTTTTGTAGTTGTTCTGTAAATTTCCTTGCTTCCTCTGGATCCGAGAATAGTCTGTTTTGTTGCCCTGGAATAATTATTTTAAGTACCGCTGGGTACCTTAACATAAATTTATATCCTTTTTTCCAAAAGATCGTTTTCGCTATATTGAACTCCTTCCTCTTCTTCAGGAGTTCAAAACTTATGTCTGGATAGAAAAAATTTTTTTGACCTTTATATTCCAGTGGCTTTTTGTCTTCTCTTACTTTCTTCATTGCTTTCTCCAATATATTTTCTCTTGTTGTATATCTTAAGAATTTTACTAAAATAGATCTTGGTTTTTGCTGCGGTTGTGGTTTCGGGGCTAAAGTTCTATGTGCCCTCTCTATTTCCATTTCTTCCTGTAATTCTGTTCTTCCCAGGACCCTGGGGATCCAATCTTTTATAAATTCTCTCATATTCTTGCCTTCTTCATCTTCCTTAAGGCCCACTATCTTTATATTATTTCTTCTATTATAGTTTTCTATTATATCTATCTTCTGAGTTAACAGCTCCTGTGCCTCTTTAGCTTTTTTATTAGATTCTTCTAATTTCTCTTTTAAGTCTTTTACTTCCATATCTACAAATGTTTCTCGTTTTTCCATATTTTCCACTCGTTTTGCCAATTCTGATATGGCCACTTCCATTTTATTCATTCTTTCTTCTGCATTCTTAATTCTTCTTTTTATCTCATCAAATTCTTGTAATTGCCATTCTTTCACTGATTCCATATATTCTTTAAAAAAAGATACATCCATTGTCTTGCTTTTCTCTTCTTCCACTTCTTTCTGTTCTTCTTCTTCTTCTTCCTCTGGGTTGACCATCTGTTGTTTCCTTGTTTTCTTTTTACCCTCTTCTTTCTTGTTGTCGTTATTGTCTGTGTTCTGCACCTGCTGCTGTGCTGCAGGTGTCTCTCTCAGCTGTGGAGATCGACTCCGCAGCTGTTCCCCCCTCCCGTCAGTGTGTTTTTTTTCTGCGCGGTTGCGCACTTTTACTCGGCTCTGCGAGCCATTTTTGTAGTCCCGAGCCCGGGACCTCCACTGACCTGTGGGAGCGGGGCTCTCTCTCCGCGGCGGGCCTCTTCGGACAGGTAAGGCCTTCACCTTCTTCCGACGTCTTTCCTTCTTCTTTTCTTCCCGTTGTTTTTGGTTTTTCTTTCTTTGCTGCCATTGTCTTCACACTTTTACTTTCACTTTGTTTTGGTTTTTAAGTTTGTGCCTTTGCTTTTTCTCTATCTTTTTTAAATTTTTCTGGAGAGGGCTGGAGTTCCCCTACCGGCCACTACTCCATCACATGACTCCTCCCAGCCTGAGATACCTTGAAGAAGGAAGGGCTTAGGCCCAAAACATTGGTAATATATCTTTACTTCCTATGGACCCTTTGAGACCAGCTGAGTTGTTCCACCACAAGCCACCACATCTCTGGGATGTGGGAGGAAACTGGAGCACCCAGAAGAAAGTGCAAATTCCATACACGGCACTGAATATCCACAGGATTGAACTCAGGTCACTGGACCTGAAGGCAGCAGCTCTGCGGAGATGGGAGGGAAGCCAGTGGGGTAGATGGCACATCTTCCAAACACACACAACACAACATCTGCAAAGTGGAAAACCATGAATAAAAGGAGAAATTGGGCCCAAGCCCAGAAAATAAAGGAGAGTGGTGATTGGTTGCTTTTCAAGACAGAGAATATTTACTTTGGGGTTCCCTGAAAATTGGTACAAGAAACACTGAAATCTGTAACAACTTGATTGAGAGAGTATTGTTTCTCCAAGATTTTCTGATACCTTAAAACAGAGAATTGCAGTAAATTGTGTGGAAGACACGGATAGATTTCAAGAGAGTTGGTGGAATGCTTAGACACACAACAGATCAGTGTTAGCAAGAAGACACTTTTGATGGGAATTTTAAATGAGGTGCAGGTCAGGCAGGCGGACAGTATACAGACACACAAATTTGAAAGAGGTTGAGAAAGTGGAAAAGCATGGATTTTTCCCACAGAGAATATGAGAAAGACAATCAGGAGTAGACCAATTAGCTGATCAATATGATTATGGCTGAACCTTTGTCTCAGCACTACATTAATACTGTTTTTCTAGATTCCCTAAAATCCAAGGGAATAACCATTATGATAAAAGCAAGGCAGTTACACGTCTCTTCTAAAAGAGAGAGGCTTGGTAATGTTTCTGGACACATTTGAGGAAGGAATGTAATGACCTGAAGCAGGTGTAGAGAAGACAGTTCTGAGGATAAGGGATATTGGTTACTTTAATGACTGGCAAAAAATGAGGTTGTTCTATTTAGAGCACAGAAGGCTGAAGTGATTTGATGCACATGTTCAAAATCATAAGGGTCTGGAATAAGAGCGGAGGAAGAAATCAACAGTGCAAACCTGAAAAGAGATAAAAGTACATGACATCAGGCTGATCACTGAAAGTTCTGAAGGGAACTAAAAAAGCAAATAAAAAGCATGTGAAAAGACAGAAATGAATTCAAAAATATCCTGTAGGCATGTGAACAGGAAAAGTGTTGAGAGGCAAGGTGTGGCTGATACAAGTCCAAGAGACCAAATTACTCAGTGAGGGTGAGGGACAGATGAAGCACTAAATAAGTACTTTACCTCAGTCTTTAGCAAGGAAGAAGATTCTGTCTGGAGGCTCCGCACAAGAAGGTGAACTGGGACTCTACAGTTAGTTTGCTATGGACTCAACAGCCGAAATAGTTTCCTTTCATTCAGAAGCTAGTCTGTAAACCTATTTCCATTGATGGAAGGAAAGGAGAGGCAAACAAACGCAGAGACATAAAAAAACATTGTCAAATAGTAAGTAATCTATATTGCAACACTGGAAAGGACACCAGGATAAAGTCAAACATGTTTTCAAAAAGGAAAATAAATGCAAAACTGCAGAAGTACTACTAGAACGAGTGACGAACCGAAGTATTCCTTCAAAAGAGCTCCACAAGTTCAGTGAGCTGGCATGCTCCTCTTCTGCTAAATAATTCTACTTTGCAAAGCCTTTTTAGCCAAAGGAGAAATTGAATGCAAACCCAAACATCCCTCATTCAGTGACCACACTTGTGCAACATTAAGCAGAGGTAAATAATCAACAGCCAGACTGTGACCCGCAGACTTTTTCTGTAAGTATATCTCAGAAGTGTCCTAGAGAAGTCTGGCTGCCCTAAATGACCAAGGATTGAACTCAGAACATAATTGGTCCGTGCGTCTCAGTACTACAACCCGTAAAAGCTGCGTTTAATAATTAAAAGAGTGCATTGGCATAGTATGACATCTTAAAGTTTGCAACGGAACCACAATGAAATCAAGTGAGTAAACTATTTTAGTTTGGTAAAGGGGCCTCATTTGTGGCAAGCCTATTTAATGGCACTGAAGTTCTACATAGAATGAAGAAAAAACAGCAGATGAAAGAAATTTGAAATAAAACCCAAAGGTGCTGGAAAACTCGAGAGTGAAATCGATTTACCTGTCCTTCGTCCAATTTAGTGCACCATAACTGTTGTAGTCAATGTGGTCTCCTTCACACTGGGGCAAATGAATGCACACTGGTTGACTGTTTTGTTGAACTCCTTCATTCAGTCCATAAAGGAGATTCTGAGCTTTCAGTTGCTTATCATTTTAATTTTCATCCCACTCTAACAATGCTCTAAAGAAGCCCAATTTAAATTCATGAAACAGTAACTCATCAGAGCTTTCTGACAATGAATTCAACAGTTTCAAATTATCAGCCACCCCAGTCTTGTATATCACACTCCTGGCAGCTATTTATCCTCCACCGCCCCCCCACCCCCCCCAACCGTTCTAGTATTTCAGATTTCTAGTCAACACCTCCTAACAAATATACTCTTGGCAGCACGAGCACCACTCGTGTCATTCATTCCCTCCCAAACCCCTCCCAATCAGGTTGAGGTCAGGTTTAAAGACAACGCTTTTCACTGGAGACTGGAGCTGGACACACTGGAGGCTGCAGGTGGCTGGAATCTGAAGCCAAACACATTAACCATTCTTTTTCTCCTATTGTTGCTGCTTGACCCAGTGAGTCTCTCCAGCAGATAATGTTTCTTTCCCCCCCCCCCCTAAGCTTTTATTGACTAATCAAACTGCATTTTCAGTTGTTTTAAAGTAGATGAGAATTTTATAAAATTATTTTGCAGCATTACTGCTCTCAACAACAATTGGGCAGGGAGCATTTCAATACATCATCCAAGATGTTCCATTCCATTGGATAATCCACAATACATCATCCAAGATGTTCCATTCCATTGGATAATCCAAACTCTATCAGAAACTATTTAGTGTCATTAATTGCAGAGGACGAATGGGCCATCACAATCCACATGATTATCCAACGACTCAGACCTGCTAGTGACTGCATGGGGGTCACCTGGAAATAACAGATGCAGTCAGATCGCTTCATGAAAAGACAGATGATCGGAACAGCAGGGATAATTTGTCAAGAAATTCAGTCACAGACATAAAAGTGCTTTATTGCACAGTTATGATGCAGAGATTTTATCAACTTTCAAAAGATTATTAAAACTAGAATCTAATGGGAAGCAGGGGAGCAAGTTCTAAAGGAGAAAACTGACTAACAGCCTGATGAAAATGCTCCCCGCACATTAATTTGGAGAAATTCATACATAGCCAGCTCTTCGTTGAAATAGCTGGGCTTGCAAAAAGGTTGTATTAACATGCGATACCGTACTCAACCCACTCAAGTGCAACTCAAGATCAAAATCTCCTGAATAAAGTTCAATTGAGCCATCTCAGCTGAACCCACTGAATACCTTGATAAGATCACTAATGTTTCACTATTTCCTAGAGGCTTGTCATAACTGCACTTTGACAAATAGGCTGCATTTTATTGTCCACATTTCTCTGCACCCTTGCAAAAAGGTCAACTCAATAATTACCAACACCCTTGCAGATTGTTCTTCAGGCAGTTTCTAATTTATAAGCCCAACCGACCAGAGAATTTGTGATTATTCGAGTGAGAGTTCAAAGCAGCGAACAAAATCTGCTTTTAGTGTATATACTCTGACACCCGACACAAAAACACCGAAAAGCAAACATGCTTGGGCGGCGCAGGGGGGCAGGGGTGGGAATCTTTAACTGGTGGCAATTCATGGCAATGATACTCCCTCATTATTGAACCAGCTCACCTAGAATGAGTGCAATTACATTGTTCAGAATATATGAAAACACCAGGAATAAAATCAGCTATTTAATTTCAAAACATCATGCATCATAATATTTAAATATCAAGTTGTAAAAACATATATGTATTTTATATTACAGAACAAGTGATAAGCTGAAAATATTCTTTACATCATTGGAAAAAGCATCTTGCCGTGCCACTTGATGCCAAAGATGTACCCATACCTTATAATACTTGGTTCCAGTGTCATTTTGAAAGAGCGTAAGGCACTTGCTGTCCAACCTCCAGTAATGTCTTTTCCTCTGTTAAATGAGACAATCATTGCAAATTAATTTCTTTGTTAATTTCATGGGCATATTAAGGTTGTTTTTATTTCATTAAATTGGAAACATGAGTCTGTTTTTGCTGTCAAGCCTGATCACATCCAGGTGTTCTCTGACAGATACCTCTGGCAATGCACGTTAATAGCACAAAACTTCCCAAAGATCAAAGCTTTATTCCACCACCAGATTTTAAATATTGTAAAAAAAAATTATAGTTTCTGAATTAGAAAAATAACAGGACAGGTCACATAGAAATTTAATCTTGAAAAGGATCCTTTGAATCTCCCAGAGATTTCCTGCAATTCTGCTGTGTTTAGTTACCTCTGCTTATCAACCAATATATGTTCCATTTATATTAGAGGGTTCCATAAAATACAACAGCTGTACCTCCTGACAAGTTCAAATTAAAGAGCATTCTCAAAGAGAAAAAATACCCACCTGAGAATTACTGTGGAATATGTGAAAGCAGCAGTGAAAATACTCCACTGTCTTCAAAAAGTATTATCATCTGAACACCTATGATGGCCAGTTACTGAGAAAAGCCAGGCAGTTATTAGGATGAACAATGATCTACGATGCATCTTAAATGCACTTCACCAAAAGAAAACAAGTGATTCTAAGCTGATATTTGCAGCAGATAAACTAACGTGGACAGCGTTGGACATCTTGAGCAGTTGATTGGGCAATCGAGTTCAACAGTTGAAAGGCAACTGAGGTCAACCATCATTATAAGAATGCCAGACTGTGTAGCATCGTTGGAGTGGGCTGAGCCAGAGTGGAAAGGCTTTGGCTCAGGGGGCTTCAGTGAGAAGAGGCTAATGAGGAGGTGGTGCAGGAGTTGAAGTAAGAAAGAGCTCTCCTATTCTCGGAATGAAAAGGATTCAGCAACTATGCACAGTTAAGGGCAAGTCTGAGATATTATGAACTTTTTTCCTTTAGTCGTACACAGTGGGAATGGCAGCCAAGGCAGGGGAACGCTCCTCTTGCAGAATGGGGGTTGTCAGGGAAGCCAGCAGGAACCCTGACGGCTTCATCTGTGAGAAGTACATCCAGCCGTAGCTCCTGACGAGTCAAGTTATGGAATTGGAGCTGGAGTTGAATGAATTCTGGATCATTGGGAGACTGAGGGGGTGATAGACAAGAGTTATAGGTACCCCTTTTACACAGAGATCCCACTTAATTGACATGTGAATGACCCATATTTAAAGCCAGGTCGGGTCGTTCACACTGAACCAAGAAAAATCAGGATTGAAACGCATCGGCTCTGATACTATCTACCTTAGCAAGTAATACAGGGGATGAAAATAACCCCCCCCCCCCATCCCACTTTGTTCTGTTCACACTGGTAAGCAAGGTGATTAAAAGGTGGTTAATTCCCATCTTTTAATGGTTGTGTAAAAGAGGTAAGAGACAGTATCACACTTACGAGGCAGGAGGAGGGTTGATGGGTGTCAGTCAGGAGAGGGAAAGGGAACAGGCAGGCATTCCCCTCAGTAACAAGTAGACCATTTTGGATACTGTTTAAGGGGGTGGAGAACAACCTACCAGGGACAAGCCATGGCAATCAGGTCTCTGGCATGGAGTCTGGTCCTGTGGCTAAGAAGGGAAAGGAGGAGAAGAGGAGAGCTGTAGTAATAGGGGATTCCATAGTTAGGGGAACAGATAACAGATTCTGTGGAAAAATCAATTATCCTGGATGGTACGGTGCCTCTCTGGTGCCAGGGTCTGAGATATCTCAGATTGGGTTCATGGCATTCTCAGGAGGGAGGGTGGGCAGCCAGATGTCGTGGTCTATATAGGGACCAATGATGTGGGTAGGAAAGGAGAAGAGGTCCTGCCAGGAGAGTTCAGGTAATTAGGTGCTAGTTGAAGGACAGGTCCTCCAGGCTTCTGATCTCAGGATTGTTTCCCATACCATGTGCTAGTGAGGTTAGAAATAGGCGAATAATGTAGCTTAACACGTAGCTAAAGACATGATGCAGAAGGGAGGGCTTCAAGTTTCTGGATCATTGGGCTCTCTTCCAGGGAATGTGGGACCTTTTCCAGTGGGACATTTTACATCTGAACTGGAGGGGAATATTATCCTTGCGAGAAGGTTTGCTAGTGCTGCTCTGGTAGGTTTAAAGAAGTCTTGCAAGGGGTTGGGAAAGAGAGTGCCAGAGCAAATGGAGGAGGGAAAAGATGCTGTGAAAATTGGATTCACTGTTGGAAGTCGACAGGTTCTTGGGGTGAAAATGTTCTCAGAATCATCTATTTCAATGCAGGAAGTATTGTAGAAAAGGCGGACAAGCTAAGAGTGTGGATTGGCATGAGAAATTCTGACCATTAGTGCAGGAGGGACAACACTGGCAGCTCAACGTTCTAGGCTTCCGTTGCTTTAGACACAAATAGAATGGAGGGGGATGAAAGAGGGAGGAGTTTCCTGCCGCTGGTGCAGACCCATGGGGAGTGAGAGAGCAGAGATGCAACACTCCGGCGGGATCCAGCAGCCCAGTGATCTGCTGTCACCTCTGCACCAACTTTGAATGGCCCGTTGAAGGAGCCAACGGTGGCTTTATTTGAAATCCCGCGACGCGGACCTGCGCCCAAGACGGCGGTACCTATTACTCAGCAGCAATCATTCGGGGCTGAAGAGGACTAGAGCAGGGCACCAGAGGATGGGAAGATCATCTCCACCCTGTTTGAGAATGAGAAGCAGGGGAGACGACCCGCAAGGACGGTGACCACAACAATGGACCAGTGAGGGGCCTCTGCGGCTGAGAGAACAGTGCATACAGTGGGCTGCTGTTGACTTGAGACAAGGAACCCATGGGCTGCTGGAGATTGCTGTCGAGAGTCTGGCTGTGGACCGCTGGAGACTGGCTCAAACTGGCTGGAGGGGTACCAGGTATCAGAACGGGATGCGAGGAGGTGCCCAGGGCGCTGAAAGGTTCCTGACCCTTCCTGTTCATATCTGGAGCTCGGCTGGACAATGGTTTGGACAGGGCTCTGTGTAGCTGCGGAAGGAGGCGAATCTACGCACACTCAGTGTCTCGGGGGGGGGGGGGGGGGGGAGGGAGAGATTCTCTTTTGCTTCTCTCTCTCTAACTGAAATAGGCTATTAGGCAATTCCTGCCAGTGGCAAATCTGTCTGCCTTGCAACAGGCAAAAAGAAATTTCATGTAATATGACAATATTTTACTGCTATGATAATAAATTGAATCTTGAATCTTGCTCATTAGGGGAAATGTCACAGCTGTGCTCAGACAGGACAGACCAGAGGGCTCATCTACTGAGGGTATGAGGGTGGAGCTGAGGAACGGGAAATGTATGACCACCCTCATGGGGTTGTATTATAAGACTGTTCAATACTCAATGAGAATTGGATGAGAAAATCTGTAGAGAGATAACAGACAGCTGCAGGAAACACAACACTGTGACAGCAGGAGATTTTAATTTTCCACATATTGACTGGGACGCCCAATCTAAAAGGACTGGATGGCTTAGAGCATGTAAAATGTGCTCAGGAAAGTTTTCTATATTAATATATAGAAGTACCAACTAGAGAGAGTGCAAAACTGGAACGAGTCAGGACAGGTGACACAGGAAATATGTGAAGGGGAGAATTTTGGGTCCAGTGATCATAAGCCATTAATTTTGTTAATTATGGAGAAAGATAGGTCTGGACTTCGGGCTGAGATTCTAAATCAGAGAAAGGACAATTTTGAGGAAATGAGAAAGGATCTAGAATGCATGGATTGGGTTAAGTTGCTTTCAACCAAGGATGTGCGAGGTAAATGGAGAACCTTCAAAATAGAAATTTTGAGTGTACAGAGTTTGTATGTTCCTGTCAGGATTAAAGGCAAGGTTAGCAGGCATAGGGAACCTTGGTTTTCAAGGAATATTGGTGACCTGCTTCGGCAGAAGAAAGAGGTGCGTATCAGGTAAAGGCAACATGGAGCAAATGAGGTACTTGAGAAGTACAAAAATGCAAGAAAAATCTCAAGAAAGAAATCAGGAAGGCTAAAAGAAGATAAGGTTGCTTTGGCAGACAATGTAAAGGTATATTAAGAGCAAAAGGATAATAAGGGCCAAATTGGTCCCCTTGAAGATCAGAGTGGTTGGATTTGAATGGAGCTAAAAGAGAGATGAGAGATCTTAAATGTATTTTTCCCCCTATCAGAAATATTTCTGCCAAAAATGGCAGAAGTATTTAAAATGTCATTGGCTACAGGTGTGGTGCCGGAGGATTGGAGGGAAGCTCACGTCGTTTCATTGTTTAAAAAAAAGCTCCAAAATTAACTCTGGAAATTATAGACCAGTGAGCCTGACATCAGTAGAAGGTCATTATTGGATCGGATATACAAATATTTGGATACTCAGAAACTGATTAGGGATTGCCAAAATGGTTTTATGCATGGTAGGTCGTGTTTAAGCAATCTTAAGAATTTTTCGAGGAGGTTACCAGGAAAGTTAATGAAGGAAAAGCTGTGTATGCAGTTTACAAGGCCTTCAGTAAAGCCTTTTACAAGGCCCTACATAGGAGGTTAGTCAGGAAGGTTCAGACGCCATGTATACATGGATTCGATAATAGCTAGACAGGAGAAGCCAAAGAGTAGTGGTGGAGGATTGCTTCACAGATTGGAGGCCTGTGACTAGTGGTGTGCCTAAGGCACCACTGCTGGGACCATTGTTTTTGTCAACTCTATCAATGATTTGGATGATAATGTGGTAAATTGGATCAGCAAGCTTGCAGTTGACACTAAGATTGGAGGCATTGTGGACAGCAAAGAAAGTTTACAAAGCTTGCAGAGGGATCTGGACCAACTGGAAAAGTAGGCTGAAAAAATGTCTTATGGAATTTAATGCAGACAAGTGTGAAGGGTTGCATTTGGAAGGACAAACCAAAAAAGAACATACACTGTAAATGGTAGGGCACTGTGGAGTGTGGTAGAAGAGGGCTCTGGAATACAGATACAATTCCCTGAAAGTGGCATCACAGGAAGATAGGGTTGCAAAGAGAATCAGGGCATATTCATCCACTAACCTTGCCGCTTGCTGCCACATCCCCACATCTCTCTCATCCAGGTATAATTTAATCTCATTTGCAACACACCTTTTAATTTCCTCAATTAATATAAATTCCTTCAATCTGTCAAAATCATTGTTTATTCCTTTTGAGGCGCACCAACAATCAAATCACACAGAGCAAAATCCATATAAGATTGATACCATGTTTTTACCAAACTCCTAAATTTTTGTCTATATGCTTCTGGAACCAAACTCTTAAGCTTTCAATACACAATAGTGTCATAATTTGCCACTTGCTGTGTAGTCAAGCTAGAGGATGCAATTTGTGCTTTTCTCTTCCATACACTTTGGAGCATAAGAGGCCATTTTTCTTTTGGCCATCTTGAGTTCTCAGCAACCTTTTCAAAAAGCTGAAAATATGTATCTATATCTCCCTCATCAAAAGGAGGAACTAGATTTACCTCTCTACTAGCCCAAAACCTCTCCGCAGGAGTTACAGCCTCAATTCTCTTACCTCCCTCCATCTCAATTTTTAACTTCTCTAATTTAAACCATCTGTCTCTTTCAATCTGTTGCAAGTCATATTTTCTTTGTTTTTCATCATCCTCCTTCCATTTTTCAGCCTCCTCTCTGTTTTTCAGCTTCCTCTCTCATGTTGTTGTTTCTGCAACTCAAACTTCTGTTTCTCTCTTCCTTCCACCACCCTCAATTTCTCCAATTCCAACTGATCTATCCTCCAGAAAATTATCTGTCTTTATCAAAAAATTTTAACTCACCTATATAATATTTCACTATAATCCTCTGTATTTGTATTTTCCACATCCAATGCTTAACTTCAGTCAGTTTTAATGCCTTAGGAATAACCATCAGTTCCTTTGTTTCTCTTGCTCTGCAGCTCCGCAAGTGATGGTTGAAACAAAAATGTATCAACATCCATTGCTACTGTTTTTCCTCACACACAAGCTTTAAATTAGCTTGGGAAAAAAAAACCAATTAACTGATAAATCACAGAAACTCCAAAAGTTTAAGGTCCCAAAACTCCAATTTTCAATCCAAAAAGATGAGTCCTCAAATGTTATGAGCCCAGAGGACCCCAAAGCCCAGCAGCAATAGAAATTCACCAAGACAAATGGTTACTTAAACAAAGGTTGTTTTTAATTACCTTTAAACATGAAAACAGGATCAAACTTTAACTTATTACTATTAACTCAACTCCTTTCTAATTCTCAGTGCATGTGTGTGTAAGTTCAGGAAAGTTCTTTGATTCACAGTCCAATCTCACTTCTCACTCCTCCAATTTCACTGGTTGGAGGCAATTCTTATACTGTGCATAGAATTTAACATTTATGAATTTCACCAGGCTTTGGTGCTTGAAAGGTAAATGGTTACTGCTCAGGAATGTTCTTGTCGGTTTTCATTGGACACAAACTGATTCCTTCTGATCAGCCACATCAGTGTCTGGCCGAAGAAACGTGCCCCATCAGGGTTTTCCAGATGATAACCTCTTTCTTTCAGGTCACCACAGAGTTCCTTTTCTGTTTCCCTTATCTCAGGTGAAACATTATACAGCCAGCCACAAAGACCATAAGGGCTTTGAAATAGGCTGAACTCAGAGCTCACAACCCATCTTCAAATTGTTTTTTTCCACAAGCTTGCCAGCCTGTCCTGTTCCAAACCCAGCTGCACCTGCTCAGCTATAGAACTGAATTCTCTCTCACACACAAAGAGGAAACCACATCACTCTCTTAGAACAGCAAACTGTAATCAGACTGCGGCAACGGACAATCTTCTGAGTTTGTTCACCTGTTGCTTTCAAAAACAATAATCCATTATTCCACAGCATGTCCAATCAACACCTACTTGTGAAGTCCTTATAGGCATTCTTCAAAGGCGCCCGGATCCTGGACTCTCTGGCTTGAGCAGAGCTCTGGCATTTTAAATGAGATCTGTTTTGAACTGTTTGTATGTGACCTACACTAAAAAAACCTGTCACAATTTATCTCCTTTAAAACATATCTATATACAATATAAAATATAGCATAATCTGACACAGGGTGGTCATGAAGATGAGACGGGTTAGAAAATCTCATGAATAAATGACGGTTTGTGAAAGCTCAAGAGAAATGCACACAGGGTATAATGCAGGATGCAAATTGCAACACAAAGGTGATTGGATTGAGATTATTAATGTGCAAAATGAACATGCACAAAAAACAATTGATCTAAATTGTGCATTTTAATTGTTTCTTTTAGCCTGAATTATAGATTATCACAGCTGCTAGTACCACCTTAATATCTACAAAAGATCTAAATAAATATTTGGACAGTAATTAAAATGAGATTTTCAGCTTAATTACCAATAATAATTGAAAGTATGCAGAATTTTTGCATGTTGCTGGAAAGTGCCAACAAAAAACATTAATCAAATGAATACAAGATGCACCAGAGATTTAAAACAGAGATGTTGAAAATTTGTTCAAAGAACAAACTGCAGAAGGAACTCAGCAGCTTGAGGAGCTCTGTGAAGGAAAATGGATGGTCTTTAATTTGGGTTGAGATCCTGTGTCAGAACTGAGAGTGTAAAGGGAAGATAACCAGTTTAAAGAAGCAATCATGAATAGTGAGGAAGGGGCTGGCAGATGATAGGCAAAAGGCCATGGATGCAGCAGTACATCACAGGCAAAACTCTCCTCACCATCGAAAGTATCTATGTGGAACAGCAACAATCAACAAGGATCCACACCACTCATCATTGGTAAATCCTTCTCTGTTCTCTCTGCTGCCATCAGGAAAGAGGAGAAGGTGCCACAAGACTCGCACCAGGAACAGTTGCTGCCTCTCCACCAGCAGACTCCTCAACAACCACGTAAATCAGAGACTCTTTAAAGACTCTTACTTTGTACATTATTTTTTTTTACTCAATATTTATTTTCTGTGTTGCACAGTATCTTTACATTTCTTTCTTTGTTTACAGTTCTCTCTTTTGTTTGTGTATCATTTCTTGAGTACAGTTTTGCACTACAGATATGTTGGAATTCTGTCTGATCCACAGGGAAAAGAATCTCCAGGGTTATGAGTGATGTCATGTATATACTCTGGCAATAAATCTGAACTTTGAAGGGCTATAGGCTGCTTAAGTAGATTACGAGGTGTTGTTCTTCTAGTTTGCAGTCAGCCTCTCCATGGTTGTGAGGCTTTGGACAGATAGATCAGTGTGCAGGTGAAGAGTTGAAATGGCATGCAACCCAAAACTCAGGCTCATCATTACAAATAGAGCGCAGGTGCTCTGCAAAACAGTCACTTGGTACCACTGATCTTGAAATAAAATGGGTTAGTGAACCAAGTAGCCTCTCTCGTAGCTTTATGGTGTTAAGATTTGCACAACTGTCATCATTGTTGAGACATTATGAGTTTCCTTAACTTGTGCTATTGAGAGAGGAAAGAAAATTGTCACAATGCCTTTGCATTGTAGAACAGGGCATACTTGACTCACCCTTTGGAATCTAGACCCACTTTCATCACCTCATCCTGCCACCCCTACCTCCCTGCCCGATAACGTTCAGAGACTGTGCCAAGAGGAAGGTTAGTAAATCAACGCCTAGACTGGAGATGAAATCTAGTCTTCTGAACTTTTGCTGTTGAAGGACTATGATGACTGAAGCCTATGAGCATGTGGCACTAACGAAAAATTACATGCTGAAAATTCAAGTCTATTGGCTGGTGTGAATAGAATCTTATTGATTTAAGATAATTAAAGATTTATTTTTAATAAATTGCCATCGTAAAAGTAAATAGCAAATCAAAGGATGTTGTTGCTCAAATTAAACTTGGAACTTAGTATATTAAATTTAGTGCAGAATATCACGAGCTTATCTGTCTTCATAATGTTACAAATGGACAAAGGAAATAGGAAAAGCACATCTTTCCCTCTCTGAGCTGTTTTGTATTTTTATAAACACCATTGTGAGATTTGCCAATGCTCAAGATCATATATTTCCTCCCCCACTCCTGCAAATGAAATCTTTATTTATGGAACCAATCAATCATGCCACCTTTGGACAGGGTGAAGAATGCTTCATCAGAGGGTCAATGAGTATGAGTTGGGATGGTATGTACAGCTGTACAAGGCAATGGTGAGACTACGCCTTGAATATAGTATTTAGATCTGGCTACTGTACTATAATGAGGATGAGTAAAGCTAGAGAGGGTGCAGAAAAGCTTCATAAGGATGTTGGTGACTGAAGGGCTTAAGCTAAAAGGAGAGAGTGGATAGGTTGGGTCTGTTTTCCCCGGAGGGAAGTAGGCCAAGGAGTAACCATCATAAAATCATGAGGGTTGTAGACAAGGTGAATGGTTATTTTTTTTTCCCACAATAGAGGTGTCTAAAACTGAAGGGCACTAAGGTGAGAGGGGAAAGAATGGCAGGATGGGGGTATTCCATTCATTGAAGTTGTCCAAGATGGTTAAGGTCACGTTGATATCTTCTAAATATATATATTCACTGAGAGAGGCAAAAAAGTTGACATGACATGTGTTCGAGTGACCAAAGTTTCAAACCTGCCAGTTTAGCTCCATCAGAGGCTCATTTCAAATTTGTGCTTATTTTTTGATTAAATTGTTTAATAGTGGAGAAGGATGAGCCATTGAAAAAAATGTTGAGAAATATCCAGTTACTGATCAGACATACAACCTGAGTGTTATGGGGTATATTATATTTTAAATAGTCTTGAAGAGATAGATTGTGGGGGGTTTAGTGTGTAGGTCACTTCACAGCATAAGAATTGCCTGCAACCAGTGAACTTGGAGGAATGAGGCGAGATTGGACCAAAGAACTTTTCTGAACTTACAGACACATGACATACACGAGCACTTAGAATTAGAAAGGGGTTAAGTTAGGTTAGTTAAGTTGTTAAAGTGTGATTCATCAAGCTTTTGGAAAACCCCATTTGGAAGATGGCCTGGTCATCTTCATGCAAGAGGAGAGGACTGGTGGCCTAATGTTTCACTTGGAATAGGGGAAACAAAAAGGAAGTCTGTGGTGACCTGAAAGTAAGATGTTATTATCTGGAGAACCAAGAAGGGGCAAGTTTTGTCAGCAAGACAAATTTCCCAATTTATCTCCCAAAAACATATCTATATACTCTGTCACACTTGGCTATATCCTTCTTCCCAACGCTTAAGAAACTAGAATTTTGCCATGGAATTTGAATTATCGCTCTGTATAGATAGCTAGATGGAAAATGGAAGTGCTAAACAAGAATTTTAAGATTGGCAATTATGAAGCAGAGATAGAGAACATTATTCTGTTGTTTCTCTTTGTGACTGATGGAAGTACATCAGTTGTGGATGTCCTGGAACAACCATTCTCTCTCTGAAAACTGACAGGAACCTTCCTGAGCAGTAACCATTTACCTTTCAAGCACCAAAGCCTGGTGAACTTTATAAATGTTAAATTCTGTGCACAGTATAAGAATTGCCTGCAACCAGTGAACTTGGAGGAATGAGGTGAGAATGGAAGATTGGACCATGAACCAAAGAACTTTTCTGAACTTACAGACACATGACATACACGAGCACTTAGAATTAGAAAGGGGTTAAGTTAGGTTAGTTAAGTTGTTAAAGTGTGATTCTGTTTTCATGTTTAAAGATAATTAAAAGCAACTTTTGTTTAAGTACCCATTTGTCTTGGTGAATATCTATTGCTGCTGGGTTTATGGGTCCTCTGGGCTTGTAACACAAGTAATAAGCTATTTCCACATCAATAATATTAATGCTTGTTACCTCAGAACACAGACACTTGAGATTTCAGGTATCAGCCTTATTTGAGATAGTTCTTACTGACAACAGCATGTTTATTTGAAACCAGATTTGGAGTAGAATCTGGGCAATCGGATGACAAGCAATTACTTAAACCAACTCATTACTCCTTCACCCTCTCAGTTTAGAAGTCATCTCAAACTGATTCATGCTGGACAATTCATATGCTGGTTGCCTTCATAGGGAAATAGTTGATGTTTTCATTGACTATTCCTCCATCTTTTTTTAAAAAAAAGTTTTGTAAAAATAACAAAAAATATAATGTGGGACAAGTTTCTAAAATTATTCACTGGTTACTTTGAGCCACTGGTTGATTACCTCCATTGGAGTATGAACTGTTCAAAGCAAAAGATTTGTTATAGCAGAATTGCTGGAAATCCTAGAGAGAGATTGGGAATTATTTGTGGAAATTTTGTTCAATTATTTTTTTTTAAATGAACAAAGAGATATTACAGTTGAATAACATGAACGGGATTTTTTTTAAAGGATATTCAACAAATTCATTTGTGGAGAATGGAATTCATTGCATTCCTTCCAATACCAAGTCAGTATTCAGCCCTAAATGGTCAAAAATTTGTCATAACCGACTCATCCCCAGCAACAAATCTCATTTCCTCAAAGTTATTGTCAGCAAGACAAATTTCCCAATTTATCTCCCAAAAACATATCTATATACTCTGTCACACTTGGCTATATCCTTCTTCCCAACGCTTAAGAAACTAGAATTTTGCCATGGAATTTGAATTATTGCTCTGTATAGATAGCTAGATGGAAAATGGAAGTGCTAAACAAGAATTTTAAGATTGGCATTTATGTCTTTGTCTTCTGAAACCAGCCAATCTCTGCCTTTACTGAATGAAATACATTGTTCTACTCTTAATTGGGGTGTTGGATTCTGATTGCTCCAATCTGAAATTTTTAGCACGAGTGGAAGTATTTGTCCTAAAGTTTGGAAAACAAAGGTGAAACTCTAATAATGAAGCGATCAGGCAGCACACAGCTCTACTTTCTACACACAGTTTCACATAACTTTTAGGATTTGTTTGCCAACTAATGTTCCATGACTTCATAATAAACGAGCAACATTCTTACTTGTCCAACATTTTCTCTACTCACAAAACAAAACAAAACACATAATAAACTTTGGACCTTGCTTCGCCACTGCTCAGTACGGCGTGGGGGAGGGGGGGAGTGAGGGGGTGGAGGAAACATCTAATCAAATATTTGTTTGCTTTTATGGGTTAGAAGTTGATCTTGACAGATGCCATCATTCACTAACACTGCAGCCACAAATTGTTTCAAAATAAAGATACTTACTAGATTGTCTTTGCTGGAGTAGTGGACCATCCAACCTTCTCTCACCATTGTACTGCTCTTCCTTTTTGTATGCTTAACAGACTGCACAACTCTCATGAGAGGAATATTGTTGCTTGTTGAAGGACTAGAACAAAATGTTCTAAGTTAATGAACAAAAACTACACAGAATTGAGATTGTGGATTGTGAATACAAGCCTATCAAAATGTATTTTGTACTCTCCAAAGCTTCATACCATGAACTATTTTGGCCAAATACAGTAACAAAGCAGAAGAGCACCTAAAGATAGTATTTATTCACAAGAATAGCTTTATCACATTCAAACCTAATGAAAATTAAACCAGTACTGAGACTGTACAAACATTTCACCATGCCTTTATAAAAGTCATAAATGATCAGGATTATAACACCAGAAATAAGTCAAATATTTAAAATTCAGACAGGTTATTTAAATTAAGTTGCGTCTCCATCAGAATGCAAGCATAAAATTCAGAGAGGAAAGATTACAAATTTCTTATTCTGTAAATATGTTAAAAGAAGCTAATTTACAATTAAAACATTTGATAAATATCTGGGATTGAAGAGTGATTTCTTCATAACCTTTGAAAATCTCTCCTTAACTGATTTCAGAAACAGCTAAATATTATAATTTCTAATATCTAGATAAGTCTTTATAGTATATTCAAAAATAGTTGGATTTTGGGTGTTGACTGAAACGACATAAAAACCAATTAAATCTTTTCCTTATCCATGTGTCTCTTTTCCTTCAACTCCTCATCCCCTTCCCTTCCTTCTCCCATCACAAAACTATCCTCTGCCCTCTCCCCCATCACTTCTCAACTTTTATTTTATTTTCTACCTTCCCTCCTGTATCCACCTAGTGCCTTTTACCTGTTAGTCTGTGCTCCTACCTCTGCCTCTCTCTCTCCCCCCATCTTTTTATTCAGGCACCTGCCTGTTTTTGCTTTTCCTGGTGAAAGCCCCAGGTCTGAACCTTGGGTTACCCTTTATTTACTTCCTATGGATAGTGACCTGCTGAGTTTCTCCAACACATTTGTTTTATTCCAATATAATAACCCAAATCTCTTCCAAACCACCAGATCCTATGACCCAATCACACAGCAAAAATTTAGGAAGTGCAGTAAAAAAAAAAGGCACTGGCCATTGCCAAACAGGACAGATTTCCTAAATACAGAGATGATTAGCAAACAGGTAACAAAAAGACTACCTGATTGTTCGGACAGGTTCCTCATCTTTTTCTCCATCCAAATCAGAGGAGTCCATAAAATACAACTTCTCTTCTGATGTTGACGGCTCCTCTGCGTCATCCAACAGCCTGCTGCCTTCGTTGTTCATGTCACTGCTGTCAACCTCCATAGCCATGTCTGAATCAGGTCCCAGACTGGCTGGCTCTGCAAAGAGCAATTGAATTAATAATACCACACGAGGCATGGAGTTGGGATTCCAGTGAAAACAGTTTAATGCCGTTGAAGTCTCTCAAAGGCATAATAATATCATCCATGGAATTCATGAACAAAGGTCATCATCCTGAGACGGGAACTCATTTCTTTCTCCACTACCCAACCGACTGAGTATTTCCAGAACTTCTGGGTTTATTTTAAAATCAGGATTTTGAGCATCTGCAGTTTTCTTTTAACTTTCACTTCAGGCCTTCAGTTATTTGTCAGCGTTAAATAGTTTTGAATGTCTCAGGGATCACATTAAGATTGTTTTCGACATCCACGTTAAGAAGAATACATTCTCGCAAGACCTGCACCTCCAACAGCTAACCAGAAAACAAGTTCACATGGAAGCTGATCAGCCAGAGACTCTTCAAGTAGGTGAAGGCTGAGACAGGTTTTTGGGCTGGACATGTCATCAAAATGCCTGACAGAAGACTGCCCAAGGACATCTTGTGCAGCCAATGGTCTAGTCGTACCTGAGAATGAGGAGGCCAGCGACTATGGTACAGGGATGTTCTGCACAGGAGCCTCAAGAAAGCTGGCATTGCCCCATCAACGTGGGAGGATCTAGCTCAAGATCGCTCGCAGTGGAGGGACGCCATCAGAAGAGGTGTGGACGTTGCTGAGAACAAGCTCAAGGAGGCAACAGGAAGCGTCACAACAGAGCTTCTGCCCCTGTTGCCCCTCCAGGCCTCACCTGCCAAGTATGTGGCCAGCAGAGCCTGTCAAGGATCGGCCTGTACAGCCCCTCCAGGACGCACATATCAAACCCCATAAACTGACTAAAAGCATCCATCATCATCCCACTGGATGGAAAGCCAGGAGAAGATGACCAATTGGTATTAGGTGATGTGGGCATGACCAACAGGCATATTATTGATGCATAACTGGGACTTAAAAGATTTGCTCCAAGAGCTGGCATACTCACTAAGCTGAATGGTTTCCACAAGGAATTACAAGGATATTGGGAAAAAGTTTAAGATATAGTAGTGTTTCTGTAAAAGATACAACTTCTAGTTTGCCCTATTTTCTTTCAAAAATATCCCAATGTACCAAAACAAAAGTCATTGAAACGTCAATAACAAAAAGAGAAAATATTGGAAACACTCAACAGGTTAGGAAGCATCCATGGAGAGAGATAAACAGTATTCATGTTTCAGAGCAAAGGGTTGCCAGTTCAGATGAAGGGCCAGCATTTCAACATTTTCTCTTTTTGTTCAGATTTCCACCGTCTGTGGGTTTTTTGATTATCAATGGCAAAAATGCCCCAGAAGAGAATACAATTTTCTCCAAAATGCAAGTAGTCAGGTAATTTTCATGCTCATACCAATTTCTGGGAAAAGAAACCTCTGCAGAATTCATTCATTAAGGTGATCTTATTGTCATTTTATTGCTTTCTTTTTGACCTCAACACAAATTAAAATGTCCTCCCTTCATCTACTATAGTTTATTCCTCTTTTGATCTTCTCACAGCATTTCTGTATTAAAACCATGCAGAAATTTTAAGTGAAGTCTAATCAAAGTGTTGTTGAAAATAACTCCTCTGGTTTACAATTCTATCCATTTATGATTCCTTCGTTTCCAATCCTTTGGCTTTGTAACTGCCACACATATATATATATATATATATATACACACACACACACACACACATATATATATATATATATATATACACACACACACACACACATATATATATATATATATATATACACACACACACACATATATATATATATATATACACACACACACACACACACACACACACACACACACACACACACACACACACATATATATATATATATAAAACAGTTTTCACAGCTGGGCATCTGGACAAGATCTAAAGGTTCTGATGAAGAGGGCACTTGGTCCTCAACCATGAACTCCTGCTGAAGAAGCAGCACTTTTAAAAAATAAACATGAATGTTCTGACAGTGTTCAAAGACATGGGCACCTCAGGGGAATACTGAAAGATGTACAGCATGGTGGGAAATTATATCAACCATGATTTATAACCGTCAAATATTCAGAACAAAGCAATTCAATCTGGAAATTGCTGCATTCCCCTCCTCAAATCCTGATTTACACATATCTAATGGTGGACCAGGATACTCTAATACATCTCTATACAGTCCCATGAGTGCATCTTGAATTTCACATCTTTTGATAAATCCCTGTATTGGTTTTGCTTTTTCTCCAGCATCTTGATGAGGTTCTGCCTTGAGTGTCCTGGCAAGTCAAATCACTCTGCACTAGAACCAAGGTTTGGCCAGGTAATTTTGGTTCAAGCTTCATGATATTGTAAATAGCACAATAGGTGCTTACACGCTACAAAAATCTGAAAAGAAAAAAAATACTGGCATTTAATCAACTATTTTTTCTCTAAATTTCCAAGGCCGGCACATTAACATTAAATCTATTCCTCACTCCACGAATGCTGGCTGGTTTGTTAAGAATGTCCAGCATTTTCTGCTTTTATCTTTCCACTAAATAGCTATAGGGAATAACTCGCAATTGGTTTACAGCCATTTCTTACCTCCATTAAAAACCACTTCACCAAGGCAGTCTCTGGGTACTTTGGATGCACAGCGCTTGTGGCAATTAAACTTGCAATCTGTGAAATCAAGTGAAAAATTCAATGAAATAGACAAGTCCTTCAGCCATAAAAGCTTAAAAATGAGGTTCAAGGAGACCTAAAAATGAGGTGCTTAGACCCTTAAGCCTCTGCATTCAATAAGATCTTGGCTGACCTGATTGTGATCAACGTCATATTTCCCAACTTCCACTTGTAATCTTTCATTTCCTTGCTTGACAAGGGTCTATCTACCTCAAAACATTTTAAAGCTCTGTTTTCTATCAGGATATGTTTCCATTAAGTCACCTGTTATATTTCTAATGCATTCGGCAGCTGGGCCACCCAAGTTGACCTTGGTTCTGAAGTGTAGTTGCCTTCGTCAAATGGCTTCCTATACCTTCTGAAGATCGATTCCACAGAAAGTTCAAATTAAGACACAGTGTTGCAAAGAGAATAATTGAAAAAGTGCTGGTGCAAAGATTCAGGGTTATTGACATGGCCTTCGCCTATCTTGGATCAGTTGATGAGATGTTGACATGGCCTTCGCCTATCTTGGATCAGTTGATGAGATGTTGACATGGCCTTTGCCTATCTTGGATCGGTTGATGAGATGTTGACATGGCCTTCGCCTATCTTGGATCGGTTGATGAGATGTTGACATGGCCTTCGCCTATCTTGGATCAGTTGATGAGATATTGACGTGGCCTTCGCCTACCTTGGATCGGTTGATGAGATGTTGACATGGCCTTTGCCTATCTTGGATCGGTTGATGAGATGTTGACATGGCCTTTGCCTATCTTGGATCGGTTGATGAGATGTTGACATGGCCTTCGCCTATCTTGGATCGGTTGATGAGATGTTGACATGGCCTTCGCCTATCTTGGATTGGTTGATGAGATGTTGACATGGCCTTCGCCTATCTTGGATTGGTTGATGAGATGTTGACGTGGCCTTTGCCTATCTTGGATCGGTTGATGAGATGTTGACATGGCCTTCGCCTATCTTGGATTGGTTGATGAGATGTTGACGTGGCCTTCGCCTATCTTGAATCGGTGGATGAGATGTTGACATGGCCTTCGCCTATCTTGGATCAGTTGATGAGATCTGACTGATGCCCTTTGTAAGTGGAATATAATCTCACCAACATTTGTGTTTAATTTCCCCTAGCAATAATCAAGAACATTCTCAGGGTTCTTTATTGTATTGTTCTTGCATAACCTTTTCCAAATTATGCACTAAAACACAAAATTCCCTCTGCATCTCAAAACTCATCATTGATGAAATATGCTATATTATTGCCAAAAGAATGCAATTTAGAATTTTTCCCACTGTTTTTCATTTGACAGAATTTTGCACACTTGATTTTAATCTGCCTCTACCCTTTTGCACATTCTTCATTTTTGTTCATTTTAATGTGAACAGCAAACGACACCAATGGGAACACAATATAATTTAGTCTCACGGGACATGTATTTAACTGAGAAATATAATGGGATAATTTCCTCTTCACATTTCAGTTTGGCAATCTTGAACAAATGTATTGGAAAAATGAAAAATGTTTGGAATTTAGAACAAAATAATTAATTCTACTATTTCTTTTCTCATATTTTTCAAATTTACACCTTGGGGATAGGAAATATGTAAGATGGCAATCCGTATAGAAATGGTAGCATTCAAGCACGTAATTGGAAATTAATACTCACGAAGTAACAAGATATTGGATTGTCTACATTTTCTCTGGCAATATTAGCATTTAGATACATAATATCTTCAAGTGAAGTTGCTTCACTTCTGTATTTTACAGAGTAAAATGTATGGATAACAAATGTTCATATGCAAATACTGAGTACATAATAAGGACTAAATATTGCACTGAATTACTTCACCCTTAATCACATAAAGATTAAGCATGAAGCAATGTTGGCATTGTATGGTCCTTACCTCTGCATTGCATTCCTTGTCGAAATAGGCCTTTTAGCAGCCGCTTGCAATACTGACAAATAGTGGGGCGTGTGTAGGAGTGTATGACAAAGGTATGTGGTACTTTTACCCTGCCCAGCACCATCTTTTCCATCCAAATTGGACGCCCACTCCATGATGGGATTCTCTTGCTGGTCTCTTGGTGGCAACGCTGCAACAACAATCACAAGCAACAATTTCAGAACGTAACATCTGAGCAAAATCAGTTTCAGGAAGCACAGTACATATTCAACTCCAAACTAAAGAGATGAATTGGTTAACTCTGCACATCAAGATTTATGATGATAGCCTGAGCTGTAGCAAAAAAATGTATTATGTCAACCTGGAAATCAGAAGATAGCCTGAGCGTACAGCAATAGTACATAGAAATGAATAAATGTATTCCATTGGAAATATAATTTAAGAAATAACATCACAGTATTTGAACAAATTTGGGAACCGTACATGAAACTCAACAGAGAAGTCCTACCGCCGCCTCAAATGACAGAAGGAGAAGAAGACGAAATGAACTGACCCAGTATGTAAAAGTAGATGCACAAATTTCTTGTTTATTTTCATTGTGTGATGACATTGTTTAATGGGTTTAATGTATCGTATATGTTGACGTCCTGCTTTGCGGAAACTGCCAAAATGTTTGGCCTGGAAGTCAGCCTGAAGAAAACTGAGGTCCTCCATCAGCCAGCTCCCCACCATGACTACCAGCCCCCCCACATCTCCATCGGGCACACAAAACTCAAAACGGTCAACCAGTTTACCTATCTCGGCTGCACCATTTCATCAGATGCAAGGATCGACAATGAGATAGACAACAGACTCGCCAAGGCAAATAGCGCCTTTGGAAGACTACACAAAAGAGTCTGGAAAAACAACCAACTGAAAAACCTCACAAAGATAAGCGTATACAGAGCTGTTGTCATACCCACACTCCTGTTCGGCTCCGAATCATGGGTCCTCTACCGGCATCACATACGACTCCTAGAACGCTTCCACCAGCATTGTCTCTGCTCCATCCTCAACATCCATTGGAGCGCTTTCATCCCTAATGTCGAAGTACTCGAGATGGCAGAGGTCGACAGCATCGAGTCCACGCTGCTGAAGATCCAGCTGCGCTGGATGGGTCACGTCTCCAGAATAGAGGACCATCGCCTTCCCAAGATCGTGTTATATGGCGAGCTCTCCACTGGCCACCGTGACAGAGGTGCACCAAAGAAAAGGTACAAGGACTGCTTAAAGAAATCTCTTGGTGCCTGCCACATTGACCACCGCCAGTGGGCTGATATCGCCTCAAACCGTGCATCTTGGCGCCTCACAGTTTGGCGGGCAGCAACCTCCTTTGAAGAAGACTGAGAGCCCACCTCACTGACAAAAGGCAAAGGAGGAAAAACCCAACACCCAACCCCAACCAACCAATTTTCCCCTGCAGCCGCTGCAACCGTGTCTGCCTGTCCCGCATCGGACTTGTCAGCCACAAACGAGCCTGCAGCTGACGTGGACTTTTACCCCCTCCATAAATCTTCGTCCGCGAAGCCAAGCCAAAGAAAGAAAGAAGAAGTGGGTGGGGAGGGGGGTGGGAAAGAGGGAGGGAAGGGAGGGGGGGAAAAGGGGAGAAAATGACGGTGTATATTCAAGAGGGAAATATTTGTGTGTATTTTGGACAGTATGGTTCATAGTGTGAAAAAAAGATTGTGAAAGCTAATGATGCTGGTTTTTAAAATAATAAGTGCATAATGTAGTTCATTATCCAAATGTACAAGTGCGACCCAACAAAACAGTGTTCTCTGCTCCTCAGTAAAAAAAACATGCAAACACAAGTACAGACATAGCACAGAGACAAACGATGATCAAATGGCAGAACATATCAATAATATTGTTCAATAAACAGCAGAGTTTCCGAGGGTTTGTATGAACAGTTCAGTCTCAATGGATACAGGCTCTGAAAACTCAGTGATTAGAGCTTTGTAATCCAGGGGTTGCAAGTTTGTTCCTCTCTGGGGCCTCATTTCTGTGAGGGGGCGCTTGACAAAGTGGTGACTCTCTGTCTTCCTTTCGGTAGACAAAGTTAAAGAATGTAATGTACGTACATTCTAAATGTAGTTTTACATGACAATAATGGAACCTTTACCGTGGCCTATGGGAAGCAGCTGTTTCTCAACCTGGTGGTGCTGGCTCTGCTATACCTGTATCTCTGATACACCTGTCTTGTGGACTGTTATAGTTTTGATCCCTTCCCACATGTGCCCCGGGTTGCCAGTATTGCACAGCTGTCTTTGAATCTTCTGTGCGCACCCACACGTTGCCTTTCCGATTGCACAGGAGAGTTCAGCCCCGGTTGATCTTAGTTCCATCTCATCTCCTGTCCTGAAAGCAGCATCATGCCTGTTGAGAAGTGCACAGACCTGTGCCTCAAACCTTGGCTTCTGTTAGCCTTGGCGGTGAAGCATTTGATCTCGGTGAAATCCTCAATGTTCTTGCTGATGTAGCCAGTCATTGACCTCGAGTACTCCTCGATGATTACATGACCATCTCCCTGAAACAGCTCCAGTCTGTGGTCTCAAGGCAATCCTGTAGTGCTGCTGTGGCTTCCTCCCCACCCCCGAACACATCGCGATCTCCCTACGAACTGGCTATTTTTGTTTACCAGCTGTCTGGATGCTGGGTTTAGCAGATCGGATATGTAATCCGAATAACCAAGGATGGGGCCAAGGGCAGCCTTGCACGCTCCAGGGAGTTCTCTCCTCTGGTGGCGAAGTTTACATGCTGTTGAAACCGTGGTAGAACTGCTTTCAGGTTGGCGTAATTGAAGTCGCCACCAAACTTAAGCCAGTTGAATCTCCATTTTAGTTCTTTATGATCAAGAGATGGCATCATAAATCTCCTTTATTGCCTCGCCTTCATTAGCCAAGAATTCCCTGGGCAGGGAGAAGGGTCTGCATTTCACCATCAAGTAGGAGGTCTTTATAACAGAGACATTTGTGCAATAGTTCTCATTGATATAAATGCAGACCCCTTCCTCAAAACTTGCCAGAAGCACCAGGATCTCTGTCTGCCCGGAAGGCCATCAAAGCAGGATGGCTGACTCTGGAATGGAGTCCTGGAGCTACATTTCTGTAATCAACAGAACACAGCAGTCCAGCAATTCTCTCTGGTTCAGATGCTGCCTCAGGTCATCCATTTTCTTCTCCATTGATCTTACACTTGTGAGCAAGATTGTCACTCAGTCTAACCCCGATGCTGGCTCACATGCCGCACTTCTGCCTTCTTGCAGAGTGTTTCTGACAGACTCCGTCCCTTCCAGCTGAGTCCATAGATCCCTAAAACTGGTGACACAGTAGATTCGTCAAGAAAAAGCCATTTGCTGTGCTTGCCTTCACAGTCAAGTAATTGAATATAGGAATTGGTTTGTCATATAATCCGGTGTTGTCTGTAAGAAGGTTGTACATTCTCCCCGTGGCTGCATAAGTTTTCTACCAGTGCTCCAGTTTCCACCCACCCTCCAAACATATGGGTTGTAGGTTAATTTGGGTGACACAGGATTCTACCATGTGTAAATAAATTTAAATGTAATACTGCAGCTGTACAAAAGATTAGAGTATGTTCTGGTTGCCATGCTTCAGGAAAGTTGTGGTGGCAAAAGCACAAGGGTTCACCAGGATATTGCCTGGAATGGAGGACTGTAGTTACAAGGAGAGATTGGATTGGCCAGATTTATGCTCAACCGAATGTATAAGGCTACAGCATGACTTTATAGAAGCCCATAAAATTATGAGCTAGGCCAAAATATTCTGAGTTCTTTCTCAGAAAAACAGTAGTGACAAAGCCCCGCGTTATATTCCTGCTTCCAGAATGACTCAACAAGAGGCTCAAACGAGTACCAGGATGCCAAAAAAAGTTAGAAAGTACACCAAATCTAAAACCCCAAATATCCAGGCTTGGAGAAGGTCTTTGCTTAAAGTCTTAATGCAAAGAACAGTGGCTTTAATGAAGGAAAATATTTTAGTCTGCTTCATAGGTATTTGATAAGGCTAAAACTTAAGTTTGAGCCTCATAAATAGATGAGAGGCAACCAAAACCTTGGTCAAAGAGGATTTTTAATTGGGACATCTTAAAGAAGACAGGAACAGAGAAGACACAAAGGATAAATGGATTTAGGAAGGAAATTCCAGAGGCTTAGCTAGTTAGTTAGTGGTTTAACCACCAAACTTAAGCCAGTTGAATCTCCATTTTAGTTCTTTATGATCAATCTGTAATCATTTAAAAAAATTGCTTCCCACAAAGTAGTCACCTTTAAAAAGAATTGGTTATCACTAGCTTTGAATTTCTCTTGTATGCCTATATTGTGTCTTGCTGTAATGAATGACTCTATAGACCAACTGACAGAGATCCTTATAGACATCTTCAACACATCACTGCAGTAGTCATTCATCCGTGCAGATTTCAAGACAGCCACCATTATCATAGTACCAAAGAGGGTGACAGTAACAGACCTCAACAACTGGAGCCCTGTGGCACTGACCTCCCCCTTTATGAAATGCTTTGAGCATCTGATAATGGAAAGCATCACTGTGTATATTAGGGTATTAATTTAGCTGCTTGGTATTTTAGCATATTGCCATTCTTTTCAAGTACTCTATGTTGGAAAGGTGGACTGAAGAGGTGTGCTCGGTGCGATAGGTACAAATTAGGTGAACATGAATTTCTCACTTTAAAAAAGGCAAAGATTACAAAATGAACAGCATTTTATGAGAAAAGCACCAACTAAGCATTCAAATCCAACAGAAAATAAAGTTGTGTGTTTGCCAATCAGTCCAATTCATTTACCTTGATTAAACGTACTTCATCACTTTTTGGCTGGATCGCTGAATGAAGCCCCTGTGGAGACAAAGTTCAAAATCAGAAAGGGTTGTAGTTATCCCGTGTTTTCCTTTTTCTTTCCTCACCCTCTCTCTCTCTCACCACCAAAAAGGTTATAACCAAGCCCGTGGACTGGTCGCAAAGCAAGTTAAAGCAGCAATCCCATATGACAGGATCATCCAGCATGAAACAGGGTCTTCAGCCCTGCTCACTTATGCTGACCAATTTGGTATTCTGGCCCAAGGTAATTTCCCTCCATTTGGCTCATATCATTCTGAACCTTTCCTGTTCATTTATTTATCCGTCCAAACATTTTACAAATGCCAAAACCATACCTGCTTCTGTTGCTTCTCCTGGCAGAATTCTGAGTGAAAAAGTTATGCCTTACAGTAGGTCCCTTTTAAATCTCTCTCATCGCACTTTGTACCCATAATCTCTAGTTCAGGAACCATCTACCCTGAGAAAATGGATTGTGAACATTCACTCTATTCATGTCCTGCACTCAGCTTCCTGCACTCCAAGGAATGAAGACCCAGCATCTCCTTTAACTCAAGCCCTCAAGTACCATTAATGTTATATGCGAAAAGTGTCAAGTCCTATATCCTCAAAAGCATAAGTTTTCAAACAATAAATACATGCACTCAGTGGAATTCCACGTGAGTTGGTTAATTGAAATAATAACCCTTGTTACAAATCAAAAAGCACTGAAATTCATGTTTGATATATTTTCCTTCAAACAAGTTATAATTCAGAGAATTTGCAATATTTCAATGGAACTTGCAGCTCACATATCCTAACCACCAGAATCCTTGGTTGAAAAAGTGGATGGTATCCAAAATGAAAATGAACAAATTTGTTAGTTTCCTTTGCTTAACTGGGAAGGACCCAGTAAAATTACATTTGGTAAAACCACTTCCAATCATCTTACCCATCCCACCCCCACCCACCCCCATTAAGGTCTAATTGCCTTTCATTATCACTTGAATTTAGTTCAGTTCAGTCCAGCCTCTTTTACTTCAACCTCATTCTCCATCTCCTCACACTTGGAACATTTTTAAAAGCCCCCCTCCTCTGGTCCACCTCAGATCATTTCAGAAAAGTGTCTGCTTTAATGACCTCAGCTGCAACTAATTCTGGTAGATTTCTCCCTCAACTGGTATTGTATCAGGCACTTCCTCTTCACAACAAGCTTCATTATTCACTCACAAATCTTCTTGACCATCTGCAGTGAAACTACTAAAATGTATTAGCATTCAAAACCTCCCTCCTGTACGACATTCCCTATCTTCATGTTTCATCACTCAATATGGATCAATGGTCGGTGCTCTCTTTTTAAGGCATCCTACATATCCCAACCTGCATAAACAAAGTAGCTCCCAAACCTTTCAGCTGTGACCTGTAGCTAGCCCTCCTACCCTCCTCCACAGTGGTCATTCCACACCTCTGATCCCAGTGGGTTTGCTAATCCCCCTCTGTAGTGCATGTCAAAAACCAAGGCTTTTATTAACTAGAAGACTGTAGGTCGACCAGTCCAGAATGATATGGGTCTGGCTAGTGTAAGGTAAAACATCATGAGATGGGAATGTGTAAGGAGTTACCCTGTACAGGGCTGTAACAAGAAGGGGAGGTGTCCTTGTACTCCTGTTAGGTAAAACATCATGAGATGGGAATGTGCAGGGCTGTAACAAGATGTGAATGCATCCTTGTACTTACAAGATAAGAGAGACATTGATGGATTGAGAGGCAGGAAGCTAGCAGGGAAAGGATAGCAACAGTTTTAGTCATTGGACAAGTAATGATATGATGATGTTCTAAGCACGTATCCAAGGGTATAAAAAATCACCATTTTGCTGATAACGGCAGAATGCATTCTCCGACTAACATGGTTAGTCGCAAGTGTTACAATCCGGTAATAAAGAACAAAGAACCCTGATTTCGACTCAGCCTGGTGTTTGTCTCACTCATTCATGAACAAAGCAGACCTAACACTAGGAGCAACCCTTTAAGACCTACCAGTAGGTGTGGCTACACTCTCTGCCAATCACCACCATCCTATACCACAATATATACATATACACATTGGTGATAGAATCCGTACTTTCACACACTCAGCTTCCTTTGGAAGGTTGCCCTTTAATGCACCATCAATGACTCCAAAAGACTGAAGTTGAGCAAAACTGATAAGCTTTTATTCACAACAGAATGAAGGCATGTCCATGCTGGTTGACTGTCCCAAACAGAGGAGGGGGCTTATATACCATGTCACCTTTATTCAGGAGTCTGTAGGAGGAGCCACAGGTACAGTCAGCCAATGAGTGTGCCCAGACAGATAAATATATACATAAATTGGTTTACCGCACCCTTCCTTGGCCTTCCAAGGACTGAATACTGCCATTCATCATGGCATCAGCTCCCTCCTTTGCTATAGGCTCCTTTCAATTTTTAAATTGCTGAACAATCAAAGCAACTGCTCACACTAACCATCTGAGACTCTCATATTCATTAAACAATTTTTATTTGTTTGTATATACGAATACTTGTCCTGCATATGTATTGTTTGTCCGTATGTGTGATATGTCTAGTTGTGTGTCTGCATGCTTTACACTGAGGACCAGAGAAAGCTGCTTCATCAGGTTGTACTTGTGCAATCAGATGACAATAAACGTGACTTGACAAAATTAACTATGTAGCTTCTGCCTTGGAACTGAATTGATGTCAGCTTCGATCCCATTTTGTTTAAAGACTAGCCTCAAGAGTCAAATTCCCACTTGTCAATAAGGTGCCTTTCAAATCCTCTCTTCCCTTCACTTGCTTCGATTCACAAATGCCTAGAAAACTCCAAGGGCAATTATCTCAAAGTGCAGGTTAAAACAGACTTCTGGATACTATCAAACCCCAATGAGATGGGAATTTGGGATCAATGGAAAGCAATGTGGATCTTGGGATTCATTCAACTGTCAATTAAAAAAAGACAGTAAACATCACAAACGTTTCTTCATTAAAATTCATAAATTTAAAAGCTAGATCAGTGCAAATGTACAATATCAAGTTCTCAGGAAGTTAAACCCAGCACTGCAAATTCTTTCAATGTTATTTGATTACAGGTTCAAGAAAGCTGTTCTAAACTTCAGTAAGGCTTCCTTTTTCTGGAATATGGTTGCAAGTTTAATGACCCACTCCTCGTACAGCTTTCAAGTGACAAACAATGACAGACTCTAAATCCAAACCATGTTTCATTTAAAAGAAAAGGAGATACAAAACCTAATTTAGATCTTTGAGATAGTACAAGTCATATGTGTGGCAGAGAAAATTAAATGAATCAACTTGCAATGTTCCAGAGAACAAAATTGGTGATGCAGAATAAGTAAAACTCAAGCAACCATGAAGAATAAAAATGTTTCAACAAGGAAGTGACTACGCAAAATATATGCCTACAGCCGCGTGCTACTCAAAAGAAGAAACACACACGAGGTGCAGTCAGGTTAAGCTTTGAGTTTTATGAGGGCTCAGGCTCGACTTTTGTACTTGCACTGTTCCCGCCGTGCCCCCCCCCCCCACCTTGGCTGATGTCACAACATGCATAACAAAAGCAGGGTTTCCCATGCGCGGGTACTGTCCTGCATAACAATGCCCTTCTTCCCTGTGTGCTGTCACTGTCTGTTGGCTGCGCAGCAAGACCAGTGCCATTTTGGGGTCGCTGGCCTTTAAACTGCCCTTGGCGTTCACCCACCGATTTGCTTGTTGGAGCCAGTGTGGCTGCGCGGGCTGCTGGCCTTTGCTTGCGCTTGCTGACCGGAGCACCAGCTCAATCGCTGTGGCGGCAGGCTGCCACATGACCCCCCACACCCAGCACTGGCGGTATTGTCCTTGTTATTGACCTTGGTGCCCAGAGGCAAAGTCTCTGCAGCCTTTGGTGGCCTGCCTCTTTGGCATGGTGCTGGTGTCTCGACCGGGCGTGCTGGGTCCGGGTGTGCCGGCTTCAGCCTGTCTGTGGTGAAGACCTCTGACCTCCAGCTTAAACGTGGCCCCGTTGTTGTGGATGACCCAGAACGGACCCTCGTATGGCCTCTGAAGCAGTGGACAATGTGGACCCCTGCGAATGAAAACATGCTCACAGACCTACAGGTCTTTGGGTATGTTGGTCACGCGTGTCCGTGCCCGGAAAGTCGAATCAGGGCCAGGTTTCTGACTCTTTCCCGTGGCCTGCTGACGAACACTGCAGAGTCATCCTGCTGTCCACCGGGGGATGGTACAAATTCTCCCAGGACCACCCGTGGAGCTCCGTAGATGAGTTCAGCCAGCGGTGTTGAGGTCCTCCTTCGGTGCTGTGCAAATCCCAACAGCACCCATGGTAGCTCGTCTACCCAGTTGGGCCCTTGGGAATCTGGTGATGAGCATGGTTTTGAGGTGCCTGTGGAAGCGCTCCACCAATCCATTGGACTGTGGGTGGTAAGCTGTTGTGTGATGCAGCTGGGCACCCCATAGGCTGGTGAGGTCAGACCACTGGAGGTGAGCTGGGTCCCTCTGTCAGATGTGATGTGGGACGGTAACCCGAACTGTGCCACCCAGGATTATATGAGGGCCCTGGTGCATGAGATTATGGATGTGTCTGCCAGTGGGACTGCTTCTGGCCACCTGGTGAAGTGGTTGACTATTGTGAACAGATAGCGGAAAACCTGGGATACCGGCAAGGGTCCTACTATGTCCACATGGATGTGGTCGAACCTTCATTGTGCAGGCTTGAAGTGCTGAGGTGGGGTCTTGGTGTACTGCTGTACCTTGGTTGTACAGGGATAAATATGAATTAAAATACTCAAGTGCTCACATTAATTGCAATTATCTGTGGCAAGAAAATAACTCAAGATCAAGTTGCAAAGGAATATGATAAATATGGACTGAGGAATTCTAACCCAATGCATCCAACAAAGCTTCAAGGTTCAGATCAGTTCCCCTTTTACACCCTTGGGGTCAAAACACAGATTTTGGAGGAACTCAGCTGCTCTCACAGTGGAGGTAAAGATACATTACTGATGTTTTGAGCCTGTGCCCTTTGGGGTACTTATTTGATTTTGAGTTCAACTGAAGCACCTTCGGAATGGGCACTAAATGCAAGCTTCCTGCCAATTCCCCAGCCACCTGTCTATACTGGCAATAATTTGGAGTAGTTAATCAGCCTGCAAACCAGCAAGTCTTTGGAAGTGGGAGGAAACCAGAGCACCTGCTGGAAACCACACATGGTCACATGGAGAACTTACAGATGCTACCAGAAACACAATTGACTCAAGTTGCTGAAACTGTATGGCAGCAGGGCTAACCGTGTCATCTTGATCCTCTCTTTGGGAGACATTGATACTTTGCTGTACAAAAATATACTGGAGTAACAACATGAAGGCCTAGACTAATATGCCAGGGACAAAATTCAAGTCCCACCAGGGGAGCTGGGCAATTTACATTCATTTCACAACATAACACTGAACTTTAAAACTAGTATCACTTCTGCAGTACCCATTTAGTTTGCTAATGCCCTTGAGAATAGGGAAATGACCCGCTCTTATCTAGACTGTTCTATGTCTCTCGATGTGTACCAGTGTGGTTGACTCTTAACTGTCTTCCGAAATAATCCAGCAAGCTTTTTGATTCAAGAGTTATGAATGCAGGACACCAGCTACTGTCCCACCCCTCCTGTGTTGGAATAAAACAATGCCCGTCTGGTTCTTAGGGAACAGTTCTAACAGCTTTAGGTGTTTGATTACTTGTTGAGAAGACACAATCGCTTCATCTTGGAACTAGAAGTAGCCAGCTGAAGCTGTGGCCCAGATCATTCTGAGACAGGATAGCAGCTCCAGAGAGGGGATGATGGGATGATGTGGGGAGGGAAGTTGGGGGAGGGGGGTAGGCTACAGAGTGTGATTATCCAGCATAATGCAGCTGGATAGAAGTTAGTACAGATGAGTTCCCCTTAATGATGGCCACACTTGGCATTGTAGAACTGATGCAGAACACTAATCTTTTATAGTAAGTTGAATGTTTTAAGTTTGACGAAAATATTCTTGTGACTATTTTCTAACTATACAATGAAGCAAAAGTTCCAGGTTTGGGACTTTGAATTATAAATCCAATAAACTATTGTATTCTCAGAGATTAGCACGAGAATTTAGTCATTAGGTTGTGTATATGGTACCTGGACCACAAGATATGGATCTGCAATGTAATTTACAGGAAAATTCTCCACAGAAAATCTCATCATCCTCTTGCTAGCAATTCCAAACTAAGTAGCAACGGATTGCACTGTTTAAAAGCCAACAGATAGTGCATGCAGTAATATGTCAATTCAAGATCCTAAAATAATTAACCAAAGAAAGGCAAACTATAAATAAAAATAAACTTTGCCGTTTCCTCCTACTTTTTTTTACCCGACTGCTATTCTCCTCATCAGGTAGAACTAATGAACATCAGCAGTGTTTGTAGCCATCAGCCACTAGAAATTAGACCCAGCATCAAAACTGTGTTGACAAATTTAGAATGCCCAATAAAGGTCACCTTAATTAGTAACCATGAAGAGTTTTAGTCCATAAAATTTTAGTAATTCCTTACTTAATGTGAAATGTTAAAGGTGATTCAGTTACAGAGATGCACAGCACAGAGGTGGAGCATTTGTCTTGTCGTATTTATGCTAATTGTTTTGCCTGTGTACCCTGACCATGACCACCAAATCGTTTTGGGGTTTCCCCCAACCAGAAGCTCAGGATGAACAATGAAATCTGGATCCTGCTGAGAGTCAGATCACAGGCATTTAAGTCCAGAGATCCAGATCAATACAGCAGGAACGGGTATGACCTGCGGAAAGCTATCTCCTGGGTGAAGCGGAGATTCTGGATGAAAATGGAAATAACAAGGGACAGCTGTGGCAGGCCCGAAATGCCATAACCTTCTGCAAAACCAGATCCGGTAAAGTAGCTGATGGCAAAGCTTCTCTCCCAGAGGCACTTAATTCTTTTTACGCCTGATTTGACAACAGGAACAGTGAAGAACCACCCTTACTCACCCCCACATTCCCTGATGATCCCACCTTGTCCATATTTGAGGGTGACGCACGTACTGGCTTCAGGAGAGTGAATCCAAGGAAAGCATTCAGCCCGGATGGAGTAACTGGATAAATATTTAAAAATTTGTGCTGACCAACTTAACAAGGTATTCACAGATAGCTTCACTCCAGCAGGGCAGAGGTGCCCACCTGTTTCAAGCAGGCAAGAAGTTACTAAGCTACCTTAGTAACTATCAACCAGTAGCACTTAAATCAACAGTGATGAAGTGTTTTGAAAGGCTGGTGACGAAGCAGATCAGCTCCTGTCTGAGTGGTGATGTGGATACATTCCAGTTCGCCTATCGTAGTAACAAGTCTACAGTTGTTGCCATCTCAATGGCTTTACTCAAAACCATGGAACACCTGGACAACAAAGATGCCTACATCAGGATGCTCTTTATCAACTACAGTTTGGCATTCAACACCATCGTCCCCTCAAAACTGACCAGCAAACTCCAAGACCTGGGAGTTAATATCCCATTGTATATTGGGTCATGGATTTCCTCACCTCCGGACCACAATCAGTGAAGATTATGTTATGAAATAAAACAGCAACAATGTTAATAACCACAGACAATGGTTTTTCAAAAAAGTATGTTTTATTATTAATTTTTAATAGCATAACACTTCTGGCTTAACCCCCACTGTGAGCAAATGTATATATGTGTGTGTGTGTGTGTGTGTGTGTTCAAACTAAAACCATTACAGTTTAAGGTTGATTCTGAAGAGATGATTTTAAAGTTCAGTGTCAGAAAGCATTTGTGTTGAAACTCAAAGTCTTTACTGCTGTTTAAAAGCGATTATGGAGTAAATGTGAGGGAACGGATTTCTTTAAATTGTTGCTCAAAAGCAATAACGAAGTATTTTGAAACATCAAGTCATCAGACCTCTTTAAAACTCACACATTCCTATTGTAAAGTTGTTTTCAGATCAATGATTCTTCATGCCAACAGTTTTCTCTCTCTTGCATGGAGATTTTGGAATCTGTGTTCCACACGATAAATCTCTCCTCTTTTCCAAAGAGACGGTGAAGTGGCTATTTTATTCCACAATGATTTCACAAAACCAGACAATGGTTGAACTAGGTGACCATTTATAAAAAATGGTTACATTTCAAATGCAAGATTACTTTTTCTTTCTATTCAAAAAATGACCATTTCCATGGACATAACGAGGCTGCCCTCTATCTTAAAGAGACAGTCAGAAGTGGTCTTCCTCATTCAAAAGCCACTTATTCTGTGTTCTCCTTTGACCAGGAGTAACATGTAACAGTTCCTTTTCTGGTTACTGTACCTTCAATCCTGTCTTACTTACAAGATGGTTAACTTCTTTTGGTCTCAAAATGACTCTCGTTTAGTAATACTTTTCTCCTAAATGTCTCATCGCATGACATATGACTTAATTTCTGCCTTCGAAGTTCATAATGCCTGCTTCATAATTATGAATCATGATCTAATGGAGTCCAGTCTGCGCAGTTCATTGCCGTCCTTGGTAAGTTACTTCCTGCATCTCTTCCACTTACACCCACTTCAAAAGTATGAATCAAGAGCAATGGACTCCGAACTGTCTGTTAGTCAGCCAGCAGCTGCTTCTGAGCAAAGACCTATTGTTTTGAGTTCTTAATGGAGAACAGTCACAAGGCTTTTATGATTGTTTGCAGTTCTGAATTAGCAAACCTCTCAAACAAACAAGCTTCCAGCAGAACAATACATTAACAGACTTCTTGTCTTCGACATCTGACAGCTTCCAAAGGACACCCTGAGAGTAAGTGTGTCTCTGTAAAATGCAAATGTGCCCCGACCACCCAAAAGGTAAGAAATATATAATTCTAAAACTTAACTGTAAAGATTAATATTAGCACAAATCCATTACAATTGGTAAGAACTTTTCCTCCACAATCTCCATCAGTACTGGAGCACAACAGGGCTGTGTTCTTAGCCTCCTCTCTACTCACTTTACGCCATCGACAAATTTGCCGAGAGTACCATGGTAGTGGGTTGTATAAAAAAAAGCGATGAGTCAACATACAGGATGGAGATTGACAATTTGGCTGAATGGTGCACCAACAATAACCTTGCACTCAATGTCATCAAAACTAAGAAGTTGATTGTTGACTTCAGGAAATGAAAACCAGAGGTGTACAATCCAGTGATCATTGGGGAACCAGAGGTGGAGAGGGTGAACAAATTTATGTTCTTGTCACTATCTCAGAGGATCTTTCCTGGACCCAACACACCAATGGCATCGTGAAGAAAGCTCAACAGTGCCTCTACTGGACAAAGTGCCAACTCTCTGTCTGCCTTATCCATCGGAAAGCAGTAGCAATCATCAAAGACCTTCAGCACACATTCTCTTTTCATTGCTGCTATCAACCAAGAGGGACAGGTGCCACAAGACTCACACCACCAGATTCAGAAACAGCTACTACCTCTCCACCATCAGACTTCACAATGTCAAACTCAATCAGGGACTCATTTAAGGACTCTGACTTGTGCACTTTATTGATTTTCTTTTGTTCTTTCTGTATTGCACAGTTTGTTTACACTCATCATCTGTTTACAGTTCTTTGTTTACATGTTTACACTGTGCACGCTTTATTTTTTTGCACTACCGATTAGTGGTAATTCTGCTGTGCCCACAGGAAAAAGGAATCTCAGGGTTAAATGTATGTACTCTGACAATAAACCTGAAAAACCTGAAATCTAGAACCCATCCCTCCATTCCTTGCTGATTTGTCTGTCTGTCTACTTTAGTGAGTGCATCTGATTCCACCTCCTTCTCTGGCAGTGCTTTCCAGATATCAACCACTCTCCCAGTTTTATTCAAGCCCAGTCAATCTTCTCTTTCCAAATTGAAATTCTCCAATGCAAGCAATATCCTAATAAATTGGACAGCACGGTTAGCAGTAAGAGCAACATTGTCACAGCGCCAGCAACTCGGGTTCGAATCTGACACTGTCTGTAAGGAAAATGTCTGCGTGGGTTTCCTCCGGGTGCTCAAGTTTCCTCCCATCATTTGAAACGTTGGCAGGGTGTAATTGAGTGGTAAAGGTGTGTTGGCTGGAAGGGCCTGTTATCGAGCTGTATGTCTGAATATGTATATGCCTAAAATTACTTCTGAACTCTCCTGTACATATTCTACAGTATGGTGACCCAAAATGCACATAGTGCTCCAGCTGTGGACTAACCAATGTCCATAGGACATCATTACTTTCCTCCTTCTACATTCTGTGCAGAAATAATTAAGGCCAGTACCTTTTATCTCTCCTTACCTATCAGTGCTGCCAACTTCAGGACTTCTTGTGCATGGACATCAAGGCCGCTCTGGTCCTACCATTCATTGTATTTGTCTAGACTTGGTGCTCACGAAACACAGCAGGTCACACATCAGATTAAAAACCACATGCTGTTGTTCTGCCCATCTTTTCAACTTAATATTTTCCTTTAGCCTAAGTCTACCCTCCTCATTATCAGCATCTCCAACAATTTGTGTCCTTGTTGACGTCATCTCATCTAAACATAATGTATATTACAAACAGTAAGAATTACAGCAGAATTGGGACAACATAGTTAACATAGCTGTTAGTGCAGCGGTGTTACAGCTCCAGCACTTGGGACTGGGGTTCAAATCCCACACTGTCTGTAAGGAGTTTGTATGTTCTCCCTATGTCTGTGTGGGTCTTCCCCAAGGGCCCCCGCTTCCTCCCACAGTTCAAATGGTACTGGAGGAAGATAGGTCAATTGGGCGGCACAGCCTCATGCGCCAAAAGGATCTGTTACCATGCTACCTGCCTAAATTTAAATTTAACAAATACTTTAAATACAGTACTGGCCTCAGACTTTCAATCACAAAACCAATTCTCCAAATGACTGCCCCTCGACACCCAAACCCCCACTCATTTGTTCAGACGCCTGCCGACATTTTTCCATACCTTGATGAGGGGTTCAAGCCCGAAACACTGGTTATGTATTATTACCTTTGCTACATAAAGGACACTGTTTGACCTGATGAGTTTCTCCAACATTGTGTTGGTACTTCATCAACGGTATCTGCAGATTTTCATGTCTAACTTCTCCAACTGCTCCCTCCACCTCATTCTATTTACTTTTGTTTACTTGTAGCTTAACCTATCTTGTTCCGTCTTCCTGAACCCATTCCATCAGTGGGCAGTTGTCACCCCCCCAACCACTACGTACTTGGGTATAGTATTGAAAATAATTCTTCATCACCACCCACAACCAATCTCCTCACTTCTAATTTCATTTGAAAGCAATGTGAAACTCTCCTCATGCAAGAAAAATATTGGAGAAACTCCTGTCCAAGAAAGTAAAACCGTATCATGAGATAATCATATAAAATAACGTTCCTGGATCAGCCACCCAAGTCCGATGCAATCCCTAAACTGTCCTGGTTTACTCTATTCATACTACTAAACAATCAAATATTTTACTTACTCATTTGAAGCCGCCGAACCCACTCTCTCTGTATCATTCAATCTTACTCACCTCTTCTGAAAGTGCTCCTGAATAATCTAATGGTGCAGGTCTTGGGACAGAGAGGCCTGGCAGAGAAACATTGGACAGGCGCCTTTTTCTCACACCACTGCAGTTGTTTGGAATCTTGAAGGCACATCGTTTGTGATAATTCAGTCCACAACCTGATCAGGATTGAGTTTTTAAAAAAAATACTGGTTAGTTTATCTACTTATTAACAAAACCACTTCATACATGTAACTGTGTTAACTCAACATTATATTACAAGATGATAGATGCAGCTATTCCCCAACACTGAGGTGCCGACAGACAATAAAAAAATCAAGGTAACATATTCAAGCATCAAGCATGCTGGAGCTATTCTGCCATATTTTCTTGAATGGTTAGTGGGTTGCAGGTGCTCATGGGAGTTGAAAACAAAAGGATGAGCCAAACATCAGGTTCCCAGTTTGATTGGAAGCACAGTAAAGCCGTTGGATTTGAGATCATCTTGGTAGTAATCTTACCCCGTTTAGAATCTACACCAATTGCAGTTCAATTTCAGATATATTTTAAAAGGTGCACAGATGATCCATCTCATTAAAAACACCACAATGCCAGAGAAACTCAGCAGGTCAAACCGTGTCCTTTATATAGCCAAGGTAAAAATACATTATCGACGTTTCTGGCTTGAGCCCTTGATCAAGGTATGGAAAAATGTCAGCAGGCATCCAAGCAAAAGAGTAAGGGGGAGGAGGTCATAGGTGGAGAAGGGAGGGAGGGCACAGCAGCGATCAAGGGGAGGAAGGATGGCTGGGTGAAGGGAAGGGGGGAGGGACGAGGGAGAGGTTAGCAGAAACCAGAAAAGTCGATGTTAATGCCATCTGGTTGGAGAGTGCCCAGACAGAAAATCAGGTGTTGTCCCTCCAATTTGCGGGTGGTCAGGGTGGGATAGTACACAAAGCCATGGACAAACATGCGAGTATGGGAGTGTGACACAGAACTGAAATGGTTGGTTATTGGGAGGTCTCTGTCACTGTAGTGGACAAAGCAAAGGTGCTCAACGAAGCAAGCTCCCAACCCGCATCCAGTCCCTCCAATCATAATCAGAATTTATTGTCGTGAATAAGTCATGAAATTCAGTGTAGAGAAGGCCAACAGACTGCCTGGAAACCTTTCAACCAGTGCATGGAATGTATTAAAAATGAGCTGTCAGGATAATCAAAACAGATGTGCAGAGATCCTTTGTGGCTAACTTCACTGTATCTGGATTTATAAATACATCAGTGTGCACCAACTGCACATAACTGTTCACAGACAGAGAAGTTCTATCAGATTATTATGTCACACATAGAACTTCACAGAAAACAGTGAATGCTCTAAACTCCTGAGCACAGGTTCTATTTCAACCCATTCCTTACTTGATGTCTTGTATTGTGAATAATGTTGCGGCTGGTTACATAATTCAGCACAAGGCAGAATGTTATGTCAGGGGAATAAGCATGAAGAACCCTCGTGGGATGAGTCCCTGAAATATTAACTCTTTCCCCATTACATATGCGGCCTGATATGCTGAGCATTTTTTTAAAAAGAATTTCAGCTTCTCAACCTGTTATTTTTTCTATGATTTGCCCCATCATGGCTGGCATAGAGATCAGAGCAATCCTACCAGTCTCATTCTCCCATATATTGCCCAACAAGATAGGCTCTCTAACATATCCATCAATTAAATTTAAATTTAGACATTTAAATTTAAATTTAGTAACAGGTCCTTCTGGCCCATGAGTTGGTGCCGCTAAAATATCACAATCCTGGTACGGTTTGAAGGGTGGGAGGAAACAGGAGCACTTGGAGGAAACCCACGCAGACATGGGGAACGTACAACTCCTGACAGACAGCACCAGATTTGAACCCAGGCCTCTTGCGCTGTTACAGAACTAACCGCTATGCCAGCCGTGTTTCCCCTTGGTTCTATTACTACCTACCAACATTAGGAGTGATTTACAGCGGCCAGTTAACCCATGCTTTTGGCACGTGGAGGGAACTAGAGAACCCATGGGAAAATTCACACAAAAAAGAGAATGGGGAATCCATTCAGATAGTTCCAGGTCAGGACCAAACCCAGGTTTCTGTGCCACTCACCGCTGAGCTGTTGTGAACTTAAAACTGAGGTTTGTTAGGCTAGTTTGACATTACTTTTGGCTTATACTCTGGATTTACAGATTATCTGCACTCTAATTCACAGATCAACTTCTTCACAATATCTACAATTGTATTTTGCAGTTATCACCAAGATGTTGACATCTTCATCTGCTGAAGATCAACATTGATAGAATCATATTTCTGTGAACCTTTGGTTGACTTAAATTTTACCTTCAGTTTTGTATGGTGGAATATTCACAAGAGTTTTGATCACTACAAATGCTAAAGCACATGAATGACAACTGATACAACCAGGTGGTTCAGACTGGTTTCTACTATTCTCCAGAAAGTTATTGCTCCTCTTATTAGCGCTTGCAAAGAATCAAAAGCAGAAAGTTGGAATGTCAAATCAATTTGGCAAGACCAAACACCACTTGAGCTTGCAACAACTATGCCTCTCAATCTATTCTATCACTGTTCATTATCAACTGTTAGCTTAGTGCTGCTCTATAAACTCCATAATACCATTAGAGGTGGGCATGTCTAACCTGGTGCCTGATGCTAATGAGGTTCTACATTCGCAGAACCAGTTTCCTTATTATCTGCATTGGACATTTCTGTATGCAGAGGATTGGGATTACTTTATAATTCACCCACATCACATTAAACCAAACAGAAATTAAAGTCATTGCTATGGTAAATTAATACAATTATATCAAAACTCTCCCCAGAAATTCATGTTCAAGTTTATTGTCACATGTATCAAAAATGCATTGTCAGATATGTAGCACAAGTAAATGCAGTACAAAAGTGCAGAGTTAGAGAGAGAGATACCATTTGGTTTGGAACAAAGACAAAGTGCCAGTGACATATTGGTTTCAATGGCCAATGTATTGATGCTAAACTAATCACAATAGAGATTTGAGCTATTCTGAAATCTTCAAAGTGTATGTGTTTCATATAGAACAGTGGTTCTCCACCTTTTTCTTTCCACTCACGTAGCACTTTAAGTAAGCCCTATGCCATAAGTACTCTGTGATTAGTAAGGGAATGCTTAAGGTGGTGTGTGAGTGGGAAGGGAAGGTTGAGAATCACTTCTCTAGACCCAATTGCTAGAAATATTTTGTTTGAGAAAAATAGACTTTGGTCCATTTCCTTTGAAGTTATGAAACCGGGCATGTAATGAGTCAATTAAGTATGATTAAAACAGTGGTTCTCAAACTATTTATTTTCACCCACATCCCACCTTAAGCAATCCCTTACTAATCACAGAGCACCGATGGCATGGGGAATATTTAAAAGTGGTATGTGAGTGGAAAGAAAAAGGATGGGAACCACTGATATAGAACTACTGCACAATACAGGCCCTTCGACCCTCGATGTTGGGCCAACCTATATATGCCTTCTTCAAAATGTGCTAAACCCTCCTTACCCCATAACCCTCTGTTTTTATTCCATCCATACGTCTGTCTAGGAGACTTTTAAATGCCCATAATGCTTCAGACTCCACCACCATCCCTGGCAAGGCATTCCAGGCACCCACAACTCTCTGCGTAAAAAAAATGATCCCTGATGTCTCCCTTACACTTCCCTTCCTTCACTTTGTACATGTGTCCTCTGGTGTTTGCTGATCCTGCCCTGGGAAACAGATGCTGGCTGTCCACCCTATCAATGCCTCTCATAATCTTGTAGACCTCTATCAAGTCTCCTCTCATCCTTCTACAGTCCAAAGAGAAAGGTCTTACCTCATAAGACTTGTTTCCCAATACAGGCAATATCCTGGTAAATCTCCTCTGCACCCTTTCCATAGCTTCCACATTTTTCCTATAATGAGGTGAGCAGACTGAACACAATACTCTCAGTGTGATCTTATTCATGAGAAGATTCTATGCTCACATTTATAATAACTACAAGTTTGTCACAATATTGCCAGACATGGACCCATGGCTCCACTATAGATGAAAGGTTACAGCTGCAGTTTCTTCATCTGCTGCATGGAGATCACTGTGGGGCATCAAATCAGTGATGCCCAAAGTGGTCTCTGTGCAGTGGATGAAGAAATTGTATCGCAGCAGTAAAATTGATTGTTACATGCACCATCTCAGAAAAAAATTGCACAGATTGGTGGCCTTTCCTTTTGTTCTATACCTAGAAGGGCAATGTTATCAACTCCTCAGCAGAAGTGTTCATATTCCTGTAACACGAGTAGTTATATGTAACCACAGGAGGTAACTGGCAGGACATCTCATTGCTTATCTTAGCATGTCTTGAAATCAGGATGTGTCCTCTGTTACGAGCCCAGAGGACCCCAAAACCCAGCAGCAGTAGAAATTCACCAAGACTAATGGTTACTTAAACAAAAGTTGCTTTTAATTATTTTTAAACATGAAAACAAGATCAAACTTTAACTTCTTACTATTAACTTAACCACCTTCTAATTCTAAGCACACATGTATGTAATGTGTGTATAAGTTCAGAAAAGTTCTTGGATTCACAATCCAATCTCACTTCTGATTCCTCCAAGTTCACTGGTCACAGGCAATTCTTATACTGTGCACAGAATTTAACATTTATGAAGTTCACCAGGCTTTGGTGCTTAAAAGGTAAATGATTACCGTTCAGGAAGGTTCTTATCAGTTTTCAGATTGAGATTTGTTGTTCGCTGGTCACAAACGGATCCCTTCTAATCAACACATCAGTGTCTTGCCGAAGAAACTTACCCCATCAGGGTCATCCAGATGATAACCTCTTTCTTTCAGGTCACCACAGAGTTCATTTCTGTTTCCCTTATTGCAAGTGAAATATTATACAGCCAGCCATCTCCTCTTGTATGGACCACAAGGGCTTTGACCAGGTTGAACTAAGAACTCACAACCCATCTTCAGAATGGGGTTTTTCCACAAGCTTGCCAGCTTGTCCTGTTCCAGTCCCAGCTGCTGCTGAACTGTAGAAATGAATTCTCTCTCACTCAGAGAAAACCATATGACCCTCTTAGAACAGCCAACTGCATTCAGACTAACTGTGGCGCTGGACCTAATCTTCTGAGTTCATTCATCTGTTGCTTTTCAAAACAATAATCCATTACTCCACAGCATGTCCAATTAACACCGACTTGTGAAGTCGGTGTTAATTGGCATCCTTCAAAATTTTTGCAAAGGTGCCCAGAGCCTGAACTGTCTGGCTTGAGCAGAGCTCTGGCATTTTAACTGAGATCTGTTTTGAAGGGTTTGTATGTGACCTACACTAAAAAACCTGCCACAATTTATCTCCTTTAAAACATATCTAGATACAATATAAATTATAACATAATCTGTCACACCTCCCACAAATCCTTTCATGTGGCAGGTGGGTGCTCCTTGGCCAGCTGAACTCACCATTGATCTATGGGCTTGGCTACCTGCTCCAGAAGATATAATTTGCACCTCTCTTATGCTGTCCCCTGTGAATTGGTGGCCTCCATCGGTGACATTTTTCCCAAACCTTTCATTTTGTTCTATGAGCTCTTGAACTATGCTGAATTCCTGGCTCGACTCATTTGATGTTGGCTGATCTATGCCTATTTAATTTGAGATGCATTGAATAAAGAGGCGCTGGGTGGTGGAACAATGAGAATTAATTTATATAATGAATTTTCCATCAGTAATTAGCCTATTTGAGATTTTCGCCAGCTTTGATCCAATAGTCACTGAGGAAGATACCTTAGAAACCATAGAAAACTTCAGCACAGAAAACAAGCCATTCAGCCCTTCCAGTCTGTGCCAAAATATCATTCTACTAGTCCCACTGATCTACACCCATTCCATAACCTTCCAGTCCTCTCCCATCCATTTATCTATCCAATCTATTCTTAAAACTTAAGAGTGAGTCCGCATTTACCACGTCAGATGGCAGCTCATTCCAAACTCCCACCACTCTTTGATTGAAGAAGTTCCCCCTAATATTTTCCTAAATCTTTCATCCTAAAGCTATATGCTCTCATATTTATCTCTCCCAATCTGTGAAAAGAGCCTACTGACATTTATTCTGTCTATTCCCCTCATAATTTTGTAAAAACCTCTATCAAATCTCACCTTATTCTTCTACACTCCAAGGTATAAATTCCAACCTGTTTAATCTTTCCCTGTAACTCAACTCCTGAGGACCTGGCAACATCCTTATAACTGCACTCTTTCAATCTTACTGATATCCTTCCTGTAGTTAGGTGACCAGAACTGCACACAATATTCCAAATTTGGACCTCACCAATGTCTTATACAATCTCACCATAACATCCCAACTCCTGTACTTAATGCTTTGAATTATGAAGGTCAAGATGCCATAAGCTTTCTTTTCAACCCTGTCTACCTGTGACAACATTTACAGGGAATTATGTATCTGTATTCCCAGATCCCTTTGTTCTTCCGCACTTCTCAATGTCCTACCATTTACTATGTACACCCTACCTTGGTTAATCCTTCCAAAATGCAACACCTCACACTTGTTTGTATTAAACTCCATCTGCCATTTTCTGGCCCATTTTTCCAGTTGGTCCAGATCACTCTGCTAGATTTGAAAGCCTTCCTCGCTGTTCACAACACCTCAAATCTTAGGGTCATCAGCAAACTTGCTGATCCAGTTTCCAACATTATCATCCAGATCATTGATATAGACAACAAACAACAATGGTCCCAGCATCGATCCTTAAAACGGGTTTTTAAATGCAGTCTCCTTTGCAAAATTTTATACTTCCAGTGATCTTGTCCCTTGCTATTAGGTGCCCTCTAGTGGCCCAGGTGTTCTGGAAGGAAGGAGTACAGAGACATCATTTTGTTTTTGGTGCAAACATAATTGAGTTTTTGTGATACAGTTTACTCAGTCAACAGTGTTTTCATTTGATTTGGCTCATCCTGGAGTACATTTGAGGTTTTCATCCATATAAAATTAGCATGATATATATTGGAACATTGCTTTAAAACAGCAAACAAAAGTTAAATGGAACGTCTTGGCACCGGCTCATTTTCAGCAAGGAGCCACCCATTTCTTAGTTCCTGGCGTTTCACCACTGATGTTTAGCGTATGCCACGTGTATGCAACATAACTGGGTGGAACTGCACACAACATAGTAAGAAGCTGAATATGTAGATTAATTTTAATTTCAACGGTCAAGGTATTGATGCTGAACTTGTCACACTGGAGATTTGAGCTATTATAAAATCTTCAAAGTCTCAGCTTGCATGTATTTTAAATAATCTGCTCAAGAAAAATTCCCTTGCTTACAACATTTGTAATGAATGCCCACTATTGATGGAAAGGTATAACTGCAGTGTGGAAACTTATTTGCATTTATGGTTATATCTTGTTAAGCTAAGTGCAGACCGACATTAGTTAATCTGATACAAATTAATCTTTGCATAAAAATAGGGGTAGGATGAGTAACGTTAAAAGACAATTTTCTATATATTTAGATGTTTCTGAGCTAATAATTATGGCTTACCCAAGTTGGTTTGATTTACCTGTACAGTATCAGGAAGTCGTCTACTCTGGTTGCACAGTATGTGGAGGATTAAATTGAAACCGATATATTAAGTTCATATTTACCCAAGTGTGACTTTAAGGGAGTGAGAGTAATATGGATAAAAATGTGCTGATTTGAGTGGGATTGTTGTTAAACAATAATATCTCCAGATGCTGGGGAGTCAAGTGAACACACAGAAATATGCCGGAGAAGTTCAGCAGGCCATGCAACATGAATAAATAATGTTTTTGGCCTGAGACCTTCACCTGGAATAAGATTAAAAAATAGGCAAATATCTGAATAAAACAGTGGGCGGGGAGGTTAGTGGGGAGGAGGAGAGGAGGGAGGGAGCACCGGCTAACAGGTGGATGCAGAAGGGAAGGTAGAAGAGCGGGAAGGTCAGGAGTGATGGGGGAGAGGGCAGAGGGTAGCTGATGAGGGAAGGAGGGGGGAGCTGAAGGGAAGGATACAGAGGGATGAGCAAAAGAGAGAGAGAGTCACACACAGCAGGAGGGTTAACAGAAATTGGAGAAGTCACTGTTAATGCTATCGGGTTGGAGATTTGAGTCCCAGTTTTCAAGGTTGCAAACATAGGTGATCTCATGAACACAGGAAATTCAGTCAAGATTCTTCAGAAGGAAGCCTGCTGAGATTTTACCTGGGCCTTTCTCCAAAGGAGGCGTTGCCTGTATTTCTCAGAGGACTGCCCATGAAAGATCTGCCTTATTTTTGAGTCTCTTTCAATTGTAAAGTAACCAGAAATAGAACTAGTGTTTATTTGTCAAGTTATCTCGCATGCGTCTTAGTCCATGTGATTCACTCTTAAACACCCTCTGAAATAGCCATGCTAACCACTTGGTTGCATCACAATCATTTGAGATATGGACAGTAAATGCCCTGCTAGTGACAGCCTGACCATGAAAATGAATTTTATGTAATGCTTGGGGAAATGGGTAAGTTGTCTTACTAGGAATGACAATTTGCAGATTTACAACATCTGAAACATTTCAGCCAACACTAGCTGATTAAGACATCTTTATTGCAATAGCAGAGCTATTTGGCAAATGCAATCGAGTTATTCGGCAATTGAATCTAGAAGGAACAGAGATAGGAAACGTGGCTGCAGTTACAGCGCAATGAGAAACAGACTGCATTTGATGCAATCATATGCTTAGCTAAATGGACCAAATACAACATGAAAAAAAAAAATTCAGGTTTCAGCTTAAACATTCTTTGAAGAGCTCAGGCCTGAAACATTGATAATATACGAATCTTTACCTCCAAGGGACACTTGCAAGACCGGCTGAGTTCCTCCAGCATTTCTGTGTGTTTCTACTACAATCAGAGCATCTGCACTCAGCTTAAACAAAAGCTAGCTAAAGTTGGAATTCGACAGATTTCATTGCATTCATAAATGACTTCTTGGCTTAATGTTCAATTTGAAATTGATTCAGTCAACAGCTGCAATGAAAGCAGTCCATCTCTAATGTGTTCATGTGTGTAAATAAGCATGTGCATCTTTGACAGCATTCATTTAAAATACACATTGGACCTTCAAACACGATAGTTTTTTTGGAAAGCCGAATGGATAATCACTTGTAAACACTTCATACTAATAACAATTCATGCAGAAGGCTGTGATTGAACTGTCTCAAATTAGCATGTGTGAAAGAAAGAGTAACCAAGGAATTAATTTGTTTAAATGATAAAGGAATCATTTACGGATGATGGTCCAATATCAATGGTTTTAAAAGATCAACTACAAAGACAGAATCAGAATTACAATTTATTGTCATGAACAAGTCATGAAATTTGGTGTTTCTGTGGCAGCGTCATAGAGCAAATAATCATATTATAACCATATAACAATTACAGCACGGAAACAGGCCAATTTGGCCCTTCTAGACTGCACTGATCCAAGTACCCTCCTCTAACCCCACTTACCAACACTCTGCCCTTATCCCTCCATCCCCCTCCCATCCATATACTTATCCAACTCTTTCTTAAATGACAAAATTAACCCTGCCTCCACCACCTTTCCCGGAAGCCCATTCCACACAGTAACCACTCTCTGAGTAAAGAAGTTCCCCCTCATGTTACTCCTAAACCTTTGCCCGTCAACTCTCAACCATGACCTCTTGTATCCATCTCTCCTACTCTCAATGGGAAAAGCCTTTCCACATCAACTCTATCTATCCCTCTCATTATCTTAAACACCTCTATCAAATCCCCTCCCAGCCTTCTATGTTTCAAGGAATAAAGACCTAATTTGCTCAACCTTTCCTTGTATTCCAGGTGCTGAAACCCAGGCAACATTTTTGTAAATCTTCTCTGCACTCTCTCTATCTTGTTAATATCCTTCCTATAAATCAGTGACCAGAACTGCACACAGTACTCTAAATTTGGCCTCACCAATGACTTGAACAGTTTCATCATTACTTCCCAACTCCTAGATTCTATGCACTGATTGATATAGGCACATGCGCTCCTACCTTCAGGGAACAAAGCACCGTTATTCCTAGATCTTTCTGCTCCACTGCATTCCTCAATGCCCTCCCATTTACCACACATGTCTTGCTTTGATTAATCTTTCCAAAATGAAGCACCTCACACTTATCAGCATTAAACTCCATCTGCCATCTTTCTTCCCACTCCTCTAAGCAGTTTAAATCCCTCTGCAATCTTTGAAAACCCTTTTCATCATCCACAATTCCCCCGATTTTAGTATTATCTGCATATTTACTAATCCAATTTACCACCCCATCCTCCAGATCATTAATATATATGACAAACAGCAATGGTCCCAATACCGAACCCTGAGGTACACCGCTTGTCACCAGCCTCCAATCTGACAAACATTTATCTACTACTACTCTGTGGCACCTTCCTTCCAGCCTCTGTTGAATCCATTTGCCTATCTCCAAATTAATACCCAAGGACTTAGCCTTCCTAACTAACCTCCCATGCTGAACCTTATCAAAGGCCGTACTGAAGTCCATATCACCAACATCCACTGCTCTTCCCTCATCAACATTCCTAGTCACCTCTTCAAAAAAATTCAACAAGATTGGTCAAACACGACCTTCCACGCACAAATCCGTGTTGAGTGTCCCTGATCAGACCCTTTCCCTCCATATACTTATATATACTATCTCTAAGAACACTTTCCATCAATTTACAACATTACTAAAAAAAAGATAATTGGCAGTGTCTATGGTTCATTGCTTATTCAAGAATAAACTGTCCTTGTGCCATTGAGTACTCATCTTTACGCTCCTGTACCTTTTTCCCCAATGGTAGCAGAGTGAAGAAGGCATGGTCAGGGTGGTGGGGGTCTTTGAGGATGGAGGCTGCTTTTTTAAGACACCACCTAATGTAGCTGTCCTTGATGGAGTGAAGTCTGGTGCGTGTGATGTTTCAGGCCGAATTAACAATCCTGTGGAGTATATTCTTGTCCTGAGAGTTGGCGCCTCCATACCAGGCATTGATGCAGCCAGTCAAAATATTCTCCACAGCACACCTGTAGAAGTTCACGAGAGTATTCTACATACTGAATTACCTCAGACACCTCACAAAGTATAGCCACTGGCAAGCCTTCTACGTGATTGCAACAATGTGGAGAATTCAGGACAGATCCTTGGAGATGTTGACACTCAGGAATTTTAAGTTCTTGACCCTCTCCACTAATGAGCCCTCGATGAGAACTGGGTCATGTTCCCTGACTTCCTCTTGAAGTCCACAATCATCTCCTTGGTTTTGCTGAAGTTGAACGCAAGGTTGCCGTCATTATACCATTCAACGAGCTGATTATTCTCTCCTGTATGTTTTCTCATTCCCATTTGTGATTCTGCCAAAAACCGTGGAGTCATTGTTAAACTTGTAAATTGCATTGCAATTGTGCCTGGCCACACAGTCATAGGTGCATAATGAGTAGAGCAGTGGGCTAAACACCCATCCTTGGGGTGCGCTTGTGTTGATAATCAGCGAGGAAGAGACGTTATTTCCAATTCACACTGACTGTGGTGTTCTGATGAGAAAGTCAAGGATCCAGTTGCAGAGATGGGTACAGAGGCCTAGAGTTTGTAGCTTCTTGAACAGCACTGAGGGAATAATGGTATTGAAGGTCAAGCTGTAGTCGATGAAGAATAGCCGTATGTATGACTTGTTATTTTCGAGGTGACCAGAGCTGAGTGGAGAGCCAGTGGATTGAGTTGATACTGGACTTTCAGAACTCCCCACCTTGACTCTAGGTCTCTGTGAATTGAAAGATAGATAACATATCCTAGCTATTATTCATCAAGCAGAAATAAAACAGGAGATGATAGTCCAGTTAGTGATTGAGAACACACAGAACTCTAATGGTTGAGGTCCAGAAATAGGATATCCTTATTTAACAATGGGCCAGATCATGATCAACATGGCTCGTGCAGAGAGTTGCATAAACTTTTTCTGGTCTCATAGTCACCAGTTTCCAGCCTTGTTGTTGCAGTCATTTTGTAAGGCACTAAACCACTAATCTGCAGGTAGTGAAAGTTCAGGTCCCATCCCCCCCAGACCTTTTTGCAGCTCGTGCCACCAATATCTTTTATGGGTCTCTGATGATCATTTCGAAAGAGTAAACTTATGGAAATTATTACATTTAATTAAAATAAAGCTCAAGAAACAAACCACTTTGTTTCCAACCAGAGCAGCAAACCATGGATTGTGTTAAGTTTCCCCCTAATACAAAGGGCATCCATCCATCGGTTCAGTAGCACACGGACCACTCCAGAGCTGGTATTGAACCCAGCAGGATGAATGGTCAGATGCAGCCTATCCATACTTCCTCTGTGCAGTGCACTGGAATACACTGACACGTGCCAACCAGGCTTCAAAGTCATTCAATAAATACACAAAAGTGCTGTAGGTCGCTCAGCGTCTAGAGGAGGCAAAGATTTATAACAAACGATTCAGGCCTGAGTCTTTCGTCAAAGTATGTTGTGGTAAATACACAGAAGAGCTGGAGAAACTCACCAGGTCCTGCAGCGTCCAGAGAATGCAAAGATATATAGCCAATGTTTTGGGCCTGAGCTCTTCATCAGACATTCTTAATTCACATCAAGGTGATTCAGCCAGTTACGTTTGGGTAGAGGTAATTCAGTGAAAAGGGAAATTGCTATGTTATATAAAAAACAAGCTTTTAGGGCATGACTAGCAGAGCACTCATCAGGAGCCACTGGACAAAAGCCTGTTCCACCCTGGCAGGTTATTGGGAGTTGAACAACAAAAGATGTCAGTGCAATCATGGGCACCCTTCAAGTAGAGTAGGTGAAGCATGGGCTAGTTGCAATCTGTCTGTGAAGATTCAGTAAAAGTTATTTTTACCAAATCCACATATATTGTTCTGGATTTCAAAAAAGAACACTCTCACCTCATTGAATGGTGTAACCACAACAACCTTGCACTCAATATCAGCAAAACCAAGGGGAGGATTGGGGCCTTCAGGAGGAAGTCAGGGGAACACAACCCGGTCCTCGTCGAGAAGGGGAAAGGGTCAAGAACTTCAAATTCCTATGTCTCAACATCTCCGAGGATCTGTCCTGGAGCCTCCATGTTGATGCAATCATGTCGAAGTCTCGCCAGCCGCTATACTTTGTGAGGGGTCTGAGGAGATTCGGTATGTCACCAAAGACTCTTGTAAACTTCTACAGGTGTACAGTGAAGAGCATTCTGGCTGATTGCATCACTGCCTGGTATGGAGGTGCCAATTCTCAGGATAAAAATAAACTCCAGAGGGTTGGTAACTTGGCCTCCAACATCACAGGCACCAGACTTCATTCTATCGAGGACAGCTACATGAGGTGGTGTCTTAAAAAAACAACCTCTATCCTCAATGACTCATCACCACCCAGGTCATGCCCTCTTCACTCAGCTACCATTGGGAAAATGGTTCAGGAGCCTAAAGATGAGCACTCAATGGCAAAAGGACAATTTCTTCCTGAATAATCAATGAACCAAAGACACTGCTTTACTTTTCACCCACTATTATTTTTATATTTTATAGGAATGTTGTAAGATCATTATAATATGAATGTTTGCATTCTGATGCTCTGCAAAACATCAAATTTGATGACTTGTTCATGACAATAAATTCTGGTTCTGAATATTGCACAAATATTCAGCTCATGGAACTGGAGTTCTTATTATTAGGTTACATGTATTAACCTAATAACAGTGCCTCCAATTTCTCCAATAGTGACTAATTTCAAGAGAACATACTAGGTTGGTGAAACTTATGGTTAAGCAGAACGTAAAGTTCATTGCACTCAGTACAATGCTGATTTTTGTCACATCACAGACCAGCAGCAATAGAAATTCACCAAGAGAATGGTATTTTAAAACAATAATTTTTATTAATAACTATTAAATATAATATCATACCACAATTCCCCCATTTCTAATGTAGAAGTTACAAAACTTGTGACTTTACAATGTGATGCTTCCATGAACCCAGGCAAGGGTTAAGCAAAAATGACCATTAAAATGATCACGATCCAAATGTAAGTATGAGCTTGCTTTCTTTACTCAGATATGGGTCAGTCAAAAGTGACCATTTCAATGACCACAGCATCATTGCTCTCTCCTGACAAAGAGAAGCAACCAAAGTGACCATCTTCCTCCGGAGACACTTTAATTCTGTTTTCTCCAGATGATTTTCTGATGAACTAAAATGCTGCTTTCTGTAAGTGTCTTAATCACATGACTTGCTTTCTTTCTAGTTACAATTCCTCAAAAGCATGAGTCAATAAGCAGATGGTCTTTTGTTTGAATAGGTGTTCTTCCTCAACAAACTTTTCATGGTTTCAGTATTTCAATTGAATAATAAACAAGGTGGTTATTGGCTTTGAAGTAACAGACAAGCTGTCTCCAGAATGTTATTATTATCTGTGTCTTTCCTTGTTCCTAACCCCTACAATAACCTTCTAAAATATCATATATATATTTTTTTTTTGCAGTTTCCGCAAAACAGGACGTCAAGCGCTGAAGAGCTGGCTCTGAATGGGCAACTAAAGCGGCATCGTCTGCAAAGAGTAGTTCACGGACAAGTCGCTCTTGTGTCTTGGTGTGAGCTTGCAGGTGCCTCAGATTGAAGAGACTGCCATCCGTGCGGTACCGGATGTAAACAGCATCTTCATTGTTGAGGTCTTTCATGGCTTGTTTCAGCATCATGCTGAAGAAGATTGAAAAGAGGGTTGGTGCAACCAATTTTCCCTTGCAACCGCTGCAAGCGTGTCTGCCTGTCCCGCATCGGACTTGTCAGCCACAAACGAGCCTGCAGCTGACGTGGACATTACAACTCCATAAATCTTCGTCCACGAAGCCAAGCCAAAGAAAGAAGATATATATATAATATATATATATCTATAAATAAATATTAAGAATTACATAAACCTGTAACAATTTCACATAGATAATCAATGAAAGAAAGAGAGCAGATTGCCTCACCGAAGTTAAGTTAACTTCCATAAAACCTGAAACCCTCAGGCAAGTGTAATGTTTGGATTAGCTACGCTCAGGGCAGGTTTTTATTTTACACCCGACCATCAGAGGGACATATTTTATTGCTCATTGTATATTCTGTCAAACCTCCACAGATGCTTCTTTGAAAGCATACGGACTGGTTGCATCATGGCCTGGTTTGGAAACTCAAGTCCCCAGGAATGCAGAAACATTCCAACCTCCCATCTATTTAGAGACATTGATGTGAAGGGCTGCCTCAAGAAGGCAGCCAACATCATAAGGATCTCTACTTCACTAAGCACAGCTCTACTCACTGCTACCTTCAGAAAGAAAGTACAGAAGCCAAGAGTCAAGCACCTTTAGGTTCAGGATCATTCTCCCCCAGGCTCTTGACTCCCTCCAAACTACCCCAGAACCACTATAAGATCTGGCTGCACTATTGAAATACATTTTGTATTAACTGCATGTGAGTATTTATCCACCCTTTGATATTTGTTATCTCTTATGCTGTCTCATGGTGCATATGGTTATCTAATTTAAACAGTTGTTGGTATATCTTACGATTCAATGTGGCTGCAGCAAAGAGTTTCGAATCATATGTATATTGTACTTACTGTATGTATATGACAATGTATTCTTCTTCTAATGCCGACCTTTTTGCTCATCTACACTAATCCTACTTGCCTGCATCCTAATAGGCCTTACTTATTTGTCTAAGTACCTCTTTAATATTGTGATTACATCTGATTCTACCACCTGCTCTGACACCACATCCATCATTCTCAACATAAAAAACCTACCCATCAGATCCTCTTTGAGCCATCTTCCCTCACACCCTAAATCTATGCCCTCTTGTCTTTGACCATCTTTCCTATTCGTGCTTTACATAATCTTATACACTTCAATGTCAGCCCCCAGCCTCCTTCACTCCAGGAAAAACAAGCTCTCCCCAAAATAAAAGCCCTCCAATCACTGCCACTTCCTAGTGAATCTCCTCTCCAATATAATTACATCCTTCTCTCCAGAAATACACAAAATTTGAAAGACACAATTCTAAATGGAATGTAATAGCACAAAGCCCTAGGCATCTATGTCCATGTATATTTGAAGATGTCCATCGAAGTCGAGAGATTTACAAGGGCTTTCAGAATTTTAGTCTTTATTCACTGGCGCACAGAGCATAAAAAGAGCCAAATCTTTATTAAATCACTGCTTTTCCACTCTTCTGCCAAGTGGGAAAATTTATTTTCCCCAGATCCTTCTTGGATTTTAAATTTTTCCCACATTTCTTCTTGGGCTTCTCTGTTTGGAGCACAGTGACCAGAATAGGATGAAATTAGATGCCATGGTGGGGGGGAGAGGCGAACATATTGCTGGTTACTGAGAGATGCTGCCTCCAAGCTCCAATGATCCAGGTTCCATCCCAACTTCCAGTCCTTTTGGGGGGAGTTTGCCCATTCTCTATGAGACAACTTGAATTTCCTCCCACATCCCGAAGACATGCATCGTGCAGGTTACTGGCTTTATTGCTCACTGCAAACTTCCTCCAGTGTATAGACGAGCAGAAGAATCTGGGGAACTTGATAGTAATGGAGAATAAAAATGGGATTAGTGTAAATGGGTGCATGATGGTTGGGTCAGACTCGGTGTGCATATGGGTCTCTTTCCGCGCTGTGTGACTCTACATTAATCCAAGATAGTCCCACCTGTGCTGCAGCCAAACCAGGCCAAAAACCAGAGTTATTTTCATGAGGGGGTAACCACAAGTATCAGTATTTGGGCCTCAGCTGCTGAGAATCTACATCAATGGCCTGGAGAAGGGAACCAAGTGCAACATATCCAAGTTTACTGATGAAACACAGGGAGCTGTGAAAGGGAAGAGTTTTTAAGGCATGCCTACCTTACAAAGGGACGAGAGCATGATTAATAAAATCCATTTGTATGCTAAGGCTAAACTTGGGAGTAGTGAACACAGTTCACCTCCTTACCCAGAAGAAGGGCATACTTGTCTTAACACAGCTCCAACAAATTCTCAGATGTCTGCATTGAGAGTAAGGTCCGCCTAAGCTCTCAAGAATGTATAAGAATGAAGACACTAAATTGAAATTATGTTATCTGTTCCACCCAGTCACAATCAAGTGACACCAGTTCAGCATATTTTAGTTGCTTAGATACAAGACTGACTTACATGATTAGGGCTTTGTTTTTGTTGCCTAGAGACCGAATCGAAAGGCTATGGTATTATACAAACTCTGAGCTACCATCTGTCCAGCAAAATTTTGAAGAGTTATTCAATGTCACTCCAATCACTGATTTAAGACATATAATTTAATCTTTTGATTATAATTTTAAAGGCTTGTATGAATCATTTGTATATGTAAGGCACCTTTTTAATTACAGAGAGCACTTTAGATTTCAAGGTGCAGATTCAGAATGTAATAGGATCCCATGGTTTCCATGCCAGTGACGGTGGAACAGAAATGCAACACCACTCCAATAACACGCTGTCCACAATAAGCTACTATGCCTCAAATTATAACGATTCGTTGTCCTTTTTATTGCTTTCAAGTGAATACTGAAACTATCTTGCTGGCTGCAAAGTGAATAATGGCTATTCAAACAGGCAAACAAGGTCACTTTACCTTAATTACAGTGGACAAAAACAATGAATTCAAACGACCACTTTCGTAAGCAAATAAATTACATGGTTGAGTAAAGACAACAGGATTTCTAAATAAAGATATGAAAATGACATTTGCAGTTCCTTCTCTTCCGGGACAACTGCAGCTACACGTTGCAAAAGGTAACATCTAACTTATTTTTTCTAGTTCCTCTTTTGTATCTAAACGTTAAGCAACGTTATGTAAATTGCCATCAAGTTATCTGTTAAGGAGCCAAATGCACAATGAGGAACCTAACAAGCATTGAACACAGCTTCTGAATTCTATTTCAATGACATAGCCTTGTAATTGGGGAATGTATGCTTAAACGTTTTGAAACTCAGTATACGTAACATGAATTTCATGACTCTTAACCACATGCCCTAATAATTGAAAACACTAAAACCAGTCATACAGTCATGAAGTTATCTAGCACAGAAATAGACCCTTTGACCTAACTCATCCTTGTCCTCCAGTTTCTCCATTTGTGCTCCACCTGACTTCCTGTGTTTTGGCCCACATTCCTCCAAACCTTTCCTGTCCAAGTACCAATTCAAATGCCTTTGAAATGTCACAAATGTACCCATCTCTACAACTTTATCTGCCACTTCATTCCATACACCTTTCAACAGAAGTGTAGTGGAAATTAGATCTCCATCCTCAACCGATGGTCAGAACACTTCCAATCTCTTTTCAGTACCAACCGCTCAGTCCAAGATTCCGCCCTGCTCCAGCTCCCTCAACAGCCCCTAAGGCTAGAGCTGGATGAGGTTCCCACCCTGGATGAGACATATAAGGCAATCGAACAACTGAAAAGTGGCAAAGCAGCAGGTATGGATGGAATCCCCCCAGAAGTCTGGAAGGCTGGCGGCAAAACTCTGCATGCCAAACTGCATGAGTTTTTCAAGCTTTGTTGGGACCAAGGTAAACTGCCTCAGGATCTTCGTGATGCCACCATCATCACCCTGTACAAAAACAAAGGCGAGAAATCAGACTGCTCAAACTACAGGGGAATCACGTTGCTCTCCATTGCAGGCAAAATCTTCGCTAGGATTCTACTAAATAGAATAATACCTAGTGTCGCTGAGAATATTCTCCCAGAATCACAGTGCGGCTTTCGCGCAAACAGAGGAACCACTGACATGGTCTTTGCCCTCAGACAGCTCCAAGAAAAGTGCAGAGAACAAAACAAAGGACTCTACATCACCTTTGTTGACCTCACCAAAGCCTTCGACACCGTGAGCAGGAAAGGGCTTTGGCAAATACTAGAGCGCATCGGATGTCCCCCAAAGTTCCTCAACATGATTATCCAACTGCACGAAAACCAACAAGGTCGGGTCAGATACAGCAATGAGCTCTCTGAACCCTTCTCCATTAACAATGGCGTGAAGCAAGGCTGTGTTCTCGCACCAACCCTCTTTTCAATCTTCTTCAGCATGATGCTGAACCAAGCCATGAAAGACCCCAACAATGAAGACGCTGTTTACATCCGGTACCGCACGGATGGCAGTCTCTTCAATCTGAGGCGCCTGCAAGCTCACACCAAGACACAAGAGAAACTTGTCCGTGAACTACTCTTTGCAGATGATGCCGCTTTAGTTGCCCATTCAGAGCCAGCTCTTCAGCGCTTGACGTCCTGCTTTGCGGAAACTGCCAAAATGTTTGGCCTGGAAGTCAGCCTGAAGAAAACTGAGGTCCTCCATCAGCCAGCTCCCCACCATGACTACCAGCCCCCCCACATCTCCATCGGGCACACAAAACTCAAAACGGTCAACCAGTTTACCTATCTCGGCTGCACCATTTCATCAGATGCAAGGATCGACAATGAGATAGACAACAGACTCGCCAAGGCAAATAGCGCCTTTGGAAGACTACACAAAAGAGTCTGGAAAAACAACCAACTGAAAAACCTCACAAAGATAAGCGTATACAGAGCCGTTGTCATACCCACACTCCTGTTCGGCTCCGAATCATGGGTCCTCTACCGGCACCACCTACGGCTCCTAGAACGCTTCCACCAGCGTTGTCTCCGCTCCATCCTCAACATCCATTGGAGCGCTCACACCCCTAACGTCGAGGTACTCGAGATGGCAGAGGTCGACAGCATCGAGTCCACGCTGCTGAAGATCCAGCTGCGCTGGATGGGTCACGTCTCCAGAATGGAGGACCATCGCCTTCCCAAGATCGTATTATATGGCGAGCTCTCCACTGGCCACCGTGACAGAGGTGCACCAAAGAAAAGGTACAAGGACTGCCTAAAGAAATCTCTTGGTGCCTGCCACATTGACCACCGCCAGTGGGCTGATAATGCCTCAAACCGTGCATCTTGGCGCCTCACAGTTTGGCGGGCAGCAGCCTCCTTTGAAGAAGACCGCAGAGCCCACCTCACTGACAAAAGGCAAAGGAGGAAAAACCCAACACCCAACCCCAACCAACCAATTTTCCCTTGCAACCGCTGCAATTGTGTCTGCCTGTCCCGCATCGGACTGGTCAGCCACAAACGAGCCTGCAGCTGACGTGGACTTTTTTACCCCCTCCATAAATCTTCGTCCGCGAAGCCAAGCCAAAGAAAGATGAGTGGAAATTATGCTGAATGGCTGCAGTCACGGCCTGTTATGGTGGTACCAATACATCTGAGCAGAAAGCCCTGCAAATGGGAGTGCAAACAGCATAGGCAAATCACTCCTCACCATTGTTGGAGAGCGGCAGCAATCATCAAGGATCTACACCACCCAGGACATGCTCTGTTCTCACTATTGCCATCAGGAAAGAGATACAGGTTCAGGAACAGCTTCTACCCCATCACCATCAGATTTCAAAACAACACTCATTCAGAGACTCCTTTAAGGACTCTTACTTTGCACTGAATATATAAATACTGAATATTTTTTTTCTGATTTAACACAATTTGCTTTCTTTTCTTCCACATTCTCTCTCTTGTATGCACGTCTTCTTCTTGAGTATAGTTTGCACTAGCAGGTAAGTAGAAATTCTGCTTGGCCCGCAGGGAAAGGAATCTGAGGGTTGTAAGTGATGTCATGTATGTACTTTGACAATAAATCTGAATTTTGAACACCCTCCATCCACTGTGTGAACAAGTTGTCCTTCGGTTCCCATTTATATCTTTTCCCTCTCCCTTTAAACATATACACTCCAAGTTTTAATTTACCCTACCCTGGGAAAAAGACTAACGATTTATCTTATCTATCCCCTTCATGATTTTATAAACTTCTGTAGCATCACTGCTCAGCTTCTGGGGAATAAAAAGTCTTAGTCTCTCTTTGTAATTTTAATTAACCATTTTCCCCCCAAATGCCAAAAGATTTTGTAAGAATTTTTTGTAAACATAAAAACATAAACATAACAATTACAGCACGGAAACAGGCCATTAGGCCCTTCTAGTCCGCACCGAACCAAACACCCCTTTCTAGTCCCACCTCCCTGTATAATGCCCATAACCCTCCATCTTCTTCTCATCATCCATATACCTGTCCAACCTTTTCTTAAATAATACAATTGACTCCGTCGCCACTATTTCTCCCGGAAGCTCATTCCACACGGCTACCACTCTCTGAGTAAAGAAGTTCCCCCTCATGTTACCTCTAAACCTCTGCCCCTTAATTCTTAACTCATGTCCTCTTGTTTTAATCTTTCCTCCTCTTAACGGAAATAGTCTATCCACATCCACTCTGTCTATCCCTTTCATAATCTTAAATACTTCTATCAAATCCCCTCTCAACCTTCTACGCTCTAAAGAATAAAGACCTAATCTGTCCAATCTCTCCCTATACTCTAGATGCTTAAACCCAGGTAACATTCTGGTAAACCTTCTCTGCACTCTCTCCACTCTGTTTATATCCTTCCTATAATTAGGCAACCAGAACTGCACATAGAACTCCAAATTAGGCCGCACCAACGTCTTATACAATCTCAACATCACCTCCCAACTCCTATATTCCATGCAATGATTGATAAAGGCCAGCATACTAAAAGCCTTCTTCACCACCCTATTCACGTGAGTTTCTACCTTCAGGGAACGATGTACTGTTACTCCTTAATCTTTCTGCTCTTCTGTATTCCTCAATGCTCTCCCATTTACCATGTATGTCCTATTCTGATTCTTCTTACCAAAATGAAGCACCTCACACTTATCAGCATTAAATTCCATCTGCCATTTTTCAGCCCACTTTTCTAAGCAGCCCAAATCCCTCTGCAATCCTTGAAAACCTTCTTCATTATCCACTATTCCACCTATCTTAGTATCATCTGCATATTTACTAATCCAATTCACCACCCCATCATTTAGATCATTAATGTAAATAACAAACAACAATGGGCCCAATACAGATCCTTGAGGCACACCACTGGTCACCGGCCTCCAACCTGACAGACAATTATCCACTACCACTCTCTGGCCTCTCCCTTTCAGCCAATGTTCAATCCATTTGACTATCTCAAAATTTATACCTAAAGACTGCACCTTCCTAACTAACCTTCCATGTGGTACCTTATCGAAGGCCTTACTGAAGTCCATATAGACAACATCCACTGCGCTACCCTCATCCACATTCCTAGTCACCTCTTCAAAAAATTCAATCAGATTGGTCAAACATGACCTTCCTCCCACAAATCCATGTTGAGTGTTCCTGATCAGACCCTGTCTATCCAGATGTTTATAAGTACTATCTCTAAGAATTTCTCCATTAATTTACCTACCACAGACGTCAAACTTACAGGCCGATAGTTGCCAGGCTTCCTCCTTGAACCCTTTTTAAATAACAGAACCACATGCGCAATGCGCCAATCCTCCTCTCGAGCTTTCCTCCCACTCTTCTTCCTTTTTCAGGAAGCTTCACAGGGGACAAAATTATTTGTATACATTCTAGTTCTGTGGCTTTTTACCATGGCTGAATCCCACATGGGATTCACGGGCTTCACTCTAGATGGGGCAAGTGATGCACGAGGGAAGAGGAGGGTGGGTTAGTGGGAACACTGCTCCCACTGTTTCCATAATAATGATGTCTTCTCAGGTGGAATTTCTCCATTTAGCACAGTTATGGATAAAGAATTCCCATGAGTGCGAGAAGTCGCATTCTTTTAGGGAACACATTCTTGCCTAATTTCCTCTATTGTTGGGCTGCCTGGCCAGGTCTATCCCTCTCCCTTGTTAAAGCTAGACCTGTCACACTTTCAGTGCTCCAATTTGTGGTTTCTCCTTCTTCAGTCATTTCTAAATTCAACCACCAGCCTGTTTGGTTGGACGTGGGAGCAAATATTTGGTGCTTTGCGACTTTTAATTTAAAATTCCAGTGACAAATTGACCGTGACGTTGCACGTCATGACTGTGACCAAAATTTGGGGCTTTTCTGTTTTTAAGTTTGAACTGTTTTTTGAAGGTCTGTTCCCATTTTTGAAATGTTTGCCAACCTTTGTTGTGTTTCTTGGATGTGATCCATGCCTGGCAAAGTTGTGCAAACTTTTACACTTTCATGCCAGGTTGCCCTTGTATTCCCTCTGAAGGAGACTGGTGATTAAAAGCCAGTTGTGCAGATTTAAGGGTGTTCTTTAAGCTGTGGGTGTATGGAATTCCTTTTAATTTGAACCCTTACTAACAGAGAGATTAGATTCTAATCCCTCAAATCTAGGCTGGAACAAAACTTGGATGCCAAAGGCAACTTCCCATTCCATCGAAATGCAATTGCAGACCAGCCAACTGAGTTTAGTGTCTGTCACCAGAATAATCCTTGAAAATGTAGCAAGTCAAGAAACAGTCATTCAAGTAATGAGATCAAAGATGGAAATAAACTTCAAACTCAAATGAATCCAACATGACATTTAAATCCTATTGTGGTATTCTCTTATTGGAACTGATGGGATTGCTTCACCGGGGACAAGCATGAGTTCAAAAACTTCCTTCTGTTGTATTAAATAAAATAGTCCTTCTATGGTCTATCTCCTACCTAACGAATAATCAGGATACTTTTACCTCCTCTTAGATCTGCTAAATGTCAAGAGAAGGGGACCATTTGGACCATTGCATCCACACAAGAAACAAGAGGTGTTTTAAAGCCATTTACAGAAGTAAACCATTAGATAAGAAGACTGAAAAGAATGTTTATAATGGAACTGAGTAAAAGTTGTATTTTTTTGTATCGTCTTTTCATTATGATGAAATGTGAATGTTATTGTATTTTGCACAGCGAGCATAAGAAAGAGCGAGAACTTGGCAAAAGTAATAGCAGGGGCGGCCTTTTTTTTATTTAAAACATTGGTTAAATTTTTAATAGGTAGAATATTTATAAATTGGATAAAAACTCTATAATAAACCACAAGCTAAAATTAAAACTAATAGTCAAATGTCAGTGGTCTTCCCTTTGAGTAGATTGAGTAGGCAGGGGTGCGCCCGGTCCCCAGCACTTGTTATCCTTGCGATTGAACCACTGGCGGAGATTATAAGGAGAGATCCGGACAGAAAAGGCTTCAAAGTTGCACAAGAAGTATATAAAATCAGCCTTATTTGCTGCTGATGTGTTAATTATAACTTACCCGACCCGCTTGAGTCCATGGAGAAATTACACACAACATTAGAAAAATGTGGAAGAATCTCAGGTTATAAAGTTAAAAAGTTAGATAGTGCTATTGACGAACTTTGATTACGAAAGATATCAAAAAGGAAGCTTATTTAAATGCAAGGTCGATAGAATTAAATATTTAGGAATAATGACTGATAGTAACTTACAGAATTTGTATAAATTAAATTATATTCCTCTTTTAGGGAAGATAGAGGAGGATTGCAGAAATGGAAGGATTTGCCAATTATTTTGGTGGGAAGCATTAAATTGTGTTAAAGTGCGAAGCCAAGATTACAATATCTTTAAATTACTATAGAATTGTATTAGACAGTTTCTTTGGAATAATAAGGTGCCAAGGATTTTGTTGGAAAAGTTAACATGGGACTATAAGATGGGGAGGACTTAGGCTACCAGATTTGAAAAAGTGCTGTTTGGCTGCACAAGCTAGATTCCTTTCATCCTTCTTTGAAGAAGACAGCACCCCCTCTCTTGGATTCAAACGGGACTGTACTCAGTGGGAGAAGGGGCAGCAAAAGATTTTCTCTTTAAGTAGAGAGTTATGTCAATAACAAAAAATCCTATATTTTAATACACATGATTGGAGTATGGCAAGAACCCAATGAGCGTATTGGGGAAAAAGCAGGGGTATCATTAAGAGCACCATTATGTAAGAATGTGTTACTGCCCATGAATCTAGGTAACAGAACATTAAACTCCCGGTGTGACAAAGGAATAAGATACATTGAATATTCCTAAACAGAGGGTATTCTTATGTTTTTTGATCAACTAAAACAGAAATATGGAGTAGCGAATGGGACTTTCTTCTGCTTCCTCCAGTTAAGTTCATTCTTGAGAGAAAGATGGGGGCCAGCGTTGGACCCACCTGAAAATTGTGAAATGGAATGAATGACTTGGCTGGGGAATGCATCTAAATCTATAACAAAAATGTATTTTGCTCTTCAGGGTGAAAGAGCAAAACCAGGTTTGCAGAGGTCGAGAGAGAGAGAGAGAGAGAGAGAGAGAGAGAGAGAGAGAGAGAGAGAGAGAGAGAGAGAGAGCTGCTGGTCTGATTGGTGGTTTGGATAGTATGACATCAATTATCAATGCAAGATATCGACTGATTCAGTACAACTTCCGACACCAATTATATCTTGCAGCACAGAGGTCAAAATCTGAAATATCGGAGTTATGCTTTAGATGTGGGATTAAAACAGGAATGATTTTGCATGCTATGTGGTTGTGTGTGAAGGTGAGGCCTTTTTGGCAGGATATTGCTTAAATATTAACAAGGGTAGCCTTCGCAGATGACCCAGAACTTTATGTTTTGGGTAACTTCACTGAAATAAGTAATAAATTAAATAAATTCCAAATTTCTTTCGTTAAAGTAGCTTTAGCAGTGGCTAAAATCTATATTGCCACTACTTGGAAGTCCACCTCTCCATTACTTATAGCACGTTGGACTGCGGAGATGAATAGCTGTATACCTCTGGAGAAAATTACATACAATTAAAAAAAACAAGTATGATTTATATGTCAAGATATGGCAGCCATATTTGGACTATATAGGGGCCCAATTATAACAATGATAATAACAGATACTGTTACAATATAAGCAGATGTGACTTCTCCGCATAGATTTTTTAATAGTTTTTTTTTAAACGGACAGTACAAGTATGAGCTCTGACGATGTGTGGTTTTATATTTTGTAGGGGGGTGGGAGGTTTTTCTTTGTTTTTTTGTATGAAAAATGTTTAATAATATTGTGATATTGAATATTTTACTATGCATATTTATAAAAAATGAAAAATAAAATATTTTAAAAAACCAGAAGTAAACCAGCTTAGACTTATCTCTTGTAAGTTCAACAATTGCTGGACAAGTTGTTTTTTACCCATCCTCCTTCCCTCCACCACCCCAATAACAAGAGAAGTGAGGATTGCAGCATTCCTGGAGAAAAGCTACCAATATTGAAAAGAAAACCAGGATTGATGAAAATCCAAGTCTGTAGCAATTTGAAGCCCAGGCTCTCCAAGTCCAACCCCCACCTCCACATTTGTATGATGTGGGAATAAAATCAGAGGCCACAGGGAAAACGGATGTGGTCACAAGGAAATGTGCAAACTCCGCAAAAACAGCATCTGAGGTCAGGATCGAACCCAGTGTAATGGAGCTGTGTTCAAAGTATTAATTGCTGCGCCAGTATACCATCTATGCAACATGGTGGGAACCGTGAAATGGATCATAATTCACATGTGAAAGGTGTTTTAAAATACATACGAGAATGTACATCATTAGCGTTAAAGTGATGCCTCTTGGCTGCTGTTCTGTTTAAATATCTTGCATTGATAATTGATGTCATACTATCCAAACCACCAATCAGACCAGCAGCTTTCTGGTATTACAACACCCAAGTCAAACTCCCATCTCTCTCTCTCTCTCTCTCTCTCTCTGAAACTTGACAAAATCCTGTCATTAGTTCCCAGTCACCAGGCAGAATGGGACCTAGGATAACAGGCATATTGAAATAAGGGATCATTCCTTTACTTGAACGTTTTGAATCCAAAGTCTACCTCTGCATACGGCATCTGCAATGGCATACATTTCGTACTGTATTTTATAATAAAACTTCACGAGCATGTCAAAGTTCATCAAATTTGGAATGAGTTGGCTGTTATGAGCCCAGGGAACCCCAAAACCCAGCAGCAATAGATATGCACCAAGAAAATTGGTTACTTAAACAAAAGTTGCTTTTAATTATCTTTAAACATGAAAACAGGATCAAACCTTATCTTATCACTATTAACTTAACTAACCTAACTTAACCCCCTTCTAATTCTAAGTGCACGTGTATGTAACGTGTCTGTGTAAATTGAGAAAGGTTCTTTGATTCACAGTCCAATCTCCCCTCTCATTCCTCCAAGTTTACTGGTTGCAGGCAATTCTTATACTGTGCACAGAATTTAACATTTATGAAGTTCACCAGGCTTTGGTGCTTGAATGGTAAATGGTTACCACTCAGGAAGGTTCTTGTCAGTTTTCAGAGAGAGATTTATTGTTCCTGGACACAAACTGATCTCTTTTAATTAGCCACATCAGTGTCTTGCTGAAGAAACTTGCCCCATCAGGATTTTCAAGATGATAACCTCTTTCTTTCAGTTCACCACATAGTGCCTTTTTGTTTCTCTTATTTCAAGTGAAACATTAGGCAACCAGTCCTCTCCTCTTGCATGAACCACAAGGGCTTTAACCAGGCTGAACCAAGCAGTCATAATCTGTCTTCCAAATGGGGTTTTCCACAAGCTTGTCAGCTTGTCCTGTTTCAGTCCCAGCTGCTGCTGCTGACTGTAAAACTGCAGAACTGTTCTCTCTCAGAGAAAAAGCCTGTTTGACCCTCTCTGCTTGCAAAACCACATGGCCTCCTTAGACCAACAAACAGCACTCCTCGACAGCCTGCGGCTCTGAACTACTCCTCCAAGTTCTTTCGTCTGTTGCTTTTCAAAACAACAATCCATTAGTGAAGTCTCTTGTACACTCCCCAAACTTTTTGCAAAGGCCTGCAGAAGCTGCCCAGTCTGGCTTGAGCAGAGTCGTATTTTAAATATGATCTGTTCTGAAGTGTTTGTATGTGACCTACACTAAAAAACCTGCCCTAATATATCTCCCAAAATCATATCTATATGCAATACAAATACATCTGTCACACCTTTCCCTACAAAGGAATTGTATTAAAATTCAGTTATAATTAAACTGACTTTAAAATCACTAAAGAGATAACAATACACAATATATAACATTTTATAACAATATGACCCAATGTTGAAAGTATATTTTTCTATACATGATCAATTTTAACATCTTGAAAAACAATTTGCTATCACATTATTTGTACCTCTGATATGATTAATTTGCAGATTATATTTTTGCAATATTAAACTCCAGTTTAATAATCTTCTATTTTTAGTCTTCATTTTATTCAAAAACACCAGTAAATATCACAATTGGTCAGTAAATATCACAATTGGTTCATGAGAGGTATCGAGATATACATCAAAATTCTGCAGAGCAAATATGATAGACAACAGTTCCTTCTCAATTGAGGAATAGCTCCTTTGATGAACATTGAATGTTTTTGAAAAGTAGGCAACTGGATGGTCAATTTCATTATGTTTTTGTAATAAAACTGCACCTGCTGCCCCCTCACTGGCATCCACTGCTAAAGAAAATGGTCTGTCAAAATCAAGAGATTTTAAACACAGGGCAATGGCATAGCATCTCCTTTAAATTTTCCAAAGCTGCCTGACAAACTTTAGCCCACACAAATTTCTCTGCTTTTTTAAAAAATGATTGGTTAAAGGAAGAGCAACGTCAGCAAAATTTCCTGTAATATCCTACCATTCCTAAAAACCTTCTCACCACTTTATTGCCATTGGGAATAGGAAATTCAGAAATTGCCTTCACCTTAGCTTGAATAGATGCAACTTTGCCATGACCAACTACATGACCTAAGTATGTTACAGTAGCATTTGCAAATTTACTTTTTGCTAAATTAACAGTTAAGTTTACTTTGGATATTCTTGCAAACTATTTGCCCAATTCCCTTAGATGCTCTTCCCATGTGTCACTTTTTGTGACCAAGTCATCAATAGTGAAGGAGGAAATAGCAGAGGCTCTGGCGGTAATTTTCCAAATGTCATTATATATGGGGATAGTGCCGGAGGATTGGCGCATTGCGCATGTGGTTCCGTTATTTAAAAAGGGTTCAAGGAGGAAGCCTGGCAACTATCGGCCTGTAAGTTTGACGTCTGTGGTAGGTAAATTAATGGAGAAAATTCTTAGAGATAGTACTTATAAACATCTGGATAGACAGGGTCTGATCAGGAGCACTCAACATGCATTTGTGGGAGGAAGGTCATGTTTGACCAATCTGATTGAATTTTTTGAAGAGGTGACTAGGAATGTGGATGAGGGTAGCGCAGTGGATGTTGTCTATATGGACTTCAGTAAGGCCTTCGATAAGGTACCACATGGAAGGTTAGTTAGGAAGGTGCAGTCTTTAGGTATAAATTTTGAGATAGTCAAATGGATTGAACATTGGCTGAAAGGGAGAGGCCAGAGAGTGGTAGTGGATAATTGTCTGTCAGGTTGGAGGCCGGTGACCAGTGGTGTGCCTCAAGGATCTGTATTGGGCCCATTGTTGTTTGTTATTTACATTAATGATCTAGATGATGGGGTGGTGAATTGGATTAGTAAATATGCAGACGATACTAAGATAGGTGGAATAGTGGATAATGAAGAAGGTTTTCAAGGATTGCAGAGGGATTTGGGCTGCTTAGAAAAGTGGGCTGAAAAATGGCAGATGGAATTTAATGCTGATAAGTGTGAGGTGCTTCATTTTGGTAAGAAGAATCAGAATAGGACATACGTGGTAAATGGGAGAGCATTGATGAATACAGAAGAGCAGAAAGATTTAGGAGTAACGGTACATCGTTCCCTGAAGGTAGAAACTCACGTGAATAGGGTGGTGAAGAAGGCTTTTAGTATGCTGGCCTTTATCAATCATTGCATGGAATATAGGAGTTGGGAGGTGATGTTGAGATTGTATAAGACGTTGGTGCGGCCTAATTTGGAGTTCTGTGTGCAGTTCTGGTCGCCTAATTATAGGAAGGATATAAACAGAGTGGAGAGAGTGCAGAGAAGGTTTACCAGAATGTTACCTGGGTTTAAGCATCTAGAGTATAGGGAGAGATTGGACAGATTAGCTCTTTATTCTTTGGAGCGTAGAAGGTTGAGAGGGGATTTGATAGAAGTATTTAAGATTATGAAAGGGATAGACAGAGTGGATGTGGATAGACTATTTCCATTAAGAGGAGGAAAGATTAAAACAAGAGGACATGAGTTAAGAATTAAGGGGCAGAGGTTTAGAGGTAACATGAGGGGGAACTTCTTTACTCAGAGAGTGGTAGCCGTGTGGAATGAGCTTCCGGGAGAAATAGTGGCGGCGGAGTCAATTGTATTATTTAAGAAAAGGTTGGACAGGTATATGGATGAGAAGAAGATGGAGGGTTATGGGCATTGTGCAGGGAGGTGGGACTAGAAAGGGGTGTTTGGTTCGGTGTGGACTAGAAGGGCCTAATGGCCTGTTTCCGTGCTGCAATTGTTATGTTATGTTATGTTATAGGCATCTGCATGTGTTAATCCTTGGATTATCAAATTAGTCATTCCTTGGAATGTTGCAGGGGCATTTCTCATGCCAAAATGTAACACATTATAGTCATATAAACCAGATGAAGTTACAAAAGCCGAAATATTCTCTCATCTCTCAGTTAGAGGCACACACTAATAACCCTTCAACAAATCCAACTTAGTAAGAAATTTAGCTTTCCCAATTTTATCAACACAGTCATGTATTCTTGGAATAGGATAAGCACCTGTTTTAGTTACTGAATTAACCTTCCTGTAATCTGTACAGAACCTAACAGGTCCATCTGGTTTAGGTACCAGAATACAAGGAAAACTCCAATCTGAGTTTGAAGGTCTAATAATATAATTTTTCAAAGTATATTCCACCTCCTGATCCATGATTTTACTTTTCTGAATGTTTATTCTACATGGGTGTTGCTTTATGGGACTTGCTTCTGCCACGTCCACATCATGATAAAACACTGATGTCCTTTTCGATGCATCAGGAAACAAATTTGTATATTTCAAAATTAATTATTTCAACTGCATCTGTTCTTGTGGCTTAAGATGGACTAACTTTTCCTCCAAATTTTCCAAACTTGCTGAGTTAGACAGGTGCACAGGAACCACGGTTTATTTAAGGTTACCCTCACAAGACTCTGTTTCCATAATCTTATGATCCATAACTTCCTCAACCCTGTCAACAACTAACACTTCTGATACAGACTGTTCTCCACTACCCTTATCCTCTAAATAAGGTTTAATTGATATCCACAAGCCATTTCTTTAATCTCCTGTTCACTTATTGCTTTGTCCCTTAAGTCACTAAGATCTGTATCTGTCCTTTGTTGCTGAATTAACTCTTTCCTTGACAAAGAGAAATCTTTACTCTCACAATTAACCTGCTCTTTCAAAACTATTTCAAAAGCACTGGGCAAGTCTCCATCAAATGGATCTTCCTCAGCTCTCATCATTTTCTGAGACAAAGACCTTGTTACAGCACATGCAGGATATATCTCACAATCCTCCTTAACATGATCCTAACTAGGCTGATTTATTAATCTCAAAACTGACCCAACTTTATCCTCTGCCAAATCATTCCCTAATAAAAATGAGACTCCCTGCATGGGCAATTTTGAAATAACTCCTTTAACTAATTCTGAATTCAGCACTACGTGATGAAGAGATATTGACTCTATCCCACCTCCAACATCTTTAATCAAATTTGCCTCCTCTTTGTCAGTCTTTTGATTAAGATTTAAAACATTTTCCAACAACAGTGACAGAGCAGCTGTGATTATCCTTCCTTTACTGAAACCAAGCCCTCTGACACAAAAGGTTTGAAAACATTCATGACACCCTTACCAGGTTTGGCCCATCTGCTCTCTTTAAATGCAACTGTCTAAATACACGCTTCTGGTAAAACCTCCTTTTCTCGTCTCTTTCAATACTAAATAATTTGCAATAAGATGACCAGGTTTCTTACAAAAATGACATACAAATCCAGAAGTTCTGTCCTTTTCTACCTTACCTTCATCTTTTCTCTTAACATTCTCCCCAGACATAATTTCAGGTTTACTAGTCTGCTCCACATTAACCTTCTGAACAGGCTTATTAATCTGTTCCAAATTAACTCTCTGAAAAGGTTTCCTATTCTGAAATGTATTTTTGTGACTCAGGGCATAATAGTCCGGTAGCCTAACTGTTTGCTGCCACGTCCCCACGTCTCTCTCATCCAGGTAAAATTTAATCTCATTTAGAACACACCTTTTAATTTCCTCAATTAATATCAATTCTCTCAATCTGTCAAAGTCATTATTAATTCCTTTTGAGGTGCACCAAAGGTCCAAACATACAGATAGAATCCATATAAGATTGGTTTCATGTTTTGACCAAACTCCTAAATTTTTGTCTATATGCTTCTGGACCCAACTCAGAAGCTTTCAATACTGCTTGTTTAGCAGTATCATAATTTGCCACTTGCTCTGTAGTCCATTAGCTTTCAATACTGCTTGTTTAACAGCATCATAATTTGCCACTTGCTCTGTAGTCAAACTAGAGGATGCAATTTGTGCTTTTTCCTTCAATACATTTTGGAGCATAAGAGGCCATTTTTCTTTTGGCCATCTTGAGCTCTCAGCAACCTTTTCAAAAAGCTGAAAATATGTATCTATATCTCTCTCATCAAAAGGAGGAACTAGATTTACCTCTCTACCAGCCCAAAACCTCTCCCCAGGAGTTACAGCCTCAATTCTCTTACCTCCCTCCATCTCAATTTTTAACATCCCTAATTGAAACCGTCTGTCCCTTTCAATCTTTTCCAAGTCATATTTTGTTCATCTTTCATCGTCCTCCCTCTGTTTTTCAGCTCCCTCTAACTCATATTTCCTCCATTTTTCAGCTTCTTCTCTTTGTTTTTCAGCTTGATCTGCCTCATATTGTTGTCTCTGCAACGTAAAGTTTTGTTCCTCTCTTTCCTCTTCCACCCTCAGTTTCTCCAACTCCAATTGCAACTCAAAAGATCGATCCTCTGGAAAATTATCCAAGTCTTTCTCAACAAATTTTCCCTCATCTACAAAATATTTCACTATAATCCTCAGTATTTGTATTTTCCTCATTCAATGCTTGACTTCAGCCAGCTTTATTGCCTTAGAAATAACCATCAGTTCCTCTTTTCTTTTGCTCTGCAGGTGATGGCTGTGACAAAAATGTATCAACATCCACTGCTGCTGTTATTCACGTACACAAGCTTTAAATTCGTTTGGAAAAACCAATTAACTAATAACTCCACCTTCAAAATGTTTTTTGATTTATATTTGGCTATTCATTGACAATTTGTATTTCCTTTAAACTTTTGTTGTCAAGCATCCCAGATTATGAATATTCTAGACACCATCACAAGAGAACGAATCCCATAATATTATTATTTTCAAACGTCTAATGTATGTATAGACATTCATCCCTCAGATGGCAGAACTGGTTTCCTCTCCCTCCCTCCCTCCAATTCGAGTAATTGTTCTTTCTTATGTCCTAAGTGCCTTGAATGCCATTCATTGCAAAACTCCAATTTTCAATCTGAAATGACGAGCCCTCAAAAATGTTATGAATCCAGAGGATCCCAAAACCCAGCAGCAATAGATATTCATCAAGACAAATGGTTACTTAACCAAAAGTTGCTTTTAATTATCTTTAAACATGAAAATAGGATCAAACTTTATCTCTATAAAGTATATCTATATAAAATACAAACACAACATAATCTGTCACATGTCTATGACATTGTATTCATGTCAATTTTATACTTCTTCCACACATTTTCAAATCACTGCAAACATTTCAAAAGAATCTTCTGCATCAGCAATGATCAGTACTTCAAACTTCACCAGGAGATGGCACCACCAAATCTCTGCAGATATTTGATGAGCAAAGGAACTATTAAATCACCATCTTCCCCAAACCATATTTGGACAATGAATTATGACTGTAATTCACCACAATTCTGGCAAGTGAAATGCTTCTGCATTTCTCCTTTTCAAATTAAAATGATTTTCCACAATAGCATTAATTTCATTTTAAAAATGATCCAATTTTATTTATAAAAAATGAGTACATTCAAACACATTTTTAAAATATGTCAAGAATTGCCACGTGCACCTTTTTTTCTGAAGCCTCCCATTTTTGACTATTTTTCAGGTTTGGCTCGCTTGTTCTGTGGCAATTCACTCAATGACACCATCACAATGCGCCCCAAATTCAGGCCAGTGAATAAGCAAAGGAATTTCTGGCGAACCTAACTGTGTGTCAGATGAGTACCCTGTTGCTTGGAGCTTATATTTAAGAATGTTTTCTACCTAAGGAATGAAGTGTTGTTTAAAATTTCTCTCACTGGGGTCTCAGTTGCAGTGAGCCAAGTGAACATGTAGAGGTGATAATGCAAGAGAGAATGAAATCCATAACAAAACCATCAATCTGAATTGAAATGCAAAGGTTAAATCTGTTGAGCAAGGATGTTGAATTAAAAAATACGATTCAGGGCACCTTCAAAATGTTTTTTGATTTATATTTCACTTTTCATTGACAATTTGTATTTCCTTTAAACTTTTGTTGTCAAGCATCCCAGATTATGAATATTCTAGACACCATCACAAGAGAACAAATCCCATAATATTATTACATTCAAACGTCTAATGTACGTATAGACATTCATCCCTCAGATGGCAGAACTGCTTTCCTCTCCCTCCCTCCCTCCCTCCAATTTGAGTAATTGTTCTTTCTTATGTCCTAAGTGCCTTGAATGCCATTGATTGCAACATAGTGGAGGCACAGTTACTATCTCGAGTGACTTTTGCCTATTTTCCAACCTACAATATAACCTTAGAGTCGCTGTAAAAGGGAACCCATTTCACAACCCAGGATGGGCTGTATACATTTTTAGTAGTTTTAGATTATTTTAGAATAACTGAAATATCATACCTTCCACAATCTTAGATTGTCCTATACCCATTCACTTCTGTAACATAAGGTAATATGCCAATAAATATACACACAAAGTCTTATAAAATGGAATGAGGCAACTGACTACATAAAAATCAAGTTTAGCAATGTTGGGTGGATAGTGAATGTAGGCCTGAATACAAGGAAACTTTGAGAGGATTGTTTCTCCCAAACTGCTCTATCAAATGAGTCAAGGTCAACTTTAACAAGCATTTTACCAGATAGACCATCACTCTGACAATTGAGAGGTGAGAGCCGCACGAGAATATGTAAATAAACAGGGCACAAGAAGTCATCAGCTGTATTCAACGACACTCCCAATGTGTGGTTAGATGTTTGTAGCAATCTTGCACACTCCGATAACAAACAACATGATACTTGACCACAGTATTCAAATATCCCAATCACCCCTGAAAACAGATTTGAGGAAGGGGCCTCGATAACAGATTAAAGTTGTTGGTTTGTTCAGTCTGAACTTCTGTGCAGCAATAATCCACAAAGCCTGAGTTTGTTATTCGGCATTAAGAAATAGAGTGACAGCAATAAATCCACAAATTTGCTGCCAAGATGCTTCTAAAAGCCCTCTATTGCACGTGCTACAAGTTTATGGAATTCTTTTAAACCCTTGCATTAAGTATTCATCAAGTCTTTTGAAGTCAGGACAGACACATTTTGCAAGGATCAGAGATTTTTTTTTAGATATATCGAGAGCTCTTCTCTCCCTGTCTCAGCTAAGGAGGAACTAATATAGAGTTTGGACACAACCTTCTTGATCCCCACTGGGCAGTCCACTTACATTTTGGGTGAGTGTTCACTTCTATCGCAGGTCAAATTTAGAACTATGCCATGTATAAATCAGAATAGGATATACTAAACAGACCTTCTGAAAAGCATTTTATAAATGGACGCTCACCTTCACATTTTAAGCCTTGACGCACTAATCCCCATAACATCTCTCCACAGTAATCACAGAAAGTTGGAGCTTTGTAGGAGTGAACATAAAGAGTATGAGGTCGAATCTGGAAATCTTCAACAGTAGCTAGTGCTGGTAAAAAAAGTAAAAGAAAAATTAATCCTTGTGAAGAAATGCCTTACAATGCCTGTTCATTTTGACTTCATTTGTACACTCATTATTTCGTTAAAATAAATTAGAAGCATTTGGTCTATTGTCTGTTAGTAATCATGCCTATTCCCCACATTGCAGCACTTTACGTCAGTTGCCCACATCAAATCAGTTTCTCGTATTTTTTTTTAACTGCATAGGAGACAACAAAAGCTTTGAATCTATGCAGTCTTATTTCCCCAATTTATTTGAACCTGACGGAAGTTCATTAAGATATGAAAGGAAACTGCAGCAGTGGAGTATAACCTATGTGGACACAGGGAGAACATATAAACTCCATTCAGGCAGCACGCAAGGGACGTTGGAGCAGTGTGGCAACAATTGTAGCTGCTATACCATTGTGCGACTCATTCAGCATGAAGAGAGCCATGGACTAGTTGGCCCAAGGGCTTGTTTCGACTCAAAGTGGATGATCACTTTCATATAAAAAAACGTCCTCAAACAGAAAAGTATATTTTTTTAAATCTTCAAACAACCAAAGATAAAAACCATGTGAGAGTTATATAATGATACTCAAATACTAAGGGAGGCCACAGACAGCCAGAACATTGGCAGAAAGACTTGTAATGTAAAGAAATATCTGAATAATTATCCTTACTATTGCTCCTAACAATGGCTCAAAAGATTCCGCACAGTTTTTAGTGCTGGTAGCCTGCACAGTTTCAATGTTCTCCCATTTAATAACTTAAACACGTTATATTCTCCTCGTGACACAGCCCACTACGTAATAAACCTTTCCTCAAATGTTTCTAGAATCATAATTTGTTTTACGACGCAGAAAGACATTGTGCGGACAACGACGCCCAAGCCAAATGAACTGTAGAATCCCACTTTGCAGTTAGTTATCAACAGTTCACCCAGGTATTTTAGATGTCATGAGATTTCCTGCCTGTCATCCACAAAACTTGCTCATTTGCATGGATCAATCAGCTTATTTGGAGTAAAAGTTATGCCTTGGTTTTACAACGTTTCACCAATCCTGCTTTTCCCAATCCTGCTTTCCACCTGCTGCATCTTTTCCCAGAAAGTACAGTCTAACTCTGATTTATCCAGAATTGGATTCTACTAAATTCTCCTGTATCTGAAAAACATTTAAAAATTTTGGATAAACGAGGACATCCAAAACAAATCAGAAATCCTCACTTATCCAAAAAATTTTCAGTGCCGAACTGACTTCACAGATTTTTTAAAAATTCACCTGACATGAAGCGATTGTCCTCGTTTCAGGTAACTCTATGGATCCATAGCATGCTACAGCACAGAAAACAGGCCATTTGGCCCCTCTAGTCTGCCGACTATTGTTCAGCTAGTCCCAATAACCTGCTCCCATTCCATAATCCTCCAGATCTCTCCCATCCATACATCTATCCAATTTATTCTTAACACTCAAGATCTAGTTAGCATCCACCACATCAGATGGCAGCTCATTCCACACTCCCACCACTCTCTGTGAAGAAGTTCCTCCTAATGTTCCCCCAAACCTTTCCTCTTTCATCCTAAAGCCATGTCCTCTCCTAATCTCAGTGCAAAGAGCCTACTCACATTTACACTGTCCATACAACTCATAATTTTGTAAAGCTCTATCTAATCTCCCCTCATCTTTCTACACTCCAAGGTATAAATTCCAACCTGTTTAATCTTTCCCTGTAACTCAACCCCTGTAGAGCTCGTCGAAAGAACCAAAGACTTGTTGATCCAAACCAAGGCTTTTATTAGCAAAAGACCGGAGCTCTTCACAGGTGGCCGACCAGTCCGGAATGATCCGACCTGGCTAGGGACACAACCCTTTAAGGCCCAAACAATAGGTGTGGCTTAGCTCTCAGCCAATCGCTGTAAGCACAGTCTAGATACAGTAACTATATACACTATGTACATTGGTGATAGATCTGTACTATCACATTCACCCCTTCTTGGAGAATTGACCCGGGGAAAAAAAAAAAACAAAAACGAGGGAGAGAATGAAAAGGGGTAGGTCAAGGACTGTAGCGGTCAGGGGGTCTGACCATCCGGCGTGACCGCTGTGGTGCCGGGATTGGGGTCGCTGGAGTGGTGTCACCCGCGGGCTCATCGGGTGCGACTGCTCCGTCGCTCAATTCCCCAGTCGTTTTGTCGGCAGGGTGGCCCGAGTCATTGGGGTGCTGTTGGTCCTTCTGTTGCGGCACGGGGCCTGGAGCATAAGGAGTTGGGGGGTTTGCTGGGTCTACCGCGTCCTGAGCTAGGTCCCGCACCGAAACAGTGTCCTCCCGCCCGTCTGGGAACTCCACGTATGCGTAATGTGGGTTCGCGTGGAGTAGAGTCACTCGGTCGACCAAGGGGTCATTCTTTGAGTGCCGGACGTGGCGTCGCAAAAGGACGGGGCCAGGGACGGTGAGCCATGCCGGTACAGTGGTTCCCGATTCGGATTTCCTCGGGAAAAGGAACATCCTTTCGTGGGGGGTGGCATTTGTTGCAGTACATAGGAGGGAGCGGATGGAGTGTAAGGCACTAGTGAGAACCTCCTGCCAGTGAGAGGTGGGGAGACCTTTAGACCGGAGAGCCAGTGTAACCGCTCTCCATATGGTGGCATTCTCCCTCTCGACCTGGCCATTACCGCGTGGGTTATAGCTCGTGGTCCTGCTTGAAGCAATGCCACACTCCAGAAGGTACTGTTGCAGCTCTGAACTCATGAATGAGGACCCCCTATCACTGTGGATGGAATTGGGGTACCCGAAGATGGTGAAAATACTGTGAAGGGCCTGTATCACTGAGGTGGCAGTGGTGTCTGGGCAGGCCACAGCGAATGGGAAGCGGGAGTATTCGTCGATGGCCGTAAGGATGTAGGTATTACGGTTGGTCGACGGTAGGGGTCCCTTAAAGTCTACGCTAAGACGCTCGAAGGGGCGGGTGGCTTTGATGACGTGGGAGTTATCCGGACGGAAGAAGTGGGGCTTGCATTCGGCGCACACCGAACAGGCTCGGGTCATGGAGCGGATCTCCTCAATTGTGTAGGGTAAGTTGCGCGCCTTGACAAAGTGAGCAAACCTAGTGACCCCTGGATGACAGAGCGCCTCATGGAGTTTCCGTAGTCTGTCCATCTGTATGCTGGCGCACGTCCCCCTGGAGAGCGCGTCAGGCGGGTCGTTGAGCTTACCAGGCCGGTACAGGATGTCATAGTTAAAGGTGGAGAGTTCGATTCTCCATCTGGCGATTTTGTCGTTTTTTATCTTACCACGCTGGGTGTTGCTGAACATGAAGGAGACCGCGCGTTGATCAGTCAACAGTGTAAAGCGCCTCCCAGCGAGGTAATGTCTCCAACGACGTACCGCTTCAACTATGGCCTGGGCCTCCTTCTCGATCGAGGAGTGTCTACTCTCCGGACCCTGGAGGGTTCTGGAGAAGAAGGCTACAGGCCGACCGGCCTGGTTCAAGGTGGCTGCCAGGGCGAAGTCGGATGCATCGCTCTCGACTTGAAACGGGACAGACTCATCGATCGCGTGCAGCGTCGCAGCAGCGATGTCAGATTTGATTCGATCGAAAGCCGCTGTGGCTTCGGTCGAGAGGGGAAAAGAGGTGGTCTTGATAAGAGGACGTGCCTTGTCGGCGTAGTTTGGAACCCATTGTGCGTAATAAGAGAAAAGGCCCAGGCAGCGTTTGAGAGCTTTCTGGGTATGTGGGGGGGGTAAGTCCATTAAGGGACGCATGCGGTCAGGATCTGGCATGACTATCCCGTTTTCCACCACACAACCTAGAATAGCGAGTCGTGTGGTCCGGAAAACACACTTGTCCAAATTGTAAGTCAGGTTTAGCTGACGGGCAGTTTGAAGAAATTTGTCTAGGTTGGCGTCATGGTCCTGCATGTCGTGGCCGCAGATGGTGATATTGTCCAGATACGGGAAGGTAGCGGTTATCCCGTTCTGGTCCACCATCCTGTCCATTTCCCGCTGGAAGACCGCGACACCATTTGTGACCCCGAATGGTACCCTGAGAAATTGATATAGCCGCCCATTCGCTTCAAAGGCCGTGAATGGTCGGTCCTCGCAGCGGATCGGGAGCTGGTGGTAGGCCGAACGTAGGTCAATAGTGGAGAAAATGCGGTACTGGGCGATCTGGTTCACCACATCCGTGATGCGTGGCAGGGGGTACGCATCCAGGAGTGTGAAGCGGTTAATGGTCTGGCTGTAGTCGACCACCATCCGTAGTTTTTCCCCATTCTTGACAACCACCACCTGGGCTCTCCAGGGGCTTGAACTGGGTTCGATGATGCCCTCATCCAGCAATCTACGCACCTCACTCCTAATGAATTGCCTGTTTTCGTAACTATATTGCCGACTTTTGGTGGCCACAGGCTTCCAGCCAGGGGTGAGGTTTGCGAAGAGTGCTGGCGGGGCAATCCGGAGTGTGGAAAGGCCGCAGGATTGGCCCCGGGGCACGGGGGCGGGTTGCTCGGGTGCTTCGGGAGTGGGGCGATGGCGATGGCAGACCGAGAGGGGGGCGTGGGGTCCCCCAAAGTGTAGGGACACCGTTTGGAACTGACACTGGAAGTCTAATCCCAGCAACACTGGGGCGCACAATTGGGGAAGGACGAATAATTTAAAGTGGGTGACCGTCACGCCCTGTACTTCCAGCGTGGCGATGCAATACCCCTTTATCCCAGTCGAGTGCGACCTCGTCGCTAATGAGATCCTCTGGGTAGTGGGGATAATGTCAAGTCCCCAATGGAGGGCCAGATCTGGCTGGATAAAACTGTCAGTTGACCCAGAGTCAAATAAGCAATTGGTGTAGTGTCCATGCACTTTAATCAGTTCCATTGCTCTGGTGAGGGGATGAGAGCATTGCTGGTTTAATGTTATTGAAGCAGTTGACAGGCGAGTTTTGCGCGATGACGTCACGCAACGGGATGACGTCACGCAACGGGATGACGTAGGCAACGCTCGAGGAGCAGGTTGGAGAACCTCCCGGAAGTGCTGTTGTGGCGGGTGAATGGTAAGTAGTGGGGTTTGTAGTTGCTCGTGATCGGTGGTCGGGCCCTGGCGGTCGTCAGCGATGGACGCTAGGGTGAGCACCTGGTTGGCCGCGGCGGCGGTAGCGTCGGCCCCGGGGGTGTCTGTGGCGGCAGCAGCAGCGGCGGTAGCGTCGGCCCCGGGGGTGTCCGTGGCGGCGGCAGCAGCGGCTGTAGCGTCGGCCCCGGAGGTGTCCGTGGCGGCGGCAGCAGCGGCGGTAGCGTCGGCCCCGGGGGTGTCTGTGGCGGCGGCGGCAGCAGCGGTAGCGTCGGCCCCGGGGGTGTCCGTGGCGGCGGCAGCAGCGGCGGTAGCGTCGGCCCCGGGGGTGTCCGTGGCGGTGGCAGCAGCGGCGGGCGAGAGGCAGGCCATCACCATGGTTGCGACGGTGGGTTGCCCCTTCCGGGTTCGGCGTCTCCGTGACGTCAGGCGTTGCCGTGCAGGGGAGCCCTCGCTCTCATTGGACGAGAGCTCTGGGGAAGATGAGTTTGAATGGGAAAGCGGCGATTGGGCTTCACACGAGGCACTGTGTTTGCTGGCGGCCATTTTAGACCTACAGACTGCAGCAAAGTGGCCGTTTTTAAGGCACTTCTGGCACCTGGCTTTTCTTGCTGGGCACTGGGATCTGCTGTGCTTGTTCCTCCCGCAGAAATAACATTTCGGGTTCGCACGGGGCAGGGTAGCAGCAGCCGACAGGCCGTCAGGGGTAGGGTAGAAGGGCACTTTACTCACATCAGAACGAGGGGTCCAGTCCCTAGAGAGCTCGGCGGACTTTAAGGCTGCATCCTCCATTGTGATTGCAATCCGGGCCACGTCCTCTAGTTTTTCTACCCCTTGTTCGAGCAAGCGCAGCCTCACTTCGTTCGATCGGAGCCCAGCCACATAGGCATCCCGGACGAGGTCGCTAGTGATCTCGGCAGCAGTTTTGTCCACACAGTTACAGTCCTTGCCCAATGCCTTTAGTACTTGTAAATATGCCCTGCTGGACTCACCGGGCTGTTGTTTCCTCGACGCAAGCATGAGCCGGGCATGAACTCTGTTCACCGGTTGATCATACAGTCCTTTCAGTACCTTTATGGCTGCGGTGTAAGTGGTCTCATCCTGGATGTTCTCGTAGACTCTCAAGGACACCATAGACAGCAATGCTGTTAGACGCTGGTTATCCTCCTCTACCTGAATGAATCTCAGGAAGTTTTCAAAGTTCAGCAGCCAGAACTTAAAGGCTTTGAAGGCTGTAGCTGACTGTGGGTCGATATCAAGTTTTTCTGGCCGAGTTAAACGCTCCATCCCTTTCAAAAAAAATTCCTTTTGCTAATAAAATTGTAGAGCTCGTCGAAAGAACCAAAGACTTGTTGATCCAAACCAAGGCTTTTATTAGCAAAAGACCGGAGCTCTTCACAGGTGGCCGACCAGTCCGGAATGATCCGACCTGGCTAGGGACACAACCCTTTAAGGCCCAAACAATAGGTGTGGCTTAGCTCTCAGCCAATCGCTGTAAGCACAGTCTAGATACAGTAACTATATACACTATGTACATTGGTGATAGATCTGTACTATCACAACCCCTGAAGACTTGACAACATCTTTGTAAATGTTCTCTGCACTTTTTCAATTTTATTGATGTCCTTCCTGTAGCTTGGTGACTAGAACTGCACATGATATTCCAAATTTGACCTCACCAATATCTTATATTACTTCAACATAACATCCCCACTCCTATACTCAATACTCTGATTTATAAAGGTCAAGATGCCAAAAGCTTTCTTTACAACCTTGTCCACTTGTGACGCCACCTTCAGGGAACAATGTACCTGTATCCCCAGGTCTCTTTGCTCCTCCACACTCCTCAGTGCCCTACCATTTATAGTGTACATCCTTCCTGGATTTATTCTTCCAAAATGCAATACCTTGCACTTATCTGCATTAAACTCCATCATCCATTTATTGGCCCATTCTCCCAGTTCCCCAGCAAGCTTTGAAAATATTCCTCATTGTCCACTATGCCTCCTATCTTTGTGTCATATTACAAGCTCCCGTTTTATTAAAATGGGATTATCGCTGTAAGGGATAGTATAGCCAGGAGGAACTGAATGGTCACAGTTAATAGTTAACATTTTACACAAGCACCATCACAATACAGTCACAGCCCAGTAACAATATGATACATTGGAAAGGCTTGTCACAATCTGTTCCAGATTCAATATCTTTGTAAAGACATTGTGATTTTGCAAGGGAGAACCATGCTGATGGCTGAATAGAAAGCAGCTTCTTGAAGCAGCTCTTGTGGCCAGCCATTTTGTGGAATTCATAACAAAGCATGCTCTGAGAATGACTGGGCTTTTTCGGTGGATTGACATGTGCCATGAGAGTCTTTTTGGAAGCAAAGTGGTTCATTTTGATTGTGACTAACAGCGAAGGTCACTTGGAGAGACCGGTGCCAGGGGCTTGGAAGCTTCATGAAGGCCGTCCAGTTTAAGCCTTGCCTACAAAAGGACCAGGAGTGTTATGACCACAGCTCGTGAGAATGGACATTTCTTCAAAGGCAACGCAAGGAGAATTCATGAATCTGTAGCAGCCACAACTCCAGTCTTCCCATCAGCTCATCATTAAATCTGGGCATCAAATTTCAAAGCCCTGCACTTCAATTCTGAATTTAAAAGACTGAACTTTGAAGTAACTTTCTAGAGATTTTGGCCTAGACTTTAATGGTCCGGGTATAAGCCGCACGCACGCACGCACGCACGCACGCACGCACGCACGCACGCACGCACGCACGCACGCACGCACGCACGCACGCACGCACGCACGCACGCACGCACGCACGCACGCACGCACGCACGCACGCACGCACGCACGCACGCACGCACGCACGCACCTGTGCATAGCTGGGAATTAATGTTTTAAAATGAAGCACTGTCTGGTTCATTGTCTATTGTTGCTCGTTACGTGCGCTTCATAACAGTCGTCTGCAAACTTGCTGATCCACTTTACCATGTTCTCATCCAGATCACTGATATAGACAACAAACAACAATAGTCCCAACACGGATCACTGAGGCACACCACTCGTCACAGGCCTCTAGTCTGAGAAGCAACCATCTACTCTCACTCTCTTTTCTCCCACACAGCCAATTTCGAATCCATGTAAACCTAGTGTCTTAACCTTCTGAACTAACCTCCCATGTGGGACTTTGTCAAAGGCCTGACTAAAGTCCTTGAAGACAACACCCACAGCCTTTCCTTCTTCAACTTTTGTGGCAACTTCCTCAAAAAACTCTACAAGGTTTGTTAAAAACGACCTACCATGCACAAAGCCATGCTGACGGTCCTTAATCAGCCCATGCCTGCCCAAATACCTACATATCCTATCTCTCAGAACTGCTTCCAATAATTTACCTCCTACTGACATCAGACTCACTGGCCTGTAGTGACTTGGTTTACTCTTGGAGCCTTTCTTAAACAGCGGGACAACATGAGCTATTCTCCAATCCTCCAGCACCTCTCCTGTGGCCAAGAACATTTTACACATATCTATCATGGCCCCTGCAATGTCAACACTTGTCTCCCTCAAGGTCCGAGGGCATATAATATTCAGCTCAGGGGGTTTGTCTACCTTTATTCAATGTAAGGCAGCAATCATTTCCACCTCCTTAATCTCCATATGTTTCATGACACTTCCATTTGCTTCCCTTCCATCCTAATGCACTATGCCAGCTTCCTGAGTAAATACTGATGCATAAAAACTGATTAAGATCTCCCCCATTTCATGAGGCTCCATACATAGTTGACTATTCTGATCCTCTAGGGGACCAATTTTGCCCCTTATTATCCACTTACTCTTAATATACTTATAGAAACCCTTTGGATTCACCCTATCTGCCAAAGCACCCTCATACCTTCTTTATGCCTTCCTGATGTCCTTTATCTTACATTTTACATATTCTACAAGTACCTCATTTGATCCTGTTGCCTATACCGATTATACATCTTCTTAATTATATCACCAATATCCCTTGAAAACCAAGGTTCATTATTCCTTTTAATTTTGCCTTTAATCCTGGTTGGAACTTTCAAATTCTGCACCCTCCAAATCTCACCCTGGAATGCCTTCCAGACCCATCTTTGCCAGAAAACAGCTTATTCAAATAGACTCCTCTGAGATCCTTTCTCATTTCCACAAAATTGGCCTTTCTCCAATTTAGAACCTCAACTCAAGGACCAGACCTATCCTTAGCCATAAGTAACTTGATCCTTATGTCATTATGGTCATTGGACCCAAAATGCTCACCTCCACAGACTTCTGTCACCCGACCTGCCTAGTTCCATAACAGGAGATCCAGTATTGCATCCTCTCTTGTTAGTACCTATAAATATTGATTTAGAAAATGTTCCTGCATATATTTGACAATTCCATGCCATCCAGTCTTTTTACAGTAACAAACTCCAAGCCATTCCCTCTCTTTCCATTTCTTCTTTATCTTTCCCTATTCACTTTTCTCTGCAACTCTCTCTCTCAAACTGCTTGCTACTGTCTCCAAACCACAAGCAGTCAGAGAATCACTTGACCCAGCATCATCAAGGAGCGCGGCCTCCTGGGCAGGAGTGGGATGTCGGGCTCCTGGCAGTGGCGGGGACAAGAGGATCCCACCAGGTACAGGACCTCACTAGGAAGGTGTCGGTGATCTGTGGCGGCCAGCATCTTTTTGGTGAGAATTAAACATTATTTTAATGCTTAAAAAGTCTCCTCTTATTGATTGTTGTTGTTACAAGTGATTTGCTGTTGCTACTGGGCTGTTTTTAAAAAGTGACCAGTGCTCCGAAAAAAAAGTATATCCGACATAGGCCCGGTACCGACCATTCGAATAATAAGGGTTGTACTGCACCATCAATAAGCTTAACCCTTATTTGTCCCAGGTAGCCCCGCCACTAACTCACAATTAACAACTTCCGAAGAGAGAGAATACATATGAAGCAAGCCCAGTCTGTGAGCATGTAGATCGATTCACTGATTTGTTTCATTTCTCTTGGCCTTCAGCATCACCTTTTCAAACTCTTCCATCACAGCCATGGCCCAATGACAAATCATCTCTTTCAAAGACAACTTCAAGGCCTCATTTAAAATCAAGGCATCAGTACAAGTAACATAAACAGAACATCATGTTCAACTTGAACACAACCTTCAGCGAGGATACTGGAGATGACTAATTACACTTATTATTTTTTAATTAAAACTGAAAACTGATTTTTTTAAAAAATTCGTTGCAAAACAAGGTGAGAATGAATCCTGCAATAATGAGGAAGCTATGACATGCACTGGGAAATTGCCATAACAGAATCAGCATAAAGCATCCAAGCCCATCCAAAATTCAGATAAGGGAACAGCTTCTGCCAACAATATCCTGTTTTCATCCATTTACTGCTGCACTTGTACCCCCGGCCTTCCTTCCAATAATCAGCTGTCAATGCTTGCTCCGTTTCCCTTTTGTACAGTGGACAAAAGATATTGAGAGACCCATCAGAACACAGACAAGAACAGGCCCTTCATCCCATGTGTTGGGGCTGAACTTAATGCACAAGTTAAACAAAAATTCTGCTGCTTGCACATCATGTATATCCCACTATAACCTGCATATTCATGTGCCCTATTTAGAAGCCTCTGAAAGCATCTGTTTCCACCACTAACCCAGGCAGCCTGTTCCAGACACCTAACACTCACTGTGTAAAAAAAACTTGCCCCACACATCACCTTTAAACTTCTCTCACCATCCACCCTGCCCCTCCCCCACCAACCAGCATCACCTTAAATGCATGTCTTCTAATATGTGACATCTTTACCCTGGGGGAAAAAAAAACATCTGTTCACCCTATCAATGCCTTTTATAATTTTATAAACTCTTATCATTTTGTCCAACTGATAGGCAAATCTAAATAGGGGTCATATACATTGAATGGTAGATAATTGAGGAGTGCAGAGCAACAAAGGGATTTAGGGGTTATGGTAAATCGTACCCTCAAAGTTGATACTCAGGTGGATGGTGTGGTGAAGAAGGCATTTGGAATGTTGGCCTTCATAAATCGGAGTACTGAATTCAAGAGTTGGGAGGACATGATGAAATTGTACAAAGCATTGGTGAGGCCAAGTTTGGAGTTCTGTGTGCAGTTTTGGTCACCAAATTATAGGAAGAATATAAACAAAATAGAGAGTGCAGAGAATGTTGACAGGATGTCAGGGTTTGAGTTACAGAGAAAGGTTGAGCAGCCTGGCGCTTTTTTCTCTGGAGCGTAGAAGATTGAGGGGGGATTTGATGGAGGTGTTCGAGATTTTAAAAGGGACAGAGAGAGTCAACGTGGATAGGCTTTTTCAATTAAGAGTGGGGGATATTCAAACCAGAGGCCATGGTTTGAGATTGCAGGGGGAAAATTATAAAGGGAACATGAGGGGAAATTTCTTCACGCAAAGGGTGGTTGGGATGTGGAATAAGCTTCCGGCAGAGGTGGTCGAAGCAAGGACGTTATTTACATTTAAGGAAAGACTGGATAATTACATGAGGGGAGAGGATTGGAGGGGTATGGACCAGGTGCTGGTCAGTGGGACTAGGAGGGTGGGGATTTGTTCTGACATGGACTAGTATGGCCGAACTGGCCTGTTCTGTGCTGTATATGGTTATATGGTTATATGGTAGCTCATCCTCCCTAAAACAGCCTATTATGGACTCAGCACATCCTTCCTGTAATGGGGTGTCCAGAATTGTACACATTACTCCATGTGTACATAAACTAAAAGTTTTGTATAGAACTCCTCATTCCATGAAGAGTAAACCATACATTTAATTTATTCCCACATAAAGAGCAGCACCCATGCTCGCTCAATTTTTGACATGTACACATGCACAAGACTGAAGTTTACAAATTTATTGCTAATAATGGCACATTTTCAACATCTGTGGGTGCAACTATTACCATTTACCACATTTTAGGTTCCAAACTACACAATTATTCTTCACCTTAAATTGATACTGACAATAGCTATGTTTCCACTCTTTGCCTGGCCATTAAACCGTTACTAGGTGCTCTCTAGATACCTTTATTCCTGGTGGACAGGAGGGATAAGCCAAGAGTCCAACATCAGTGATGGTGAAACTATTGGAAAAAAATCACCTTGGCTTTTTTCCTAAGGAGAGATCCTATCTGACTAGTTTAAATTAATTTTTCAAGGAGGTGACTAAGTGTCTTAATGTATGGTGGTTGAAATTTTGTTCATGTGCACACAAGTGGACCAGCCGCACACATACTGTGGCCACAAGAGTGATTCATCCTTGGCAAGGTCTTTTCACTATTTGTAAGACACAAACCAGGAACATGATGGATTAGACTCCATTTGCCTCACCAAGTGCAGCATCAACACTTCTCTAAGAGCTCGACATTATCCAGGTCAAAGCAGCCTGAATGTTTGCAGCCTTTCCACTATCCTAAGCCACAGGTTCTTCCTTGACTGACACACAGTGGCTGCAGAGTGTAGTAACAAACAAAGCGCTCTGCAGTTATTCACCCAGGTTACACTGATGGTATGTCTAAGCCCACAATTTCGACTGCCAAAGAGGATACTGCCAAGTGCAGCTAACCCACCAAGACATACTCACAGAACGTAGCACAGCACAGGAATAGGGCCTGCGACCACAATATGTGCCAACTATGATGCCAATTTAAACTGTACATAGTCTAAATCCCTCCATGCCCTGCATATTAATGTATTCACTCTATTGCTTCTACCATCTCTCCCCAACACCCTCACCAGCACATTCGAGGCACCAACTAACATTTGTATAAAAACTTTCATTCTTTCCACTGCACTCATTATATCTTCAAAAAACTCCAGTAAATTTGTCAAGCATGACTTGCTCTACCTGAATCTATAATGTGTCTGCCTGATGGAACAATTTTGATCCAGATTGTCTTACTATTTTTTCCTTAACCATAGATTTAAGCATTTTCCCCGACTACAAACAGTAAGCTAACTAGCCTATAGTTACCTATATATCTTTTTCTTCTTTTTTTTCTTTCTTTGGCTTGGCTTCGCGGACGAAGATTTATGGAGGGGGTAAAAAGTCCACGTCAGCTGCAGGCTCGTTTGTGGCTGACCAGTCCGATGCGGGACAGGCAGACACGATTGCAGCGGTTGCAAGGGAAAATTGGTTGGTTGGGGTTGGGTGTTGGGTTTTTCCTCCTTTGCCTTTTGACAGTGAGGTGGGCTCTGCGGTCTTCTTCAAAGGAGGCTGCTGCCCGCCAAACTGTGAGGCGCCAAGATGCACGGTTTGAGGCGTTATCAGCCCACTGGCGGTGGTCAATGTGGCAGGCACTAAGAGATTTCTTTAGGCAGTCCTTGTACCTTTTCTTTGGTGCACCTCTGTCACGGTGGCCAGTGGAGAGCTCGCCATATAATACGATCTTGGGAAGGCGATGGTCCTCCATTCTGGAGACGTGACCCATCCAGCGCAGCTGGATCTTCAGCAGCGTGGACTCGATGCTGTCGACCTCTGCCATCTCGAGTACCTCGACGTTAGGGGTGTGAGCGCTCCAATGGATGTTGAGGATGGAGCGGAGACAACGCTGGTGGAAGCGTTCTAGGAGCCGTAGGTGGTGCCGGTAGAGGACCCATGATTCGGAGCCGAACAGGAGTGTGGGTATGACAACGGCTCTGTATACGCTTATCTTTGTGAGGTTTTTCAGTTGGTTGTTTTTCCAGACTCTTTTGTGTAGTCTTCCAAAGGCGCTATTTGCCTTGGCGAGTCTGTTGTCTATCTCATTGTCGATCCTTGCATCTGATGAAATGGTGCAGCCGAGATAGGTAAACTGGTTGACCGTTTTGAGTTTTGTGTGCCCGATGGAGATGTGGGGGGGCTGGTAGTCATGGTGGGGAGCTGGCTGATGGAGGACCTCAGTTTTCTTCAGGCTGACTTCCAGGCCAAACATTTTGGCAGTTTCCGCAAAGCAGGACGTCAAGCGCTGAAGAGCTGGCTCTGAATGGGCAACTAAAGCGGCATCATCTGCAAAGAGTAGTTCACGGACAAGTTTCTCTTGTGTCTTGGTGTGAGCTTGCAGGCGCCTCAGATTGAAGAGACTGCCATCCGTGCGGTACCGGATGTAAACAGCGTCTTCATTGTTGGGGTCTTTCATGGCTTGGTTCAGCATCATGCTGAAGAAGATTGAAAAGAGGGTTGGTGCGAGAACACAGCCTTGCTTCACGCCATTGTTAATGGAGAAGGGTTCAGAGAGCTCATTGCTGTATCTGACCCAATCTTGTTGGTTTTCGTGCAGTTGGATAATCATGTTGAGGAACTTTGGGGGACATCCGATGCGCTCTAGTATTTGCCAAAGCCCTTTCCTGCTCACGGTGTCGAAGGCTTTGGTGAGGTCAACAAAGGTGATGTAGAGTCCTTTGTTTTGTTCTCTGCACTTTTCTTGGAGCTGTCTGAGGGCAAAGACCATGTCAGTGGTTCCTCTGTTTGCGCGAAAGCCGCACTGTGATTCTGGGAGAATATTCTCAGCGATACTAGGTATTATTCTATTTAGTAGAATCCTAGCGAAGATTTTGCCTGCAATGGAGAGCAACGTGATTCCCCTGTAGTTTGAGCAGTCTGATTTCTCGCCTTTGTTTTTGTACAGGGTGATGATGGTGGCATCACGAAGATCCTGAGGCAGTTTACCTTGGTCCCAACAAAGCTTGAAAAACTCATGCAGTTTGGCATGCAGAGTTTTGCCGCCAGCCTTCCAGACTTCTGGGGGGATTCCATCCATACCTGCTGCTTTGCCACTTTTCAGTTGTTCGATTGCCTTATATGTCTCATCCAGGGTGGGAACCTCATCCAGCTCTAGCCTTAGGGGCTGTTGAGGGAGCTGGAGCAGGGTGGAATCTTGGACTGAGCGGTTGGTACTGAAAAGAGATTGGAAGTGTTCTGACCATCGGTTGAGGATGGAGATCTTGTCGCTGAGGAGGACTTTGCCGTCTGAGCTGCACAGCGGGCTTTGGACTTGGGGTGAGGGGCCGTACACAGCCTTTAGAGCCTCGTAGAAACCCCTGAAGTCGCCAATGTCCGCGCTGAGCTGTGTTCGTTTGGCGAGGCTAGTCCACCACTCATTTTGGATCTCCCGGAGTTTGCGCTGAAGATGGCTGCATGCACGACGGAAGGCTTGTTTCGTCTCTGGACAGGACGGCTTTGTAAGGTGAGCCTGGTGGGCAGCTCGCTTCTTTGCCAGCAGCTCCTGGATTTCCTGGCTGTTTTCGTCAAACCAGTCCTTGTTTTTCCTGGAGGAGAAGCCCAGTACCTCTTCAGTGGATTGCAGTATGGTAGTCTTCAACTGATCCCAGAGGGTTTCAGGGGACGGGTCCGTGAGGCGGGTTGCAACGTCGAGCTTTGCTTTGAGGTTTGCCTGGAAGTTTCCTCTCGCTTCGTCTGACTGCAGTTTTCCAACATTGAACCTCTTTCTGGGGGCTTTATTGTTCCTGGGCTTTGGCTTGAAGTGAAGGTTGAGCTTGCAGCGAACCAGCCGGTGGTCAGTGTGGCATTCCGCGCTAGGCATGACCCTGGTGTGGAGCACATCTTGTTTGTCACTTTCTCGCACCAGGATGTAGTCCAGGAGGTGCCAGTGTTTGGATCGGGGATGCATCCAGGTGGTCTTAAGGCTGTCCCTCTGCTGAAAAAGGGTGTTTGTAATGACAAGCCGCTGTTCTGCGCAGAGCTCCAACAGGAGGCGCCCATTGTCGTTGCACTTGCCGACGCCATGCTTGCCCAGGATTCCTGGCCAGGTTTCTGAGTCTTTGCCGACACGAGCGTTGAAGTCGCCCAGGATGACAACCTTGTCGGCTGTAGGGGTACATTGGATGAGGTTGCGCAGGTCGGTGTAGAACTTGTTCTTTTCTGCTGGTTCCGCCTGGAGGGTTGGAGCATAGACACTGATGAGGGTGATGTGACGCTTGTTTTGAAGTGGGAGTCGCATGGACATGATTCGGTCCGAGAGGCCTGTCGGAAGGTTTTCGAGTTTGGAGGCAATGAAGCTCTTGACCATGAAGCCTACACCAGATAGGCGTCGTTCATCCGAAGGCTTGCCAGACCAGTAGAGTGTGTAGCCCGCGCCGCGTTCTTGGAGGCTGCCTACATCTGCCAGGCGGACTTCACTGAGAGCGGCTATGTCGATGTCAAGTCTGAGGAGTTCATGTGCAATGAGGGCAGACCGACGTTCAGGTCGGTGGCTGTCAGTCTTGTCTAGCATGGTTCTGATGTTCCAGCATGCTAGCTTGAGTTTGTGAGCATCTTTTGAGGGGGAGGACGTGGAGGGGGAGGACGTGGAGGGGGAGGACGTGGAGGGGGAGGACGTGGACCTGTCCTCGGGCTTGCGCAAAGGAGCTTTTAGGTGGAGTGCAGTGCGCGCAGTACTGGCCCCACCCTTTACACCCATGGTTCGTGTGCCGATCCGATCGGCGGCGGCCCCGATCCAGGCAGGAGCAAGGGGGAGACGGCGGCCCCGGCCTCGGTCGAGTGAGGCAGGCGGAGGCCCCGGTCCGGACAGGGAGTGGGAGGCGGCGGCCCCAGTCCAGGCACAGGGAGAGCAGCAGCGGCCCCGGCCCCGGTCCGGGCGAAGGGTAGACGGCGGCGGCCCCGATACGGGCAGGAGCAAGGGGGAGACGGCGGCCCCGGCCTCGGTCGAGTGAGGCAGACGGAGGCCCCGGTGCGGGCAGGGAGTGGGAGGCGGCGGCCCCAGTACGGGCACAGGGTGAACTGCGGCGGCCTCGGCCCCGGTCCGGGCAGTATGGACCGACCTAGGAGGGGAGGCAGACCCCTCCAGCCCGGGTAAGAAACCTGCATAGGAGAAGGCCACTCCGATATAAAACCTACGACCCAAGGACCTCGCTGCCACGTCCCAGCTTGCTTGGCCACGGCACCTATATATCACAAACACAACAAATGACTTAGTCCGCTATTTCATTCAGTACGCTGGGATGCTTTCTATCGCGACCAGGGGACTTATCTCCCTTTAGACCAACTGGCTTGCTCAGCACTATCTATTTCATGATTGCAATTAATATTAAGGTATTTGCCTCCCATCACATCCTTAACATTCCTTTTGGCATGTTAGGTGGGTCTTCCATTGACACAAAAATGTTGATCAAGGCCTCGCATTTCCCCATTACCCAATATTAATCCCCCACTTTTCATCTTCCAAGGGATCTACACTAATCCCTTATATAATTATCAAAACTTCTACAGCTCCGATTATCCAAAATCTGATTCTTCAAAACCCTCATTTATCTGAAATTTTTATGGAGCCAAACTGATCTCACAGGTTGAAAAAAATTCACTCGCCATGAAATGAGGACAATTGTCCTCATTCCAGGTAACTCCCACCCCTCTTTCCATTTCTTCTTTACCTTTCTCTATTGACTTCTCTCTCCAGCTCTCCCTCTCAAACTGCACGCTAATGTCTTCCAACTGCAAGCAGTCGGAAGAGACCCGGTGTCATCAAAGAGGGTGGCCTCCCAGGCAGGAGCGCGACCTCGGGATCAGTGGAATTCCCTCCACTTACCTCCTTCTCCCCTTCCTTCCTTCTGTTCCCTTCCTCCCTCCTTGGCACAGCAGAGGTCATGATGCCAAACTGTCCCCTCGGCCTACAACCCAACTCCCCAGTGTGTGCGTGCGGTAGCGTGGGAAGCATTCAGAGTCGGGACTTGGGAGGCAGGAGCTCTGGGAACCAGGGAGACAGGAACCCACCAACTCACTAGTGAGCATTCCACCAGCCTGGGAAGCCTCCTTGGGAATCAGTGGCAGTGGTTGTTCGGTCTCAGTGATCAGCATTTGGGCCGTGTTGGGGATCGGCGGCAGCCAGCAATTTTTGGTGAGAATTAAACATTATTTTAATGCTTAAAATGCCTTCCCTTGTTGTTTGTTGTTGTTTAAGCATCAATACAAGAGATTTGCTGTTGTTACTGGGCTGTTTTTTAAAAATGACCAGTTCTCCAGAAAATCTGTTTATCCGACATAGGCCCGGTCCCGACCATTTCGGATAATCAGAGTTGCACTGTATTTTGTACTGGCTTACTTTCGCAGACTACTGAATAGGCATGAATATGAATGAACATGCAAGAAATAAAAGGATGTGCATTATTTTATTTTTAATTTGAGCATCATTTTTCCTATGGGCCTGTTGTGCTGTACTGTTCTACATTTAAAAAAAATTAGACATAACAGCAGGGTAACAGGCTATTTTGGCCCATGAGTTCATGCCGCCCAATACCCCCAGTACGTTTCAAACGGTGGGAGGAAACCAGAGACCCTGGGGAAAACCCATGCAGACCAAGGGAGAACCTACAAACTCCTTACAGAGAGTGCGAGATTCTAACCCTAGTCCGGTCCTGATCGCCGGCGCTGTAAAGGCATTGCACTAACCGCTACACCAACCCGTACTGCTTTAAATTGACATTCTATCCTACTGGTGGATTTGAAGGATAGCGTGAACATTTCTCCACTATTGTGAATTTAACAAGGAAAATTCACCAATATTCAAATAAGACAAAATATGGCTCAGCTCAAATCCGTGAGAGACTGTCACCTGTGCTCTCTCTATCTCTATTCCACTAAATAATAAGGGCATGTTTTCTGAAAGTAGAATACATAGGTGACATTTGACTTTATCTGAATTAATTGATAATCATTAACCATGCCCTCTTAAATTTACTAAGTGCTTTTTTTGGGTTTTTTTTATTAATGATTAACTTGCCAATTTTTGACTAATTTCATCATGATCAACAACTGTAATCAGACAAAAAAAATTTAATTTGAAGCCTGTCCTTCATATAACTGGCCGATTTTCCTGACATCTCCCTGCTTCCTTTCCCTGCTACAGAATTTGGCAGCCTCGAATACGTTGGCACAGTTCCACTTTGCAAAGATTCAGATTAAAAATTATAGCTTGCTTTCACAATCGCCTCCTCATCCTCTGTCAGTATTCTTAGACGTGTACCATTTAGGTCTGTTGATTTTTCTAATTTTAATTCCATTACCTTGGCAGAGAAACTTATCTATATTTATCTTGAGTACTTTTCTTTCCATTTCCTACTCATGTTCTCCAAGAATGCCATAATGACTTGCCTCTAAATTCATAGCCAAAATACTTAAGCATTCCTGCCAATCTCTCTCTCAATGTAAATTATACCTTTAGATGCTCAAACCCTTCTTTATGCTTTTACTTTTGTGTTTATCAAAGCCATTGACACTGTTCTTTATGCTGAATGCCAGTTTCTTTCATACTAATTTCATGTGGAATGAATAAAACCAGAAAAATAATTGCCATATTATCATAGTTTTGCAGTCACCAGTAAAACCGGACAAGGAAGATTTTGCTTCCTGAACACCTTTGGCCATATTTTATGGATTTTGGACTGCTAATCACAAAAATCATCTTACAACTTTCCTATCGTATATTGTGTTTTAGATATAACCTATTCCTGTGATTTCCAGTTTCGCAAAACGATGAAATGCAACATGCCATTGAAAATTAATTTTCTGCATTTGCACTTGGATGCAGTCAGTGATGAACATGGTGAAAGGTTTCACCAAGACATTGCGTCCATGGAAAAGTGGTATCACGGCAACTGGAATCCATCAATCCTAGCCAGCTATTGTTGGAGACTGACACGAAAGACATCAGATCATAGTACATAGAACATTACAGCACAGTACAGGCCCTTCAGTTATCAATGTTGCGCCAACAATATATTACTTAAAAAAAAGTACTAAACCCTCCCTACCCTGTAACTTCCTATTTTTCTTTCATCCATGAGCCTAAGAATCTCTAATGTTTTATCCTCCTCCACCATCTCTGGCAAGGCATCCCAGACACCCACAAGCATCTTGCGTAAAAAACTTACCCCTACTGTCTCCCCTAAACTTCCCTCCCTTCACTTGGTACACACGTCCTCTGGTGTTTGTTATTCCTGCCCTGGGAAACAGGCGCTTGCTGTCCACCCTATCTGTGCCTCTCAGAATTTTGTAGACCTCTATGAAGTATCTTCTTATCCTTCTACGCTCCAAAGAAAAAGTCCCCACTCTGCCAACCTTGCTTCATATTAATGGTAATATCTTGGTAAATCTCCTCAGCATTCTCTCCATAGCTTTCACATCCTTCCTGCAATGAGATGCTGAGTATAAAAGAAAATCAGCGGCAAAACATTTTTAGGACAGTTGAACTAATGCAATGTGTCAGCATTATTATGTGATTAAACGTGCTAAATTAAATAAAAGTTAATTTAATGTTTCTCCAACTTCCTACGTGATACCGCAAATCTGAAATGATCTTTGTTTTCAGCTTGAAGTTTTTACCATAAAGCCCTTTTATTTTTCAGGAAGCAAACCCTTTGAAAAACTTGGTGAAACACAAAAGTCTGCAGACTGTGAATGTAGTAAAAATGCAGAGAAATGCTGAAAGAACTCCACTGGTCTTTCTGCATCCAAGTCCCGGATGTACATGGGGAGGGACTGGACCAGGGGGGGAAAAACAGAGTCGAGGTAAGCGGAGACCAATTTGGTTTGGTCTGCAGTGTAGCATGGTATAAATCAAGGATTCATAGACTTTTGGTCAATTACTGCACTTGAAAACCGAGTGCAAGTTTGGCAGATCTTTTCCTGGGGTGACACAAGCAAATGCCAGAGGACATCTGTTAAAGGTAAGTGGAGGAAAGTTTGAGGGAGATGTCAAGGAAAGTTTTATTACTCAGAGAGTAGTGGGTGTCTGGAATGCATTGCCAGGGGTGGTGGTGGAAGCTGGTACAATAGGGACATTCAAAATACTCTTAGACAGGTACATAGAAAAATGTGGCTGTGAGATGAGGCCTGCACTGTACTATAATGTTCTACGTTATCCATGTAGGATTTTCACCATTACCAAAAGGCTCAATGCATTCTATTCACATTGACTTTAGATGGACAAAGCCACCCGTTCATCAAGTGTGGGATACAACTAGAGCTGCCCAGCTACCATGACAAGATGTTAAGATACTGTGGGGTGACATTTCAATCTCCAAGGCATTGCACTGATTTTTTTCCAGCATGGGGTCAGATACCATTTCTGTATTAGTTCAAAATAGACTACTGTACTTCTCTTCCTTCTCCACCTCTTACCTCCTGCCTTTGCGACCACTCCCCTTTTATTCACATGCCTGATGACATTTTCCCATACCTGAGGTCAAACACGAAATGTCACATTTATCAAAAGTTAACTACACTTATCTAACTGTGTGTGTGTGTGTGTGTGTGTGTGTGTGTGTGTGTGTGTGTGTGTGTGTGTGTGTGTGTGTGTGTGTGTGTGTGTGTGTGGGTGAGTGGATGGGTGGGTGTGTTTGGGTGGGTGAGTGGGTGTGTGTGTGGGTATGTGTGTGGGGAAATGTGGGTGGGTGTGTGTGTGTGGGTGGGTGTGTGTAGGTATGTGGGTGGGTGGGTGTGGGTGGGTGTGTGTGTGTGGGTGGGTGTGGGTATGTGGGTGGGTGTGTGTGGGTATGTGGGTGAGTATGTGGGTGGGTGGGTGTGGGTGTGGGTGGGTGGGTGTGGGTGGGTGGGTGTGGGTGTGGGTGGGTGGGTGTGGGTGTGGGTGGGTGGGTGTGGGTGTGTGGGTGGGTGGGTGCATGTGGGTATGTGGGTGTGGGTGGGTGTGGATGGATGTATGTGCGTGGGTGGGTGGGTGTGTGTGGGTATGTGTGTGAAATATCCCAAGCCACCACAACTCACGGCACAATTCTCCAAAAGCAATTCAAAGTCAAAAGTTCAGTTTCAGTAATTCAGTGATGACATAATATGTCTGAAATTGATGCAACTTGCAGGCCTTAGATGGATGAGACATGACAGCTTTAAATGAAATTAGCAGTTCATGAAGTGGGTGAAAGAGGCCGCGGTGACCGAATGTTGATTAATTTAAGAAACCCTGGTTAAGGAGCTTCCAATGAAATGGTCTTTATGGACAAGTGCCAACCAAAACTTCCCACTTCTTTGGCATAGGGGACATGAAGTTAGTGATGCTCAGAAAGCTTCCAGAACCCTTTTCATGGGTCAGCCGAACTCAAGTGACTCTTTCTCTGGTCACCATCCAAGTGCAAAATTTCTTCTGCAAGTAGAACCCTTTTCATGGGTCAGTCAAACAAAAGTGACCTTCACTCTTTTGGTCACAGAGTGGTATTCTCATTTTGTTTTAAAAACAAACAGGAGGAAATCAGACAGATTGCCTATAACCATGTATGAGGTCAATCCAGCACAGTATTTCTTCTTCAGAGAGCTGTTTTCTCCTGTGCTGTCTCCTTAAAATGGCCCCTGAGCAAAGCTGTGCACTGCTTCTACAATATGCTGGTCACATGGTCTCTGCGCCTGGGATTTCCAGGGTTTCTCTCCTCACTGCAAATGTATCCAGTTTAGGAGCATGCTGTTCAAAGCCTGCTGCCTCTTCACAGTCACTTTCCGAAGGCTGCAGGGTTTTGTTAAATGTGTTCTCTTAAAGTGGCAGTCCCACACAATAAAATGAACTGAAAAATGGGAGCGCCTAACAATATAAAGGACACTGCTTGACCTGAGTTTCTTCAGTGTTTTTACTTCTACAATTATTGTGCAGAACTCTCTGCAGTTAATAAATAAACAATAGAGAAATGTTATAATCTGGTCAACGTGCACATTATTCATTTCCATGAGTGCAGTTTACCCTCACATCTCCCTGTTCCCCATTAAAATGTTCCAGAAAATGCAAACTGGCCAGGTAAATTTTCTGAGTATCCTCTTCAAATTGAAGAGACTGAATTGTGTACGACAAATAATTCACCAAGTCTGAGAATGGAACTGAACAGGAAGGAACATCACTTGGTGACAAGTGGAGAGCTTAAAAAAAAGTCTACATTTTCATTGAGTACATCAAATAAAACTTGAGGTTTTAAGTCGCTTAAGTAAATACAAATATTAGGTCATCTGCAAGAGCCAATTTGGGGAAAAGCACACGTTACAACATTCACTGGGCACAACTGATTATTTACACATTCTCATGGCTTCCTTATTCAAATAAACTTTTCAGAAAAAACAGAATCAGTTGCAGCCTTAAGGAAGTGGGTTGAATAACTCGAGGGCTGTGGTCTGATACAGGAAATTTGAGCAAAAAGATAGCAAACAATGCATTGCTCTGACTGGCAGCTCACTGTTCAGCACCTGGTAAATCACCATAATAAACTACAGAGCTATTGAAGTATGCAATGTGAGAAACATTACCAACACCTGTTCTGCTTAGTCCAATACTTTTACATGCCCACTCACTTCCTTCAAAGGAAAATGCAGCTTTACTTATCTCATTCAAAGACGATGCACAAGTTAATATCATCTAGGATGGACTTCCTGAAAGGCTGTTGGAAGCAGATACGACAAGTCACTTTCAAAAGAGCATCGGACAAATAACTGTAGAGGGGGGAAAAAAATCAATACTGGCTGTATAAAAGAGCAATGGCATGGTTCTGATTGGAGCTTAGGAGCTCTTTCAAAATGCAATGAGATACAAAAGATCAAAGAACCAGGCAGTGCTGTGAGAGTCTCCGTTGTGCGTGATTGGAAGCCTCTCCTGGGCTCAAAGTTTACCATAATTTGGACTCCTCAGGCAGGACAAAAGAAGAGAATTTCAGAAGGCATTCAATGAGGTCCTGCAGGATAGGCTGCTCTAGGTGGTTAGGTCGCATGGGATCCGAGGTGAGGCAGCAGAACGGATAGAAAGTTGGCTTCACAGCAGATTGCAGAGAGTGATGGCGGAAAGTTGTTTTTACTTCTACAGTTATAGTGCAGAACTCTATGCAGTTAATAAATAAATGATAGAGAAATTATATAATCGACGGACTGGAGGCCCGTGTCCAATAGTGTGCCTCAAGGTTGGGTGCTGGGACCATTGCAGTTTGTCATTTATATTAATGATGCAGATGAAACCATGCATGGCACGATTAGCAAGTTTGCAGATAACACCAAAAGTGTCTTGTATTGTAGAAAGTGAAGATGGCTGCTAAAGGCTGCAGCAGGATCTTGATCGGTTTGGCAGGTGGACAGAGGAATGGTTGACGGAATTTAATGCAGAGAAATGTGACATGTGGTATTGTGGGAGGTTTAACATGGGTAGGACTCAACAGTGAATTGTAGGGATCTGGGAAGTGATATAAAGGGATCTATAGGTACAGGTATATAAGATCTTGAAAGCAGAGTCACAGGTAGGGTGGTCAAAAAGGCCTTTGTCAGTCAGAGTCTAGAAGTTGGAAGGTTATGTTCCAATTGTATAAGATGCTGGTGCGGCCCCATTTGGAGTAACGTGTTCAGTTTTGTCACCATGTCAAGCTGGCTGGAGAGGGTGCAGAGAAGATGTTGCCAAGACTCAGGCGTCTAAGCTATAGGGAGAGGTTGAACATGTGAGGGGCTTATTTCTTACAGCGCTGGAGGATTGGGGTGATCTCATCACAAAATCAGATGAATGCAGGGACTTTTGCCCAGAGAAGGAGAATCAGACATCAGAGGACATGGGTTTAAGGTGAGGTGGGAGAGATTTAACAGGAACCCAATGAGGAAACTTGTTTATTTTACAGAGAGAGTAGTGGGTGTATGGAATGGACTGCTGGAGGATGTCATTGCAGGTTCTATGGCAAAGTTAAGAAAATAAAATAGACAAATATGTGGATTTGATGGGCTTAGATGGATGAGGACCAAACAGTTAGATGGGGCCATTTTGGTCGTCGTGGGCAAGTTGAGGCGAAGGGCCTGTTTCCACACTCAATGATTCTACGATGATAAGAAATGCAAAAAAACAAAAAAAATTGCCAGATTGGTAGTAAAAGTTGTAATACTGGCAGTCCACAAGTTACAAACGAGTTCCATTCCTAAGCCTGTCCTTAAGTCGAATTTGTAGGCAAGTCAGAACAGGTACATGCAGTTCTTACTTAGCGTTTTTAGCATCAGTTAGTCAAATGTTTATAGTTTATATTTTACCTTTCTAAAATTAAAAAGATAATGATCAAAAGTTAACATTTACTCTCGTTCCATTGATGTCTTGCATCAAGGGGCATTCATGAGGTGGCATGTGCACATCTGTGAGGTTTTTCAGGTGGTTGTTTTTCCAGACTCTTTTGTGTAGTCTCCCAAAGGCGCTATTTGCCTTGGCGAGTCTGTTGTCTATCTCGTTCCTGTTCGGCTCCGAATCATGGGTCCTCTATCGGCATCACCTACGGCTCCTAGAACGCTTCCACCAGCGTTGTCTTCGCTCCATCCTCAACATTCATTGGAGCGCTTTCATCCCTAACGTTGAAGTACTCGAGATGGCAGAGGTCGACAGCATCGAGTCCACGCTGCTGAAGATCCAGCTGCGCTGGGTGGGTCCCGTCTCCAGAATGGAGGACCATCGCCTTCCCAAGATCGTGTTATATGGCGAGCTCTCCACTGGCCACCGTGACAGAGGTGCACCAAAGAAGAAGTACAAGGACTGCGTAAAGAAATCTCTTGGTGCCTACCACATTGACCACCGCCAGTGGGCTGATATCACCTCAAACCGTGCATCTTGGCGCCTCACAGTTTGGCGGGCAGCAACCTCCTTTGAAGAAGACCGCAGAGCCCACCTCACTGACAAAAGGCAAAGGAGGAAAAACCCAACACCCAACCCCAACCAACCAATTTTCCCCTGCAACCGCTGCAACCGTGTCTGCCTGTCCTGCATCGGACTTGTCAGCCACAAACGAGCCTGCAGCTGACGTGGACATTTACCCCCTCCATAAATCTTCGTCCGCGAAGCCAAGCTAAAGAAAAAAAAGAAGAAAGATTGTGCACATGTGCAAATTGGGGAACAGTCAGTTCGTAAGTACGAGCTGTCCATAAGTCAAATGTTTGTTACATGGGGACTGCCTGTATTACAGCCATAGAATGAACCCAGGTTACCAAGGGTATTGGCAGAAGCTTTTACATAGGCACATGACTATGCAGGGAGTTTAGGAACACGAGCAAGCAGAAGAGATATATTTTAATTTGGCACTGACTTGGCACAGTTACAATGGTCAAATGACATGTTCCTTTGCTATATGTTTCTATGTAATATGCTCCATATTTATTGATCATTTTTCAAGCAAATGGGACATCCCAAAGTGCCTTGAATATAATTAAATATTTTCAGTGTGATCATGGTTATAAACCAGTGGCAGGAGTGCAGACCTCCTTCCATTAAGCATTAGGTTACAAGTAGAGATGTATGCATACCTGGAGAGGACCTTCTAACTCACAAAGATGTTATGCACTGACATTATATCTGCAGGTTCTCACAGCACCAAAATGGCAAGAATTCACCACCTTTCCAAAAGCAAAAAAAGGAAAATCAAATCGTGTTAAGCAAAAAGAAAGCAGAATTGGAAGGACCTCTACTTTATATGCTATCCAACATGACTTCAAATGTCCCAAACCATTTTCCAATGAGAAGCAGAGGAGATGACCCTACAGGATGGTGATCATGGTGGCAGACCAGCAAGGTGTTCAGCGGCTGAGAGACCTACACAGGCTGCAGGTAACTTGCGATCAGGGGACCCGCACAAGCTATAGGCTTCTGGAAACTGGCTCATGGGAAACAGGCATCAGATCAGGATTCAAGAGGGTAATGAAGGGCTACCGAAGGGCCTTCAGTACGGAGGCTTCCTGATCGCATGAAAGGTTTGAATTTGGAGCTTTTGCCGATGGGTTTGTGCCTGCTGCAGAGGCAAAACCACAAATACTTAGTACTCTGACAAGACTCTCTTTCGCTTCACTTTCTCTTACTGTAAGGGACACCAAGCAACACCAGTAGTGACTCTTTGTTGTCCTTCTGGCAGGCAAAAAGCAATTTTGTGTAATATTACATGTTCTGTACTATTACAAGCCAATAAAGGGCTGTTAGTTCATTAAATTCAGTTCCTTGTTTTTACTTCCTTCTAAGAAGTGATTTCCAATATCTGTTGATGCCTAACTTCTCACTTGATGGTTTATCACATCTCTAATTTGGTTGAGAGGATCTCCCTAATGACATAATAACAAACTGTCCAAAAGCATCTAACTCAAAAGTGATTCAAGTATAGCTACTGTACATCCAATTTATATATGGCCCTGGAATTCTTTGCCCCTGAATCAGCTGGAAGGTATAATGTTCACAAGTGAGTGAGCTGAAATCATCTCACCCTGAATATGGTCCTAGATTCAGTGGGCTTTTCTAGTGGATAATAGTACCCAATGTAGGGAATCAGTTCCATCCAGCAACTTTGTAGTCAACTAGATTGAAGAATTCTCAGTCACAAATCAGGAAGCAAAAAAAAACAAGTAAAAATATTGAAGAGCAGGGTGGTACAAACAGCACTTTTGAATTTAATTTGAACATAAGAACATAGGAAGTAGGAACAGGAGTAGGCCAAAAATGGCCCATCGAGCCTGCTCCGCCATTCAATAAGAACATAGGAACATCGGAAGTAGGAACAGGAGTAGGCCAAAAATGGCCCATCGAGCCTGCTCCGCCATTCAATACGATCATGGCTGATCTAATTTATGACCTACCTCCACCTACCTGCCTTTTCCCCATATCCCCTAATTCCTCTATCATGTAAAAATTGATCTAACCGAATTTTAAATATGTCTGATGAGGCAGCCTCAGCCACTTCTCTGGTTAGAGAATTCCAAACATTCACTACTCTCTGGAAAAACTATTTTTCCTCATCTCTGTCCTAAATCTACTCCCCCGAATCTTGAGACTGTGTCCTCTCGTTTTAGTTTCCCCGGCCAGCCCAAAAAACCTTCCTACATCTATACCCTTCATAATCCTAAATGTTTCTATAAGATCTCCTCTCATTCTTCTAAACTCGAGCGAATACAATCCTAGACGATTTAATCTTTCATCATAAGTCAACCCCTTCATCCCAGGGATCAACCTAGTAAACCTCCTCTGGACCGTCTCCAAAGCCAGTATATCCTTCCTCAAATATAGAGACCAGAACTGGACACAGTACTCCAGGTGCGGTCTCACCAGTACCTTGTACAGTTGCAACATGACCTCCCTACTCCTGAATTCAACTCCTCTAGCGATGAAGGCCAACATTCCATTTGCCTTCTTAATAACCTGCTGCACCTGCAACCTAACTTTTTGCGATTCATGCACAAGCACTCCCAAGTCCCTCTGCACAACAGCATGCTGTAGTTTTTCAAAAGGTGCCGCCATTTTACATGGTAACACTGACTGTTTTTCCTTTGGTTATAAATTACAAATGTCCACGATTAAACAAGCTTCATTGTTCCTAGGCAGTACTTTATCTTCTATTTTATCATTGCAGGGATATAATTGGATAATTAAGCTTATCAATTTACTCACAAAACACAGTTTTTCTTTACAGTCTGGTATTCACAAAAGTTTTTTTCAAATCAGTTTTGTTTTAAAATGCAAATTCAATCACAGATTAACATTTACATTTAAAAAGGGCTGTCCAACTCCTATTTGAAAGGTTCATTGATTGATCTCTCTAGGACTCAAATATTACTTTCGTACAAATTAATGTTAAACCTCCCCTTACTGCCCCTCTCCCTCCACTTTGCCCAGGGACTACTCTCTATTTCCTCATCCATCCTTCCACCTCTCTTTTAGCTACAACAGTTGGTGTAAGACTTGTTGCTGAACACCACCCCCCGCACCCCACCCCCCCCCCCCCACTACATCTCAATCTTGGGATGAAAAGACTTCCATGAAGGCAGAATTTCAGATGAAACTCCTCCAACCCAGCCCACTGCGTTTGGTGTTTCATGTGGCTTCTTCTACATCTGTGAGACCAGGTGAGATTGGACAGACACCTATGCTCTGTCCTCGTGCACCAGTTGAATCTCCTGATTGCTTGCCATTTTTCATTCCTCCAAGGACACGTATGCCCTTGGGCTCATCTATTGCAAGGGGAAGGCCAAAGGCAAACCTGAAGAAGAGCTTATCATATTCCACCTGAGTAGCCTACAACCAAACTGTGCAAACAATTAATTTCCCAATTTCGGGTTACCCCACCCCAATCATATTATAGTTTCCATCCGCCCTGTATCAGTTCCCATTTTCCTTGTCTATTCTATTGTTCATTTTCAATCAACACTCCTCCTAGTGGTCTCCTCCCCTACCCATCTCCCCACTCCACCTCTCCCACCTTCATTGATTTAGTGTCCTATCACCCCAGCACCCCCCCCCCCCCACCATTTCTATGTTTGCTCTTTCCCCTTTCCATCTTAGTCCCAAAAGGAAATAAGAGTCCAGCCCAAAATCATTTTGGGACCCTCACGCTCTGTCATGTTTGTCCCTCTCTTCTAGTTCGCCCCAACCCACCCCCACCCCCACCCTCCACTGCTAACTACTTCGAATGGGAAAACATATTATCTGCTCAGATAAGGAAAGGATTTCATGATCTGCATAACCTACTTTTGTAGATTCGAAAAAGTAGTGACATCATCACTTGACATCTCCTATTCCTGATGAGAACACATCGTAATATACAATAGATCCTCATAGGTCATCTGCCTCCCTGAATAAATTCATTTCTCCTTTCAATAGCTAGAATAATGACCAGTTTCTGCCGATCTTCATGTGTATCTAAAGAAATCTAAAGTCCATTTCAAGCATCAAATCATCTGACTTTAATGGTTAAACAATTCAACAAAACCTGAGTTCCAAAAAAGAATAACCTGGAGGGAGCTGTTTTGTGAAGCTGCAAAAACAAAATGTTTTACAAAAATACGACGGATTCTTTTGCTTCTTCTATTTCTTTGAGACATCAGAACGATTGCCCAACCAAAGCAACAGGTTAAGCATACTCAGGACTGTTCAATTAGCTACTAGATGCTGGATGCAAGTATGTGATGTTTTATGAACCTTTCTATCCTCTGTGCAGTAGAAAAAGTTTTGAACAGATGCCTAAATTTCCAGATTTACTGAATGGCGCCAGAGTCGAGTGCTTTCAGCTATTCCTAGACTCATTCTCTGTGGAGAGATAAAAATGGAGGAATTCGAGAGAATTGCGCAAAATCATGACTGGTTTCATGGGGGGGAGGGGTCGTAAGGGTCTGAGAAAAGCTATTCTCATTCTCAGATAAATTAAGAACCAGGTTAAAATTTTAATTGATAGGTACACGGAGCTCTTTTTCTAAAAAAAAACAGAGAAGCTTTAGGAATGTACGGAGGTTGTATGTTAATAGGGTAGCATGGGCTTGTAGGCCAGAAGGGCCTGCTAACATGCTATATATTTACATTTAAAATTTAAATTTGGAATTCTGCCTGCTTGTGTAGTGAAAATAAACAACTCAACATGCTCAAAAGAGAACTGATTGGCACTTAAGAAATGTATTGGTTGCATTATGGGAAAATAGCAAAGGAGTGGGACTGACAGAGGTGCAGCATTGAATCAGTGGGACAAATGGCCATTCATCGACCATGTTCTAGATCATGAAAGCAATATGAAGCTGTTACCTGGCATGTCGTGTAACAGTTCAAGTGTTTTCAGCCAATAATTTTATGGAACAAAAGAGTGCAATTCAGCAGCAATAACTCCTGCCCTCCCTGTCTACTTCAGGACTTCCTCCATCTTCACAGGCAGAATAAGACCAACATTTCAACCATCATAATTAGGCCCAATTTCGTTTTTGCAAAAAAAAGTTCTGTCTAATCTAAAAAAAATAACATGAGAAAGACAACTTGGATAACTCTCAAAGACTTAATAAAACTTTGGCAAGATGGATTTTGGAATGATTTGATTTTAATTCTTAGAACCATAGAACATTCAAGTTCAATTGGACCATTAGTGGTTCTCAACCTTTTCCTTTCCATTCACATACCACTTTAAATATTCCCTATGCTATCGTGCTCTGTGATTAGTAAGGGATTGCTTAAGATGGTATGTGGGTGGAAAGAAAAGGTTTGAAAAACCACAGTTTTAATCGTACCTAATTGACTCGTTATGTGCACCGTTTCCTAACTCCAAAGGAAATCGGCAATGACAATTTTTCTCAAGCAAAATATTTCAGTAACAATTGGGTCTAGAGCAGTGATTCTCAACCTTCCCTTCCCACTCACATACCACCTTAAATAATCCCTTACTAATCACAGAGCACTGAAAGCATAGGGATTACTTAAAATGGTATGTGAATGGAAAGAAAAAGGAGTGGAATGGTGATTGATGCCGAACTAGTTTCATACTTGGAAAATTGTCAGATTGTCCAATAATGCACTCTGCATCAAAATACTCATGAAATATCATGGAATAAACAAGCTATTTCAACAAGCGCACCCTCATCTAGAAAATAGGAAAAGTTTTACAGTTCATACATTCCTCTTGTTCTTTGCCAGTCCCTCCAGTTCAAGAATGACTTTCTTCCACTCTAATTCCATGACTTTTCAGGTGATCGATGAGGTACCACAGTGGAGAAGCAGCAGCTTTATGAGGCAGACATCTGGGGCCACTGTGAGGTGGTGTGCTCCTCCCTCCATTTTACAGAGGGCTTCTGCGAACTTCATAGCATCAAAGTTCCATCCTGAATCATTATTCTTCGCTTTCAGCAGATGGGACATTTCCAGGAATTGGAGGGGATGTTCCACATTTTAAAAGGTGGTTTTCAGAATTCCTTGAATCTTTTCCTTTGTAATGGTGATTTTAAAGTGGCAGAACCAGCTGAGTGTAACTGGCCTTAATGATAATGAGTTTATTGTCATACACACATATCCACCAAAATTCTTATTGCTGGAGTCAAAAAAACTCCAATAGTTTACTGTAAATTACTTCACAAAACGATAATGTATAAAGATAGATGGACAATAAATATTCTCAATTACAGTAGTACAGGAAAATAAAGGTGATTCAATAGAGCTGGTAGGTCTTTTTGTACAGGGAGGTTCAAGAGCCTGATAGCCATTGGAAAATAAAACTGCTCTTGAATCTCAAATTGCAGCACTTCAGATTTCTGTTCTTTCCTGAAAATAGTAGTGAGAAGATAGGGTGACCAGGCTGATGGGGATCCATAAAGATGTTGGCTGTCTTCAATGGGAGACTGGAGACTATGACAGAACTGGCTGTCAGCTACCTCTGCAGCCTTTTGCGTTTCTGGGCACTCAAACTCACAAACCAGATTGTGATGTGACCAGTCCGTATACTTTCTACAGTACACCTGTAAAGATTTGACAGAGCATTCAACAACATTCCAAATCTCTTCAGAAATCTCCTCGAAAGTAAAGCTACTGGTGTGCCTTCTTCATGTGTTGGCTCTAGGAAAGGTCCTGGACATGTGGAACCCCAGAAACTTGAAGATACTAATCCCCTCCATCTCTATCCCATCAATATGGACAGGTGTGTGTTCCCTCAACCTTCCCTTCCTAAAATCCACAATAAGCTTCTTGGTCTTGTTGATGTCGTGAGCAAGATTGTTCCTGTGGCACCACTTAACCAGATTCTCAATCTCCATCCTGCATTTTGACATCATTACCCATTATTCAGCCACAATGGTAGTGCAGTCAACAAATTTATAGAGTGAAGCTGAACTTGGCTTTGGAGTCATGATTCTGCAGGGAACTAAGCCCACAGTCCTGAGGTGCCCCGGTGATGATGGTCAGAGAGAAGGAGGTGATGTTACCAATCTGCACTGAAAGGATTCTGCCAAAGAGGTTCAAGTTACAGAGGGTCCCTTAGATCCTTTAGTTAGATTATATGTTTGGCTCACATAGGTGTTCCTGTGGACCAAGTGATCTAACGTAGAGTGGAAGGCCAGTGTGATGGCATCTGCCGAGGTGATGATAGGCACATTGACCTGGGTTCAAGTTCTTCCTGAGACAAGAGTTGATCTTCTCCATTTACAACCTTTTAAAGGACTTCACCATGGTTGCTACTGGCAAATAATCATTGAGACATCATCTTGGGCATCAGTTTAATCAAAGTCCACACAGGCTTTAAGGACATGGCCAGGATTCCTGAAGGTTCTGTACATGTCAGTCTCAGAAACTGGGAGCAGAGAGACTCATGAAGTTGCTGCGTGTTTTCCATTTTGAAGTGTTCAATGTGCTTACCCAGAAGAAATGTAGCTCATGACTCTACCTTGTTTCACCTTGTACGATGTAATGGCATACTCACCTTGCCACAGCTGTTGAGCATAAATCTGAGACTCCAGCTTGATCTGGAATTGTCTTTTGCATTGGCAAAGGCCTTCTGAAGATTGTACTTGGTCTTTCTGTATGTTTCTGAATTGGCTCATCCAATCGCCTTGGATCTGGTCTTCAACAGATTGTAGATCTCTTGGTCCATCCATGGCTTCTGGTTAGGATCTGCCTTGAAACTCTGAGTATGAACACATTTGTTCACGGATTTCCTGATAAGCTACTAAGCACTGTGGCATATTTATTCAGACCTGCCACTGAGTCCTTGAACATAGCCCAGTCTACCAGTCAGTCACAAAACCGCTCCTCTGCCTTCCCAGACTAATTCAGTACAGTCTCCATGAGCAGTTCCATGCTTTTCAGTTTCTGTCTGTATGCAAGAAGTACTGTAGCACAGCTAGGTGGTACGACTTTCCAAAGTGCTGGTGTGGAATAAAGCAGCAGGCATCCTTGATTGTAGTGCAGCAGTGATCGAGAGTTCAATTCCCTGGCATTGCAGGAAATATGCTGGTGGTAGCTTGGGAGGACCTTCTTAAGCTGGCTTGGTTGAAGTCCCTGGCAATGACTGAAAGGCATTTGGATGATGAACACTAACTTTGATTCAGTTACATTTTCATGGAGGTCTTTGAAGAGGCAGAATTTCCACCGTACCCTGAGGTGCTTATTATAGGTAGTGTACATCTCAGAACGAAGTTCATGATTTTTGTGCTGGGTTTTAAGTTGCAATCTTCACATACCTTTTTTCTCCAACAACATTCGACTGTGTCTAGTGCACTGGAGGTAATGATCATTTTCAACATCAATGCCTGGCTACACCGAGAGATGGTTCCTGAGATACAGTCAGTAATTCACTCTTTACTGGATCTCAATATAAACAGTTATTGTTAGAGGGTGGTGGTGTACGGATGACACAGATCCTGTTTTGCAGATGTTCAGTGAATGGTACATCCTCTCATTGCTTTGGTGAATCAATGACTTGGAATTTGGCCTCCGAATGTGCACAAATGCAAGCATCATTTTCTTACTCAACTAAGTTGGGAGTGATCTTGATTCTGGGGTGAAGGTGGCACAGGTTGATTAGTTTTCCATTGGTCCTGTAGATGAACTCCTCTTCAGCAGGAAGGAGAAGTGCAACACTCTGGTGAGAATGACTGAAAGAAGAGTTGGGGTCATGACATAGTCTTACTCAACACCGGCCTGCACTGAGATTGGGTCTGTGGTGAAACCTTGGGCAGGGATCATGACTTGCTGGCCCTCAGAAAGCAACCATAAGATGGAGACAAATTTCTGCAGACTTCCAAATCTGAAAGGATTCACCCTGGTCCTTCCCAATTGACAGAGTCAAAGGCTTTATTCAAGTGAAGAGGCCTTGTGGTTGGTGCTGCTCCCTTCATTTCTCATAGTTGGGATCAGGTGGAGCTCACATTCATCATTCCTGTATATAGATGTGATTTTCTGAACCACTGTGGTCACAGCTGCAAAGCTTAGAGAAACTGCAAAAGTTGAGAATATGGCAGAAAAATAGTTAAGTTCCTCACATTCAGATTCCAGGATGCACATTCAAATCCCACAATGGAAGCTAAAGAACTTAATTTCAAGTAATTTAATTTTTAAAAAAATTTGGCATTATAAAAAGTTGGTTGTGGCCATCAGTTTCATAACAATTCACCTCATTCACCTGCCCTCAAAGAAAAGAAGCCTGCCTTCTTTACTCTGCAAGAACAAAATCATTGATTCTTACATTCTTTCTTTGATCAGGAACAATTAGGGATGCACAATAAATGCTGGCAATCCTAGTGACATCCACATTGCAGGAACAAAAACTATAGCTCTAGACCACCAATGCGGCTAACTCAAGCTATATTCTTAAATGTCTTGGCAAGGCACTTGATACATTGGATAAGCAGAGTGGGAAATAAATGCTGGCAAGAAATATGTAATTTGATCTCAAGGCATGTATTGAATGAATATGAAAATTTTAGAACCAAACACAAGCAAAGAAAAAGAACTAGTATATTCTACAATATAGGAAACCGGATATTTCAATAAATATTTCATTAAAACTTTCCAAACTCTATTATATTTGTTCCTTTTCAATCCATCTGTTGGAAAGAAGCAAGAGACAGAAACTGTAAATGTTAGCACAAAATAATATTCACCAAACTGACACCAGGGTTTTTTTTCAGTACCTACTGAGATCCAGTAAATACAGTGATATGTTTAGTGGAAATTATGATTTGTCAGATTTCTGAGATATTTAGACCAGATTTTGCCTCTGGATTAAGATGCACATTTTATATCAATGTTTAAATATAGAGCCTGGAAAATATCCTAACTAGAGCACCAAATGACAAGGCCAGAAGTTCATTCTTCCAAGATTTTACTTGGAAGAAAAAGGAATTTTGGCACAGCAAACATCGTGCATCTTTTCATTATTTTGTAGAAAATCACATTATCTTGAAAGCACATGCAAGCATCACATTAAATAACATAACAGAAATAATTATTATTTTCCTCCTTCTGCAATATCGTATTTGTCCCAATTCCCGTACCATGAACTTTGTCCTATTTAAAACTTTTGAAAACTAAAAGGAAAATGCACTGGGTGGTATGGTGACATGGCTGTCACAGGACTGCACTTCAGTTAGAGGGCCTGAATTGGATGAGTGGTTCTTCATGTTCCACTTGTGCAACAGGAAGCCATTTTTGCCCCAGACTGCCCCTAAGTGTTTGAGGGTTGTCCAGATTATTTTTTTGGAAGGTGAAAGTCTGGGACTTCACTCTTGGCTCAGATGGGATAGTTGAGGTGCAGCATCAAGGGGTGGGGCTGTCAAATACATGCTCTAGTCAGACCGCCGGATTTCAGGCACATGCACGGGTGGGGGATTCAGGTCCTTTGCCCATGGGAGAAATTTGCTGGCTGTCAGCCAGTGTTGTTCTTTAAGGAGGATATTTTTCTTGCAGACATTGGATTTATTGAGAGTTCGTACAGGAAGCTGTTCATTGTTTAGATTCACACCTTCGGGAAGAAAGCCAGAGAGATCCAGGTTATAAGGCAAATCTCAAAGCTCCAAAGCTGATTCTTCTGACTTCCCTGAGATGGTGTCCATCATGATTATGTGTCAGCTTCTGTGCCAGGTTTAGTAGGAACACCTTGTCCTTGGATAGAACGGAGCAAGCAAAGCAATGTGTCATAGGAAAACATCCAGGTTAAATTTCCATTCTTGTCCAAGTTAGCTCAACTCAGTCCAAGTGAAGATGATGTCAAATCATGGACAAGAATATAAAGTCAGTTTAATTCTATTCAGAATTCTTCTCAAATGGCCTGCCAACATTCATCATTTAGATTTTCATCTTCAGAAGATCAACTCAAGAACCAAGTGGTTACATAAACCTCAATGTTGAGCTACTCTCTTTCCTATGAGGAGTGATTTGGCAAAAATAAAGTCTCATCCAAGCAGAATATAGATATCCTCCGGCTATAAAAGTACAAAATGGTTGGAACAATAGCTTGAAACACAATGTTGGAGCAAAATACTGTAACTGCTGGAACCATGCAGCATCAATGTGAAAACAGAATCAATGTTTCAAGTCAAGCAATCTTCAGCAGAAGAGTTAGGGCTTCCAAATTTTGTTGCTCCATATTTTTTCTTCTTCTTGGGAATTGAACCCAGCTGTTGAAAGAATATGATCTCTTTTTTTCTTGGATCACACTAGTCGTTCAAGTGATACATCTACTTAAATAATTTGCAAATTTGGAAAGTCATATATTTCCATTTTGGTGCAGTATGGGCAAGGAGAAAGGACTCATCCCAAGTCAATTTATGTCCACTGCTGATAGCGTGGATGTAATGCTGTCAGCTTCATTGGCCCAAATAGATAGCTATTTCCTTCTAGGTTAGTAAATCTCCATGTGTGATGTGAATAAAGGCTGCATCATTTTTGTAAAACCACTCTTGATCTTAAAGTGCATTAAATCTGAACAAATTTAATTTATTGCATTTAGATTACTTCATGTGTTAAATATGGCATAAATATGTGTAATAAATATCCTCCTCCTCCTCCATATGACATACCGTGGGAGCTGTTCTAGTCATGTTATAATGCAACCAGTGTGCATAGCAAGCAGTCTAAGACCACTCCTGCCAGACAACTTGATGAATCACGCCAAATTTTGCTCGGCTTAGCAATGTTCGACATATCACCTATCAGTGTGGCACACAAAACCACATCACATGGAGCCAAGTCAAACAACAAATGGAGGCAAACACAAAGTTTGGCAACTGCAAAAAATTCTTCTTGTTGTGCTATGAAGGTTTTAATTTAGTTTTGCATAACTTTTTTTTTAAAGTGAGCTAAGATATCATCAGGGAGCTGAATATTAACAGCTGAACTACTACTGGGATAGTGTTGGAAATAGTCAATAGGTTTACATAGAAATCTGCAGTACAGTACAGGCCCTTCAGCCCACAGCGCTGTGCCGACATAATAACCTACTCTACCAACTGTCTAGAATAGTGATTCCCAAAGTGGGAGCTGCTGCCCCCCCTCCACCCTGGGGGTAGTGGAAAGATCCAAGGGGGCAGTGAGGAGCAAGGGGGTGGTGAATGTTTGTTTCTTGATAACGTGTCTGGACAGGACACGTGCCACGTTAACGTCTGCAAAGACCAAGGTCCAGGTTTGTAAGAATTTCAAATCATCTTCAGCTTGTAATGTACATTTAAATTATATATAAATACACTGACCCACCCCCCCACCCCTAATTTTGGCCCCAACTGCCCGCCATCGAGCTCCCAGCTGCTGATCGCAGATCCTCGCCCCGGCCGCCCGCCCATCGAGTTCCTGATGACTGATCCTCGCCCTGGCCACCCACCCATCCAGCACGCGACCGTGATTGGGTGACTTCACATGATTTCCTGTGTAGGCAATATAGTGTGGAATATCTGAAATATGGATTTGTATAAGCACCAAGTAGCCATTATAGAAACCCGTATGCCCACTGTGTGAAAGAGTCTTTTCAAAGGAAACCTTCCAGGCTTCTTGAACATTTGAGGAAAATACACTCTGATAAAGCAGACAAGAACTTAGCATATTTTCAGTCACTTCGAGAAAACTTACAGAAACGGAAATCCAGCGATGGTCTATGTGCATCGTACAACATCTCATTGCTGATTGCTAGATCTGGTGAGCCTCATACAATTGGAGAAGAGCTTAATCTGCCAGCATTAAGTGAGGCTCTGCACACAGTTTTACACAGGCCACCTGAACAAATTATTAAAGCCATTCCTCTCAGTGATAACTCTGTTCAAAATAGAGTGGATGATATGGCTGAAAACATTGAAGGCACATTGTGCAATGAGCTTAGGACAACAGCATTTGGCTTACAATTAGATGCGCTGGGTGGGTCACGTCTCCAGAATGGAGGACCATCGCCTTCCCAAGATCATGCTATATGGCGAGCTCTCCACTGGCCACCGTGACAGAGGTTCACCAAAGAAGAGGTACAAGGACTGCCTAAAGAAATCTCTTGGTGCCTGCCACATTGACCACTGCAAGTGGGACGATATCGCCTCAAACCGTGCATCTTGGCGCCTCACAGTTCGGCGGGCAGCAACCTCCTTTGAAGAAGACCGCAGAGCCCACCTCACTGACAAAAGATAAAGGAGGAAAAACCCAACACCCAACCCCAACCAACCAATTTTCCCCTGCAACCGCTGCAACCGTGTCTGCCTGTCCTGCATCGGACTTGTCAGCCACAAACCAGCCTGCAGCTGACGTGGACATTTACCCCCCTCCATAAATCTTCGTCCGCAAAGCCAAGCCAAAGAAAGAGAAAGAAAAGATGAGTCCACTCTGCCAGGCATTGAATCTTTGCTTCTTTGCTTCTTGCTTATGTTTGTTCCATCAGAGATGAAAGTTTGGTTCAAGAGATGTTATTTGTCAAACAACTATAAACATATACATAAGGGGAAACAGTATTTCATGTTGTTGAGAATTTTTTTCAGAGAAAGCCATCCAGCTTACCCACATTCTTGCTTGTGCAACAGATGGGGCTCCATCGATGATGGGTTGTCATCGTGGCTTCATCAGTTTCTTGAAAAAAGCTGCACCAGGTGTGTTTATGGTGCACTGTATAATCCACAGGCATCATCTGGTCGCAAAATACCTAAGAGGTCGACTTCACAAATCATTAAGCACTGCTATCACAGCCATAAATAAGATCAAGGCACCTGCTCTCAATTCCTGACTGTTTCAACAGCTCTGCACTGAGTATGATGAAGATTTTGAACGTTTGTTTTTCCACACAGAAGTTAGATGGCTGTCAAAGGGAAACTGCCTGAGGTGTTTATGTTCACCTTTTAAAACAGTTGTTGAACTCTTCCAAGAATCCAATTCTGTCCTCTCTGATGAACTATGAAACATCAAGCATGACGTTGCTTATTTGTCAGATGGATTCACAAAGTTCAATGAAGTTAATTTGCAACTGCAAGGAAATGAGGTTAACCTTATCAAAGCCAAATCAGCCCTGTCCACATATCTGTCCAAGTCACAGTTATTCACACATAACCTAGCCCATCACGAGCGTTTCCGAGCCTCTCTGAATTGGAGAAGAAGAGTATACCCAGCTGATGACCTTCATGTGTATTGAGCACACCTGGATCAGCTGCAGAGAGACATGCCTGACAGCTATCAGGATTTGCTTTTGCTTAAAATACCAGCTTGGGTGATCAATCCATTCCTAGATATCAGCAATGATGAAACAGGAATGGTGGAGGAAGAATTGATTTCACTCCAAAATGGCATTGAGTTGAGGCCAAAGTTCAAAAAATCATATCAAGATTTTTGGTTACAAAAAGGCATTTCTTACTGCACTGTGGGACAAAGTCAAGATGTACCTTATTGCCTTCCCAACATCATATTTAGTAGAGTGAGGCTTCAGTACAGTCACCCAGCTTCTTGCCAAGAAACAAATTGAAAATGACTGAACGTGAGGATATAATACTTCTTAGTGTCTTCCAGCCTGATGTTAAGAAGCTGATATCCCTGCACCAAGCACATTCATCTCATTAAAATGGTGAAGACAAAGTAGTTACAGTTGAGATGTAAATTTACCCTTTCATATTGCTAAATAAATTGGTTTACTATAAGTTTCATTTGTGAAATACATATGTTTGAATAGTGTGTGTGTGTGTGTAGTGGGGAGGGGCATTAGGGATGTGGCCTTGGAGCCAAGGGGGCCAGAAAAAGTTTGGGAACCACTGGTCTAGAATTTCCCTACATCATAGTCTTCCATTTTTCTCAGTTCCATGTGCCTGTCTGATAGTCTCCTAAAAGATCCATTGTACCTGCCTCCACCATGGTTTCTAGCAGTACATTCCATGCACCTACCACTCTGTGTGAAGATATATATCTACGCCCCCAAGTGTCAGTCATTTCAGCCCTGGGAAACAACCTCTAGCCATCCACACAATCAATGGCACTCAGCATCATGTTTACCTCTGTTTACTTCAACAAAAATGAGAAGATGGTGCACAAGCTAATAACTATTCTTAATGAGCTGGATGTGTTGGAGAAACATTTTTTATCTCGATGAACTTTCAAACAGAAGACTTGAGAACTGGGGTGTTGCACTCAAACCATGGATGTCATGAAACAACAATGTTCTAGCCAAGTTGCACTGGCAGTTAACAATCCTCCCATGGATGACCATTCTACATCCTTAAAGATTGCTAAACAAATAAGATTGAGACCAAACTCTGGTCTTTGGGTGTAAGTAATTGTTCACTGTCGGGTTCCATAAGTGATGCGCCATCAATAACTCCAAAAGACTAGAAGTTATGTAAAACGGATCAGCTTTCATTTGCAACAGAATGAAGGCACGTCCATGCTGGTCAACTGTCCTGAACTGGGGAGGGGGCTGTGGAACAGTCACCTTTATTTAGGAGTTTATGTGAGGAACCACAGCTGAAAGGGCATGTCCAGACAGCTAAATATACATAGAGTGGTTTACCTCATTCACCCCTTATTTATGAAAGAGTCCAGTAGGGTGAAGTGAATTACACAATAAGTCTTTCAGATGGTCTTGTTTGTCACTGTGATCATCGTAGTACTGGCTGTGACACAGCCATCGAGTCCTGGACAGTCTGGAACACCTGTACGTCATTGGTGTTGGCTTGGTGCATGCGTGGCGACGAGTCTGGCATGCCATCTGCTGGGCCAACACACCTTGGCCCTGGTGCATCATAGGTAATGATAGGTGAAGGGGGTGCGGGGTGATTGGTCATGGTCTCAGGAACCCCTCAGGGCACCAGGTCCCTAACAGAGACTGTGCCCTTGTGCCCATCAGGGTATGCCTCATAGGTCTACTGGGCGTTGGCATGGAGGAGATGGACCCTTTTGACCAGTGGATTAGAATTCTGGCTCCTCACGTGCTTCCGGAGTAGGATCGGCCCTGGGATGTCAGCCAGGCCAGCAGCATGGTCCCTGATCTGTGCTGGCTCGACAGGCCGAAGGGCCTACTCCAGCTCCTATTGTCTATTGTCTATTGAAGTGGACTTCCAAGGGAAGGAAAACATTATTTCATGTGGAGTGGCATTGGTGGCTATACATTGGAGCTATCTGATTGAGTGGAGCATGTTATGGATCTATGTTAATAGTAATATTTAGGTTAAGGTTAAGTTATATTTCATAAAAATGTCTTAGTAAATGATAGAGTTAAACTACTGTATATGTATACTTAGTAATTTTGTTATGGACTGATACAGGGTCACACATAGATCACAGCACATTTACAGAGAACCACTGTATTCAGAGAAGAGAGTTCATTCTTGGAGTCGCAGCATCTTGGAAAGACAGAGTTAATGGATCTGAAGTGGTTCTTAATTATTCAAGAACAATGGAGTGCTTGCTTTATTAAAAACTGAAGTATCTAAGTACTCAATAAGAACTACTAAGGAATCCATCTGTTTTTAAACAAAAGCACAACCCTCTTGAACAGAGATGAGGTCAGAGGTTGTTATGGAATGGTTTTGAAAAAGGAACAGAATTTTAGTAGAAATAAAACTGATAGTCATGTGGTTTCCAAGAGTTGGGACTGACCTTGATGATGTAACTGCCACATGATTTGGAGAAATATATTATCGAATTCAGACATTTTTGGATCAGTTCAGTTTGGAGAGTACAGAAGTCAAAACCTTGTTACACAGGGGTTGGAACTTTGTGAAAGACAGGGTTGAATTACAGTAACCAAAATAGGTGCTGTTGTGTGTTACTCCTGGGAAAAGGGGAACACAGAATAAGTGGCTTTTGAAATAAGGAAGATCATTTCGTTGTCTCTTTGGAAAAGAGGTCAGAATTCTACTGGGTCTATTTTCGTAGGGCCACTTCATTTAACTCTTGTCTGGGTTTGTGAATTCATCGTGGAAGAAAATAGCCACATTCACTGTCTCTTTGAAAAGAGGGGCGATACTTTATGTGGAAAATAGATTTCAAAATCTTCAGTAAAAAGAAGATTTGATACTGGGAAGACAGGAATTATATTCTCTTGTTCACAAGAGGTGACATTGGTGGCTCAAAAGATGGTCACTTTTATTTAAAGAATATCTCTCAAGACATCTCATCAAAAGAATAGTGAGTAAAGAGGCCTGAAGATATGATATTTAAAAGTGCTTTATAATTATTTCTGAACTGAGAATTTAGGACCTTCAAGCAAAACTAAAATGATGCTGAAGTTTTTAAAATGGGCTTTTCAAATTGGGTCTTTAATTACACACACACATTTACATTTTACATTTAGGCATAGTGGGATTAAATTTAGAGTTAAGTTTTGAGATAAGTAAGAAATGTTATGTTATTAATAGTTTAATTAAAACTTATTTTGAATTTACCTTTACTTGGTGAATTTTCTATTGCTGTTCTTGTGTTAGTGCTAACTAAGTTCCTTTAGGTCCAAACAAAAATTAAAAGTGCTCGTAACCATCTACTTGGCACACATTCTGTGGGATTGAGCATATGGGGGCTTATTGAGTTTCCTGGGCCAGTACAAGATGTCATAATTGTAGATGGAAAGCTCAATTCTCCATCTCTATATTTTGTAGTTTTTGATTTTTCCTTGCTGCCGGTTGTTGAACATAAAAGCAACTGCCCATTGGTCAGTCACCAAGGTAAATTGTTTGCCAGTAAGGTAGTGTCTCCAGTGCCGTACCATCTTGGCAATGGCTTGGGCCTCCTTCTCGACAGAGGAGTGTCAAATGTTGGGACCCAGAAGGGTGCAGGAAAAGAAGGCTATGTGACTGCTTGGCTGGTTAATGCTGGCAGCCAGAGTGAATTCGGACACATCGCTCTCCACCTGGAATGGGGTGGATTGTGCATTGTTACCCTGGCAATGTATTCTGATGTGGCTGAAAGCTGCACGGCCACTAACGTCAGGGGAAAGAGGTGGATTTAAAGAGGAGCATAATTGGGGACATAGTAGGACAACCAACCCAGGCACCTTTTCAGGACTTTGAAGCTGTGGGGAAGGGAGAGTTCCAAAAGTTGGCTCATGCGGACGAGGCCAATGACTCCGTTCTCCCAGATGCAGCCAAGGATGGCAAGGTGGGTTGTGCAAAATACACATTTAGCCTTATTCTATGTAAGGTTAAGGAGTTTGGCAGTCTGAAGAAATTTTTGGAGGTTGGTGTCATGGCTGCAAATGCTAATGCTGTCCAGATATGGGAATGTGGCCTGCAGCACATACTGGTGTACCATTTGGTCCATCTCCCATTGGAAGACCGAGACCCTGTTGGTGACGCCAAAGGGAACTCTCAAGAAATGGTAGGGGTGGCCATCTGTCTCAAAACTAGTATATTGGTGGTCCGCCAGGGAGATGGGACCTGGTGACATGCTGACTTTAGATCAATGATGGAGGATACCCGAATCTTGTCAATTTGGTTTCCCACATCAGATATGCAGGGAAGAGGGTACACGTCCAGCTGCATAAATCTGTTAATGGTCTGATTGTAGTTGATGGGAATTCTGTTTTTCTCCCAATTCTTCACCATCACCATTTGAGCTCTCCAGGGGCTGGTGCTGGCTTCAACGATTCCCTCATTGAGTAGCCACTGCACCTCTGACTAAATAAAGGCCTTGGCCCCGGCTCTGTATCATCTACTTTTGGTGGCAATGGGTTCACAGTCAGGGGTGAGGTTAGCGAACAGTGGTGGAAGGGTGATCTTGAGGATTGAGAATCCGCAGGTCATGCACAGTGGGCAAACTTTGGGTTGCTACTCAGAAGTTCAGTGGGCCATTTTAAAATTGCTGGTTACAGACAGTGAGGGGGGTATAGGGCCCATCATTCGCCACTGTCACACTTTTAAGGTGGCTTTGAAAGTCCAGCCTCAGCAATATGGCAGCGCAGAGCTGTGGCATCACCAGGACTTTAAAGTCTTTGGAGTCTGTGCCCCACATGGTCAGAGTCACTACACAGTAGCTGCGAACTTCAGCCATAAAGGACTTCAAGGCCAGAGGGACTTTGTGGCTTACTGGCCTTACTGTGAGGGAGCAATGCTGTATGGTGTCAGGGTGGATGAAGCTTTCTGTGCTCCCACTATTGAACAGGCAGCTTATCTCATGGCCATTTACTTGGATGTTCATCATCGATCTGGAGACTTGGTGCTGGCTAGCTTGATTCAGCATGATGGAGGCCAGTACTGGATCACTGTCTGTAGATACGGAGGAGTGTTCAGGATTTGGGTCCCAAAATTGTGGCGTCCAAGATGTCATCCAATATGGTGACCCCCACGGGGCACTGCTGGGTTGGGTGGACATGGACTTGCTCACTTTCACGTAATGTCCTTTCTTCTCACAGTTAGAGCAAACCACGTCTTTCACTGGGCAGCATTTCCTCAAGTGCTTGTTCAGGCCAGAGAAGTGGCCAACCAGAATAGATCTGTTAATTCCCACTCTGTTTCCTATGCTCTACCCATGCCAGTATTTTTCCTGCTATTTCACGAGTTCTCATCTTGTTAACCAGCATCATGTGCTTTGTCAAGCCTGCTTGCAATTTTCTCAAAAGAAAATCTGTTCTTTGCATGAAAACAAGTCAAATTGCAAATTTTTCATTCAATCTTCACTTCGAATTAACAACTAGAGCAGGAAACCACTCAATATTGCCTCTTTTTCTTTAAATCTTTATACTTGGAGTCTGCAAAAAAAATTACATCATTCACCCAACTTGCACACTGGGATTTCCCCCCCTCCCCCCTCCTAATCTGACCACTTTATTCACTGAGGATTTGGATGATCCAAAATTTAATAACCAACATAAAAGGATCCAAATGACAACAACTTCTCTCACAAAAAAAAGTGACAAATCACTGACATTGGAGACTGGAGACAGACTCTTTACGATGAAGATTCCAGGACCTAATAACATTCCGCTTCACAGATGCCTACAGAAACATATTTTGTTACGTATATATTTATCTTATTGCTTTTTTTCCCCCATCCAAAGCAAACCTAAATCCAACTTTGTTCTTGTGACAGACACAGAAATTAGCAAGATTGCTGTTATTGTCCCACTAAAATATGTCCATAAAAAAATCCTGATGAGACAACTTCTGGTGGGGACATACTTCACATCTTCATTTCCATGTGACATCTTCACCAAGGTCATTAAGTCACCACTAAAATAAATATAACCTTTCATTCTACAAACAGTAAAGGGAAAGAAGTGGAAGAAATCTTCCAATAAGCCAGGACCTGAATTTTATGCATGTTCTTTCGAAACCCAAGTGAATTTTCAGTACACTTATACATGTTGAACTGTATGACACTTATGGATAATATGTTAATATTAAACAGATGTCTCAAAGTTTCTTGGAAACAAAGGAACACTGGGAGATCTGTTTATAATTAACATTGTTGCTGTAATTTTTATTCACACTAGTTGTTTCAGTCTGAGAAAGGTCTGTCCCCCTAAATGGAAGACTGCCGACAAGTTGCATAAAACCTTTCCGCACGGTGATACAAATGTAGATCTGAGAGGTAAAGCAAAAGCAAATAGAAATTGGATCCAATAATTTTGGTTGTTTCATTTAGTCCACATGAAATTATTTCATATACCATCCATGCGCCAGTTCCTCCACACACAATCCAATATTCCTGGCAGCCTTCTCTTCAAGCACTTTGACAAACCTCTTTCACCACCCACGAAGCAGACAATCCAAAATATTTTCCAACCTAATTTATGGACAGTTCACTCTGAAGCCAGAATGGCTATCACCTGCTTTCAATTATCTGAAGATCACTCCTTGTAAAAGACCTTGGTTAATTATGCTACATTTTGTTATTTTTCTATAAGTGCAAGGATAATGGTCCCAAAAATAAGTTAATGTGGATTGCTCTCAAAACCAAAAAGATGTTTGATCTTGACCCCTAACACTACCTCATAACTAATGCACTTGTAAGGTCATTTAAGACTCATGTAATGTTTTGGAAATGCACTCCAAAAGAGACTAGAATTATATCAGGTCCACCTGTCTTAATGAGAAATATCTAAATTCATTATGAGCAAAAAAATTAAATTAAAGACAATATCTACAATCAAATTTTAGAAATTTATTTTCAGACAATGATCTTCCAATATCAAGTGTGTGAATATGATGGTGTGTTCTGGCACTATCCATGTTGAAGGAAAATTAAGGGGCAAATCATCCTGGTGAGGCAGGATGGTCTTCGGATGTCTTGAGGGTACAAGGCAGAGGCGTTTATATCTATTTTCCACTGCATTAAAGATTACACATCCAATAGTTTGCCTTGTGTGTGGTCACAATTCCTGGGCAAGAAAGCATAGCAACCAATTTACACATCCCACAAAGAGCAAATGTACTATGACCTGGTAAGCTGCATTTGATGGCGTTTTTGAAGGGAAAAAATGTTAGTTGGGAAACGAGAGGAACTTTTTATAATTATTCTAACATCTCATAGGAAAAATCAAATAAAAGTCCTTCGTATAGCATTTCATCCAATTGAAACCATGGGGAATACTGATGGATAGGCATTAATAAGAAATCCATGCTGCAATCAAAAAGGAGTGTAATACATTTGGGAGAATGCAAAATGGTTGTGGTGTTAATCCAGCTAACTCACACATGAGAAGAGAGAAAGTAGACATTTCCAAAAACCATCGAATAATGTTCCAGATGCAAAGTTAGAAACTAAAACTGAGCATTTCAGGAGAATAGTTCAAAAGAAATAACAAGTGAAAGGGCCAGGCACAATGTCAGGATAATGTTGAGTTGGGCCCACTGTTATTTATAATTTAGGTTCCTCGTGTGGGGTGGCATGGTTGGCGTAGCAATTAGCGCAATGTCTTTACAGCACCAGTGATCAAGTCTGGGATTCAAATCCCACGCTATCTGAAAGGTGTTTGTCTGTCCTCCCTGTGACTGCGAGTTTTCCCTGGGGCTCTAGTCCCCGTTCCCCCCCACCATCGTTCAAAATGTACGGGAGGTTAATTGGGTATAAAATTGGGTGACACGGACTTGTGGGCCGAAATGGCCTGTTACCGTGCTGTATTTCTAAATTTTTTTTTAATTAATCTGGATTCACGAACTCGATGCACATTTGTCTAAGTTGTTCAGATAAGTTAAGATGAGTTTTCCACTGCTTATTAAACATGATATTAGTTACTATATTATTATCATTTTAACCCTAACAGGAGCCATCGTGTCATCTAACACAGAAACAGACCCTTCAGCCCACCTCATCCATGTCAGCCATCAAGTACTACCTATTCTATTCCTGTATAGCAGCTCATGGACCACAGCCTGCATATGCTGTCAATTCAAGTGCTCAATCTTCATCAATGTTCTGTGTACCTAAGGAGGAATCCCCATTCAGATGGCAAACGCAGGCAATAAGATACCTAGGTGTGCAAATAAACAAAAATCTAGGCCAATTATATAAACTCAATTACAATCCACTAATGAAAAAATTACAGGACGATTTAGAGCATTGGAAAGAGCTACCACTAACACTGATAGGAAGGATAAACTGTATTAAAATGAACATTTTTCCAAGGATACTATACTTATTTCAGGCATTGCCAATACAACTGACAGAAAAATTCTTCAAAGAGTTAAAGAAAATAATAAGGAGATTTTTATGGAGAGGGGGGAAACCGAGGATAGCACTAGACAAATTAACAGAATGGTATAAACAAGGAGGCTTACAATTGCCAAACTTCAAAAATTATTATAGAGCCGCACAATTAAGGTACCTATCAGATTTTTATCAAACAAGGGAAAAACCAGACTGGACGAGACTAGAATTAGATAAAATAGGGGAAAAGATACCTGAACACATATTATATAAATGGGACGAAAAATTGGTACAACATAGAACTTCTCCAGTATTACACCATCTCCTCAATATATGGAAGAAGATTCATGTAGAAAGAAATAAAATAAATTACCAAATACCAAAACTAATATTGACGCAAAATAAGCTACTCCCTTTTACAATAGACAACCTTGCCTTTAGAAAATGGGAAAAAAAAGGGATTAAAAGAATAGAAAATTGTTTTTCAGGAAGTAGATTCTTATCCTTTGAACAAATGAGAGATAAGTACAATATAACGGGAGATACAGCGCTGGCATATTACCAACTGAGATCCTACTTGAAAGATAAATTAGGAAGCAACTTGAGTTTACCAGAGGGAAGTAACCTTGAATATGTGATTACAGATACAATGTTAATCAAAAGATTTATAAAAAATATGTATATTAAACTGCAAGAAAAGGAAAATGAGGAAACAAATGGTAAAACTAAACAAAAATGGGAACAAGATTTAAATATAAAGATAAAAAAGGAAACATGGGAGAAGTTATGCTCTGGAACGATGAGAAATACAATAAATACGAGGCTGCGTATGATACAATATAATTGGTTACACAGACTATACATTACACCGCAAAAGTTAAATAAATGGGACCCAACAGTATCTGATAGATGTTTCCGATGTAAAAAAGAAAGGGGAACAACAATTCATGCAATCTGGACATGTGAGAGAGTAGAAAAATTTTGGGATGATCTCAATCAGATATTAAATAAAATAACAGAAAACAATATACCAAAGAATCCAGAGATCTTTCTCCTAAGTAACATAAAAAATAAAGAATTTGGAATTGACTTGGAGGATGCACAAAAAAGATTTGTTAAGATAGCCCTAGCTGTAGCAAAAAAATGTATTATGTCAACCTGGAAATTGGAAGATAATTTGAAAATACAACAATGGTATATAGAAATGAATAAATGTATTCCATTAGAAAAAATAACATATAGTTTAAGAAATAATATTGAAATATTCGAACAAGTATGGGAGCCTTACATTAAATACAATAGCGAAAACCTACCGGGAACAAACATTACCTAAGTTGATGGAAGGAGAAGAAAAGAAAAGAATGGACTCAGTAGAATTTCTGGTGTATTTTTGTTGAATGACAACATTGTCTAACTGAATTAATGCAACCTAGATTGTATAACTAAAATGGATGAGAGGGGGGGGGGATGGGGGGGTGGCTTGGGAGGAGGGAGGGGGGAGGGAGAAAAAGTCACTGTAAATGTGTGGAAAAGAAAAAGTGTATATCATGGCTATTGTGATTTATGGTGTGAAAAATAAAAAATTTAAAAAAAAAGAAAGCACATCAGCCTCTCTACAATAGTAGAATTTAAGATGAACGATACATGAATGTGAAGGGGAGGGAGGGATATCTATCAAGTGCAAGGAATAAAGATTTAGTTTGAATGGGGAATTACATTTGGCGCAAACCCTGAGCTGAAGAACTTTTCCTGTGCTGTACTGTTCTATGTTCCATGGTTAGACTATTGGAAAGCAAGCAAGAACCTTGATTATTGGGATACATGTTATAATTCCCATTGTTTAATTGGTTTAAAAATTAAATTGTGTTCAGTTTTCAATAAAAATCGTTTATGTCAAAAAAAAAAAAAAAATGTTCTGTGTACCTGGCTCCACACCCATTTGGTGTATTTTTGATTCCAAGCACCCTCTGCATGGGGGAAAAATATCTTCCTTCAGATCCCCTCTATACCCCACCACCTTTATTTTTAATTTTAATTTAGACATACAGCACGGTAACAGGCCATTTCGGCCCACGAGTCCGTGCCACCCAATTACAACCAATTAACCTACGCCCCCCAGTACAGGGAGGAAACCAGAGCTCTCAGGGAAAGCCCACACAAACATGGTGAGAACATACAAACTCCTTAAGGACAGCGGGTGATACAAACCCAGGTCATTGTTGCTGTAAAGGCATTGCACTAACCACTATAGGCCTTGAGAGAACAATGGAGCAAACAACTTGGGATCCTAGCCGATTGGCTATTTGCAAGCCAAATGAGAAACATTGTGCACAGAGACGATAAAAAAAATTGCAATGCGAAGGAAAAATTTGGCCCTGTCTCTTTCAATTTTACTTCTGGATTCATCTTCCAACAAATCCCACATTGTTTACCTTAAAAGGCCGAACCTATTTTCGAAAAACCTAGTTTCAATATGGAATTTAAACCGATTTCACAAGGATTGGGTGAATATTTGGAAAGGATGAAAAAAATTGCAGGGCGATGAGCTAAGTGAGGAGTGTTGCACCAACGAGTTCAATGATTGATTGGCGCAAGTACAACAGGTCGAAAAGTATGACCTGCAGCAGGCTTGGACCAAAATCATTCATCAGAAGTTCAAGACTGCCACAATGAATTATTTTTGTGCTTCCAGCTTCAGTCTGCAATATTGCTGCAGGGAGAAGATGGCAGGCAATGCTGTTCAAACACCAAAACTGAAAATTTAAATTTAACTCAAGAATTTGAGAGGATTTACCCTGCAGGAAGCTGCTAACCCGAGCTCCTACACATGGGTTCCAATATGTAAGGAGACTCAGAACTTTTGTTACAATTATACATTCCACATCGTTGGAAACATCAATTGTTTGTTACATTGTTTTTCTTTATGATGTGCAAAAGGTCTCGTGTGTTTCCCTTCTGTTTCCTTATTACATGCCGAGAAGCATTTAATCATTCTGACATGCTTAACAAGGTTGCTGTATAAATATAAATCTTTTAATCCGTTAACAATGCAAGTATTGACATTAAACCAATACCTGAAGCAACAGTCAGGCAAGAGAAGCATAGCCTGTTTAAGAATGTACAGTAACATCCTTGTTATCCGGAATTCAAGCAACCGGCAACTAAATAAGCAGTAAACAGATAATTAAGCAAGAAAAAATAAAGTTTTAAATATATAATTCAAATTGTAGAATTAAATGTTCTCTGAGGTAACGCATAAACCTTTTTTAAAGATGGGAGCAAACGTTCAGCCAGCAGAGAGCCTTCATCGCGCATTGCTCGTAGCAGCTGTTTGAATAAAGTTGTGTTTGAATAAAATGGCGTCGCCCAGGATGATGAGCTGGTTGATGCTTCTCGATGTTAGCATATCCCTGCTGAGTAAGTGTCTTTATCTTTATTAAAATATTCCCTAGGACCCTGAGAGAGGTTAGTGAACAAATAGTGGGAGTGTTGAGAGAAATATTTAAAATGTCACTGGCCTCGGGGGAGGTGGCTCAGGTTGTTCCGCTGTTCGAAAAAGAATCCAAAAGTAAACCTGGTAATTATAGGCCTGTGACTCTGATGTCGGTGGTGGGTAAATTAATAGAAAGTGTCCTTAAAGATGGTATATACAACTACTTGGAAGGACAGGGATTGATTTGGAGTAGACAGCATGGTTTTGCACAGGGGATATCATGTTTAACAAATCTTATAGACTTTCTTGAGAAGGTTACTAAAAAGGTTGATGAGGGGAAGGCTGTGGATGTTGTCTATTTGATCTTTAGTAGCTTTTGAAAAGGTTCCCCATAAGAGGTTAGTAAGGAAGGTGGAAGCATTAGATATTAATGATGAAGTAATGAATTGGATTCAACAATGATTGGATGGGAGATGCCAGAGAGTAGTGGTGGAAAATTGTTTGTCAAATTGGAGGCTGGTGACTTGTAGAGTGCCTCAGGGATCGGTACTGGGTCCATTGCTGTTTGTCATATATATTAATGATCTAGATGATAGGGTGGCAAATTGGATTAGTAAATTTGCAGATGATACAAAGGTTGGTGGTGTTGTGGACAGTAAGGAAGATTATCAAAGCTTGCAGGGTGATGTAGGACAGTTAGAAGAGTGGGGCTAGAAGATGGCAGATGGAGTTTAATGCTGATAAATATGAGGTGCTACATTTTGGTAGGTTTAATCAAAGTAGGACATACACATTAAATGGTAGACAATTGAGGAGTGCACTGGAACAATGCAAATAATTCCCTGAAAGTTGAATCACATGCAGATAGGGCGGTGAAGAAGGTATTTGGTAGGTTGCCTTTCATAAATCAGAGTTGGGAAGTTATGTTGAAGTTGCATAAGGCATTGGTGAGGCCAGGTTTGGAATACTGTGTGTAGTTTTGGTCGCCAAAATATCAGAAGGATATGAGCAGAATAGAGAGAGTGCAGAGGAGGTTTACGAGAATGTTGCCAGGGTTTTAGGGTTTGAGTTACTGCGAAAGGTTGAGCAGGCTGTGACTTTATTCCCTGGAGCATAGATGATTATGGTGTCATTTGCTAGAGGTATTCAAAATTATAAGGGGGACAGATAGAGTCAATGTAGATAGGGTTTTTTTCCATTGAGAATGGGGGAGAATCAAACAAGAGGGCAAGGATTGAGAGTAAAATGGGAAAAGTTTAGGGGAAACATGAGGGGGGATTTCTTCTTGCAGAGGGTGGTGGGGGCGTGGAATGAACTTCCGGCAGAAGTGGTAGAAGCAAAATCGTTGTTAATATTTAAGGAAAAGTTGGATAGGTATATGGACGGGAAAAGTATGGAGGGTTATGGAGAATGTTGGCCAGTGGGACTAGGTGGGAGAAATTGTTCAGCATGAACAAGAAGGGCTGAACTGGCTTGATTCGGTTCTGTAAATGGTTATCTGGTTATAGTATATTACTAAGTATATTAGCAAGGCTTTTTCTATAAACTTGGGGATGGGGGGTTAATTATCCATAATGTTATTGTTCGTCTTTCTGGCCGCTCTGTGGAGGGGAAGGAAGCTGCAGTTGCAGCGACAGTTAAAAGTTTTCAAAGAATATGACTGAAAAGTAAAATGCTTTAAAGTTTATATATTCATGCAAGTGACATTTGTTCAGTGTAAGTATTTCTGTCTTTTGAACTGTTTATTCTTTATGCGGGTGTATTAGTCGAGCATTGTAGGAGTCAGTCTCAATACACTGGAAAACTCACTTATCCAATATCTATCAATCCAGGAGTTTTACTGTATTTAGATATTTTTTAAAGCAGTTTTCAGGACAACTCCAGTTCAAGGAGCAGTGTTGAAACAAATGTTGACTTGCTTGATGTGCTAAGTCTCCTGTAGCTGTAAATTATGTGTTCAGCCCAATCACTCAGGGCATAAGTTCCATAGTTTGGACAAATAAGCTGTGTTAAATATCAGCCATGGCTATCAGCAAAGTGGATTTTACTCCACTCTTCGTTAAGCAATTATTACAAATATTTTTCTGAGCATTTTGGTTTGGTGAGATTACTAATTACTTTTTATCTTTGATAACTTGAACAAAATTAAATCACCTTCTGATTCTGTTCAAATAGCATTCCCACTCCCCGTTTGAAAACAAAGATATTTTTCCTAACTAGGAATAATGTCTACTTTTTATGGTAAACTTTTGAGCCATATTCCAGTCAAAACTGTGTCTCAGTGTATAATTTATGAACAGTAATTATTTAAATTGAAATATGATTTTGAAATTGGACAAGTTTGTGTTCACTGCATGCACCAGACCTGATGTCACCAAGGGCTAAACTCTGCAACTGTTTTTTCCTCCATCATTTTTGTGAACAGCGTAAACAGATTGGTAATTTGAATCCAAATCCCTTCTGTATCTAATGTGGAATAACTCTAATGTAAAGCCAATATCATCATTAATATTTTTATTGCTTCTGTGGATGTCCCAGAGGACAGAGGGCCAATTGAAATGTTAAGACAAGCCACGTTTTAGTATGGGAATAATTTATTTTGCTGAATTAAGTATTTTCCTGCCATCCATAATATTCAATAAGGGATTTTTTTTTAAATAAAGGAGCTTTGTGGACAAGTGTCCAGCTGCTCTGACCAACATCTCATATTTTTCATTGAGAATAAATGGTCAGTGGTCAACCGTGGATTGTGTGCTCACCAAGTTGCAACAATGGTCAGAGCTCAAAAACAGGCAGAAGTATCCAAGGCTGCTAAATTTTATGAAATTCAAAATTTTCATCATGTCCATTCCATATTCAGCAGTTTGAAAAATGTGAAAACCTGAGAGAAAGTGCAAATTCTGTTGATTAAAGCGGAAGGTTTTGAGGTTTGATCGAGACCTTAAAGAAGAGGGATGTAAATAATATATTGCTACTAAATCCAGAAGCAAAGATTAATTAGTGAGGGTGCTTAATAAGGAAATTAGTCAGAAAAATGAGGGTGCAAGAAATCACTGATGGACAGTATCAAGGAAAATCCAATGGCATTCTGTGAGTATATAGCAATCACAGGTTTGGGGTATGGAAATTCACAAATCCAATAATTGTTATTAATCTGCAGGGTCACACAGTTAGGCCTACCGGTTAGCGCAACACCTTTACAGGACCAGGGTTTGAATCCCTCGCTGTCTCTAATGAGTATGCATGTTTTCCCTGTGTCTGCGTGGGTTTCCCCAGGTGGCTGCAGTTTCCTCCCACCTTTCGAAACGTACCCGGGGATGTAAATTGGGCGGCATGGACTCGTGGGCCAAAATGGCCTGTTACCATGCTGTATGTCTACTTTTTTTTTAATTGAGGAAGAGAATGAAAGCCTTTGGCATGGAAGATTGGTTCTAAAGGTTAGGATCCTGAGCATTAGCTTTACAAAAGTCCATGTAAATCAAATCCACTGCTCATATACACTTTCAATTAATTTAAATCAAATCGGTCAGCCAAGATCACTGCTTCTCTAAGCCACGTTAGCAGTCTTTGATTAGTCCCTGCCTTTACAAGCAATCGTTAATCCTCACTCCTTCAGAATTGTTTCCTGGTCCTTCCCTACCACTGATGTTCGACTCATAAGACTATAGTTACCAGGTTTTTTTCCCGGCTGCCTTTCATGAAAAGGGGACCATGTTTGCTGTCCTCCAATACCTTGCTCATGCTCCGCAAAGATTTAAAAGTCTCAGCAAGAGCCTCAGCAATCTTCCTTCCTGCCTCCTAATAACTAGGACCATACTTTTGGCCTGAAACTATGTGGAAGTTGACTGAAGATTGCAACTTTAATAGAAACAACTATTAACCATGTTGCATTAATAATGGATTAATACAGTATTGTGGTGTTCAGCCAAACAAAACACCTCCTTTCCCAATACAGAAAGCAATGCAGAGATTTCAGCCAAGTATAAGAGCTCATAGCATTGTGGAAAGTGTATGAGCATCAGCTGAAGATTGGTTATCAGACAAAAGGCAGGGAGTCAGAATAAACAGCTCTTTCTGAGTCTGGAAGGATGCAAGTAGTGGGGTGCCCCAGTTCAATTCTTGGCTCGCAATCATTTCCAATTTACTTGGGGAAGGGGGTAGAGCGTAAGGTTGGCAATGATATGAAAAGGATGAGACGCCATGTTCTGATGAGAATATGTGGACTCTGCATTTGGTTATAGGTTGAATAAGCCGGCAAAAAAAATGACAAATGAAGTTAAATGCAGCAAAGTGTGAGGCCATGAACTGGTGCAAAGGATTGAAATTAATAAGAATATGAACAGGAGTAGGCCATCTGGCCCATTGAGCCTGCTCCACCATCCACTTAGATCCTGGCTGATCTGATGATAGGTAGATGGAGATAAGCCTGCCTTTTCCCCGTATCCCTTACTTCCCCCACTATGTAAAAAGATATCCAGATTTGAATGACTTATTGTCTCGTGCACCAAGATACAGTGTAAAACTTTGTTTTGCATGTTATCCAAGCAAGTTAATCTCGAATAACACAGGTTGTATAAAATAAAATGAAATTGCAGAGAAAATGTTTAGCTACAACAGAGCATGGGCAATGTCATTTTACCAATGAGAGGTCCATCAAGAGTCAAATCTAAATGCAGATGACCCAAATGGAAAGAAATTGCAAATGAGTAAAATACAAAGGGATGTAGGTGCTCTCAGAGCACAAATCACAAAAGTGCATCGAGTTGGGAAAGCAAATGGAATATTGATCTTTATTTCAACGTACCATGTTGCTGTAATAAAGCCCTGCAACTCCTATTTCTCCAACAGATGTTTGGCAAAATATTTAACCCTCAAATTTTATCTAATATTCAAATGTCAAATCTGTATTATTTAAATGTTCATTTTTAACCCTTACAATTTACATTACTCAGGAAAAACAGTCAAGCCTTTTTTTTTATAAACCGTAACTACTTCTGACAAAAAGGTGCAAAATGTTTCATTAATTCATAATGCCGAAGCTTTACACAAACTTGCAAATGTTCAGTTAAGCCCCAGATGAGCAACAGAGTAGATGACAAAAATAATCACGTTCATTAGGACGTCAAAATTAGTGCAGCGCCAGTGACCCTGGTTCGAATCCAGCGCTGTCTGTAAGGAGTGTGTATCTTCTCCCATTACCTGCCCAGGTCTTCTCTGAGTGCTCTGGTTTCCTCCCACCCTCCAAAATTTATGAGATTTCTAGGTTAATTGTGTGTAATTGGGCTGCACTGGTTTCAAGAGCCAGAAAGGCCTTCCACCATGCTGTATCGTTAAATCTAATCCCAAAGACCATGAATGAGGAAATAGTGTTTTTTTTAAAATAGCATTTGTAAACTTTGGAAGAGTTTCCTTAGGATAGGGATCCAAAGACAAAATCTTCTGTCAAAATACAGGATAATTTTAATATATGTGACAACTATCCAGTGTTCAAACATTGTACGCTAGTGCGATAAAATGGCAACTCAGCATCCTTAGATCCATAACTAGAGGCTGAATCATAACATAATAACCTACCAGAAAGAACAACTTCAATCAAGTCCCCTTCATGAATATCTTCCGCTGATATCAGCCTCTGTAAGATGTTCTCAGAATTGAGGTCATGGCGAAAGAGTAAGATCTTGTCATACATTCCAAAAAAGCCACATTCCGGGAACTAAAACAAAAGCATATTAAAAATTTACAAATGCCAAATTCTGCAAATTTTACAAACAACTTGACTCAATGTTTAAAAAGCAGTATTTTAAGCAAAATAATCCCAACATAATGAATAACCTAATTTTTACTGCTCCAATGGACTTGGAAAATTTGTATACTTCAACTGAAAAAAAAAAAATCACTAAGATGACGTTCAAACATACACCTATTAGCATCAAAAACTTTGGTTAGGCCACATTTAGAATACTATGTGCAATTCTGGTCACTCGGTTACTTTGCTGTACTGATTTATGTTATACTGTATTAACAGTGTATCATTGAGATCAGGCAACACAAGCCTTTCAAAGAAAGATTCCAAAGCATTTTTCCACTAATTTACACAAATTACAATCAGTTCTAAATGATTATAGTGTGGTGTGTGGCTGCAGTTATAGCTCTGGATTAGAGCTCTACAGAAGACACCCACACTCGAGAGTACAAACAGTGCTGATTTATTGGGTCATTTGCTCTGCCTTTTATAGGTTGGCTGAGCCTTGCTGCTACATCATCAGCAGGTGTGGCTGATTGGTGGCTTTACGATCCGCTGATTGGTCTGTTTCCTCCATTGCCATTGTGGCCTACGGAAGAAGGCTGTCTAGGCCCATGCTGCCTGGTCGATCGTCATGTTCGGACGTCGTTACTTGGTGTTGGGCCACGGGTCGATAGAATCACATGCAATATGTCCCTAATTTTACACCAAATGTAAATAAGCAATTAAAAATTGTGCCTGTCCTCAGTCCCGAATCCTCTATTCACCGCCAGTACTTTGTTCTTAAAAAGAAAATAATTGAAAAAAAAAATCTTTGTTCCAGTACTGTTGTAGAACTAATCCTCTCAATTTCGGTTAAATTAGATAAAGCTCATTAATGAATTTTTATTTATGCACTTTCACCTCCCACATGACAGCAGGCTTCTACAATGTGCAAATACGAGACTAAATGAGAATCAGAACATACAAAATAGCTCTGCCTTTCAATAACATCACAGATGATCTGATCTTGGCCTCAGCTCCACATCTACTCCTGCTCCTCTCCCAAAATTCAGTATCCATCAAGTTTTGAATGAGATTCTGCCTTTACATCAAACATTCCAAGGCATCTCATGAGAAATCAGTGCAATATGTAAAGGCGCTGGAGAAACTCAGCAGGTAGCATAGCATCTGTACGAAGTAAAGGGTATCCAACGTTTCGAGCCTGAGTCATTCGCCCCATTCCTTGACGAATGCCTCAGAAATTCATCAATTAAGGGAGACCGTCAAACTTCAGTCTCTCATTGAACTTCTGTTCTTCGTGAAGCCAGTGACATCAGCGTTTATTTTGTTTCACGTTCAAATTAGTTTGCCACTGTATCAAATAAATTTTGCATCTGCTAAAAAGCAGATGGGGGAGGATTTTTATAATATTAAATAACTGCAGAGAGTTCAGTTCCAGCTGCTGACAACCGCCTGTATATGCCATGCTATAAACTTCCTATTCCTTCAGCACTGATGTTTCAATGGTGTGGAGTAAATTAAACACTCTAACTTTTTGAGCACTCCTGCAGCATTTGCTGCATTACTTCCAAGCTCTGAACTGATTGCTTTAAAGGAGCACCTTATAAATCCACCTAGTTTCCATGTGCTCCACAGCGTGTTCTTCTTGTTTTCTTGTGAAACATCACACGTAGCTCACCAAGAAACAAAGAACTTGCTTTATTTCAAAACCGCAGAGTTCAACCCCTGTTTAGCCAAACAAAGGAATTTTTCATTGCTAACAACTGGATGTCATGGTTAAGTCCTGCAATGCAGGATATAAATTTATAACATTGAGGAAGCAAACCTCTGTTGGAAAGTGCAATTTATTGGTTTAAAGACACCATTAAATATTAAAAGAATGAAAATAAATCCAAAATCACATTTACAGTGTCCTCCATAATGTTTGGGACAAAGACACACTTTTTTTCCTTTATTTCCCCATGTCCACAGTTTTAAATTTATAATCAAACAAATCACAGCTGATTAAAGTGCATGTTCCAGATTTGATTCAAGGTTATTTGTATACATTTTAGTTTGTAGAAATTACAGTGCTTTTATACATAGCCCCTCATTCTGGGCACCATAATATTTGGGACATAGCAATGGTATGTATATTAAAGTCATGCTTGGCACTTCGTTGCATATCCTTTGCAAGCAATGACTGCGTGGAAGTCTGTTATTCATAGAGTATCTTCTCTGGTGGTGCTCTGCCATGGATCTACTGCAGCCATCTTCATCTCCTGCTTGTTTTAGGGGGCGCGTTCCCTTAGGTTTTCTCTTCAGCGATGTCTCTTTTTTTCCATTTCTCAACTCTGGTCCTCGTGTTGCAAAATGGCAACTACAGACTCCAAAGGTGATCAAAAGTCTAGAAACAAGCCTATCTCTCTTATACCTGCACCACTGAAGCAATTAAACATACTCGAGTACTCACAAATACCCGTGAAGCCAAATGTCCCATATATTATGGTGCCCTGAAATGGGGGAACAAAGCATAAAAAATGCTGTCATTTCTACATGGCCCAACCAAAATGAATAATAACCTTGAATAAAATCTGAAATGTGCATTTTAATCGCATGTGAAGTGTTTGATTACAAATTAAAAACTTTGGAGCAGAGGCCCTACATTATGTCAGGCACTGTATATCAATATCAGTAAATTCAACACTTTAAAATCAGCACCTAATAACATGCAAGGCAGGTGCAACACTGTTGAAGATCCCTGAAACTCAGCAGTTACAATCTTTGAAACTGACTTAATAAGTTCCTAATGCCTGGGGGGGGGAGGGGGGTGGTTGGGGAATGTTATAAATTTCAGAAAAACACGTTACAGATGAATTTACAAGACAGAAAGTGAAGGTTGACATAAGTAGAATTTTAACTAGGATGTAAAGGCTCCTTACAAGGGCGCTTTGTTAATGGAAAAGAGGTGAAGTGGGACAATGCAGCAATTCATTTTTTTTAATGTGTTTCAACTGATGGATGTAGAGACATGATCAAATCTAAAACTGATACAACATGGGGAGGGAAACATCTGCTGAAAGGGTATTTTTGTAGATTTTGGGACTGAACCAATTGTAAAGTGCCAACTGTAAAGCAGAAGATACATAAATAATACAAAATAAATTAGAATTGTCAAAAGAAAGAATTTCAATGATAAGCACCCAAATTCATCACCAAACGGTTCAATAAAAAATGGGAAACGAACATGATTTTATTTAAAATTCTGCGACTGCAGGTCTGCACCCAAGATGGCGGCGCCCGTTAATCGGCAGCAGCCACAAGGGGCTGCAGACTCCGAGGAAGTGTAGGACTGGAGCAGGGCACCAGAGGATGGGAAGATCATGTCCAGTCTGAGAAGGGGAAATGGAGGAGATGACCCCTGGGACGGAGACCACCGCAGTGGACCAGCGAGGGGGCTCTGCGGCTAAGGGACCAGTGCATGCGGTGGGCTTCTGGCGACTTGAGGCAATGAACCTGGGAAAGCTATGGGCTGCTGGAGACTGGCTCGAGCTGACTGGAGGGGCACCGCGCATCAGAACCGAAATGAGAGGAGGTGCCAAGGAGGCTGAAGGGTTCCCGACCGTGTCGGAGGTTCAGTCTGGAGCTCGGGTTGCCAGTGGTTCGGACTGGACTCTGTGTGGCTGCAGAGACTGCGGAAGTGCTAGAGGCAAGTCTATGGACACACTGTGACTCTGCGGGAGGGGGGGGGGGGGGTTGGGTGGGGGAGGGGATGGACTCCCTCTTGCTTCTCTCTCTTTCTGTAAGAGGCGTTTAGGCAATTCCTGCAGTGGCGAAACTGTCTGCTTTGTAGCAGACAAAAAGAAATTTCATGTAATATGCAGTTTTATTACTAGGATAATAAATTGAATCTTGAACAGACTCTCAATTTCGGCATGCAAAAAAAATCAAGACCTTAAATTTGGAAGTTAAACCTGCTGCCTGTTACAGAGATATCAATGACATACAGCAAGCACCTCAAAGGACAGGAGGGGTACAACCAAAGTTGTCTTCACAAAGTCACTCAAATCTATTGGCTGAATAAAGGTCAACATCGCCCCCCTCCAACCCCCCCCTCCCCAGCCCCAAGCATCAACCCCAGCACTGAGAAACTAATTACAATCAGCTGGCTTTGTTAAACAGGTCCCAGCACTGATGCTTGATATCAGACTCCTCTGTGAACCACATAAATAACGTTGCTAGAAAGTAGGTCTAAAACCAAGTATCCTCCAGCAAGTTACCCTCCTTCTGACATCCCAAACCCTAACCAGCATCTAAGTCAGGGTGCAATCACAAAAGTTGCTGGAAATGCCTGGATGAGTTTAGCTCAAAAAGCTCAACATCATCAGGAAAAGGCAGCTTGTTTCATGGGTAAACCACCCACCACATAAACATACCTTCCTTCTACTGTGGCTACCATCAATACAATTTACCAAATGCATTGCAGTTAGTTGTACAGGTTATTCTGAGCTTAAAAGATTGAGCCACAGAGTTAATAAATACGATCAAAAACATGAGGCATGCAGGGACACCATCAGCTGGATGTACTTTCCAAGTGAGATGTAATCGGAAGCATTTTGTCAACCTGTTATCTTTATTAAAATAGTTCAATAGGAACACCTTCACCAGAAAGACTGCCCCTGTTGGACACGACAGCTCATAATTACCTTCCAAAGATAATTATGATAGGCAATAAATACCACTGCCATTGCCAGCAACACACAGGTTTGTAAAAATAAATAATTGCTACTTGTTATTCACCTGGATCCATGAAATTGTACAGTTTTGAGTATCTCAAACATTTGAAAAGATAATGAAGAAAAAGCCCCAAATGCCTGTCTGACAGATCAAAAACACTCTTCAGGAGGCAGAGACCTACTGTCTGCAGAATACTTCATGAACAGAAATGCAGAAGTTATACTGCAAGATGCAAACCATGATTTAGCCACAGAAACAGGATGACCAGATTACAGTTTGCCAAAAAGTATTTAAAAGAGCCTGTGGAATTCTGGAAAAAATCTTGAGGGCAGATGAGACCAAGATTAACCTGTATCAGTGTGATGGCAAGAGCAAAGTGTGGAGGCATAAAGGAAATGCCCAAGATCCAAAGCATACCAATTTGTCTGTGAAACATGGTGGTGGGGATGCTGTGGCCTAGATATGTATGGTGCCGCAAGTACTGGAGCACTTATCTTCATTGATGATGTAAATACTGACGGCAGGAGCAAAATGAATTCTGAGGTGTATAGAAACATCTCATTTGCTCAGGTTCGAGCAAATGTCCCCAGACTCATTGGACAGTGCTTCATCCTACAGCAAGACAATGATCCTAAGCATACCGCTAAAGGAACAAAGATGAAAACTATGAGGCCAAATTTCCTGAACATCATGATACCCTGAAATGAGGGGACCATGTATAAAAAGTGCTGTAATTTCTACAAGGTCAATCCAAAATAAATATAAATAACCTTAAATAAAATCTGGAATGTGCACTTTAATTACATTTGAATTGTTTGATTACAAATTAAAGACTGCAGAGCACAGGGGCAAATAAAGTTAAAAAGTGTCTTTGTCCCAAACATTAAGGAGGGCACTGTATGAATGAAAAGTGCTGTCATTTTTAGATGGTCAAACCAAAATGTATACAAATAACCTTGAATAAAATCTGGAACGTGCACTTTAATCACATGTGAACTGTTTGATGACAAATTTAAAACTGGGGAAAATAAAGGAAAACAATGGAAAATATGGGGGCACTGTATATTTTTCTCTACATCAGGCAGCATCGATAGCAAACCCAGAATACTGCTGCTCTGCTTGCTGTACTTGAATCAAATCATAACTGATTGCAGTTACATTTAGACACAACAGTGGATCAGGCCCTTCCATCCCACGAGAGAGTGACTCCCCCAATACACCAATTAACCTAAAGCCCCGTACGTTTTTGGAGGATGGGAGGAAAACCGAGCACCCAGTAGAAACCCACAGAGACACGGGGAGAATGTACAAATTCTTTTTGACGGCGCCAGGACACTGGCGCTGCAATCTTTGGCTTGGCTTCGCGGACGAAGATTTATGGAGGGGGTAAAAAGTCCACGTCAGCTGCAGGCTCGTTTGTGGCTGACCAGTCCGATGCGGGACAGGCAGACACGATTGCAGCGGTTGCAAGGGAAAATTGGTTGGTTGGGGTTGGGTGTTGGGTTTTTCCTCCTTTGCCTTTTGTCAGTGAGGTGGGCTCTGCGGTCTTCTTCAAAGGAGGCTGCTGCCCGCCAAACTGTGAGGCGCCAAGATGCACGGTTTGAGGCGTTATCAGCCCACTGGCGGTGGTCAATTTGGCAGGCACCAAGAGATTTCTTTAGGCAGTCCTTGTACCTTTTCTTTGGTGCACCTCTGTCACGGTGGCCAGTGGAGAGCTCGCCATATAATACGATCTTGGGAAGGCGATGGTCCTCCATTCTGGAGACGTGACCCATCCAGCGCAGCTGGATCTTCAGCAGCGTGGACTCGATGCTGTCGACCTCTGCCATCTCGAGTACCTCGACGTTAGGGGTGTGAGCGCTCCAATGGATGTTGAGGATGGAGCGGAGACAACGCTGGTGGAAGCGTTCTAGGAGCCGTAGGTGGTGCCGGTAGAGGACCCATGATTCGGAGCCGAACAGGAGTGTGGGTATGACAACGGCTCTGTATACGCTTATCTTTGTGAGGTTTTTCAGTTGGTTGTTTTTCCAGACTCTTTTGTGTAGTCTTCCAAAGGCGCTATTTGCCTTGGCGAGTCTGTTGTCTATCTCATTGTCGATCCTTGCATCTGATGAAATGGTGCAGCCGAGATAGGTAAACTGGTTGACCGTTTTGAGTTTTGTGTGCCCGATGGAGATGTGGGGGGGCTGGTAGTCATGGTGGGGAGCTGGCTGATGGAGGACCTCAGTTTTCTTCAGGCTGACTTCCAGGCCAAACATTTTGGCAGTTTCCGCAAAGCAGGACGTCAAGCGCTGAAGAGCTGGCTCTGAATGGGCAACTCACTAACCGCTACGCTAAGCTCGCCACTCCAAAGTTCAGCAGGTTGGAAAATCTTTCTATTCTAAAAAACTACCTTACTACTTGACAGCCAACACCATTTACAAATTTGTTAATGATGTCATGGTCGTGGGCTGTATAAAATGAGGTGATGTGTCAGGTTACAGGAGGGAGATTGAAAACTTGGCTGAATGGTGTACTACCAACAACCTCTCACTCAATGTCATCAAAAGCAAGAAGCTGACTGTAGACTTCAGGAAGGGAAATCCAGAGGTGTACATCCAGTGATCATTGGGAAAAAAAGCATGCTAGCGCCTCGCTTCCTCAGGAGTTTGCAGAGATTCATTATGACCTCGGAAACCTTTGCAAACATCTATAGAAGAGCAGTGGAAAGTGTGCTGATGGGCTACATCGTGGCCCCAATACTGCTAAGCTGAAAGTCCTGCATAAGGTAGCAGACACAGATTCGTACATCACACGCAAAACTCTCCTCGTCATCGAGGAAATCTAGATGGATCCACACCACCCAGGACATGCTCTGTTCTCATCGCTGCCATCAGGAAAGAGGTGTAGGTGCCACAAGAATCATACCGCCAGGCTCGGGAACAGTTGCTACCCCTCCAACATCAGACTCCAAAACAACGCATCCATTCAGAAATTCATTTAAGGACTTTAACTTCGCTCATTATGTTTTTTTACTGAATATTTATTTTTTTGCACAGTGTTTGTTTACATTTCGTTCTTTTGTACAGTTTACACTGCCAACAACTGCCTGGCAGTTTGTATGCAACGTCATGTTTGTACTCCGACAATAAATTTGAATTTGTACTTGAAAGTAAATCCAACATTATTCAGTTTTGGTAACGTGTGACCCCAATTTTGTGACATGGCAGACTCTTAACCGTCCTTTGACATGGGCAGAGATGAATGACAAATTTGTCCTGTGTAGGACCATCAACAACCGATCAACAAATGAGAAAGACGGTATAGGATTTCCATGGCTTTGACAGCAACAGTGCCAGCATATAGATATATTTCCAAATCCAGGTCATCTGTGACAGTGTCAGTTGGTAAGGCACGAGGTGCTGTCAACGAACTTTTCATGAGTTCTCGCACGGCATCTTACGGATGGTGCACTAAAGCCAGGATGAAGGCACTGAATGATAATGTAGTAAACTCACAAAATGTTCAGTCCCTTTTATTTGTCTAAAGCCATTGTTGAACCTTTAGTCATCCAGGCACGTGAATACATTCCTGATTTGAAGCCTTTCAGCTGGTTGTAAGAATTTGGAGGTTTTCAAAGTAAACCAATCACTGATTAAGTTTCTGGTTAATGGATTGGGCTGGAGAATTCGACAACGATAATACTGTTGAATATCACCAAGAATTAATTAGACCTTATTGGAAAATGATCATTATTTAGTAAATTTATGGAATAAATAATGAATGGTTATTATCAGCAAAGATCGAGAATGTTTCCTATATGTCGCGATGGATTACGATTATATATTTGTTGAGACTACAAGAATACAAACCCGTAGCCTGATGATTATTCAGAATCAATTGTCATTTGTTCTGCATAATGCAAACATTTACATAAATCACCGTACAAAATAAATAAAATAAATACTAATTAAGCAAATTATTTCTTTCTTGCCACTTTGTTGATAAAAAAGCTGTCAGTAGGTCATGAACAAGCACTTGGTATGTACAGAACCAAAATGAATAAAATGCTGGACTAACAATCAGATGTCTGGATTATTGATTAAACCACACAAGCTTGAATCCCATTACAAGAGAATTCAGTTCATTAAATACACCCACAAACGAAACATAATCCCAGATCTCAGACAAAGTAACCATGATGTGAGAGGAGTGTCATAAACACTCATTTGGTTCACCAATGAACTTGATGAGTGGGAATTTTACATGCCCAAGGGCAACTCTAGACTGACACACATAGTTCAGCCACAGTAGCTCCCTTGGTTCAGCGCAATGAAAGATGGACAATAAACAATAGCTTTGCTCTCAACAGCCACACCCCCTAAACAAATAAATTAACTGTCCCTCTGCTCACTTCTGAAAAGGATCATTCACAATGGACAAATAAAAATTACAAATAATCATTATTGCCTTGCATTCACTGACTTTAATGAATGCAGTACTCAACAGACAAACCCCCAAAGCCCATTGGTCTATAGCCATTGTTAAAAGGAGCAATTATAAACAAGTGCAACTGAACTCTGAATTAACTGAAGAAATTAAAATCATTCTTTATCATGGAACCATAAACAGCAGGGAAATTGATAATTTTGCTCACCACATCCATGCTGACCAAGGGGCGTTCCTGAGACAGTCCAATTTGCCTACATTTGGCTCTAAACCTTTCCGATCCATGAACCTATACAAATGTATCTTGAACATTGTAATAGCACCTGCCACAATCTGTGTGAAAAGCTGACCCCCTCAGGCCCCCTTGAATACCTTTTCCTCTCACCTTAAATCTACACTCCAGTTTTAGATTCTCCAACCATGGTACATTAATCCACCTTATCCATGCAGTTTATGATTTAATGAGGATTTATAAGGTCACCCCTCAGCCTCCCTCACTCCAGGTTAAACAAACCCCAGTTTCTCCAGCATTTTTGTGTAAACTACCCTATCCAATCTTTCTTCGTCACCTAAGCCCTCCAGTCCTTGGTGATCTACTTTTGAATCTTTTCTACACACTTCCTAAATTGATCATACAATGTTTCAAGTGCAGCCTCTCCAATGACTTGCAACATGACATTCTAAATCTTTGGACTCAATGTCCCACCTGATGAAGACAAGTGTGTCAAACGCATTCCAGTTTCACCACTTTCAGGGAACGATGCATCTTCATGGGTTTTTTTCTGGGTGTTCCAGTTTCCTCCCACCCTCCAAAAAGGTATGGGGTTGGTAGGTTAATAGGATGGATTTACCTTCTTCTATGTTGTAAATAAATTTAAAATTTAATTTACGTCTCTGCTCTACAACACTAAAAAGCTTCACTTTCCGTTTGACCAATACTTTGCCCAGAGTCGGCGTCAGAACAAATCTAATTGGCAGGGGGGGGAACACAAAATGCCTCTCATATACAGATGGGAGGCACAATAACTCATTTGGGAAGACATGGCATGCAATTTCCCCCCCCCCACCCCCCAAGACGCTGACCCTGCTTTGCTCACTTGCCCAGTTGATCTAGATCCTGTTGCAACCTTGACGACCTTCTCCATTGGCCATCACACCATCAGTTTTGGTGTCAACTGCAAGCAGACTAATCACGTCACCTACATTCTAATCCAAATCATTAATGCATATGGCAAACAGTAGGAGACCTAAGATGCAACATTCCACTGCGACAGAGGCCACCAATCTGAAAAGCATGCCTACACCACCACGACTGCTTCCACCAAGCCAATTTTGTATTCAATTGACGAGCTCATCACAGATCATATTTGTTCTAATCTTTCAGGCCAACCTATCATGTGCAACCTAGTCAAAGGCCTTGTTGAAGTGCATGTAGACAATGTCTACTACCCTGCTCTTGTCAATTCACTTGGTCCATTTTTCAAAAGACTTAATTAAATTCATGAGACACAATTTCCCATGCACAAAGCCATGCTATTCCTCATCAATCCTTGCTTTCTAAATGCAGATAAACCCCACCTGTCTGCATCTTTTCCAGTATCTCTCCACTACTAATAGGCTTCTACAACCAAGACACCACTGCAGGTGGGGCTTATTTTGAAATTTATCATTTAAAATCTGTAACTAACTCTCAACTCACACTCTGACTGCCACTCTCCCAGAATCTACACCAATAACTTCACCAATCTTCTTGCCTGTTGAGTCTGGTAAGAATTTTCTATATTTCAATAAAATCCCCTACATTCTTCTTTCTTCAAGTCAGCAAAGATCTAGTCTGCTTAATTTTTTTGTGGGATAAAGTCTACCTTTCTCTGGTTGACAACAATTGATGAAATCTGGGGGATTCCAACCCCCAGACATTAGGTTTTGCTTGTGGATAAAGAGCAGTGAAACAGATTCTCAAAGTACAGATTTCACCCTGTTCAAATGATCTGACCTTTATTTAACTTTATTTGTATACGGGTGGACAAAACATCCTGCTGGTTCAGAAAGTTTGCAAAAAGCATCAAGAAGTCCATGTTTTTAAGGATATGACAAGCACTTCCTACTTGTCACTTCCTGTCCTGCAGCAGCATCAAGGCTTCCCTCCATAACACTGCAAAATAGGATTTGACAAACAATTCTGACCTTATTCGGGTCAAATCAGCTACAACTGCTGCCATGGTAACATTCCAAACACTCTCTCTCTAAACAATGTATAATACTGTCCACAGGAAGACCACATCATACATCATACAGATGTGGAGCACAGGCAGGACTGGAGTTCCACCACACTTTCCAAGATTTCTTGAAAGGGGAGATAATTTATTCAGCCACTTTGTTGCAATTGCAGACCAATGCAAATTAGGTGGTTATTTTTTTTTGGGGGGGAGGGGGGTGGCTTGGTATCATTGATGCACATCCAGTATAATTCAAAATTAAAACAATGGACCAAAAGATACAGGGTTTTTTTTAAATGTGGGGGGTAAAATGGCTAATGATGCAATGACAATCAGTCATTTACCCATAAATATTCATGTATAATGTGACCCTCCCACCATTTTTGAGGGGAAATGGGGGAAAAATTTTACCTCCGTGTATAATACGACCCCCCCCCCCCCTCCCCTAACCCGCCTGAGTCACGCTACCGTCTCTCTCCATGAGTCGGAGGCTTTTTCCCAGGGCTGAAATGGTTGCCACAAGAGGACACAGGTTTAAGGTGCTGGGGATTAGGTACAGAGGAGATGCCAGGGAGGAAGTCTAAAAAATGCACACAGAGAGTGGTGCATGCGTGGAATGGCTGCCAGCAATGGTGGTAGAGGCAGATATGATACGGCCTTCTAAGAGACTTCTGGAGTTTAGAAAAATAGAGGGCTATGGGTAAGACTAGTAATTTCTAAGGTAGGGACATGATTTAGTACAACTTTGTAGGCCAAAGGGCACTTTGTTTACTGTTGAGGTTGGGGTGGGGAGGGAGATCACTGGAATCTATCAAATACTGACAGCCACATCTAATCAGGTGGGTTTTTACAATATGGATTTAGGAAGAGTCCATGTTGAGCACAGTAGATTATTTAGCCCTTCATGTCAATGTTAACCCCATCTGAGCAATCCATAAAACCTTGATCATTCTTTTTCTCCCACTGATGCTGCTCGACCCGTATTTTGTATTTTGCCCTGATTGCAACCACTTTTAATATATTCTCTTTCACTTGCTCATCGACTCCCCTTTCATTTTGTTGCCACATTCCTATACCAAGGAGTAATTTACAGAAGCAAAGTAATGTACCAGCAAACATTTGGAGGGAAATTTTAGCAACTTGTACAAATCCACAGGGAGAACTCCACACATTCAGCACAAACGGTTAGAATTGCACCCAGGTTCCAGCAGCACTGTTTGACAGAAAAACAAACCGCTACAAAAACACGGCCACCCTATTCAAGGAACAAGAAGGATTCAGCAGGTCGGCACAGGTTTTTTTAGATATCATAATTTTGTTCATCTGGTCATAAACAGTGGGAATGTCAGCCAAGGCAGGGGAATATACCTCTTGCAAATGTGGGTGATCAGGGAAGCCAGCAGTATTCCTGTCTACTTCATCTGCAAGAAGTTCATCCAGCTGCAGCTCCTGACAAGCTGAGTTAAGCAATTGAAGTTGGTGTTCGATGAAGTCTGGATCCTTCGGGAGGCAGAGGGGGTGAGAGACAGGAGTTACAGAGACAGTATCACACCAAGGAGGCAGGAGGAAGGTAGATGGGTGACAGTCAGGGAAGGGAAAGGAAATACGCTGGGAACTGGGAAGGAGAAGGGAAAGAGGAGAGCAGGATAGCAGAAACTGGAAAAGTTGATGCCATCTGGTTGGAGAGTGCCCAGACGGAAAATCAGTGTTGTTCTTTCAATTTGCTGTCCCCCCTCAATAACAAGAATACATTTTGGATACTGTTGGGGAGGACAACCTACCAGGGACAAGACAGAGCAATCAGGTCTCTAGCTCGGAGTCTGGTCCTGTGGTTAAGAAGGAAAGGGAGGAGGAGAAGAGCTGTAGTGATAGGGGATTCCATAATTAGGGGGACAGATAAGAGGCTCTGTGGAAGAGATCTAGTATCCCAGATGGTATGTTGCCTCCCTCGTGCCAGGATCTGAGATATCTCGGGTGGCAGGGCGGGCGGCAGCATGATTCAGGCGGCCGAGGGGAGGGGGGTCGTGAGAGACGCCAGCGCGACTCAAGTGGGTGAGGGGAGGGGGTCGTGAGAGACGGCAGCACTACTTGGGTGGACGGGTGAGCGGCCAGAGAGACGGTAGCGTGACTCAGGCGGGTTAGGGGAGGGGGGGGGGGTCGTATTATCGGAGGTAAAATTTTTCCCCCTTTTCCCCTCAAAAATGGTGGGTGGGTCACATTATACACGAATATTTATGGGTAAATGAAGATAGGCTTTTTCCACTGAGGGTAGGTGAGATACAAGCCAGAGGACGTGGGTTAAGTTGAAAGGGGAGAGGTTTTGGGAGAGCTTCTTCACACAGAGAGTGATGGGTGTGTGCAATGAGCTGCCAGCTAAGGTGGTGAATGCTAACTCAATTTTAACAATTAAGAAGAATTTAGGCAGGTACATGGATGGGAGAGGTATGGAGGGCTATGGACTGGGTGCAGGTCAGTGGGACTAAGCAAAAAAAAATGGTTCAGCACAGATTAGAAGGGCCAAAGGGGCCTGCTTCTGTGCTGTAGTGTTCTATGGAATTCAGCGGGTTAAGCCAAGTCTTTCCCTTGACAGAGAGCATCTTGGAGAACGTTGAGGATTGTAAAACAAGTGATTTGGGAGTGAGCACAGGTCAATGAGTAAAAAGGGAAAATAACCTGTAGAAGGAGAAAAGCAATACTTCTGAAATCAGGTAAAAATTATGGAAGGTATCAAGAGGATACTCGAATAGCAAGTCAGGAGGTAAGAGAAGTTCAACAAATGCACTTTCAGAGATAACTACTGTTAAAGAGGGATCTAAACCAGAGCTCAGTTTGGGTTTTAGAAATGGCAAGTAGCTCGGTTTAGTCCAAAACACCAAAAAAGGAACTAGGTGGAAAATTAAATCCTGCTGGAGAGACCGACTTTGTGGCCTTGATCTTTCCAAGTTTAGTTGAAAGAAATTGTTTTTCATCCTGCCCTTTAATGGTGAACATTCTGGCCAATAACATAGGCAGAGATGGGCCATAATCTAATAATGCGGAGGATCTGAGACAAGAATCTCAATTGCCTTTACCCGCTCCCTCATGCTACTCATTCCAAAATTATGAATACAGAGTTAAATACATATGTAAAACATGAAAATCCGTAGACATCGTGGTTGAAGTAAAAACACACAATAATGGAAAAACACATTATGTCAAACAATGTCCTTTATATAGCAATGGTAAAAATAAATAACTGATGTTTTGGGCTTGAGCCCTTCATCAAGGTATGGGAAAATATCGGCAGGGGTCCAAGCAAAAGAGTATGGGGGAGGAGGGATAAGTGCATAAGGGAGTCACAGAGGGAGTCGTCCCGACAAAAGGCAGAGAGGGAGCCCAGATGTAGTCATCGATACACCAGAAAAAGAGCTTATCAACTTCATTCACTTCACGACCAACTTCCAGCCTGATCTCAATCTCACCTGGTCCATCTCCGACAACACTCTCCCCTTCCTGGATCTCTGTGTCTCCATCTCAGGAGACAAGCTTTCCAGTGACATACAGTATATTACAATCCCACTAACTCCCACAACTACCTTGACTACACTTCCTCACACTCTGTCCCCTGCAAAGATTCTATCCCCTTCTTTTGATTTCAACATCTCCGCCGCATCTGTTCCCAAGATGAGGTCCTCCAGTTCGGATCTTCTAAAATGTCTGCCTTCTTCCACAAACGTGGCTTCTCCTCTACCACTATAACTCAGCCCTCACCTGCATCTCTTCCAATTTCCACTCAGCTGCCTTGGCACACCCTGCCCCCGATGCCCCTTATCCTCACCTACAACCCCACTAGCCTCCACATCCAGAATATCATCCTTCGGAATTTCTGGCCCTTATAACAGGATTCCACCACCAGAAACATCTTCCCATTTCCTCCCCTCTCTTGCCTTCCGTAGGGACCATTCCCTCTGTGACTCTCTCGTGCACTCACCCTTTCCCCCCCAAGCACCTTCCCACATGGCCGCAGGAGGTGCCACACTTGAGCCCACACCTCCCCCCTCACCAGGGTCTGAGGCCTCTAACAGGCCTTTCAAGTGAAGCCACACTTCACTTGTGCATCTGCATCCTGTGTTCCCTTTGTGGCCTTCTCTACATCAGAGAGACTGGGTGCAGATTGAAAGATCACTTCGCTGAACACCTTCACTCCATCCACACCAGTGACAGAAGCCTCCCAGTAGCCAACCATTTCAGTTCTGTGTCACACTCCCATGCTCACATGTCTGTCTATAGCCTTATGTACTATCCCACCAAGACCACCCGCAAATTGAAAGAACAACACTGATTTTCCGTCTGGGCACTCTCCAACCAGATGGCATCAACTTTTCCAGTTTCTGCTATCCTGCTCTCCTCTTTCCCTTCTCCTTCCCAGTTCTCTTCCCTCCCTTCCTTCACTTAGTCATCACTCCTCCCCTTGATTGCTGCTGTCCCTCCCTCCATTCTTCACCTATCACCCATCACCTCCTGCCTTTGCACCCACATCTTACCCCCCCCCCCACCTTACTCTTTTCTTCGGACACCTGCCAACATTTTTCCATACCTTGATGAAGGGCTCAAGCCTGAAATGTCAGATATATATTTTTACCTTTGGACACTAACCTGCTGAGTTTCTCTAGCACTGTGTGTGTTTTTAGTTAAATACATATATTTGTTCATCTTTGATCTTTGCTTTGTCAACAGTTTTATCGATGCAAGAGTCATATTTTTAAATTCAGCAAAGTTCTTTCCTCCATAGGGACATTTTTCCTGCGTATAGCATCCCATAGCTGAGCTCTTGATACTCCAAGCAAACAGCTGTGAGGAGAGAAGGAACGATCCTGAGATTGAAACAGCACTTTAGCCTTTCTGCAACTGGTCTATGCAGTGCTCCACAACAAACTATGAAACCCATTTAAATGCATAACACCACACAGCAATCGTTTGCTGTGGCAAGACACCAGGCATTCTATTAGTGAGGGTAATACTTAGGAAGGTTTATTTTTAACAAATCTAAAAGTCTAAAGAGCTTTGTATTTTACACAAGAATTCTCTTCTCTGAAAGAAATGAAACCAAAATATGTCACGGAAGTGCAGAATAGTCTCCTGTATCAACAAATTCCTCACAAATTAAATGTAAATGCCTATTTTTCTCTTCTCCTAAGCCACAGGTGGAGGGGATTGAGGGGGAGAAGGGGTGCAGAGGGGAAGTTAGATGATTGTTTTTCCATCATTTGCAAGATCCTTCAGCTTGACTGTGCTGAGTGATGAATAGTTTCCACTGGGGCCATTCAAAGCAGTTCCTTTAAATTTTATTTTGTTTTAAGATTAGCTATGCCCACAGGCACTTTGGCCCACAGGCATGTGCTGCCCCATTACACCCAAATGGCCTCCAAACCCTGGCGGCAGGTTTTGAACAGTGGAAGGAAACCCCCACAGGCACGGGGAGAATGCACACACCTCTTGCACACAGCGTCGGATTTGACCCCTGATCCCGGTCACTGGTGCCGTAACAGCATTGCCAGCCTTCAGAAATTGTGCATTCAGAGATATGCGCGGTTTTGTCACCAATTTTTGCCCCTTGGAGTCAGATAACTCACAAACGAGGAAATTGAAATGTTACTAATGCCTAACAGCAGAGAGCTTTTTATATTTAAATGGGCCCAGTAGAAGCAAAAGATGCTCAATCAACCTCTGCACTGGATTGGTTGGGGAGGGGAGGGGAAGTGAGAAAGCAGAGTGAAACAGCTCAAACAATCTTTTCGTCAAAATTTTGTGAGCGGCACAGTTAGTGTCGTGGTTAGAACGAATCTGGTACAGTGCCAGCGTTTGATTCCAGCACTGTCTGCAAGGAGTTTGGACTCCTAGTGACTGCGTGGGTTTACTCCAGGTGCTCTGGGTTCCTCCCACTCTTCAAACTTTCCCGGGGTTGTAGGTTAATTGGATGTACTTGGGTTTAATTTAATATTTAAAACTTAATTTTACGCTGCATATGGTATACACGTAAAGATTTCTGAATCAGTACAAATAGAACCAAATTTCATTTTCATTTAAGACTGACTCTAAATTGAGATCTAATGTTTTGAAATCAATTCACTTGAGTCCAGTTTGTAGTTACTATGTTAATCCATGCAAAATACTTTTCAGGAAAGGACAAATTTATATTTGTACCATTGCAAAGTTTTATTGCTTAGCAAGGTTGTTAATTGAAGCAGTTTAATCCTGAACTCAACAGCACTCCATTCTTGTTCTGAAGTGCCAATAAATAATGGTGAAGTATCAATTATTAATTTAAGCTTTGAAGTTCAGGAGGAGACACACAGGAGACTGGAGATACTGGAATCTGAAGCTAAACACAATCTGTTGGAGAAAATCAGGGGGAGAAAAAGTATTATGGACATTTTAAGCTAAAATCCTTCATCAAGACTGGGAAAATTTAAAAAAAAGACAAACAAAATGGGGGAAGGGGAAGAGCAGAAGCGATACAGAAAAAGAGAGAGGGGGTGATTTTATCCAAAATTAGAAAATTCTACCTTCATACCATGGGGGAAGGGGAAGAGCAGAAGCAGTATAGAAAAAGAGAGAGGGGGTGATTTTATCCAAAATTAGAAAATTCTACCTTCATGCAATTTAGATATAGATTCCCCAGGCACGACATGACATATTGTTTCTCAAGTTATTATTGGACTGTACTCTGATAGCGGAAAAGGCCCAGGACAGATAGGTTGATGTGGGAATGGCAAAGGGAGTTGAAATGGCATGCAACCATGTGTTCAGGATGGCTGTTGCAGCAAACCATTGATGCTCTGCAAAACAGTCCCCAAATCTGCATTGGATCTCAGTGACTTTGAGGAAACTTACATCAGGAACATCAATGTTCAGCATGTGGCTACATCCCACATCAACATACAAACGTACTTAATCAAGAATAAAATTATCCTCAAATTATTATCTGCATAACCTACTTATGAAAAGATGATTCAGCAGAAAGTGTGATTTAAGCAAAACTCTCTTCTGAAAAATATAATTCAGCAAATGTATAAAAACTGGAGTCTTCATTTGATCGTTTCGACAGAAGTTGACATAAAATCAGCCAAATGCAAGGATCAAGGATTTTTTTTAATATATCTCCAAGTAGAAAGTTTTTTCAACATTTTCAAGCTGGTCTATATATTAAAAAAACAACTGCCTTCAAATTAATTACCTTAGGAAGGGTCTTCTAAATTTCTTCATTTGGAGGCTTTCAAATAGATTCTGAAATAGTCTCTTGTGATGGATGGTCAGTAAAAGAGACTTCATTGATTTCTCTTTGAAATCCACTAAGAAATCAACCAGTGCACCAGAACATGGCACGTAAATGCTTTGTTTTTAAAGAAGTGTCCCTTTAAAATTATTTAAAATTTGCTGTGGTCCGGACATTGAAGGAGAGGGAGAGTAACAGGACAATCGCCCCTTGTATTCATTATTCCCATCACCCGAGTTTCATGACTTCACTGGAAGCTGACATTTTTATTTGGCCCTCCCATTCTGTTTTGCCCAATTTTATTTCACATGCAATCTAGGCTGAGCTAATATTCAAGGTTTCAAGGTAAAATGTTCCACTAAAAATCCTAGGACTAACTTTAATACAAGTGGAGCATTAGTTGAAAATGCACCAACTTAAATAATTCGTAAGCATATAATATGAAGCAGAATTATTCTTTTAATTTTGCTTGATTGCATTATTTTGGCTATTCTTCAAACATAGTTGAGACATTTGAGAAGAATGTGGGCCTTAGGGGAGACACATGTATCAATACCTGGCCAGCTGCACCTTCATTTGCAAGGCTGGATATTGTACTGCAAAGACACTTCGTAGCTCAAAGCCAGATATTGAGCAAAAGGTTAATATCCAAGACGCTGCCAAAGAACCAAGGTTTCTTGGACATGCAGAAGCCCTGGGCACAGAGTGGAAGAGAGGGAGCCATGTATCTAACTTCCCATGGTATTTGATTGTTTACCAAGCTATAATTTTCACATGTTGTAAAATAGACTTCTTATATCTAAGTTCTGGTCTCAGGGATTTTAGAATTGCTGGTTATGAAAAATTAATGAAACAGAAGTATGGCTGCAAGACCTGTCTGAGGATATGGAATCAGCTCAGTTTAAACTGAGAAAGTTAATTCTATTGAAGCTAGATTCTCACCTGAAATTTTATTGACATGTACTGTAGAGGGTAGAGACAGGATCCACAATCGGGCAGAAAAGTGGCAGCTGGCATTCAATAAGTGTGAGGTGGTGCATTTTTGGAAGGACAAACCAAAAGGATGAGTACAGTTACCTAAATGTGTGGATGAACAGAGGGACCTTGAGGCCCAAATTTGTGCATCCTTCAACGACGCCACACAGGTTGATAGGATAGTTAAGAAGGCTTATGGGATGCTGGGCTTCATTAATAGGGGGATTGAGTTCAAGAGCAGAGAGGTCATGTTGCAACTCTACAAATCTCTGGTGAGACCACACTTACAGTATTGTGTTCAGTTGTGGTCAACTCATTATAGGAAGGATATAGAAGCTATGCAGAGGGGGCAGAGCAGATTTACCAGGATGTTAGCTGAATTGGAAAATATGCCTTATGACCAGAGTCGAGACTTTTCTCCTTGAACTATAGAAGGATGAGAGGAGACTTAATGGAGGTCTACAACATTATGAGAGGCATAGATAGGGTGGACAGCCAGTGCCACCTGTTTCCCAGGGAAGGAATAACAAACACCAGAGAATATATGTACAAAGTGAATTTTAGGGGAGACATCGGGGTAAGTTGTTTTATGCAGAGGGTTGTGGGTGCCTGGAATGCCTTGCCAGGGATGGTGGTGGAGGCTAAAACATTAGGGGAATTTAAGAAACTCTTCAACAGGTTCACGGATGAAGAAAAATAGAATGTTACAGGGTAGGGAAGGTTTTGTAATTTTTTTTAAGGAATATATGGTTTGTCACAACAGAGGGGCAAAGCGCCTGTACTCTGCTGTAGTGTTCTATGTACCCCAATCCAAGTACTGAATTGTGTTTGAACACCTGAAATGTAAGACGTTCAAGACAAAAAGCTCACACACACACACACACACACACACACACACACACACACACACACACACACAAACACAAAAGGGGTGGGGGGGGAAGATAGTTGAATGACTATAACTCAAAGAGTGCAGAGAAAGGGCACAACATACTGAAGATCAAAGGCAAAGCTACAATTACAATCATTCATTGCAAGTAGGCTTTTGCCTTTTCAGCCACCAAGGAAGCTCCATTTAAAATAGATGACCTAGTACTGTTACGAGCCCAAAGGACACCAAAACCCAGCAGCAATAGATATTCACCAAGACAAGTGGTTTTTAAAACAAAAGTTATTTTTAATCAACTTTAAACATGAAAATAGAATCAAACTTTAACTTAACTCTATACATACTTAACTATACTCAATATTAACCCAAATTAACCCCCTTCTAATTCTAAGCGCATGTGCATGTAATGTGTGTGTCAGTTCAAAAAAGTTCTTTAGTCCACAGTTCAATCTCACTTCTTCTTCCAAGTTCTCTGGATGCAGGCAATTCTTATACTATACACAGAATTTAACATGAATATAATTCACCAGGCTTTGGTGCTTGAAAGGTAAATGTTTACCACTCAGGAAGGTTCTTGTAGGGTTTGCAGAGAGAAATTTGTTGTTCCAGGACTTCCACAACTGAGGTACCACCATTAGTCACCTCAATGTCTCACTGATGAAACTTGCCCCATCAAGGTTTTCCAGATGGTAACCTCTTTCTATCAGGTTACAACAGAGCTCCTTCTGTTCCTCTTATTCCAAGAGAAACATCTTCCAGCCATCCACTGCTTTTGAAACTTTTCATCAGTTCTTCCTGGATTGCTGTTCAGATGCTTTTCAGTGTCCCACACACATTGACTGAGAGAGCTGGTTAACTTGTCTTATCGCTTTCTCTCTTTCCCTCCAATTGAGACTCCAGTAAAAAGCATGTGACTCATGTGACTTGCACAACCCCCACCTTCTCCAGCAAACAACAGGATTCTTCCTTCTACTCAAATTGTTATCTTAAGTATAAACAAAAGCCAGGAGTGACCTTCCTGTAAACATCCTGCAGAAAGGTACTTATAACTATCCTGGCACCAGTGATAACAATGGTCATTCATTTTATGATGTCAGTTTAATTAACACCAACTTCTGAAAGGTGCTTACATTCTCCAGAGATCTTCAGTCTTTCAAATAAGATCTGTTTTAAAATGTGTGTATGTATGTGACCTACTCTAAATCTTACCAAATTCCTATCATAATCATTACAGTATTCATTGGCAAATGTCAGCAGGTGGATCATTCAGACAAGAGTGTTACCCAGGAAGTCAGAAACCAGAAACCTCCTCCCAGTGGATTGACCTCCAGGACATTTAGCTTGAAACATGGAACGCAGGAGAATGTTGAAACTGTACAAGATGTTAGTAGGACTTTTCACACCACTGTGTAAAATGGGGATTCCCAGGAACCCTGCTGTGAACCAGTGGTGTGAAAATGTCAGCCCGGGAAAATTACCCAGGTAAATACCCCGAGCCACCCTTTCCCCGCGGTCTGAATCGGCAAAAGGCAAAGCAGGGGAAGGACCATGATGTCAGCACTTGCGTGTTGTCATTTCAGCATTTAAGCTTGTCAACCTCAATCTTCCTTCAGTAAATCAGTTCATTCTGCTATTTTCCTCTTGCATTTCTAAAGACTGGTACATTCAAATTCCAAAATGTAACATTTCACAAAATAGTCTCCAAACCTAATATAACATAAAGATTCAACTGTGCTATCGCTTGTTACCTTAAATTATAAAGTTCTAACTTAAGCAGTGTGACAGATTAAAGATATATTTTTGGGAGATAAATTGGGGCAGGTTTTATTTAGTGTAGGTCAATTACAAACACTTCAAAACAGATCTCATTTAAAATACTGGAGCTCTGCTCATGCTAGACAGCACGGCTCCAAATGCCTTTGCAAAAGCTTTGAGGAGTGCCCAAGAGACTTCACTATGGATAGTTGTTTTGAAAAGCAACAGTTGAAAGAACTTGGAGGAAAAGGTTCAGAGCTGCAGGGACTGGAACAGGACAAGCTGGTAAGCTTGTAGAAAACCCCATTTGGAAGATGGGTTGTGAGTGCTTAGTTCAGTCTGGTCAAAGCCCTTGTGCTTTCATACAAGAGGAGAGGACTGGCTGTCTAATGTTTCACTTGAAATAAGAGAAACAAAAAGGAACTCTGTGGTGACCTGAAAGAAAGAGGTTATCATCTGGAAAACATTGATGGGGCAAGTTTTTTGAGCAAGACACTGAAGTGACTGATTAAAAGGAATCAGTTGTGGGTGTCCAATGAACAACAAATCTCCCTCTGAAAATTGACAAGAACCTTCCTGAGTGGTAACCATTTACTTTTCAAGCACCAAAGCCTGGTGAACTTCATAAATTTTTAATTCTGTGCACAGTAAAAGAGTTGTCTCTAATCAGTGAACCTGGAGGAAGGAGAAGTGAGAATGGACATAGGCTCATATACAATAAAATTCCAACCATCTGGCATCCGATTGCTCAGAAATCCTGACAGTCAGCCATTTCTGACTCATTCAGTCTGGAATGTGAACCAAAGATTCAGAGTGTAAGCAAGAGAGCCAGTGATCCAGAGTGTGGTCAGAGCCAGGATCCACACCATGAACCAGTTCTTATCTGGAGGGAAGTCGTGGTCCAAAAGAATCAGGGGTCGGGAATGCGGGTAGTTTGTATCTGGATCTGGCTTCTATATTTGCCACTCCCTTTAAAAATCATTGTGTTCACTGGAAAATGTATTACTCTAGTGTGCAACATGATCAAGAGGAGTTCGGGACCAGAGGCCACAGCCTTAGAATACTGAGTACTCTGTCCCTTTAGAACAGAGAGGAGGGGGAATTTCTTTACTCAGAGAGCGGTGAATCTATACAATATACTGCCGTGGACAAATCATTTGGTACCTTTAAGCTAGAAATAGATGAGCTGAAAGGCCTAAATCACTCCAAGTCTAAAAAAGGGAAATATAAGTCTGTTAGGTATTAAAAGGAACAACAAATAACCTGGAAAATCTGGCAACCCAGCTCCAAAGTCACAAGGTGCCAATTTTACCACAATTTTACAGTGTTGCACAATCTGCCTTTTAAGTAGTGTGTTAAGAAGATGAGGATCATTCACTCAGCAAAACCGTCTGAGGTTAAATATCCATTCCCCCGCCCTGTGCACAGAGAAGAGCCAGGATAAACTATATAATGAAACAATTTCTCTCATCTGTTATTTATTTCCAATAAAGGGTTCTTTGCATCTTTTCAAAATGAAATATATAAGGAAATTAAATTAGAACTTTAATGATCTTACTCTTTATTTTACTGTCCTTTGTATTTTTTTTTACCATAAATAATACAATTTTTTTTTAATTAGTGCATCTGTATCACAGGTGTAAATCAAAATTTCTGACAGATGAGATACCAGTTTAATGTTGTTTTAATTAAATACACTTTATTTTTTCTTTTGTGCTTTTCGAGAACTGGTCTCTCTCTCTACCAAAGAGTCATGTTGTTAAAAGCACATACATTGTAAATCTTAGCTCGGTAAGTCTTTTTAATGAAATTGACTTCTAGCAATTTGTCAAATGGTTTTGAAATATGAGAATTGAAATTGCTGGAAACTCAAAAGGAAATATAGTACGTTGGACTGGATTTGGTTGCTGAGTTCAGTAAATTAGGTACTGCACACATGTAGATATTTGCCGGATTCAAGTCAACCATGTATGATATGTTGGAATTCAGGGGCATCTTAACTCCTGTGCTTTGTATAACATAACTCTCTATATTCATATTCTTCCCCCACCCCACCACCACTGTTCCTCCCATAGAGATGATTCCAATAAAGTTAAACTAATAATGCTACCATTACTGTGAAAACCCAATGATACATCCATAAGGGAGCGGTCATTGTCGGCGTGCTCTGAGTGATAAGGCTTTGGCTCAACAAGCTTCGACCGGAACAGGTAAAAAGAGAGGGATAGTAGGAGTAGAAGGCCACCCTTTTCAAGGAACTAAAAGGATTCAACAGGTAGGCAGAGGTAAGGGCAGGTTTTATATATCATATATTTTGCTCTTCTAGTCACTAACAGTGGGAATGGCAACCAAGTCAGGGGAATGCACCTCTTGGGAAAATGTGGGTCATCGGGAATGCCAGCAGTACCCATGACAACTTCATCTGCAAGAAGTACATCCAGCTACAGCTCCTGACAAGCCGAGTTAAGCAATTGAAGCTGGTGTTGGATGAACTCCGGATCATTCGGGAGGCAGATGGGGTGATAGACAGGAGTTACAGGGACTCTATTACACCTAGGAGGCAGGAGGAGGATGGATGGGTGGCAGTCTGGAGAGGGAAAGGGAATAGGCAAGCAGTGCAGGCCACCCCTGTGGCTGTTCCCCTCAATAGTAAATCATTTTGGATGCTGCTGGGGAGGAAAGACCTACCAGGCACAAGCCAAGACCATCAGGTCTCTAGTGTCGAATGTGGTCCTGTGGCTAAAGGAAGGGAGAAGAAGAGGCAAGCTGTAGTGATGGGGATTTTATAGTTAAGGAGATTTCATAGTTCTGTGAAAGAGATTGAGTATCCCAGATCTCTCTGGTGCCGGGATCCAAGATATTTCGGATCAAGTTCACAGCATTCTCAGGAGGGAGGGAGAGCAGCCAGATATCGTGATCCATGTAGAGACCAATGTCATATGGTGAGGAGGTCCTGCAAGGAGAGATAAGGGAGTTAGGTATTAGGTTGAAGAACAGGACCTCCAGGGTTGTGATGTCAGGATTGCTACCTGTGCCACATGCTGGTGAGGTTATGAGTAGGAGAATAATGTAGCTTAACATGTGGCTAAAGACGTGGTGCAGGAGGGAGGGCTTCAGGTTTCTGGATCATTGGGCTCTCTTCCAGGGAAGACTGGAACTGTTCCAATGAGATGTTTTACAGATGAACAGGAGGGGAGCTAATATCCTTGCGGGAAGGTTTGCTGCACTGGTGGGTTTAAACGGGATTTGCAGGGAAACAGAGTGCCAGAGCAGATAGAGAAGTGGAGGAGGGAAAAGATGATGTGAAAATTGCATGCACCGTTAGAAGTCAATGGGTTGTTTGTGGTGGAAATTTTCTAAAGTGCATCTGCAAGGAGTATTATAGGAAAGGCAGACAAGCTTAGAGCGTGGACTGGCACATGGAATTACACCATAAGTGAAACTTGGTTTCAGGATGGGTAGGACTGGCAGCTCAATGTTCTGGGCTTCCGTTGCTTTAGACATGATAGAATGGGGGGGGGGGGGGATGAAAGGGAGAGGGGTGGCATTGCTTATCAGGGTAAATATCACTGCTGTGTTGAGGCAGGACACACCAGAGGGCTTGTCTAGTGAGGCTATATGGGTGGAGCTGAGGAATGGGAAAGGGTTGACCACAGCAATGGGGTTGTATTACAGACAACAAGAATTGGATGAGCAAATCTGTAGAGAGATATCAGTCAGCTGCAGGAAATATAAGGTTGTGATAGTAGGGGATTTTTTTTCCCCCACATATTGGTTGAGACTGTAAAAGGGCTGGATGGCTTGGAGTTTGTCAAATGTGTTAATGAACATTTTCTAAATCAACATATAGCGGTACCAACAAAAGAGAGTGTAATACTGCACGTCCTTTTAGGGAACGAGACAGCACAGGTGACAGAAGTATGTGTCGGGGATATTTTGGGTCCAGTGAATATAAGGCCATGAGTTTCAAGTTAATTATGAAGAAAGACCTTGGGTGGAGAAAGGCCAATTTTGAGGAAATGAGAAAGGATCTAGAATACGTGGATTGGGATAAGTTGTTTTCGGGCAAGGATGTGTGAGGTAAGTGGAAGACCTACAAAGGTAAATTTTTGAGAGTACTGAGTTTGTATGTTCCTGTCAGGATCAAAGGCAAGGTTAGCAGGCACAGGGAACCTTGGTTTTTGAGGAATATTGGGGATCTGGTTCAGATGTATAACAGGTAAAGGCAACATGGAGCAAATGAGGCACTTGAGGAGTATAACAAATGCAAGAAAAACCTCAAGTAAGAAACCAGGAGGCTAAAAGAAGACATGATTTTGCTTTGGCAGGCAGTGTGAAGGAATATTCTCAGGGTTTCCACAGGCTTATTAAGAGCAAAAGGATAGTAAGGGACAAAACTGGTTCCCTTGAAGATCAGAGTTGTCGGCTTTCTATGGAGCCAAAAGAGATGGGGGAGATCTTAATTTTTTTTAAATCAGTGTTCACTCAGGAAACAGGCAGAGTCGTAGGAAGTAAGGAAAACAGGTGGTGAGGTTATGGAACCTAAAAAGATAAAAGAAGAGAAAGTACTTAATATTTTAAAGCAAATAACGGTGGATAAATCCCCAGGGCCTGACAAGATATTCCCTCAGACCTTGAGGGAAGCTAGTGTAGAAATTGCAGTGACACTAGCACAAATGTTTAAATTGTCCTTAGCCATGAGTGACCTGCTGGAGGATTGGAGGGTACCTCACGATGTACCGTTATTTAAAAAAGTGTAACCCTGGAAATTATAGGGTGGTGAGCCTGACCCCACTATTATTAGAAGGTGTTCTAAGAGATTGGATATACAATTATTTGGATAGCCATGGACTGATTAAGGTGGGTCATGCTTAACCAATCTTATAGCTTTTTTTAAGTAGATTACCAGGAAAGTTGATGAAGTCTATAAGGACTTTAGTAAGGCCTTTCAGAAGGTCCTGCATGGGAGGTTAGTCAGGAAGGTTCAACCACTAGGTATTTATGGTGAAGTAGTGAACTGCATTCGACAATGACTGGATAGGAGAATCCAGAGAATAATGGTGGATGATTACCTCGCAGACTGGAGGCCTGTGACTAGTGGTGTTGCCTCAGGGATCGGTGCTGGGATTAATGTTTGACATCTATATCAATGGCGTGCATCAGCAAATTGGCAAATGACATTAAGATTGGAGGTGTTGTGGACAGCGAATAAGGTTTTCAAAGTTTGCAGAGGAAACTGGACTAGTGGAAAAATAGGCTGAAAAATGTCAAATGGAATTTAATGCAGACAAGTGTGGAACAACAAATCAAGAAAGGATGTACAAGGGGAATGGTAGGATACTGAGGAGTGCAGTAGAACAGAGGGACCTGGGAATACAGAGACATAATTCCCTGAAAGTGGTGTCACAGGTGGATAGGGTTTTAAAGAGAGCTTTTGGCATATTGGCCTTGATAAATCAAAGTATTGAGTAAAGGAGTTAATATGTAATGGTCAAGTTGTACAAGACATTGGTGAGGCTAAATTTGCGTATTGTGTGCAGCTTTAGTCACTTAACTATAGGCAAGATATCAATAAGGTAGAAAGAGTGCAGAGGAAGATTTACTAAAATCTTGCTTGGACTTCAGGCATTGAATTATAGGGAAAGGTTAAACCGTTTGGGACTTTTTTCACTGGAGCACAGAAGAATGAGAGGAGATAGTGCAATTAGTGCAACACCTTTACAGTGCCAGCTAACTGGACTGGACTAGGATTTGAATCCTGCACTGTCTGCATGGAGTTTGTACATTCTCTCTGTGTCTGCGTGGGTTTTCTCCAGGGGCACCGGTTTCCTCCCACCTTACAAAACATACCAGGGTGTAAGTTAATGGGGTGTAAATTGGGCGGCACGCATTTTTAGGCCAAAATGTCCTGTTACCATGCTGTATGTCAAAATTTAAATTTAAAAAATATTAAATTAAAATTTGATAGATGTATTTAAAATTATGAAGGGGATAGAGTCGATGTAGACAGGCTTTTCCACTGAGGGTAGGTGAAATTCAAACCAGAGGACATGGATTAAAAGTGAAAAGGTTTTGGGGGAACTTCTTCACACAGAGGGTGGTGGGTGTGTGGAACAAGCTGCCAGCTGAGGTAGTGAAGGCAGGCTCAATTTTAAAATTTAAGAGGAATTTGAATGGGAGAGGCATGGAGAGCTATGGATTGGGTGCAGGTCAATAGGACTAGCAAAAAAAATGATTTAGCAGACTAGAAGGGCCGAAGGCTTCTGTTTCTGTGCTGTAGTGTTCTTTGGTTCTATGAATAGCTCACATGCTCCTGCCCCACTGAACTAGTATCATCTTACCTCAATTTCATTTTTTCCTCCCTGGTGCAGTCCATCCCTACCTATATCCAATACCTCATTGAGTCTGCAGACTTTCAGGTTTTACTCCAATCATTACTGCAAACACCAGTCAAAGCAGAATTTAATGCAATCATGTATGTCTTTAGTAAAATTCATAGTTTAAAGATAATTCAATGATGCAGGTAGATTGTTAATCTAGAATTTATTAAAATATTGGCTGTCAGGTTAAAGATTAAGTTTAAGCTATTAAAAAAAATTACATTCGCTATTAGCTGTATTTTGGCTACTTCCAGGAGAATGAAAAATAATTTGAATAGTCTCCTTAAAATATCATAAATATCATTAATAATAAAGCTTGGAAGAATTTTATCACAGCTACTACCCATTGATCTGCAGTTTCACATCATAGCATTGGGCCTAAACTGTTTTTTTTAAAAAGACTGTCCTATTTTATTGTTTGATACAAGGTTAACAACAAATCTTAACACTCGTGTATTTAAAAGAAAAGCAGTGAAGACGCCATCATTTTCGTAAAGTTTACTATTTCTGCACACATATAAATATAATTTATACCAAAATCAGGACTATTTGAAATTCTTCTTGAAATGTTGTGGTATTGTGCTCAGAGTATGTTAAATTTCTATGAATGGAGCAGTCAAAAATAGATCAGGTAAACAGCCATACAAACACAATCTTAGCCTCGATAAAGGATCCCACTGGAAGGCCATTTCTATCCATGGATGCTGCCTGACCTGCTGAGATCCTCCAACAGCTCACTGCGCTGTTAAAAAGCCATTCTGCTCCATCAATGGGTAGGATTTTCCCAAAATTCCTGTACACCACTGCCGTAAATTTTCCTTTTTCTGGTCTAGAACCTTGCAGCTCCACATGACCACGATTGAATTATGTCCCTGGCAGCAAACAAGGTCAAGAATAAAGTAAAGAGATGACCTGGGCAAGTGGGAAGATCAGAACAAGCCACACCCTTGAAATGGAACTGAAAGACTGCCACTCCTCACTCCCTTCCCTTCCATCAGAGCTATCCCCTTCCCCACTCGCTTCTCTACCACCCTCCCACCTTTATCCACCTATGACACCTTAGCCTGTGTTCCTCCCCCTGCCCCTTCCTCCTGCCCCCTTCCCCCACCTTTTTATTTGGGTGTCTGCCTGCTTTTTTTGCACACACCTTGACTAAGGGTTCAGGCTTGAAATACTGGCTACCATTTTCTTCCAGTGGATGTTGTGTGACCTGCTAGGTTTCTTCCGCACATTTTTGGGTATTGCAGTACAATCCTAGCATCTGCATGCTTTCCTCTTTAACTACAGTCAGCAGAAATAAAACTCGTCTTGTTCTCGGGATCTGGAATCCTCATTCCAGTGAAAGGACTCATAGTCCTCTACCAGATTAACTAGGTGCAGGATTTATTAATATAAGACCCAGTGTAAACACAGGGAAAGCTCAACAGGCTCTTGCTGTGTTGAGAAGCTCTATGACATGTTCAGTAACAACAAATAATTAACAGTGATGCTTGCCAATAAGTTTGGGTGCTACATTGAGGAATACTAGCAATCCCATACTGAACGGCCTGCAAAATTTACCAATTCCAGGCCAATATATCAAGAGTGCAACAGTGAAAAGAAGAATACATCTTTTAGACATATCTGCTCAACTACCATGACATTTACAGCATTAAAGATTTAAGAACGTACTTTAATCCATCACATTCAAACTCTTGGCACCATTATTATTAAGTGATAATATACCAGCAGTATTTATAGGAGATAGTTCAAGATTCTCATATACCACTTCTACTCCTTTTTCACCAGAAGTACACACCCTTTTTTCTGCTTTGGGAAACAATCCTTCATGGGTGTATCTTAAATCTGTACACACTTTTTGCAAAGCACAAATAGAAAGTTACAAGTTTACCAGTAACTAAAACCAATAATGCTGATAAGATTAAATCTTCTTAAATCTCACTTGAGAATCACTCCCCTATCACATCTGTCAGATGAAATCTCTGCCTCAGCCATGGCCAGCCGAAAATAATTAAGAAAGAATCCTGAAAAATACGTCAATTCCCCACAAAGTTTCTGGAAGAGATTGATAGCATTAATGAAGAGGAAAACAAAAAAGGCATTGGAAATCTGAAATAAAACAGAAAATAAAAAACAAATCCAACAGCATCAACAGAAAAAAAAATTGTTTATTGTCACGTGCAGCAAGATGAAGTGATAAGAGTTTGTTTTACGAGTGGGCTAATTAGAGCTTATACACAGCACAAGACATAGAGGTGCAGAGTTAGAGAGAGAGAGATCAGATGACGCAGAAAAAAAGGTAGCATAATTTTACTCTTTTGGAGGTTCATTCAGAAATCTGATAATGGCAGGAAAGAAACTGACCTGAAACTGATGGAGTGTGATCTGGTATTTGTGAATTTTCTTCAGACTCCTAAACAACAAACTCAATCAGACTCATTTAAGGACACTTTTTTTCTCCCCCCTCACTATTGCACAGTTGTTAACATTTGTGTCTTTGTTTACATGTGTAAATCGTATACAGTTTTTTTATTCACTACCAATAAATAGCAATTCTGCCTGGCCCGCAGGAAAAAGAATCCCAGGGCTGTTTGTGATGCCATGCATCTTGACAATAAATCTGAAGTCTGAATCTTCCTGATGGGAGAGGAGTATGGCTAGGCTGGGATGTCTTTCAACATGTTGGCAGCTTACATGGGGAGTTGAAGATGGGGTTGGAGGAGGATGGAGAAGGTGAGGGATGGCCTGAGCCAACTTCACAACCCTCTACTTTTCACAACAGTTCACATTTCAGGTCTGACATCTGTTATCACAACAGTTTTTAATGCTGAAGGGTTATTTTCTCCAGAAAGGGAGGCTAACATCAGGCATCATTGTCCCAGGATGGAGAATTAGGATGCAGACAAAACCCCATTGCACAAAGCCTGCAAATTTCGACAATTGTCCTCCCAACCTGAGAGGGGCGACGGTCCTCATCGTCTTGGGAAAAGGCAAAAGACCAAAGCATTAGTGGTGGCACAGTCTGGAACCAGTGACCACAATTCTATCAATTTAAAATAGTTTTGGGAAAGGATAGGATTGGTCCATAAGTTCTAAATTAGGACAATGCCAATATTGAAGGTTTTAGACAGGAATTTGTAGATGATTGTGAAAGGCTGTTTGCAGTCAAGTGTCTGGCAAGTGGGAGGCTGGTAATAGGGAGATGGAGAGAGTTCAGGCACAGCATATTCCTGTTAGAGTGAAAGTCAAGGCAGGCAGGAGTAGGGAATCCTTGATGACCAGAGATATTGGAGCTTTGGTCAGGAAAAAAGATGTATGTTAGGTTTAGGCAGCTGGGATCAAATGAATCCCAACAGAAGTATAGGGAATGTAAGAGTGCACTCACGATGGAAAACAGGAAGGTTTAAAAAAAGATATGAGATAATCAAAGGAGTTTTTGTATTAGTTTGGTAACTTTTCCAAGGTCAGCAAGGATTTCTTTCAAGGTTGTTTTGATGACATCCTTGAAACTTTCTCTTTCCACCTGGTAATCTTGTTCTGTGAAAGAACTCAGAATAGCATATAGAGTTTTGGATGAGAGAAGGACCCGACTTATGTAAGGTGCAGAGAAGGCGTAACTAGGGCTGCAACACAAGGGAGAAGGCACTGACATTGGATTTGTTTGCCTTTCTAGTGCACCGGTGGGATCTTTCCAGGATCTTCAAACACCTTGCATAGCTGCCCATCACTTATTAATTGGCAATTTATTGGCAACTGTATAGACTAGATCAAAGTGAGGCGAGATGGCAGTTTTTTGGGAACCACCAACTAACTCATTGTAGCAATTACATCCGTACATTCCAATCTTCCATACATGCTTTGTACATCTGATCTCCACAGAAATCGTTGAATCTAAAGGCCCATGGGTCTTCTGTAATTTATGGAGTCAATTATCAGAATACATTTCGTACACTCCTGTCCAATGAAGACATCAATGTGAGACTCTGCATGAAGAAGGCAGCCAACAATGGAATTTAGAAGAATGAGGGAGGATCTCATTGAGACATTTCAAATGTTGAAAAGCATGGTCAGAGTAGCTGTTGAAAGGTTTTTTTCCATGGTGGGAGAGTCTCAGACAAGAAGGCACAATGTCAGGATTGAAGAGAGGTGGAGAAATTTCTTCAGCCAGAGGGTGGTAAATGTTGTGCATGCACACACACAATTAAGATTCAGAGACGTGATGCTTTCTCATCCTTTACTTCTATGAGACTAACATGGCTACTGACACACAGGGTTATATAAGTGGCAGGGTGAAATTATGACGTGGGCGTCATGATGTCCAGCAGAGGGTGGGCTTATACCCAATCCTCTTCCTCTTCCCATGCAGTAAATGCTGACTGGCCCCCTTTAAACTAATAAGATTACATCAGGCCTAGAACTAAGTGAGAATTAAAACATAACTAATTATAAAAGGGAAAGTATTTAATAATAATCGGGGCACATCGTCCTTAAAGCATTCAGGTGGTCTTCTTTCTCTTTTGGACTGCCTTGGCATGATTTGCTGTGCCGGTCTTTGCTCGGGAGCCTAGATAGTCGGGTTGGCAGCAACTACCCGCCTTCGCTGCCCTCCTGGCTGCGTGTCTCAGTTACTGGACTCCTCGGCTCCACGATCATCTCTGCCCTCCTCCCCCCCCCTCAGCCTGAGGGGTAGGATGGTTGGGGCAGACCATGGCAGGTCTGATTCCATCTCCTCCAGTTCATGAGGCAGTTCATGGACCTTAGTGTCAGTCAATGTTCGTAATTGGTCAATGTGTTGCTTCCACAATCTGTCCCCCACTAAAACAGAGTATGAGCAGGGGCTCAATTTTTGTAAGATTACTCCTTCCACCCATGGGTCTTAATATTGTCTATAATCTTGTACCAGAACTCTCTTGCCTACTCCCAGTGTTCTTGGAGAAGTTTGTGGAGATGCTATGTATTTTTTTTTGTAATCAGAGACCCAGATCTGGATGAACTGTGGACAACCTGGTCCACAGGATGCGACCAAACATCAGTTCTGCTGGAGTGTGTTTTGTGGCAGAATGCGGCGTGTTTCTGTACCCCAATAGGATATCTGTGATTTTGTGTGTCGAGGAGGCATTTAGAAGTTTCAAGGTTTTCATTGCTTTTTTGAACATTTGTACAAAATGTTCTGCCTCCCCATTAGTACTTAGATGATAAAGCGTGGACAAAATATTTCCATGGATTAGCTTCAGCTTGCGGCATTTTTGGCTGCATTGTCTGACATTCTTTGCATTCTCTTAAGGTTGTTTCAATGTCTCTGTCTATGGAGGGCCACCAGACATGAATCTGGGACATTGCCTTCATTTGTACCATTCCCGGATGGTTGTGGTGCAGTTCTGATAACATGGTAGTTTGCCATTTGGCTGTATGGGTACCCCTAGTAAACATCCTTCTTCAACTGATAGTTCATGGCAGCGTGTGTGGTAAGATTTTAAATCTTCTGGAATGACTTCAGATTCGGGCCACCCATTAAGGGTGAAGTATAGCATCTTGCTTAATGTTGCCTCTTTTTGGGTTTCCTTTCCGATCATCTGGGCTGTAATGGGCAGTGGTTGAAGTTGTTCTTGGTTGATGGATGCTGCCTCTGCTCTCCATTTAATAATTTCTTTTTGTTGTTGTCTCGGGTAGTGGCATGTGTGATAATGCATCTGTGTGGCTGTTGAGTGTTCCTGGTTTATGTTTTATATATTTACACGCTGCTAGTAGCATGGCCCACCTTTGAATTCTGGCCATCAGCTAATACTGATATACCTTTGTGTGGCCCCAAGATTAAACTAAGAGGCTTGTTGTCTGTGATCAGGGTGAATTTTCTTCCGTAAAGATATTGGTGGAAATTTTTTTTTTTACACCAAAAATTATTGCCAATCCTTCTTTTTCTAGCTGGGCGTAATTGCGTTCACTTGTGGTTAATGTTCGCGAAACATACGCTACTGGTTTCTCCTTTTTCTGTGATTTGGGATAGTATCGCTCCTAGTCCCACTGGTGAATCATCCACGGCTAGAGTAACTTCTTTACTAGGGTCTTAGTGGATCAGCACCTTATTTGTTGATGTTAGTATTTCCTTTAGTTGATCGACTGTGTTTTTAGTTTCTGTGTTTGATCTTTCTTGAGTAATTGGTTCAGCGGGCTGCATAGTGTAGACATATTAGGGATATGTTTTCGGTCGTGATTAACAAGTTCTAGGAAGGTCTGTAATTCCGATTTGTTGGTTGGGTATGGGGCCTCGCAAACAGCTTCTGTTCCAGCTGGATTCATTCGCAACCCCTCATTGTCGATTGTAAACCCAAGATATGTTACTGAGGGGGACATGAAGATACATTTGTCCTGTTGTAGTCTGGTTAAAACCTTTTCAAGGTTTTGTAAGTGTTCACTGTCATTTCAGCCGGTGATGATGATATCACCTGGGTCCACGTAGTAATTTGTCCATTGTTGCTTGAAAAATCGCAGGTGCTACTGAAATTCATATGTGTACAGGTAAATAGTCCCAGATGGGTATTCATTGTCACATATTCCCTTGAATTTTTGTCCCATTCTATCTGTTGATATGCTCATGACAAATCTAGTTTTGTGAATTTTTGGCCTCTGTTTAGTACTTGGAATAATTCTTCTGCCTTGGGCATGTGGTGTTCGGGTATTTTGAATGACAGATTGATGATAACTTTATAATCACCGCAAATGTGAATGTCACTGTTTGCTTTTTATACGGGTACAATGAGCGCTGCCCAATCGCTGTATTGTATTGGTTCTAATATGGCTTCATGTTTTAGTCTGTTTAATTCAGCCTCAATTTTACCTTTCTTAGCAAATGGGACTTTTCTGACATTGAAGAATTTTGGTTCTGGGTATCTTTTAATTGCAGTTTGGCTTGAACACCTTGATTTTCCCCAATTCTTGTTGGAAAACCACTGCGTGGTTGTTGAGGATTTGGTTGAGTTCTGGCTGAGAGGTGTCCGTGTGGTTTACATTTAGTATTGAACTGATTTCCAGCCAATCTAGGGGAATGTATTGTGGCCAGTTTCTTCCGAAGAGTCCTGGTCTCTGGGAATCTCTGAGAGTGTTTTTGGTTGCTGTCGTTTGTATTGTACCTGAACCGTACATTTTCCAAACACTTTGATTCTGTCTCCTGTAACAGATCTTCAAGATATTTCAGTTGTTTTTACCGGGAGGCGTGGTAGTAAGCGTTCCTTTACATGCAACGGCATTAGGGACACTTCTGCCCCTGCGTCTAACTCCATCTTCAGGGGGTGTCCATTTATTTTTAGCTGTATAAAGATTGCTGTGTTTCCTCCATTTATTCCTCAGATGTGTAATATCTCAGGCGCTGAAATTTCAGGAGCTTGAAGGTTAGTCGTTGGGCTGTTATCATCATCGGTGCTAGGTTGCCCCTCTTTCTCTCTCTGCAATTGTTTTGACTTTAGCTGCCTGTTTATTTGCAGGCCACCTGCGCTTTAGAAGCGGTCATCTAGCTTTGATATGTCCTTCTGTTTCGCAATGGTTGCATTTAGAATTTTTGAAGAAACAGTTTTCTGGTCAGTGGTTGAATTTCCCACAATGAAAACATTGTTGGTGGGAAGACCTCCCAACCAGTAGGTCTGGTTGACCCACATCAAAGTTTTTACCTGCCATTTCAGAGCTGCAGGCAGTTCTATATGCAATTTGTAGAGTAACATCTTCATCCATTGCTAATAATTTTTGCCTTGCTTGGCAATTTGCCAGCCCCATTACTCACCTGTCTCACAGTGTCTGACTTAGAAAATAATTGAAACGACAGTGCTCCTCCAGTTTGCGCAATGATGCCAGGTATTCACTTACTGTTTCTCCTGGTCCTTGTCTCCTTTCATAGAATCATCGCCTTTCTGCCATAACTGGTAGTTTGGGGCTTAAATAGTTCCTTAGAGCTTGCTAATTTATTGAATGTCTTCATTCCTGGATCCTCTGGGGACAGCAAGGTCTTAAAGAGGTTGAATGTTTTTGTGCCCATTATACTGAGGAAGAGGGAATGTTCACAGTTTACTGGACCTTCCACAATATTGTGGGCTACAGAGTAGTGGTTAAACAGTTCTACGTAGTTATCCCAACTTTCTTCTACTTCAATGAATTCCCCAAACTTTTCCTCCACCATCTTGTCGCACTTTCACCTTGATCTTTTGGCAGGAATTTGTTGGGGTTGTTAGGTAGTCGTTTTCTACACTTCTGTACTCTTTCTTCTCATGGTTGGTGCATGGAGTATGTGTAGGGTTCATTTTGTTCCTCATTGCCACTGTTGTGTATGCACTCATACCATTAAGACTCGGAGATGTGATGCTTTCTACTTCTATTAGACTTACAGGGCTACTGAAACACAGGGTTATACATATATATGGAAGGGTGACATCATGACATGGGCATCATGATGTCCAGCAGAGGGCGGGCTTATACCCAATTGTAAATCTATGGAATTTGTTGCCACAGGTGGTTGTGGAGGCCAGGTCATTGGGTGTATTTAAGACAGAGATTGATAGGTTCTTGATTAGCCAGGACATCAAAGGTTATGGGAATAAGGCCGGGCAGTGGGGCTGAGTGGGAAAATGGATCAGCTCATGAGTAAATGATGAGGCAGAGACGATGGGCTGAATGGCCCATTTCTGCTTCAACGTCTTATGGTCTTAATATTGTCATGGATTCTCAATACCCTAGTCACAATCTCTTCTCGCAGCTGCCTTCTGACAGAGGCACAAAAGTTTGAAGTTCAGCACCTTAAGGTTCAAGAACAGTTCTTTTTCCCCAACAGCTATCAAGTTCTTGAACCTCTCCAACCTACCCAAACCATAAACTACTCCACCTCCACCAAAAGATCCGTCTCCGCTACAAAAACATTACTTTTTTCTAACTGAATATTTATCTTTCCTTTAATATAATCTTTTATCAGTGTTATGGTGCATCTTAACATAGAACACAGTACAGGCTCTTCGACCCTCAATGTTGTACCAACCTTTAGACCCTGCCTCCCATAGAACCCTCCACTTTAAATTCCTCCATATGCTTGTCTAGTTATCTCTTGAATTTCACCAATGCACCTGCCTCCACCACTGACTCAGGTAGTGCGTTCCACGCACCAACTACTCTGCAGTGGTGCAACATGCGGCTGCATCGAGTAGAAATTCATTGTATATATGACAATAAACTCTCATATCTGGCCCTTCAGCAATTAATTGGCTTGTAGAGTCAATTCATTTAAATTGTAAATTGTACAATTTTAAATTTAAATTGTAGAGCCATTCATTTAAATTGCATACAGTAAAAAAAATAATGTTTTGCTAAATGAAATGTCAACTAACAAAAAATGCAATGTTTTTAATTGTCTAGTGTTCAACTAATTTTTTTTATATATAACAGTAATTCATTTGCATTGAGTTCAATTGTTTTCATGACTATCAAACGTACTTGAAAAGAGTGAGCTCACCCACTGACAGCCACACAGTTCACTCTGGTCTTGCTCCTATTGAACCACAACTGTTATTTGGGAGTAGACAAACAATTGCTGGAGGATCTCTGCAGGTCAGACAGCATCCATGGCCAGAAATGGGCAGTCAACGTTTCAGATCTGGATCCTTTATCAAGGAGATGTTAGTCTTGATAAAGGATCCAAAAGTGAAATGTTGAATGATTATTTCTGCCCTCCAACAAGTTTTTGTCTACCCAAGATTCCAGCAATCTTTTTTTTTTGTGCTTCTTTTGATGCTTGGGAGTCTCTTGTTTTTCATGCTTTGGATTCAGTTATTCTTTGATTTTGGAAATAAAATGAAAGCATCATGCCTTGTGCCAAGGTGTATTGCAATAAAATTAGACGAAGCAAAGTCACGTGTTCGAGGTTTCACAGCGGTCAGGAGCTGTGCAAGTGTGCGGTCAGGTAGGTGTGTAGTGGTCAGTGCAGGTAGCCGGCTACCCATCAAATCAGTTCTCTCTCCTTTCTGCAGGATATATTTCACTTGCTTCAGAGCAAGCGGAGGGTGAAGAAAGAGAAAAGAAATCAGGTGATGTTTCCCATATGAATGCTGTTCAAAAGCTCATGACGGCAAAGGAAATCACATTTAACAAAGGGCTTTTTTTGGGTGGGGTCTCCAAGGTCATGGGAAGGTACAGGAAACTTGCTATCACTGTTTAACTGTGAAGGGGAAAGTGAAATTGAGCCCATTAAATAAGAGCAAACTGCCTTAACCCACTTACTTGCATGTTTAACACCAGGGATTGCGAGCACATTAAAAAAAGCCACCTCGACCACTGTTCTCTCAAAGCTGCGCACATGTACACATGCGCACACGTTTTGCAACCAGCACACAAAAGGAAATTAATGTGGGCATATCCAGAATGCATACCAAATAATTTTAAATACATTATACATTTTTATTTTGTATTTATCAAAACACAAGGAACTTAAGGAAGACATAGTTTTAAAGTAAGTACATAATTGTTATTTGTATTTAAAATCAAAATTAAAAATTGGCCTACTGCACACCGAAGCTCCCGACGCCCAACTCCGAATCGTCCCCTGGGCCTACAGCACACCAGAGCTCCCGACACCCGACTCTGAAACTTCTCATCAGCCCACCGCACATCGGAGCTCCTGATGCCTAACTCCAAATCCTCCCCTCGGCCTACCATACACTGGACTTCCCGAGATCCCGACTGCGAACTCTCTCCTCAGCCATTCTGTGGAGGGAGAGCTTTGGATCGAGACACACGGCAGATTTCGGTCTTAATCCCTTCTCACATCCTCTCTGATACAATTGGCGCCTTACAGCGGCGATTCTTTGTGAGCAGCTCTGATGGGAATAATCAAATATTCCCATTCAGAATTCTAAAAATCAAACAAAAAATGACAAAGGCAAAATCAAACTTACCCCACAGCATGAAGGTCCTAAAACTGCTTGGCATTGGAAGAACTGGGAGAATGAGCAATCTTCGTCAGGCCGAGGAAGCTTTAAACAGCTCAGGCAGGTACAATAACAACTCCATGGTTTACAACAACAACTCTGATGTTTTAAACAGCTCCAGTACGTACAACAGCATCATTAACAGCGGACCTTCAAGCCAGGTAAAGAAGACCGGACCACATGGATGCAGTGAGGGGCTACAGGTCAAGCTGAGATTCCGAGACCTGAGGATTCCACTCCCTAGCATTCTCCTGGCCAACGTTCAGTCCTTGGAGAACAAACTCGAAGTCCAAGCCAGACTTCAACATCAGAGACACATCATGGAGTGCTGTGTGATGTGCTTTACGGAAGTATGGCTAAACGCGGGCATTCTGGACATGGCATTGCAGCCTAAGCGCGCTGATCAACACCGGCATCTGGGAAAACCAGGGGAGGTGGCGATTGAGTCATCATCAATTCATTGTGGTGCACAGACATGACGGTCATGGTCCAGTTCTGCTCTCCCGACCTGGAACATCTGGCGATCAAGTGTCGCCCATTCTACCTGCCAAGGGAATTCACAGCCATCATCCTGGTCATAACGTCCATTCCACCCCAGGCTAACATCAGGCTGGCACTGTGATAAATAGCCATGAGACAGCGCATCTGGACGCCTTCCTGATCATTGTGAGAGACTTAAATCAGGCCAACCTGAAGTCTCTGACACACTACCACCAAAACATCACATGCAAGACCAGGGGAACCAGCACATTGGACCACTCCTACACCACCATGAAAAACGTAAACTGAGCCATATCTCAACTACCACACTTTGCCTGGTGCTTCATCATGAACTGTCGAGGAAGGATCACCTGGGCTTACTGCAGGTAGTGGTCACTCCCCCCTGAACCCCTTCAGCTGCGCCACTGCTTACTCTAATCATTCACTCATAGTTCATATCTAACTTGGCCCAGTTGTTGACCTGAAGCCATACTGATGGTTGACAAAAAGTTTTAGTCTTTACTGTGCTTAGAAATTCCACATCAGACTGGTTCCTGAAGAATGATTTTCACTCAACGCATTGTAAATTGGAATTATCCCTTGGCTCTACACCAAATTATGGAAAAAAAATGTTCATTATTTACCCTGTAAAGATCTTTAAAAACCAGATTGACTTTCTTTAACCCCCAAAATCCTCATACAATTTTACAAGAATTTGTTGATAAATGTAACCTCCTATTCCTGATTTAATATTTCACTGGTTCTTCAAACTGATTTCTCTCTTATACGAGGTGATGCAAACTATAAAAGACATTCCAGCCAACATCATGTATAAATTCAACACTTTGCTTCCCTGCCTTCACATTTATTGTCTCCCTTTCTGTCGTTGAACTTCAGCTATTTCCCTTCCATTGTGGTTACACATTTACCTGATGGAACAGGTGCAAATTTTCACCTGTAATCATTTGTCTAGCAACAGCTCCTAATTAGAATCACAGCCTCAAAGAGCCTTACCCAAGAAATATTAACCAGGAGACCAGGACTGGGTAGACAGCACATGTCTAGTGCATTGTGGGAGGTGATTGCATCAGAATAGCTAGATCACACTCACAAAGAACTGAGAACAGATACATAAAGGTTTCATTGCTGGCTCCGATGAAGAACTCCCCAGCTGAAACCAAATATGGTCTCTTTCACTTGCTCTTCAAGTCTCTTTCCCGTCAGAATCTGACTCACCATCTTTTCAGCGGGGACATACAAGTCCTGGAGCAGCAACATCAGAGGTGCAACCTCCAACTGAAGGCTCGTCGCAAGCATGGCAATTCGCTTTCATGTTGCTTGGAAGTAGCAACTGCTTTTTGCAACTGATTTTATGCTGCAACTGTAAACCCCATTCAAAAAAAGACTGTCGAACAGTTTGAATTTTTGGACCAAAGCTTTAAACCAAGGGCAGAAGTTGACAGTCGATCCGCTCTTTAACCTGGATTGTTCTGCCAGAATGAGCGAGGAAAGCAATTCAACAATATTTTTTTAAAGGAATTTTGTTGCCCGTATGATTTAACACATTTTACTTGGGTGTCTGGCGTACAGAATTATTAGTTCAAAAAGATAGTCAGTCTGCAGCTCATCTCAATGAAACCAGTTACGTCGTATTCAGTTAACTAAAATACAACCGCAATGTCACCCCCCGCAGAACGTTTTGTCGCGCCCAAAAGGAGCATCAATTTAGGAAAACATTTTTGAAGTTGCTTGTTTTGTAAATTAAAGTTAATGAATTTCTAAATGACTTTACAGGAATATTTTGGGATAAATCTTTAGTGTGCCACTTCAACCACAAATCCTTACCTTAAAAAGGAATTGCACAGATATCAGCCACAACTGAAACTGAAAACCAGCCTAGTCCCAGCATAATATATTACTGAACCGGCGTAAATTACAAACAAGAATCAGATTCTGAAGATTTACAGCACTGAATTTGACCTGTTCATCCAACTGTCTGGGTTCTCTGCTACTTCAAAATTTATGGCATCATTTTGAATATCTGGAGCATTGCAGGTACAGTGAATGCCCAATAGCAATGTGTTTTCAAGGGCATTTGCTCTAACAATACAGATCCACAAAGAGCTACACATATCAGGGAGCTCGGCCCCTTTCTGCAGCCATTGACTGGTGAGGCATGCAAAACAAAAAATCAGCTGTACTCAGTCCGCTTCTGCTTCCATTTCAGTTGAGCGAATGGCTGTGCTCTTCTGGAAAGATTTTAAATTATCCAGCACGCAAGATTGTTTTTTTCTTCTTCTTTTCAAATCGCCACTCTTCTTAAATGGTCAAAACAGATGGCAAATTTAAGGCACTACAATCAATACGAAGCCCTGAGTCAGGGAAAAGCAGGTGGTGGCTGTACCTTTCTGCCAAAATAAATTCAGTGTTTGGCATCCACTAGCATCTATGCTGGCTGGACATATAGATGTATCCTTTTTGGGACAATCCTTCATTTATCACCGGATTTCTGACAGCTGCCTCTGGTGTTTTGAATGTGGTATCTTAAGTTATGACTCAGTTCAGGAAGAGAAAAAAGAGCAGGCAGATTCCACCCCCCACCATTTTGATGAAATGAGGGGTGAACAGGGACAACACCCCTCCCCCACCCCCCCCGCACAATCCCCACCAGATTTTCTCCCTGTCCCCTCCTACTTCTGATTGACGAAAACAAAATAATCCATTTCAGGTTTAAAGCCAACACCTGACTGCTTGAGGGTTTCAAATTTATACCACCGTCTACGTACTCCAAAAATAAGAGTCTGGTTTGTTGGGAGTAAAGTTTGCTTAAGTGCTTTTCAGGCTATAATTTTTGGACAATTTCACTGCCGGATTCTGGCGAAAGCACGTAAACATATGATCCAGGAGGAGTGGGATAATCAGCTCCTCGAGCCAAAGAAAGATGATGGCTGATCTGACTGCAATCTCCACTCTGCATGCCTGCCAGCATGAGGTAGTCTTCCCCTCACCCCACCCCAAGAATCTATAGCCCTTGAATATAGTTATTGATAATGATTCTACTGACCTTTGAGGGAGTTCGCCAGAGACCTCCATCCCCAGAGAAAATGTTTTACCTCATCTTTCTTAAACCCTTGTGGGTTTTTTTTAAAACTCTTGGACCCCAATTCTAAATTCTCCAGCAGATGAAACTCTCTTCATTCATCCTGCCGAGTCTTCAGGCTCTTTCAATCAATCCCCCCTCTCACTTTGAAACCCGAGTGGATGCGAGCTTTGCCTTCAACCTTCAATAGATTCAGTTACATAGCACAGAAACAGACCTTTCACTGCATAAAGTAACGAGAAATTCTTCCCTGATAACAACCTAACCCTATTTTTAAGTCTTATAAACTGACTATTTAGACAATTACCTCAAGTTATTAATATTCAATTCAGTAGCAGCAAAACACACATTGAAACCAAACCCAAGATCTTATTTGTTATTCCATGCTCATTTTACCTTTATTTTAACCCCTCATTAAGCAAAAGTCTGCTAAAATATGGCTGCAAAAATCATTTTCAGCGCAACTAAGAATCTTCAAATTTCCTGAATAGTTCTCCAGTAACCATTTATTTTCATGATAAATACCAATTAAGATATTTCAACACTGTGACATTGCCTTGTATAAGAACATCACTGGATAATTATAAAACCTGGACTTGCTGCTTAGTGTCATTAGTGACCCAATGTTGTAGCAAGTTAATGGATTGCTCGACATTAGTGCCACGCTGGTACAGGAAACCTCAGTGGTACTTGGGCGTGTTGGGACAAGAAATCTGCGTGGGTACAAAATTGAAACGTTATACAATCACATGTATTCAATTTTTTGGGCAACAGTTACCACCATTTCAGCAACTCAGATTCAAATCTGGCGCTATCCTTAAAGATTTGTAGATTCTCCCGTGACTACAATTTCCTGCCACATTCCGAAAGAATTAGTAGGTTAATTGAACCCATGGGTGTAATTGGGCAGTGCAGATTATTGGCCAGAAGGGCCTGTTACCATGCTGCACAGAACCATCGAATCCTAAATCACTGAAATATGTCCTTCATCCCATCATGTCTATTTAGTCAGGTGAGTATCATCAATCTGCACCCTCCATACCCTTCCCGTCCACGTACCTATCCAAACTTCTCAAAAATGTTGAAATAGAACTTTCTATTTTTCTTCCATCCATGTGCCTGTCTAAGAGTCTCTTAAATGCCCTAATATTTCAGCTTCCACCACCATCCCTGGCAAGGCATTCCAGGCACCCACAACTCTCTGGGTAAAAATAAACTTCACCCTGATGTCTCCCCTAAACTTCCCTCCCTTCACTTTGTATCTATATCCTCTGGTGTTTGCTATTCCTGTCCTGGGGAAAAAGGCGCTGGCTGTCCACCCTATCTACGCCTCTCGTAATCTTGTAGACCTCTATTAAGTCTCCTCTCATCCTTCTATGCTCCAAAGTGAAAAGTCCTAACTCTGCTAACCTTGCCTCATAAGACTTATTTTCCAATCCATGGTAAATCTCCTCTGCACCCTCTCCATACCTTCCACATCCCTCCTATAATGAGGTGACCAGAACTAAGCACAATACTCTCAGTGTGGTCTCAGCAGAGATTTGTAGAGTTGCAACATGACTTCGCTACTCTTCAACTCAATCCCCCATTAATGAAGCCCAGTATCCCAGAGGCCTTCTTAACTATCCTATCTATCTGCACAGAAACCTTGAGGAACGTTTACCCACACTCTTAAGAAACTGACCATTAACCCTGTACTCAGCGTTCGGCTTGTCCTTCCAAAATGCATCACCTCACACTCACCTAGATTGACCTCTATCTGCAACTTCTCCACCCAACTCTGCATCCTGTCTATATCCTTTTTAAATTACTGCAATCTGTATACACGTGATCCATATCCTTTCACTTGCTGCCTGTTAACAAACTGTATTTGTTTAAATGCCTCCCATATCTGCTTCTACCACACCCTCCCACCTGGTAGTGCATTTCAGACACTTACTACGATGTATATTCTGTTTTAAAACTTGCCTCGTATAACTTTCATGCTTCTACCTTAAAGCTAGGCCCTAGAGTATTTTATATTTCAACCCTGGGGAAAAAGACTCTTATCATCTGCCCTATTGATGCCTCGCATCATTTTATAAACTTCTATTAGGTCATCCCTCAGCCTCTGATTTCCCAAAGAATCCAAGATTGTCCAATGTCTTACAATTGGTCATACTCTTGATCCTAATCAACCTTCTGATGAACCTCTTCTGCTCCTTCTCGAAACCCGCCACATCCTTCCTGTAATGCAACAATCAGAAATGCGCACAATGCTCCAAATGTGGCCCGACCAGAGTTTTAATACAGCTACAACTTGATTTGCTCACTGCCCCAACTGATGAAGCTCTATGTCCTCTCTACTGCCATATCTACTTGCCTAGCCACGTTCAAGGGGCAATAATATGCACCCTTAGGTCCCTCTGCACATCAATACTTTCAAGGGCCCTGGCATCTACTGCATAACTTCCTTTTGCAATTCACTTCCAAAAGTGCAACACCTCACATCTGTCTGCTTAATGATAATATTGAGTTTGTCATATTCATTGTACGATGGACATATAAACCCAAATTGCTACAGCTGAACACTTTTCAAAAATAAAACTACATAGTATACATTATTTAATTTAAAAAGGCAATAAATACAAAAGATAGATAATAAATATTCACAGTTATCCTGGTGCAAAAAAAATGATTTCAATCGTTCAGATGTCTTTTTGTAGTGTTCGAGCAGCCCTGATTGGTGTAACAAGGTTCAAGGGCATTAGGAAAAAAAACCTGTTCTTGAATCTAAAGGGGCTGGACTTCATGTTTCTGTACCTTCTTTCCAAAGGTAGCACCGAGAAGAGGTGGAATGATTAAACTCCAGCTCCCATTTCTCCGCCCATTTTTCCAACTTACTTCCAATCATATCGAATCCCTCAACAAGCTTCTTTAATCTCCACAGCACTGCCAGTTTTCATATCATCAATACCGTACTGATCAGCTCATCTACATGTTTATCCAAATCATTTGCAGGCATCACAACCAAGAGGTCTCTGCAGTGCTCCACGGGTCACAGACCTCCTGTGAGAATGTCAACCCTTCGCCGCTGCCCACTTTCTTTTCTGGCCAAACCAATTTTCAGAATCAGAATCTATCATTATGAGCATGTCACAAAATTCATTGTTTTGCAGGCAACATCACATTGCAAACATTTATATAAAAAGCACCTGACAAAACCAATACAAAAATAGTGGAAGAAAAGTCAAACTAAGGCAGTGTCAGTGGTTCATTGTTCATTCAGGAATCTGAAGGCGGAGGGGAAGAAGCCGTCCTTGCGCTGCTGAGTGCTTGTCTTGAGGCTCCTGCACCTTTTTCTCTTGATGTGACAAGGGCTTGGCCTAAGTGGTGGGGGTCCTTGAGGATAGAGGCTGCTTTCTTGAGACACCACCTTTCGCTGATGCCCTCAAAGACTCGTACCTATGATGACGCAGGCTGAGTTAACAACCCACTGGAGTTTTTTCTTGTCCTGAGCATTGGCACCTCTGTACCAGACAGTGATGCAACCAGCAAGAATGCTCTCCATGGTACACCTGTAGAAATTTTTGAGAGTCTTCAGTGACAAACCAAAACTTCTCAAACTCCTCATGAAGTGTAGCTGCTGGCGAGCCTTCTTCATGATTGTGACAACGTGGAGGCTCCAGGACAGATCCTCAGAGATGTTTTGACCCTCTCCAAGACTGGGTTGTGTTCTCCTGACTTCCTTCTGAAGCCCACAATCATCTCCTTGGTTTTGCTGATGTGAAACCACTCAACTAGCTGACTTATCTCCCTCCTGTACGCATACTCATTGCCATCTGAGATTGAATTTTGAATCCAATCAAGCAAATGTCTAAAAGAAAGATCAAACTTGGACTTGTAAAGGGCCTGGTCTTCTACCTCTAACCTGTTGAACAGCATCAAGTTTACTCCATGGTTTCCGATTGGGGATACCTTTATTGTATTCTTGGTCAAGCAATCTTCGACGAGTAACATTCCTTAACCATACGTTCTTCTCTATCATGACCGCAAAAGTTTGTAAATTGGAGGCTGTGTTCCCTACGTTACAAAATAATCAGATACCATTGGCCATAAAGTGGTTCAGATTGTAAAAGGCTGTACATGTCCTTAATAAAGCAGAGCCAATATTTCACTCAGTTGAACTGTTCTGTATTTCAAAGAGATATGAAGAAACATAGATGAAAAACGTTCCACCCAAACCTTGCGCAGCAAAACACTCAACTTGACTTATTTTTTTTTAATTATAGATAAACCACAACCCCAAAATCAACAAACTAAACTGTCGTAAGAAAAAGTCATACCACAGCACTCAACAGCATCACCACTTGAGCCACATACCAGTTCAATGTTGCATAATCAATAGGTTTCAGTGGTTTAGAAGAGGAAGCATGAAGGAGAGGGCGGAAGCATGAAGGAGAGGGCAGAAGCATGAAAGAGAGGGAGGAAGCAAGAAGGAGAGGGCAGAAGCATGAAGAAGAGGGAGGAAGCATGAAGGAGAGGGCAGAAGCAGGAAGGAGAGGGAGGAAGCATGAAGGAGAGGGAGGAAGCAGGAAAGGGAGGGCGGAAGCATGAAGGAGTGGGCGAAAACGAAGGAGTGGGCGGAAGCAGGAAGGAGTGGGCAGAAGCAGGAAGGAGAGGGAGGAAGCAGGAAGGAGAGGGAGGAAGCAGGAAGGAGAGGGCGGAAGGAGTGAGCTGAAACATGAAGGAGTGGGTGGAAGCATGAAGGAGAGGGAAGAAGCATGAAGGAGAGGGAGGAAGCATGAAGGAGAGGGAGGAAGCAGGAAGGAGAGGGAGGAAGCAGGAAGGAGAGGGAGGAAGCAGGAAGGAGAGGGAGGAAGCAGGAAGGAGAGGGAGGAAGGAGGAAGGAGAGAGCGGAAGCATGAAGGAGTGGGCAAAAGTGAAGGAGTGAGCGGAAGCAGGAAGGAGTGGGCGGAAGCAGGAAGAAGAGGGAGGAAGAAGGAAGGAGGGCGGAAGCATGAAGGAGATGGTGGAAGCAGGAAGGAGAGAGCGGAAGTAGGAAGGAGAGGGTGGGAGGAGTGGGTGGAAGCATGAAGGAGAGGGAGGAAAGATGAAGGAGAGGGAGGATGCATGAAGGAGAGGGTAGACGCAGGAAGGAGAGGGCTGATGCAGGAAGGAGTGGGCGGAAGCAGGAAGTAGAGGGAGGAAGCATGAAGGAGAGGGAGGAAGCATGAAGGAGAGGGAAGAAGCATGAAGGAGAGGGAGGAAGCATGAAGGAGAGGGAGGAAGCAGGAAGGAGAGGGAGGAAGCAGGAAGGAGAGGGCGGAAGCATGAAGGAGTGGGCAAAAGTGAAGGAGTGAGCAGAAGCAGGAAGGAGTGGGCGGAAGCAGGAAGAAGAGGGAGGAAGAAGGAAGGAGGGCGGAAGCATGAAGGAGAGAGCGGAAGTAGGAAGGAGAGGGTGGGAGGAGTGGGTGGAAGCATGAAGGAGAGGGAGGAAAGATGAAGGAGAGGGAGGACGCATGAAGGAGAGGGTGGACGCAGGAAGGAGAGGGCTGATGCAGGAAGGAGTGGGCGGAAGCAGGAAGTAGAGGGAGGAAGCATGAAGGAGAGGGAGGAACCATGAAGGATAGGGCAGAAGGAGTGAGTGGAAGCATGAAGGAGTGGGCGGAAGCATGAAGGAGAGGGAGGAAGCATGAAGGAAGGGAGGAAGCAGGAAGGAGAGGGAGGAAGGAGTGGGCGGAAGCATGAAGGAGTGGGCGGAAGCATGAAGGAGAGGGAGGAAGCCTGAAGGAGAGGACGCAAGCAGGAAGGAGAGGGAGGAAGCATGAAGGAGAGGGAGGAAGCATAAAGGAGAGGGCAGAAGCAGGAAGGAGAGGGTGGATGCAGGAAGGAGAGGGCAGAAGCAGGAAGGAGAGGGCGGAAGCAATGATGAACACCGCAGAAAAACTGACTGCTGTATGGTGATAATCTTGCTTGCAAGCTGCTTTATTTATTTATGTGTTTATTTATTTATTTGCCGCGGTGGCAGGCAATGCAAACCTCGTACATTTTTTGTAAGGTGGGAGGAAACCAGAGCACCCAGAGGAAACCTGCGCTAGCATGGGGAGAACGTTCAAACTCCTTAGAGACAGCGCAGGCTCCAAATCCGGGTCGCTAACTGCTACGCTAACCAATGTAAATTGGGCCTAATGATAAGTTACTTGGCAATATATACAGGGAATGTAGATTAAATTGAACCCACTTTACTTGTGGATTCTAATATCCAATAGGTTAAAAGGCACATAACAGACAGAGTTCACCACGCGCATCAGTAGCATCCACGTGGGAGGCAGTAAGAGTTTATTGATCCCCGTGGAATGTGCCCACTGTTGCAATCAAGGTCCCCTCACTTCATGCCACATTAGTGCAGGCTTCAAAATATGCAGGCACTGATGCCAGGCAATCAACAAAGAATTCAGAAGGAACTCAATGCAGTTAATGATCTACATTGCAGTTCAATCCGACAGTTTAACCACCCACAGAGGGTCATGGCCAGAAGCAGTTTCTTGTGCACAGCTGAAAATAAGAACAAATTAACTCCCAAAAGAAAGCAGAGCTAAATAACTGGAGGAAAGAATCTCAGCAACAAGGGCAATTATCTGGATCTGGAATGCATCAGGTCGAGGAGAATCATTAATGAATCCTTATTAAACCTCTCCAGAAAATAGGAACAACATTGTTAAACTGGAAAGGGTGCAAAAAAAAATATAATTGAGGATGTTACGAGGGCTGGAGGGCCCGTTGTAGGGAGAGATTGGATAGGTTTGTAATTTTTTTATTCCTTGGAACATTTACAGGGGTTTGGACTGAACAAATGAGACTAGCTTGGCATGGACAGGTTGAGCTGAAGGGCCATTTCCCTGCTATCAAACTTTATGACTCTAAATCAGCCATTCTCAACAGGGGCCCTATGCAATTCCCCTCCACAGGGACTACAGCGCATTTAAGTAAAAGCCTCATTTCCTTTTCTGCTCACTTGACAAATTTTTCTTTAGTTTTTTTTGGTGTAGTCGGTAGGAGAGAAGTACAGAAGAAACCAAAGCCCACAAACTTTGAGCAGTCCTAAACAGGCCATAGTCGAAAAAAGGTCGAGATGGCTGCTCTGAGTTGCTTTCTTTAGAACGTGAGGTTCCTGGGTGTCAATTTTTTTTAATTTAGATGTAGAGCAGAGTAACAGGCCATTTCAGCCCACAAAGGTCTATTCTGGGGGCTTCACATTGATGCAATCGTGAAGGCAGCTTTACTTCGTGGGGAGTTTGAGGAGATTTGGTGTATGTCACCAAAGTCTCTTGCAAGTTTCTACAGGTGTACCGTGCAGAGCAAGCTGACTGGTTGCATCACTGTCTGATATGGCAGTGCCAATGCACGGGACAGGAAGAGGCTACAGTGAGTTGTGAATTCGGCTAGTATCATCATGGACATTAGTCTTCACTCCATCGAGGACACCTCCAAGAGGCAGTGTCTTAAGAAAGCAGCCTCTATTCTCAAGGATCCTCACCACCCCAGGCCACGCCCTCTTCACTCTGCTACCATCAGGAAAGAGGTACTGGAGCCAGAAGACAAACAACTAGCAGAACAAAACCTGCGGTCAGATTTCTAAATGGACAATGAACCACAGCCGCTACCTCTCTTCTTTTAATTTAACTGCATTAATTTATTTATTTTGGACAATGTAATTTATGGCAATTCTTTGCACCTGCAACGCTGCTGCAAAACAATAAATTTTATGCATGTCCATGACCTTAAATTATGATAATAATTTAAAGGCAAGTGATGGGAGTGGGGAGTGTGCAGGCAAGCCTGAAAAGAGCAAGCAACATAATAATCTAAAACACAAATTGACTCCTAACTTGGGGTCAGTCACACTGACCTGTGAAATTGCGTTTTAATTTATAATTACAAATCATTTATGCCTAAAGACACCTTTTATGGGTATGAATTCTGATACTTTTGAGATTTCCTGCTCCTGGCAATATTCTGCTTATTCCTTGAAGAGGGGCTCAGGCCCGAAACATCAGCAATATATCTTTGTGTCCTATCGATGCTGAAATGACCGGCGGAGTTCCTGCAGCATTTTGGTGTGTTTTCATGCCTAAAGACCACCAGATGTCATCTGCAGTACACAGCTGCCGGAACCAATATTCACCAAATACTACAAATTACGGAATATCCTAAAAAAGATCAGTTTACACTCAACTAGAACCTTTCAAGAAACAAAATAACCTGGAAATTTACAGGAAAAATAATACAGATTTTGAAAAAAGTAACAGCCAGGGCTCCAAGAGTTAAATACTGAAGGACCCGGGCAGAGTGAATGTAGAAAGGATGTTTCCTACGTTAGGTAAATCTAGGATTAGAGGACACATCAAAAGCAACCCTTCAGAGGAGGAGAGATTTCTTTACCCAGAGGGTGGGGAGTCTGCGGACTTCATTGCCGAGGATGGCTTTGGAGGCCAAGTCACTGGATATACTTAAAACAAAGGCGGATAAGTTCTTGAAGAGATAGGGAATTAAGGGCTATGGGAAGAAGGCAAGATCATGGGGTTATGGTCGATGATAATTGGAAGGGTTAAGAGGACTTTTGCTCAACCATTTTCCAATCTTATAAAATTGGACAACCCAATTCAGAACCTTCTTTTCCCCCCTATTCTTCCATGACTGCACCAAACTCAGAATGGACTTTATTGAACAAAAAGCATTGGTAACATTGAATGGCAGGTGGGAGAAGGACAGAAAGATTGCTGCTGACGGCTGGTATAGTTATCAAATTGGAGCTGGTGACCCCCAACCTTTTGATCTATAGACACTAATTCAAATTCCACTCTGGCTGCAAAAAATTGACTTCGTTTTTTACAATCATCTATTTTTTAAAAAATAGCCCTACGGTTGTGCTGTTGGCCAGAACACAGATGGATTTATTGCATTAGCTTCCAAATTCTACTGGCCTTATGAGGTTCATTATAATGCAAGTAGGTAACAGACATAGTTTTTCCCCCGTGAATCATTTAAATATTTTATGTAGTAAAACAGTTTATGAATAAACAGTAACATTTTAAATTAATTTTGAAGGATCCACATCTTAAAATCAAGTGGCATTTTAAACTTGCATCAGGAGATTATTTCTATTTCTTTTAATTGAAGGAACAAGTTACATCTGACTTCTTGTGCGTCTGCACTGGTCATAAAGGTATTTGAAAAATGCCGCAGTTTCACTGGACGACACCAACATTTTCCAGTTTAGGAATTCTCTGTACAAAGGTACATGGAAATCCAAACAGTGCCCACTGATTTTCTTTTGACAATGTTCTGCTGTTTGGATCTCTACGGGGAATCAGATTCAGAATCAGAATTCATTGTCATGAACAAGTCATCAAATTCGGTGTTTTGCGGCAGCGTCATAGAGCAAACATTCATATTATAACCATCTTACAACGTTAACTATAAATAAATAAAAATAACAATAAGGGTGCATGAAAAGTAAGGCAGTATCTTTGGTTCATTGATTATTCAGGAATCTGATGGCAGCGGGGAAGAAGCTGTCCTTGTGCCGTTGAGTGCTCGTCTTTAGGCTCCTGTACCCTTTTTCCCGATAGTAGCAGAGTGAAGAGGGCATGGGCTGGGCGGTGGGGATCTTTGAGGATAGAGGCTACTTTTTTAAAGACACCGCCTCATGCAGATGTCCTCGATGGAGTGAAGTCTGGTGCTTGTGATGTCGCAGGCCGAATCAACAACCCAGTGTAATTTATTCTTGTCCTGAGAGTTGGTGCCTCCATACCAGGCAGCGATGCAACCAGCCTGAATTCCCTCCACGGTATCCCTGTAGAAGTTTAAGAGCTCTCGGGTCCTGAGAGTTGGTGCCTCCATACCAAGCAGCGATGCAACCAGCCTGAATTCCCTCCATGGTATCCCTGTAGAAGTTTGAGAGCTCTCGGGTCCTGAGAGTTGGTGCCTCCATACCAAGCAGCGATGCAACCAGCCTGAATTCCCTCCACGGTATCCCTGTAGAAGTTTGAGAGTTCTCGATGACATAACGAATCTCCTCAGACAGCTCACAAAGTATAGCCGCTGGGGAGCCTTCTTTGTGATTGCATCAACGTGGAGGCCCCAAGACAGATCCTCGGAGATATTGACACTCAGGAATTTGAAGTTCTTGACCTTCTCCATTAATGAGTCCTCGATCAGGATTGGGTCATGTTTCCCTGACTTCCTGAAGTCCATAATCATCTTTTTGGTTTTGCTGACAATGAGCACAAGGTTGTTGTCGTTAACACTATTCAATGAGCTGATCTCTCTCCCTCCTGTACTCTTCCTCATTGCCATTTGTGATTCAGCTGACAACTGCGGTATCATAGGCAAACGTAGATGGCATTGGAATTGTGCCTGGCCACACAGCCATGGGTGTATAATGAGTAGGGCAGTAGGCTAAACACGCATCTAAGTGCGCCTGTCTTGTTAATCAGTGAGGAGGAGGCGTTGTTTCCAATTCATACTGACTGTGGTCTTCCGATGAGAAAGTCATGGATCCAGTTGCAGAGGGGGGTAGAAAGGCCTAGAGTTTGTAGCTTCTTGATCAGCATTGAGGGAATAATGGTGCTGAAGGCCGAGCTGTAGTCGATGAAGAGCAGCCGTTATGCATGAATTGCTGTTTTCAAGGTGATCCAGCGATATTGCATCTGCTGTAGAGCGATTGTGATGATAGACGAATTGCAGTGGTCCAGATCCTTCATTAGGTATGTGTTCATTCTGGCCATGACCAGCCTCTCAAAGCATTTCATCAAAGCAGTTAATGGAGAGGACTGGCTACAAGAAATCACTCTATGAATCAGATAATTTACTGAATTCAATGCTTTAACTTTTTTGTTTATTTATATTTTAAATGTTGTACATTTTGCTCAGCATTAGAATGTTCTTGTAGGTTGCCGGAACATACACATACAAAGATTTTTTTCCCCCACAATGTTACAGCCAGCTCTGCTGGTGGGAGAAATGGCTTAACCAGCTGGCAAATTTGTGTTCATTTCTTTTTTCTGGGTGAGAGAAGTATACAATGGCTTTGCAATGTGATGGGATTTATGCACTTATACATCATCAAGGAGGATTAGAACAGCTTTGATACCTCTCTGACAAGATGCTGCATGAGGCTACTTAACAAGATATCAGTACATGGTATATAATAGGAAACATACATGCTAGGGTAGAGCATTGGTTAATTGGCAGGAAGTCGAGAGTCAGAATACTGGGATTATATTCTGATTGGCTGCCCGTTGCAAGATGTTGGATTTGAATGATTTGGATGATGGAATGAATGGCTTTGTGGTCCAGTCTGCAAATGATAAAAAGGTTAGAGAAGAAGAAACAGGGAGGCTGCAGAAGGACTTAGATGAAGAGAGTAGGCAGAAAAGTGGCAAATGAAATACAATGATGGAAAGTGTACTCTCATGCACTTTGGCAGCAAAAATAAACTGGCAGACTTTTTTTCAATGAGGAGAGAATTGAAAATACCAGATGGGAGTCCTCATGCAGGATAGTCTGAAGCTAAACTTACATGTTGAGTCCTTGATGAAGAAGAATAGAATACAAGAACAGGGATGTGATGTTGTTGCTTTATAAGGTGCTGGAGAGACCTCACTTGGTGTCTAGTGAGCAGTTTTGGGCTCCTCTTTTAAGGATATGGTGATATTAGAGAGGATCAGAGGAGCTTTACAGGGATGATCTCGGGAATGAAAGGGTTATCAGATGAGGAGCATTTGACAACTCTTGTCCTGTACTCATTGGAATTTGAGAGAATGAAGGGGGATCTCATTGAACTATTTCAAATGTTGAAAGGCATGGACAGAGTAGATGTAGAAAGGTTGTTTCCCATGGACACGAGGACACAACTTCAGGATTGAAGGGTGCCCCCTTAGAACAGATGCAGAGGAATTTCTTCAGCCAAAAGGTGGCAAATCTGTGGAATTTGTTGCCACAGGCAGTTGAGTAGTCTAGATCATTGGGTGAATTTAAGGCAGAGATTGATTGGATCTTGATTAGCAAGGGAACCAAAGGTTGTGGGGAGAAGGCTGAATCAGCTTGATTAAATGGCGGGACAGACTCGATGGGCAGAATAGTCTATTTCTACTCTGGCACAGTATGGGCTTATGGAGGACAAGTATGTGATAAGGAAGTAAAAGATGGGCAGCTTACCTTCACCAGGACATTGTCAGGATATTGTATGTTTATGTTATGAATATACGCCTGCGTTCATGATGATGTTGTCACTCTTGTGCTGTACTGGAGGAGACCATCTTTAATGTATTAAGCTATGAAAGAAGCTTCACGTCTCTCTGTACTTATGTATTACTAAAACCATGAATACATAACAGTGGCGACAAGAATCGAAACAGACCCCCTACTCCAACAGTGGAGGGAAGATTTAAAAGTGAAATACCACCGTGGTGCCCACAGCCTCAGCCACCACAAAGAACAAAGGACAGAAGTCTCAGAATGGTGGGAAATACAGAAGTAAAGTTTGGAGAATTTGTGGAGTCAGAAAAAAACTGGTTTAACTATGTAGAAAGATTCGACCACTACTGTCTAGCCCATAATATTGATGAAACGCTGCCATTCACTGCTTTTGAGCCCAAGGGGCAGTAAAAAATATGATCTACTCAAGTCCCAGGTGGCACCTGAGAATCTGGGAACAAAATCGTACACACAATTGTGAACAACAAACAATAGGGGCACATCTAAGTCCCAAACCACCAGTTATGGCTGAAAGACCGATTTTATGAGAGAAAACAAAGCAGGAAAACTTGCAAAACTCTGTGACTTTGATCAATTCCCATCCCAGTCGTTACGAGACCGTTAGTGATGGGTTTGACCAACCACGATACCAAACAGAAATTGCTACGCATGGATGATGTAAGACTGGATGTAGCATTTAAGACAGCTACTGGCTCAGAAATGGCTGTTAAAAACTCGGACATCAGCCAATTAGGATCTACTAATTGGGAAATTTTCCCGCCAAGAATGCTTCAGCTGTAGGAAATACAACCACAGTCACAATTATTGCTATTTCAAGAAAGCCAGATGTCATCTCTGTGATAAAGAAGGGCACATCAGGGCCAGATGCCCGAGGTAAAAAGGAAAATTGGATAAAAGGCAAAATTCAAAACACAGAAAACGCCCACCCAGGGTGAAAACAGTGAAAGAAAAGGATGAAAGCCCCAGCACTGGAAAGGAAACAAACAACTCAGAGGAACACAAGTCATCGGAGATCGTGTATGTTCATGGATTAAGTGATAAAATCTCAGCAATCTATATCCAGTTAAAAATCAATGACAAACCTCTTCGAATGGAGCTGGACAAAGGAGTGTCACTAATGCTAATGTATTTAAAACAACAACTGATACCCCATCTCCCCATTAATAATGTTCTCATCCACTACGACCCAGGAAAAGAAGTAACCCTTGTGGTGGATGCTTCGCCAGTCAGATTAGAAGCGGTCCTATCACAGGTAACAGAAAGGGGGGAACAACTGATGGCTTCTGATGACTTGTGAACTTATTATGCCCAGCTGGAAAAAGAAGAGCTCGCCATAATATTTGGTGTCAAACAGTTCCACTAATACTTGTATGGTAGAAAGTTTACACTGGTAACAGACAACAAACCACTGAGTTTGATCCTAGGCCCTAAAAAGGATACCAGTGCTAGCTGCAACAAGGATTCAAAGGCGGGCCATGCTGTTAGCCACAAATGATTACGATTTGAAACATAAACCATCAATCCAAAACAACCATGTGGACATTCTATCTCACTTACCTCTATCAGAAACGGAGCAGGAAGTAGAGATAATAAAATTGACGGTGGAGGCTATAGCTATCAACCAAGAACAGCTTCATCATTTACCAATTACAGCAAAGAAGTATGAAAAGAAGGTGTATTTACTTCGCATCAAATGGGTGGCCCTAGGCTGAAATGATATCGGGAGAACTGAAAACTTATTCCACAAGGCACCATGAAATATCAATTGAGGAAGATTGTTTATTGAGGGGAACCAGAACAATCATCCCTACAAAATGGTACACAGCCACATTATCGGAATTCCACAACAACCACCCAGGAATGGTTTGGATGAAGGCATTGGCGCGTATACCTGTCTGGTGCCCCTCAATAGAAATTGATATTGAACAGACGGTAAGGAGATGTAGATTTGTCCAGATATGCAACCCAAAGCTCCTCAAGCCGAGGCCATCACAACCCTGGAATAGGATCCATGTTGATTTTGCTGCTCCTTTTATGGCAGAAAACGTCCTTCCTGTTGTAGATGCATACTCGAAATGGCCAGTAGTATCGCACATGAGAAAAACAAATACAGGCCAGACCACTGAAATACTACAAAGCATATTTGCATCTTATGGGTTTCCTATTGAACCAGTTTGTATCAGAGGCTTTTATAGGATTTCTGTGCAATAACAATATATGGCATGTCTTGTCATCACCCTATCAGCCAAGCAAAAATGGGGAAGCAGAACGTTTTGTACAAACCTTCAAAAGGGCAAGGAAGACTAAGAAACACATAAATGCATCATGGAACCTCAAAAATTGCGGATTTTCTGTTGAGCTATAGAAACATGCCTCACTCTACTACCAAGAAAACACCAGCTGAATTGATGTTTGTACATAACCAAAGAACAAGACTTTCTACAGTGCACTCAAACATGAGCCATCGAACGGAACAATCAACATCTCCCAGTAAACCTACCAAATCTCTAGAGGTGGGAGAACCAGTACTTGGATGAGACTAACGGGATAATAGGGGGCAATGGGAGGGAGGAGTTATCCTGAAGAAATTGAGTCCTTGTTCTTACTCCATACTGGTGGGAACTAAAATATAGAAACGGCATTTTGACTAATTGAGAGCAGTGGATGATCCTATGGCCACGCCCACTGCTCACGATCCTGATGAGATTCTGGAACTTACTGTTGGGGCTCCAGAACTATCTCTGGACAGCAAGTCTCCTTCTATGCCAAGCAGCCCTTAACCAAGGAGTCTTGTGGCTCCACAGAGCAGTCATACACTACGTCCCACCCAACGATGCAGACCTATTGAAAGTCCCAATGAGGATCACCAAACACTAAGTCCACTGTCCTTACCACCAACGGAGGCATCATCCCTGAAGGCAAAGATCCTGGAAAAGTCGGAAAGTACCCCAATGGCTTCTACCTCTCTAAGACCATATAACCATTTACAGACCGGAAACAGGCCATGTTGGCCTTTTGAGTCCACACCGGTTCACTGATTTTGTGCACCCTCTTCAGGCATTGGTCCCAGTAGATCTTCATTCAATAACGATGGACGAATTCAATGCAGGTGGAATCAGTCGTTCTCTTGCCCGTTTGGATCTTGTATTTCTGCGCACTGTTGTTGTTTCCGATCCAAGAGAGAGAGAGATGTTCTCCAGAATGAGTGAAGGACTATGTGCAGTGACTGGCCGGACTATCCACTCATTCTTACGTTATTCTGTAATTGCAATTCTCATCCTTTATCAAGGGGCACCGCGTAGTTATCGTTGATTAGTTTAAGTGTTGCCCATGTGTGATTTTCACAGCAGATTTATTTTGTTTGGGGGGTGAGGGGGGGGGGTGTGGAGAAAAAGAGTTATGTATATTATTTAATTTAAACTTCAATTTTACAATATTCTCTTTCAATGATACTCAAGACCTATTAGCTGCTTCATCAAGTTTGACAGGATTTACTCAGATTATCCTGGGATCATACCAAAGTAAAATGGATTAAGATCTCAAGTCTCCCAAGGGCTACAGAACAGCACTTGATAAATCCTGCTTTAATGGCAGATTTAATCTTCTCCAGAGAAATATTGGAGAACATAATACAAGGAATAATGACCTTTTTGAGGGAAATGCGGTAGGCTCAGGTTTTCAAGGCCCAGTCACCTCCATCAAGGCCAATATGGACAGTAACGCCCATCCACAAATTTCCCTTTGAATACATTTCTTGATCATTTCCAATGGATGAATCAACCACATTGGCTGGCCTGAAGTCAGAGAGGGAAAAAAAAACAGGCTGTGTGAAACATCACATTACATGTCCTGAGGATCAAAGCAAACCACATGGGTTGGTAATCATAATTCAGAAATTTTCTAGTTATTGGTATTGCCACGTTATTTATTTTAATTTCAATTTCCTAGCTGGCTTGACAGGATTGAAACTCGAGCTTGAATCAGAATTCTAGGAGCCGGTACAAAAATTCTGATAACTTCAAGCAGTATGCAATCATACCATCTAAAATTTCCAAGGCAATACTGCATCCAAATCTAGCATTTCAAAGTGATACCAAAAGGGAGTACTGTACATCCTCTACAATCTACACCAACTATTCTCAACCTTTTTTTTTTGGCTATAGTTGCCTAAGGACTCTGCTCTAATTTATGGGCCCCCCCCCTTCCATGTGAAGCAGTCAGGTTTTGGTTTCTTCTGCACTTCTCTCCAACTAACTACATTAAAAATATGAAAAATATTTTATAATTTCAGTCTGTGGCCTCCATTAAATGTGCTGCAATACCCAGGGAGTCCACATGAACGTAAGACATAGGAGCAAAAACAGGCCATTCAGCCCATCGAGTCTGCCTCACCATTCAATCATGAGCCGATCCATTTTCCCACTCCCCAGCATTCTCCCCATACCTTTGATGCCCTGGCTAAACAAGAACCCATCAATCTCTGCCTTAAATATACCCAAAGACCTGGCCTCCACAACCACCTGAGGCAACAAATTCCACAGATTTAATACCTTCTGGCTGAAGAAATTCCTATGCATCTCAGTTCTATGCAGACACCCTTCAATCCAGAAGTTGTGCTCTTTTGTCCTAAACTCTCCCACCATGGGAAACAACCTTTCTACATCTACTCTGCCCATGCTTTCCAACATTCAAAATGTTTCAATGAGATCCCCCCTTCATTCTCCTAAATTCTAACTAATGTAGGCCAAGAATATGCCCCCTTTGAGAATGGCTACTCTCCACCAATCATGTCACTGGATCGATAGACCTGTTGACATTGAAAATATTAGTGATACTAGCTTAAACCTAATTGAATCTAACACACATCCGGGAGACTGCAGATGCAGAAATCTGAAGTTAAACACTGGAGGAACTCAGTGGGTCAGGCCGCAGCAGTGGGAGAGAAAGAAGGGTTAATATTCTGAGACAAAACACTGGGGGTATGTAGAAGATGAGCTGGTGTAAAGAGCACAGAGTGAGAGGGGTGAAACAAGGACCCCAAGTGAAATTGCTCAACCAGGTAGGGGTGAAACGTGACAGAGACAGATGAAAAATAAAAGGAGAGATGGCGGAATGGATGATTAGAAGATACACGATGTAGAATTTGATGAGAGATGAGAATGGTTGTGTTTGGATATAGGGCAGGGGGAAGAGTGGAAAAATCCATTTGGGGAGAAGGGGAATGGAACCAAAGAGCAGGAGGAAATGAGAATAAGTAGGGTGGATGAGACTTTTACTGGAATAAATTGTGGTGTGCTGAGGTAGCATCACGCAAGCACAAACTCTGAACACCAGTTCATACCTTGGTGGCTCCCCGTGTGACTGAGTCAGGAATATATTCAAGACAGCAGATTGACAGCCGGCCAGGTGGAGTCAGCCCCTAGGTAGTCTTCCTGGCTGGTGGTTGTATCATCACAGGATGGGAAAGGGGTTTAGCAGAAGGGGTGCAGAAGTGAGGGGACCAGTTGCTTACCTACTTTGGTTTTTTTCTAATTCAAACCATAACAGCTACTCAGAAGTTATTTAAACAATGCACAGAATATTAATGTTTTTACAAAACTTAGAGCTCTTTTATCATTGGAATTTTTTTTCATAACACAAAATATCTTAACCCCAGTCAGAAATCTTCCTACTTCATAACCTAAACAATGGTATAATGCTGACGTGAGACCAGTAACCTTTTTACACGGTCCTTGAACTTGGAGTTGGTATGGATGCTGCATTTTCAACATTGTGGTAGAAAATAGAGAAAACCTCCAGTGGGTCCCTATTAGCCCAGCAAATTGAAATGGTGAGACATTGCAGAATGAAACAGCAGCAAAAGCCAGGGTTGATTAACAGATGGTGTGGCATTAGTTGAGGATTCATTCTTTCCAATTCTTCTTCAAGCTTCACTCCAGGTGACGGTTGAGGATAGAACCAGTTTGGCATCATCTCTCCTTTTCCTAGTGATCAAATACAGATGCCTAACCTTTTATCCGGAATCATCAGGACCGGACACCTGCCGTTGTTCGAAATCTTCCAGATTTCAGAATCATTCTGATTTTGGTCCCTTTAAGAAAATGCCTTGCTCCTAGCCCCTGTCTTCTGTCAATTCCCCCCCCCAAGCCGTCTGTCAACCACCCCTCCGCCATCGACTATCCATTCATTGGCCCCCCTACCCCGACTGTCTGTCCGTTGCCACCTCCCGCCCCCAACTGCCCATCCATCACCACCTCCCTGCCCCCACCATAGGCTAGTGCCAGACTATTTTGTATCTGAGGCTGGGCTGAGCCGTGGTTCGACATGCACCGTACAGGAGGCTCTCTACCAGCATGTCGGTCAGGTGGAGGTCAGAGGCGCCAGGGTGGCCCGGAAGCTTGGCCAAAAATTGACCAGCATTGGCTGCTCGGAGCCAGAGGCCAAGTGGGACAGGTGCAGAGCTGCAGAAGGAATGAGCCGGCAGGCTGGTGGAGCTGAGCGCCAGTAGATTTCAGGTGCTCCACCAGCTCTTCTAACTCGCAACATGGCAGCAGGTGTGCAGTGCTGTCAAGCCTGGAGTTTACAGAGCACTGCACCAGATTGCGGCACAGCTCAATGTGGGAGCAATGGCTGTCTTCATTATCCATAATTCCCCCACTCAGCGGGAACTGCTTTGCTAGCACCATTGCTCCCGCATTCAGCCAGCCGCCGTCTTCCGCTCACCCACCGGGCGCTGGGGGCAGAGAGTCACCTTTCCACCGAAAGAAATAGAGGGTGCCCATGGGGGCAAGGATGATGGGGATGGGGTGGGGGGGGGGTCTCCCTCTAAAAACGGAGAATTTATTACAGGAAATTAACGATACTTATGTGTAATATCATCTACCGAAAAAAGTGCCAGTTTTTGGAAATTGCCAGTGTTCGGAATTCTACATAAAAAGGTTAGACCCACGGAGCTAGATTGCACATCAAGGCTCAAGCGAATAACATTCACTTAAGTTTAGTTAAACATTTCCTTGAGCTAAAATGACTGAAGAATTCCCTAATCACTGTTTTCAGCATCAACAGGGCAGCCTCCCCCATCTGTTCAAGGTATAGGCTTGAGGTTGCAATTCATGTTAGGTTTTTAAAACCAAATGTACTTGAGAAAAAAAGTATTTACTTTCAGGTTATTCCACCACTAAATGATGCAGTTGTTCGCAAAAAAAAATATCAGATACATTTTTATTTACAGTCCAACACAGGTGTCCTTAACATTCAGAACATATGAAAAATAAACTTACTCTAGATCAACTTATAAAAGAGGAAAGAATCAAGCATGTTTTATTTGCTTATTTGCCTTCAATAAAAAAAAACTAGATTTGGCAATTCAGAGACCAAAACACAACAGTAGAGGCTCGTCAGCCCACGATGTTTTATCAATCCCTGTAAACTGACTCCACAACAATCTGATCCTTCCCGGTCTAATACCCATAAACCTCGTTTTTTCTTTCATCCACGTGCCTATCGAAGAGTCTTTGGAATGTCCCTATTGTACTAGCCTCTACCACCACCCGCAGCAATGTATTCCTGGCAAACACTACTCTCTGTCTGAAATCTCCCTAAACCTTCCTCCACACACACCTTAAACAGGTGCTATTTTCTACTGTTGGTCCCAGGGAAAAAAAAACTGCTGGTTGTCCATCCTAACAAACCCCCTCTTATATTCCTCGATGAAAGCTTCCTCATTCTTTGTCACTCCAATTCCTATAGAAAAATCCCAAAGGACCTAAATATAAACAACAGCAAATACTAAAAATTGCTTGTTTGATCTTTACTCAAAATCTAGTGGAAATGTTGATATTTGCCTGATGGTTTGATATATGTCAGAATGGTACATTTAAATAAATTAAATTGCTCAAAAAGCCCAAGATTGGCAGGCTAACTCATGGCACTTTTTGTAAATGTTGAGAAAATTCAGAACTTACTTCGACAGAGTGTACCTTCCCAAAAGTAGCTAATGAAGGCAATCATTTCTTCTTTCTTTTGGGAGGTCCACGCTATTAAGAACATGTTAAACCACTTATTGCTTAACAATCTCCCCAGTTTCGGATTTGGATGTACTTTGTCATTCCCTGAATGTTTTACATTTCTTATTTTTGAAATATATTTTGTTTGGTTTCATTGCTTCAACTCCTCGAGAGAGTATGTGGTGTATGTGTGTGTGTGTGTGTGTTTCTCATCTTAGTTACACATTTGTCAAAAATTGCACTTTATATTTTACTGCCTGCTTTGCTGGTGAGAATCTTCAATGTTCATCATGACACATCTCTGACGTGGAGGCCAGGAGTAACAATGAATTGGCATCACTGAAAATGACGATGGAAGAGGAGACATCTCTGTAATGATTGAGTTGGAGAGGAGTTTTTGGTATCTTGGGTAGATTCAGGATGGATGCCTCCATGAGGTCTTGTCTGCGTGAGTTTTGATTTAGTTAATTAATAGTTGTTTAATGAAATCGATCTTTTTCAAGAAATGGAATCCCTCAAATTGTCTACAGTGAAAATGGACCATGCTACAGTTGTAGAGAATTCCAGAACTTTGCAGTAGAGTATGATTGCCAACACGTGACTTCAAGTCTTCTGCATCCACAGTGAAACTGCCAAGCAGAAAAAGGAGCTCACATAGTTAAACAGTTGCTCAAGAAAGGACTAGACAGGGGCTCAGATCCGGATCTAGCTCTATTGAGTTACAGAGCTTTGCCACTTGAACATGGCACGTCACCCGCTGAGCTTCTGATGGGATATAGACTACTCACCACACTTCTCTACCCTGCAAGAACAGAGATTTAAAGATGTTGAATGGAAACAAAAGCTTCTGCAAGGGAGACAAAAAGCAAACTATGACAAGTCAGCAAGAGGCTTAGGGCCACCAGCATGACACAGTGAAACTCCGAGAATCCCACACTTGGGACAAGTTCTGGAGGAAGTAAATCCAAGATCCTATACTGTCAGAACAGAGAATGGTCAAATACTGAGGAGGAATCGAAGGAGCCTGCTGAAAATGTCAGAGATACTGCAGAAACAGACAGATGCAGAGGGTTCAGCCCACACAGCAACAGAGGAAACACCACCTGTGCTGGACGGTAGTCGACCAGCAGAGCCAACACGAGCACCTGTGTTAAAAAGATGCACACAAGTTGTCAAACACTTGACAGGCTTAATCTATAAAAGAAGTGCTGCACACTTAAAAGTTTGTGTTGCTGATACTTGTGTTAGGTTTGTGTTGAACTTTAAATTGAAAGAATGTGTCATGTTAGATTAAACATCTCAAGGAAAGGGGATGAAGTGATAGAGTGCTACTACTAAGAGGAATCAGATGTGTTTGTGACATTTTGGGTAGATTTAAGATGGATGCCTCCACTTGTCTGAGTGAGTTCTGCTTTAGTTAATAAGTAGTTGTTTAAAAAGAACCCAGGTTTCTTTAATGTAATATATTTTTTAAAAATCACAATCTCAGCCACTGCTGAGAGATTTATGGCCAGATCTACAAACAATCATATTTTTGCTGGTAGAAAAAAAAGATACACTGAACATGTATGATCCGTAGGTTCGACAAATGACTCAGAAAATATGATCAGACAACAAAATCAAGTGGTCACAATAATGAATCCAAGAAGACTGTGGAAGGTGCATGTTTTGGTAGGTGGGTGGTGGGGGGGGGGGTTTGGGGGCGGAATGATACTGAATTGGCAAGACAAAGTGTCAGTCAGAGAGCATATAGAAATGATGACTAGTTTGTTGTCGTACACACAAGTACAATGTACAAATGCACTCAAATTCTTCTTCAAGTGAAGTATTGCATACGGAACTCACACACACATAAAAAACAGAAAGAAAGAACGTAAACCTATGCATTCCTGGAATGCATTGCTAGTGGAGGCTGGAACAATATGGGCATTTAAGAGACTCTTAGACACATGGATGAAAGAAAAATCAAGGGTTAAAGGTGGGGAGTCTTTAGGATTCTTTGGTTAATGTGTGTGTGTGTGTGTGTGTGTGTGTGTGTGTGTGTGTGTGTGTGTGTGTGTGTGTGTGTGTGTGTGTGTGTGTGTGTGTGTGTGTGTGCGTGCGTGCGTGAGCATAACATTATGGGCCGAAGTGCCTGTACATTGAATTTCTATTCTAGTATGAAGTTAATGGGGAGAAAAAAAATTGCAGTTGATCTTGGATTCTGCATTTGAAACCAGTTAACATTTGGCACGATAGATAAATGGAAACATCAGACTTGAGACATTGCTGTCTTCATGGGAATGACAACAAAAATGTATTACAGATTAAGTCTTGAGCCTCCTTTGATCCCAGGTTTGATGCATCCATCAATTCATTTCATCTTTTTATTGACTTCAATATGAAGGAATAGAAAGAAAATCAGCAAAGTCTTGTCTTTGGCGTCATTAATTAGTTCTTGGTTTATAGAAGCCTGAAACTCAATTTTATTCAAAAATAATAAAGTATGACAGGAGGGTACAAATACTCAATTAAAAATAAATTCACTGCTATATATTAAATTTTAATATCAATTTACTAAACATAAGAATCTATTTTTAATTGAAGTGGTGGTTAAGCTGCGTATCCCACCGAGTATCAGAGGCTGGGGTGATATGAGAAGCAACTCCCCCCCACCCCCACACAGAAGGTGGTGGCCAGGTGGAATGAGCTGTCAGAGAATGGAGGCAGGAACAATTACAAGACATTTGGTCAACTTCCTGGAGAGCAACAGTTTAATAAGGTAAGACAACCTCAGGTAGCCAACTTGCTTAGCATGGACAAGTTGAGCCAAAGGTCTGTATCATTACTGTTAAAACTCCATAACTACATGTTATTAGGAAGCCAGCAGGTTTCAGTTACAGCTTTCAAAAACTGATTAAGGATTGAGGAAGATTAAAGGTTTACATAAAGTTGTGGAAGAAAGTCAGGAAGGACTAATGAGAATTATCTGGTAGCCAGGAAGGAACTTGGAAAGCTAGAAGGGGGTATAAGAAGACTAAGTAAACTCAGATTAAGGAAAACGCTGAGGCATTCTAAACGTACGTGAAGAACAGAAGGATGACGAGAGTGATGGTAGGACCGATTGGGAACATGTGTTTGGAGTCTGAGGTGGTAGGGAGGTCCTAAGTGTTTGTGTTTCTCGGGAGAGGGACCTTGGTGAATGTGAGGTCAGTGTCGAACAGGCTAATGTGTTTCAGCATATCAAGATTAATAATGAGGAATTGGTTGATCTTAAAAATATTCAGATAGGCAGGCCCCTGGGACTGGACAGGATATAGCCTATGTTATTACAGGAAGTGAGCAAAGAGATTGCTGGGGCATTAGCAATGATGTCCTCTCTGGCCACAGGAGAGATACTGGAGGAATGGATAATGGCAAATGTAGTTCCATTGTTTAAGAAAAGCAAGTGGGGCAATCCTGGGAATTATGGAGCAGCAAGTCTTATGTCAGTGGTGGGCAAATTATTGGAGAGGATTCTTAGGAACAGGATTTATGAGCTTTTAGGTTAGCTAAGATCTTCAGGGATCATCAGCGTGGCTTTGAGGTTGTGCCTTAAGCGCCTAACTGAGTTTTTCAAGGTGACAAAATAATGGACATGGATTTTAGTAAGGTGCTTCACAAAATATAAGAGCAAAAGTAGGCTCATGGGCCCATCGAATCAGCTCCATTTGACCAGATCCACCTTGGTGGCTCACTCAGAAATTCATGAAGCATGGGATTCATGGAACCTTGGCTGTATGGATTTGGAATTGGCTTGTCTGCAGAACACAGAGGGCGGTAGCAGAGAGAACATATTTTTACTGGAGGTTACAGACTAGTGATGTTCCATAGGGATCTGGTATGGGACACCTCCTCTTTATGACTTTTATAAATGACTTGGATGAATAAGTGGAGGAATGGGTCAGTAAGTCTGCAGATGGCACAAAGTTAGAGGTGATGTGGATAATGTAGAAGGTTGTCATAGATTTCAATAGGACATAGACAGGATGCAGAGATGGGTGGGGAAGTGGCAGATGGAGTTCAATCTGGAAGTGTGAAGTGATGCTCTTTGGAAGATCAAACTTGAAGGAGAATATGTGGTAAGTTCCAAGATTCTTAACAGAGTGGAAGGACAGAGGGATCTGGGATCCAAATTCATGGACAAGATTGCTACACAAGGTGTCAAGGTGGTTAAGAAAGTGTATGGTATGCTGGCCATCATTGAGGGGAATTTAGTTCAAGGGCCGTGAGGTAAGGTTGCAGTTCCATAAAACTCTTGTTAGCCACACTTAGGAATATTGTGTTCAGTTCTGATTGGCACAATGCAGGAAGATTGTAGAAGCTTTAGAGGGTTTGTAGCGGAGAGTTAGAGCATTTGTTTAAGGCGACAGGTGTTAGGTTTAGGGGAGATGTCAGAGGGGTACATTTTTTTAAATTCAGAAGTGAATGGGTGTCTGGACTGCATTGTCAGGGGTGGCAGTAGAGGTGGGAACAATAGGGACATCTAAAAGTCTCTTAAATAGGCATATAGATGCAAGAAAAGTAGAGGATTATGTGTGAGGTCAGAAATAATTAATTATGAAGTAGGCTTACAAAGGTTGGCTCATCATCATAAGCCAAAGAGCCTGTACTGTGTTGTAATGTTCTATGTTCAATGTCAAATTGGCACTAGTGAATCGGAAGTATTGCTCTCAACTATAATTCAGTAAAAGTGGGCAGAATAGTTAGTATAGAGGTAATCACTACACTATTACAGCCCCAGTGACTGAAGTCCAAATCTGGTGCTGTTTGTAAGGAGTTTGTACATCCTCCTCACATCTGTGTGCATTTCCTCTGGATACTCTGGTTTGTTCCAACCCTCCAAAACGTACAAGATTTGTATGTTAATTGGTGTATTTGGGCTGCATGGGTTCGAGGGCCAGAAGGGTCTGTAACTGTTCCATACCTCTAAACTTAAAAAAACTTAAAACTCAGAAATTAAGCTTGTAATATCAAAATATAACACAAAAGGGTCTTTTGTCCAAGCATTTTTAAAAAATCTTTGATTACTATAAAACCTTCAGTGACCAGTAAGATGTGTAAAAATTTGGTTGAATGTGCCTACCATGGCAATCATTCAATCCATATGAGATGAATGTAGTAACAGCAAATGCCCATTTTCAGTTCATGCCATCATGCAAATGTAAAACGAGTTGCCATCAGTACTACCATTAATGACCTCAGAACATTGCAAAACACTTGTAGTCAAAATGGTTTTGAAATCTAATCAATGTGATTTAACTAACAGCAATAGATGACAAGGTGTAGTGATACAGCAAGGATTATAGCCCTTGCAACTTTCCATTTGCAGTGTAAAGACCAGTACTCCAGAACCAGCCTCTTGTCTAGCAAAGTTGCTGCAGTCCAGCTGTTCCACCAGTATTTATCAGATTGAATAGAAATTTGATTAAGCATGTCCAATCCAACAAACTCAACTACTGCTCCATCAGTCTGCATGTCATTATGACTGAAGGGATAACCTCTATTTTCAAGTATTGCCTAGCCCATACTTCATAATTGTTGAAACTTAGTTCAGAGCAGTCATAATCATGTTGAACGATGGTTCAAGCTTGTGGACTTAGATAGCCTGCACTTAATTTCTTTGCCATTTAGCATCTTATTCAAATAACAACTCTTCTGACAAGTCAACATGGCTTCAGTGCTATCCTGGAGCAGCAGTCCAAGTTTTTGTGGTCAACTCTCCAAAGTGAAATGTGAACACATGACCTTCTGAATCCAAGGCAAAATTAACCCAGCAGGCAACTTACTTGAATGGAATCAAATAGAAATATCAACAGTTTAACGTATCTATTTTTCTTAAACCGAATGTGCAGAAGTCCAAGAAATAACGAATTAATTCCTATAGTTCTCCAAGAGAAAATCCCATGGCAAGGTTATTTCCTTATCAACTGGAATAATTATGTATCGATTGAGGCCCTAAGCAATCAACATTGAACAGTTCAACCCAGGAACATGCCTTTCGGCTCATATATTTGTGCTGAATCAAATGAAAATTCTGCTGCGGGGTCTTGATAAATATCCATCTATCATTTTCATATTCATAAGTCTATCTAGAACCTCTAAAATGTTGCTATTGCATCTGCTTCCACCACTATACCTCCAATGCACCCACCATTCTTGGTGTAAAATATTTGCCCCATACATCTCTTGTAAATTTCCACCCCCTCACTATAAGCATTTGTCCACCACACTTTTACCCTGGAGAAAAGATTCTTACTGTCTACCCTATCATTAAATATGTAGATTTGGGGGCAAGGTACTGATGTGGATTGAGAACTGGCTGGCAGATAGAAGACAGAGAGTTGGGAAAAAAGGCTCGTTTTCTGAGTGGCAGGCGGTGACCAGTGGGGTGCCACAGGGATCTGTACGGGGACCCCAGCTGTTCACAATTTACATTAATGATCTAGATGAGGGGATTGGATGTAATATCTCCAAATTTGCAGACGACACTAAGCTAGGAGGGGTTGTGTGCACTGAAGAGGGAGTCAGGAAGCTCCAGTGTGATTTGGATAAATTGGGGGACTGGGCAGATACGTGGCAAATGCACTACAATGTTATACACTTTGGCAATACAAACAGGAGGGCAGATTACTATTTGAATGGCAATAGATTGCGAGATGGGGAAGTGCAGAGAGACCTAGGGGTTCTTGTGCACCAGTCATTGAAGACGAGCATGCAGGTACAGCAGGCGGTTAAAAAGGCAAATGGTATGTTGGCCTTCATATCAAGCGGGTTTGAGTATAGGAATAAGGATACCTTACTGCAGCTGTACAGGGCCTTGGTGAGACCCCACCTGGAGTATTTTCACCAGGCTGATACCTGGAATGGCAGGAGTAACTTATGAGGAAAGATTGCGCAAATTGGGATTGTACTCCCTGGAGTTTAGAAGATTGAAAAGGGATCTCATAGAGACATATAAAATTCTGGCAGGACTGGACAGAATGGATGCGGAAGGGATGTTTCCAATGGTGGGGGAGTCCAGAACCAGGGGCCATGGTTCGAGGATAATAGGCAAAACATTTAGGACCGAGATGAGGAGGAATTTCTTTACCCAGAGGGTGGTGAATCTGTGGAATTCATTGCCACAGAGAGCAGTAGAGGCGGGTTCATTGAATATATTTAAGAGGAAATTAGATATATTTCTTCAGTATAAGGGAATTAGGGGTTACAGAGAGAAGGCGTGGACGGGGTACTGAACTTTAAGATCAGTCATGATCTCATTGAATGGCGGAGCATGCTCGAAGGGCCGAATGACCTACACCTGCTCCTATCTTCTATGTTTCTATGTTTCTAGACAGCAGGTCACTGGTACGAGATTTGTTCTTCTTTGGCTTGGCTTCGCGGACGAAGATTTAAGGAGGGGGTAAATGTCCACGTCAGCTGCAGGCTCGTTTGTGGCTGACAAGTCCGATGCGGGACAGGCAGACACGGTTGCAGCGGTTGCAGGGGAAAATTGGTTGGTGGGGTTGGGTGTTGGGTTTTTCCTCCTTTGCCTTTTGTCAGTGAGTAATGCCTTGCAATCTGCCTCTCTGGTGCTGCTTGATGCTAATGTCTTGGAAACAACTCCATGTACATTTCTACCATGGACTTAAAATTAAGACATAAACGTACATCTAATTAATGGACAAAGGCACACTGCTTGAACAGCACCTCCATTAGTAAGGTGGCACTCATTCTGATACAGGTATCAATACATTTGAGCAGTTTTCCAAAACTCTGCCTGAGTTTCCCATTGCTTCATTATAAATTTCATAAATTTAGACATACAGCACAGTAACAGGTCATTTTGGTCCACGAGTCTGTGCCACCCAATTTACACCCCATTAACCTACAGCCCAGGTATGTTTTGAACAGTGGGAAGAAACCAGAGCCCCCAGAGAAAACCCACGCAAAACCCGGGGAGAATGTACAACTCCTTACAGACAGTGCCAAAGATGTTGCTCTAACTGCTACGCCAACCGTGCCACCCTTAGTTTATGGACAATTGAATGAGCTAATGGTTCCTTATTCTATGTCATAAAATGTACTGTGATCAAACTCTGACTCACACATGCAAGTTTAGTTGCTTCATTCTTACGATTCGTACCGCACAGTGAAAATTATTTAATTAAATTTCAAATGCAATGCTTTGAGCACAAAACTGGAGATAATGGAAGGTGCAAAGCAAAGATGAATTCGTCATCAAAAAGCAAACTGCTGCAGGAACTCAGCAAGTCATGCAACAACTGTGGAGGAAGTGATGCAGGAAATTGTCAATGTATTGGGTCAAGACATTCCATCAGAACCACTGATTAACAGTCTCAACCCAAAACATCAACAACTCCTTCTCCACCATCACTCCACCCCCAAGAGACTCTAGGGAAAAAGTGCACAGATTAAAGTCATGACACGAATAAATATAAGCAGACTATAAATGACAAAGATAGTTAAATGTTCTGATAGATAAAATGACATTGAAAGAGAGCTGAGGAAACAAAGTTTAGATGTTGGTATCTGAAGCATTTGATGAAGGGTCTTGACACGACATGTCGACTCAGTTTTCCTGTCCGACCCACTGAATTTCTCCAGCAACTTGTTTATTATATTGGGATTGAAATAGAGCTACTTAAATGCCATCTACAAATTTGCTGATGACACCACAGTCCTCAACAGAATCTCAGAAGGCAATGAGGAAGCGAACAGGACGGAGATAGATCAGCTGGTCGAGTGGTGGCACAACAACAACCTTGCACTCAACATGAGCAAAACAAAGGAGCTGATTGTGGACTTCAGGAAGGGGAAACCAGGAGATCACAAACTAGTGTTCATCGAGGGGTCAGCATTGCAAAGGATTAAATTCCTGGATGTCAACATCTCTGAAGATCTATCCTAGTGCCTTCATGTCAATGCAATCATGAAGAAGGCTTACCAGCGGCTAGACTTCATTCGGAGTTTGAGGAGATTTGGTACATCACCAAAAGTATGGAGGGCATTCTGACTAGTTTTATCACTGTTTGGTAATGGAGATACCAGTGCACAGGACAGGAAAAGGTGACAGGGTTGTGAATTCGGCTAGCGCCATCATGGGCATTAGGCTTCAGTCTATTAAGGGCATCTACAAGAGGTGGTGTCTCAAGAAAGCAGCCTCTATCACCCAGGCCATGCCCTCTTCTCACTGCCATCAGGAAGGAGGTACAAGAACCTGAAGATGAACACCCAACGGTACAAAAACAGCTTTTCTCCCCTCCACCGTCAGACTTCTGAATGGACAATGAACCACAGACATTACTTCACTTTTTCTCCTCTTTTGCACTAATTTATGCAGTTTATAGCAATCTGTGCACCTGTAACGCTGCTTCAAAACAACAAATGTTGTGACACATGTTCATGACAATAAATTCTGATTCTGATTCTAAGTAAGCATTGATCCGAAATGTCAACTCTGCTACTCTCTCCAGACACTGCCTAACCCAAGTATTTCCATAATTAGGTTTCCATTTCAGATTTTTATTTCCAATTTCCATTATTTTCTGCTTTTGTTTCAGTTTCCTAACAGCTGTGGTATTTTATTTCTGTCAAAAGACAAGATGTAAATAAAAAGACAAAGGACATGGAGAAGTTTTTGAATATGCACCATGTCCTATCATACAAACTAAAAGCATTCGATGCAATCTGTGATTTGTGGCTGCTTTTAATTGGCTGAGAAGCCCAAAGTAAAACATTAAAAAATAATTTTCTTATACGAGTAAAAATGCACAGATAAAAAGTCCCAGAAACCAGTACAGTTGAACTGTACAAACCTCTGGAAAAAAACACTCCAAGAAATAATGTCCCTTCTGACAAATTGTGTACAGAGGCAATTTGGTTGAAGGATGAGTTCCAATTTGTGACATGCATGTGCGTTTATAACTGAGCTAAATCTCTGAGCAAACACTACAGGAAGTCGTTTGATGGAGAGGCTGCTTCAGTTTAGGAAGAGATAAGAATATGCGTCTTGGAAGTCGGAAGAACTCACCACTGTGAGCACTGAAAGTAGCAGCCATGAGTAAGTTGTCAGCAGCAGTCTAAATAGTAAACTGCAAAATTAAATGCTTTTACTTTCATAAATACATGCAGTTACATTTTGGTTTAACTGCAAAGAAATATGATAAAATGGGCACAAGAAAATGATCAAAACAGATGATCTACTCACCATCACATGGCAACTGTGGGCCTGACAACGCAAAATGATAATTGTGTTTCCTCCACCAATGGCTGGATTTCAAATAATTTCAATGTGGTGTTTCTTTTACTCTAATTAAGAAACTGGAGTTCTTTTAAAATAATTATAATTTATTAGCTATAGAACTCATGACTGTGTGGAGGCATCCATCTTGAATCCAACCTCTGCTGCAACCAACTAGTCTCCGACTCCTTCTAATGGTCAAGAGTATCACTAGTCCTCTATCACAACATCCCCTATCCATGAGATGTTTAATCTAATGACATGACACGCTAATACAGTATTTATTTCAATTTAAATTTTAACACAAACGTAAACACATCAGCCCTTCAGACTTTTTAAGTGTGCATTTCTTTTTCTTTTAGAGATTCTGTCTGGCAGGTGCTTTGTTAACACGTGTGGATCTTCTTAGCACAAGTGCTTGTGTCAGCTCTGCTGGTCCACAACTGACTAGCACTGGTGGTGTTTCTTTTGTTGCTGTGTAGGCTGGATCTTCTACATTTGTCTGTTCCTGCGGTGTCTCTTGCGTTTTCAGCAGGCTCTTTCAACTCCTCCTCAGTATTTGACTGTCCTCTGTTCTGACAGTGGAGGATCTTGGATTTACTTCCTCCAAAACAGTGGCCTTTTTGTCCCAAGTGGGGAAAATCTGAGTCTCACTGTGTCATGTTGTGCCAGTGGCCCTAAGCTTCTTGCTGACTGTCATAGTTTGCTTTTTGTCTCCCTTGCAGGCGCTTTTGTTTCTGATCGACATCTCTGTTCTTGTTAGGAAAGTTTGGTGCGTAGTCTACGTCCCATCAGATCTCAGGAGGTGACATGCCATGTTCAAATGGCAAAGCTCTGTAACTCAAGAGAGTGAGATACGGATCTGACCCACTGTCTAGTGCTTTCTTGAGCAACTGTTTAACTATGCAAACTCCTTTCTCTATTTTACCATTTGGCTGTGGATGCAGAGGATTTGGATTCACATGTCAAAAATTATACGCTTCGGCAAAATTCTGGAATTCTCTACAGCTGTAGCATGGTCCATTTTCACTGTAGACAATTTGAGGAATTCCATGTCTTGCAAGGATCGATTTCATATATTTGATCACACAAGCAGCAGACATGCTAGGAAGCAGCGAAATCTCCAGATAGTTCAATGGATAATCAATATCCATCCACGTGGAACAGATCAGTCCCAATTTTCTGCCATGGTTCTGCTACTAAGTCAGTTATTATCATAGGTTTCTTTGCCTGCTTTGTGTGATGTTTCAAACAGGTCTCACAGCTTGAAACCATTGTCAAAATGTCAGCATTTATCCCTGGCCAATAAACAGCAGTTCTGACCCTCCTCTTGCATTTTTCCATTCCAAAGTGCCCCTCATTCACCCTTTTCAGCACCTCTTGACACAGCGATTGAGGAGTGACAATTCTGCTCTGTCTGAGTTGAACCCCATTGGCAACACTCAGCTCAGCTCTGATGTTGCAATATGGCTGACATTCACCTCCAGGCCATCCTTCATTCAGATTCTTGATGACCTTCTGTAAAACTATCTCCTTTTCTGTTACAGCTGCCATCTGCTTGGATTTCATGTCAAATATGGGAAGAGATTCAGAGATCAGATTCACGTGGAGATTCAAATCTGCCTCTATGGAACTCTGTGGGCTTCACTCTGTATCATTACCCTGGATAACGCATTGGCTAACAAAGCAAGTTTCCCTGGTGTGTACACCAATTCAAAGTCATAACATTGTAGCTTTATCATCAGTCTTTAGATTTGTGGCGACATTTCGCTTTTTGAATGATCACTATTAATGGCTTGTGGTCTGTCACTGCTACAAATGTTGGTAGACCATACACATAACTGTGGAATTTCACAAATCCATAGACCAGACCTAGACGCTCTTTCTCGATCCGTGCATCAACATTCAGATGTTGACATCGACCTCGATGCATACACTATGGCCTCCAATCTTCTCCCACTGCCTGAAGTAGTACGGCACCTATTCATTCTTTTGAAATGTCCGTAAATGTCATCTTTCTGGATGTATCAGAGAACGTCAAAAGTACTGGTTCTGAGGTTAGAATAGTCTCAGTTGACCCCATTCTTTCTCATGGTTGTCTGTTCACTTTGATTCACATTTGTCCTGTAACAACTTCCTTAGGTACATTGTTTTGCAAGACAGGTTTGATATGAATTTACTGATGAAATTGATCATTCCCAGCATTCTCAATATGCCTTTATTTGTCAGGAGTCTGGGCATCTCTAAAATTGCTTTCACCTTGCTCTTGCCTGGCTCCACACCTGCCTCTGACAGTTTATCTCCCAGAAAGGTGATTTCCTTCACCTTCACCATTTTTCTCCATTTAACTTTAATCCATATTTCTGGATGTGTGGCAGCACTTTGATGAGCCTCTCGTTGTGCTGTTCCTGTCAGGACTTCCATAGGATCATGTCATGCATATACATACATACCCCATTTATGCCTTCCATGATGTGCTCCATTGTCCTGTGGATCACCTCTGAAGCTGAGGAAACTGCAAAAGGCACCCCCATTCAGAAGTATCAGCCAAATGGTGTATTAAATGTACTGTATTTTGTGCTATCTTCAAGCAGTTTTATTTGCCAGAAGCGCTGGGATGCATCCAATTTAGTGGAAAACTTGGCATTGGCCATCTCACTTGTAATTTCATCCCTGGTTGGAATCTGATAAAATTCCCTCTTTATATTGGCATCCAAATCTTTTGGGTCCATGCACATGTTTAGGTCATCTTTCTTCTTTTTGACATACACCATTGAATTTGTCCATTCTGTGTCCCCTAGTGACATCATTCGGTCAAGTTCCTGCTTGAACTTTTCTTTTAGTGGCACTGGAACCCACCTCGGGCCATGCACTACAGGCTGTGCATTCTCCTTTAACAGTATCTTATAAATGAATGGTAGAACTCCAAAGCCCTTGAAGATGTCGGGAAATTGATCCAGTATTTCCTCTACGCTGTTCCGTGCATTGGCCCTGTTAATGTGATACATCCTCTTGACTAGGCTCAAGTTTTCACATGCTTTGTCAGGAAGTAGTGATTTATGTCCATCTGGGACTACTGCAAACCTGAGGTGGTGCTTTTTATCTTTAACTTTCACCTTGAGTTTACATGTACTTTTCACATCAATGCTCTGCCATTGTAGATTTTGAGCCATACACGATTTGCATGGATGTATGGCTTTACCTTGTGACAGAATATGTTGTGTGTTTTATATGATTTTGGGAGATAGAGTGTGGCAGGTTTTTTTTAGTGTAGGACACATACAAACACTTCAAAACAGTTCTCATTTAAAATACTGGAGCTCTGCTCAAGCTAGAGTGGCCAGCTCCAAAGGCCTTTGCAAAAGCTTTGGGGAGTGCCCAAGGGACTTAATTAATGGATTGTTGTTTTGAAAAGCAACAGATGAAAGAATCCGGGGGATTAGGTCCAGAGCTGTCTGGAGTACATCTTGCTGTTCTAAAAGTGTCATGTGGTTTTTGCAAGCAGAGAGAGAGAGAGAGAGGGAGAGAGAGAGAGAGAGAGAGAGAAAGAGAGAGAGAGAGAGTGGAATATGACAAGCTGGCAAGCTTGTGGAAAACCCCATTTTGCAGACAGGTTGTGAGTTCTTAGTTCAATCTGGTCAAAGTCCTTGCGGTCCATACAAGAGGAGAGGACCAAATGCCTAATTCTTCACTTGAAAGAAGGGAAACAAAAAGGAACTCTGTGGTGACCTGAAAGAAAGAGGTTATCATCTGGAAAACCCTGGTGGAACAAGTTTCTTTAGCTAGGCACTGAAGTGTCTGATTCAAAGGAATCAGTTGTGGGTATCCAGCAAACAACAAATCTCTCCCTGAAAACCGGCAAGAACCTTCCTGAGTGGTAACCATTTACCTTTCAAGCACTAAAGCCTGGTGAAATTCATGAATGTTAGATTCTTTGCACAGTATAAGAATTACCTGCAACCAGTGAACTTGGAGGAATGAGAAGTGAGATTGAACTGTGAAGTAAAGAACTTTTCTAAACTTATATACACGTAATATACTCGTGCGCTTAGAATTGGGGGGGAGGGTGTAAAGTTAGGTTAAGTCAATAGTAATAAGTTTGATCCTGTTTTCATGTTTAAAGATAATTAAAAGCTACTTTCATTTAAGTAACCATTGGTCTTGGTGAATATCTATTGCTGCTGGGTTTTGGGGTCCTCAGGGCTCATAACAATCTTCATTGCCCTGATGTCGCACTCACAGAACAAACTGACCTTGCCTCTGTGTCCAGCTTGAAAGAAATACAGGTAATTGTTCCATTTGTACGTAATGATATAGTCCACCCTGTTCACACTTGGCTGCTCAGTGTCTGTTGGTTTATAATCTTTCTGCACTACCAGGCCAATGAAGAGTGTGTCACTGAGAGCAGTTTCTTCTATAGTGTGTACAGTTTCACATCTGTTTTGTTTCCCTTTGGAAAAACATTGCCTTGCATAATGGTTCTGCCCTTCACACTTATTACAGACTTTTCCATAGGCTGGGTGCTTGTTGAGTGCAACATCATTTATAATTGAATGTCTCTCCATCTTTATGTTGTTTCCTATATCCTTTTTAGTTTGTGTCTGTGGACACAAAGTGAGGCTACAGCTATGCCCTCATTTTCACTGGCTTAACATATCTTCACAGCTCCAGCACAGGTAAGCTCTGTCTCTTGCAGCAACCTCTTTCTCACTTTCTTATCAATAATCCCGAACACAATTTGATCATGGATCATTGAATCTTGCAGTGAATCAAAATTGCATGTTCTTGTTTTTAATTTCAAGTCCATTAAAAAAAAGTATCAAAGCTCTCTCCCTGCAGCTGCATGCGCAAGTGAAACATGTACCTCTTGAATGTTTCTTTTTTTTTGGTGAACAGTGTTCATCAAACATCATGTCGAACATGCCTAGTCAGCTGCCTCAGTAAAAACGAATGTGTGGAAAACCTCTAGTGCTTGAGGTCCCACCATGGTAAGTAGCAGTGCAATCTTCCATGTATCAGGTTTGCTATCGAGTCCAATGGAGTGCAGGTACAGCATAAATCTTTGTTTGAACAACCTTCACTTGTGGTCAACATTTCCAGTCCAATTACCAGCATCAGGGGCCATCACACTTTCCATTTCTCTACTGCTGTCAACATTGTACACTCCTGGTACCATGCGATGTTTCTTTCATTGTAATAAAGAAATGGGTTCTTTTGAAACTCTATACTTTGATAGCTGTAGAAATCTCTGCTGCAGACAGAGCAAAGTGCAGTAGATGAACCTGGCAGATTCACAAGTGTTGCTTCATTTGGAAAGACTATTTGGGGCCCTGAAGGGTGGTGAGAGAGGGGTTGTGGGTGCATTTATAGCATTTCCTATGGTCACAGCAGTAGGTACCAAGAGGGCAATTAGTGGGAAGGAATGAGTGGACAAGGGAGACATTGAGACAAGTCTTCCATGACAGATTAATCTCTTGGTCTCCATCTTGGATAACAAACTTTCGACAGATATTTTCTACACACCCAACTCCCATAATTACACCTCTTCACACCCTGTCCCCTGTAAGGATTCCATTCCTTTCTCTCATTTTGTCTCCGATGCAAGAGGTGTTCCAATCCAGATCATCCAAGATGTCCTCCTTCGAAATTGTGGCTTCCCCTCTATCGCCATCAACTCAGCCCTTGCCCACATCTCCTCCATTTCTCACAAATCTGCCCTGGCCCCCTCTGCCCTTAGATTCCACTTGTCCTCATTTACCACCCCACCAGCCTCCAATTCCAACATATTATCCTCCACAATTTCCACCACCTACACAGCAGTGGCGGGGATCTCCCAGCAGCCAACCATTTCAATTCCTCACACCGCTCCTGCGCTGACATGTTTGTCCATGCCCTCAGGCACTGCCAAACCGAGGCCACCCATAAATTGGAGAAGCAACACCTAATATTCTATCGGAGCACTCTCCAACCGGATGGCATTGATATGATTTCCATTGGGACACCCCCATCTTCCTCTCTCCCCCATCCAAGTTACCTTTCCTCTAGCTCTCCACCCTTTTACTTGCCATTCAGAGAGCTTTTCCCTCCCCCCCCCCCACAATTTCTCAGCTTTCTGTGGGTCTGTGCTCCTGCTCCTTCCCCTACCACTTTATTCAAACCCATGCCTGTTTTCTGCTCAGGCCCAAATGTTGGTTATGCGTAATTATGTACAGAAAGAACAATGTGTGTCTTGCTGAACTTCTCCAGCATTTTTGTGTGAAGTTAAATATACTGCATGCACTAATTGAACGAGACCACATTTCAGTACAGCATCGGTGCTGGGTCTATTGTGGTTTGTCATTTATATCAATGATCAAGATAATAATGTGGTAAATTGGATCAGCAAATGTGAAGATGACACAAAGATTTCAGGTGCAGATGGCAGCAAGGAAGACTCAGAGGTTGCAGCAGGATCTGGACTCTGGACCAGCTTGAAAAATGGGCTGTAAAATGACAGATGGAATTTAATGTGAACAAGTGTGAGGTCCTCCACTTTGGGAGGACAAACCGGGGTAGAACTTGCATGGTAAATAGTAGGGGACTGCAGAGTGTGGCTAAACAAAGGGATCTGGGAGTGCAAATACATAATTTCTTGAAAGTGGCATCATAGTAAATAGGGTTACGCTAGAGGGTTAGGTTATTCTTAATATTTATTTTGTATATATATTTTAAAGTTACTTTGTGGGTTGGATCAGGGAAAGGCATGCAGATAACAATTTGAGTGGCACCTACATTCAGAGCAGTAATAGCTTGTTCATTAACCATGTAACCATTGCAGCACAGAAACAGGCCATCTTGGACCTTCTAACCGCACCGAACCAAGTACTCTCCTCTAGTCCCACCAACCTGCACCCTGCCCATAACCCTCCATTCCCCTCCCATCCATATACCTATCCAATTATTCCTTAATTAACAAAATTGACCTGGCCACCACTACTTCTCATGAAAGCTCATTCCACACAGCCACCACTCTCTGAGTGAAGAAGTTGCCTCTCATGCATGATGGAATATTTGTAGATGCATTTGGGAGATAAATTGGTAAAATTAGAGTGGGTTACATACATACCCACACTTTAAAACAGATCTTATTTGAAATACTGAAGAATTCACATTCAGTAACTTTGCAGAAACTATGGAGAATGCTGTGCATATTTCACAAACAAGTGCTAATTGAAATGACATAATTAAAGCAACAAGCAGGAGACACTCTGGCTGTTGAAAGCTCTTTGCAAGGGTTTTGACAGAGTTCACAGAAAGGTCACTCCTGGGTTTTTGTTTACCTAAAGACAACTGCTTGACCAAGAAGACTAACTCCTATTGTTTGCTGGAGAAGGTCAGGGGTTCTGCAAGTGAGAGAGTCACATGGGCTTTCTGGGGGAGGGGGGGAAGAAAGAGAGAGAGAAAGAGAAGGAGAAGAAGCTAGTTGGAACTGAAACAAACTCCAGAGTGCTGGACAGCTGGAAGTGCTAGTCTGATGTTTCTCTTGGAATAAGTGAAACAGAACAGAACTCTATGGTAGCCTGAAAGAAAGAGGTTATCATCTGGAGAACCCTGATAAGGCAAGTTTCATCAGCAAGACATTGAGGTGACTAATGGTGGTACCTCAGTTGTGGAAATCCTGGAACAACAAATCTCTCTCTCTCTGCAAACCCTATAAGAACCTTCCTGAGTGGTAAACATTTCTCTTTCAAGCACCAAAGCCTGGTGAACTTTATACATGTTAAATTCTGTGCACAGTATAAGAACTGCCTGCAACCAGAGAACTTGGAAGAATGAGAAGTGAGATTGAACTTGAACCAAATAACTTTTCTTAAATCTACACACACATTACATGCACATGCACTTAGAATTAGACAGGGGTTAAGTTGGGTAGTGAAGTTAATAGAGATAAGTTAAAGTTTGATTCTGTTTTCATGTTTAAAGATAATTAAAAGCAACTTTTGTTTAAGTATCTACTTGTCTTCGTGAATGTCTATAGCTGCTGGGTTTTGGGGTCCTTTGGCCTCATAACACATATTACTTCTAAACTTTTGCCCCTTAACTCTCAACTCATGACCTCTTCTTTCAATCTCTCCTACTCTCAATGGAAAAACTCTGTCCACAACAACTCTATCTATCCCCCTCATAATCTTAAATACCTCTATCAAATCCCCTCTCAACCTTCTACACTCCAAAGAATAAAGATCTAATCTGCTCAATCTTTTTTTGTAATCTAGATTCTGAAAGCCAGGCCACATTTTCGTAAATCTTCTCTCCACTCTCTCTACCTTGTTGATATCCTTCCTATAATTTGGTGACCAAAAGTGCACATAGTATTCCAAAGTTAGCCTCACCAATCCCTTGAACAGTCTCAATATCACCTCCCAACTCTTTTGATTTATAAAGGCCTTCTTCACCACCCTATCCACATGAGATTCTACCTTCAGGGAATGATGCACCATTATTCCTAGAACTTTCTGCTCCACCACATTCCTCAATGCCCTCCCATTTACTACACATGACCTGTTTTGATTATCCCTTGCAAACTGAAGCACTTCACACTTCTCAGCATTAAACTCCATCTGTCATCTTTCAGCCGACTCTTCTAAGCAATCCAAATCACACTGCAATCTTTGAAAACCTTCTTCATTATCCACAATTCCACCTATTTTAATCTCATCCACATATTTACTAATCCAATTTACCACCCCCATCATCCAGATCATTAATGTAAATGACAAACATCAAAGGACCCAATACAGATCCCTGAGGCACACTGCTTGTCACCGTCCTCCAGCCTGACAAACAGTTATACACTAGGACTCTCTGGTATCTCCCTTCCAGCCACTGTTGAATCCATTTGATTATCTCAAAATTAATACCTAGTGACTGAACCTTCCTAACTAACCTTCCATGCAGAACCTTATTGAAGGTCTTACAGAAGTCCATATAGACAACATCCACTGCTCTACCCTCATCAACATTCCTAGTTACCTCTTCAAAAAATTCAACAAGTTTGGTCAAACATGACCTTCCATGCACAAATACTGAAACAACGTAATGTTTACTCATGAAAACACCTGTTCAAATAAGAAGCCATCTGCCAGATAACTCAGGCTTTTGACAGACTTGTAAGAAATGAAACTGAATCAGTATTGTTCAAAAAGTTAGGTTATTAAAGACACTTGAAAAAACAGTATTTTAGTATTCAACCAGCCATCTAAACAGACAGAATTAAAGTGACTTCAAAAGAAGATGGTCACTTCAGCTGTTTCTCTTTGTCAAGAGAGAGCAGTAATACTGTAGCCATTGTAATGGTCAATTCTGACTGACTCATATCATAAAGAAAACAAGATCATTCTTCCATCTGGATCATGACCATTTTGATGGTTACTTTGTCTGACCCTTGCCTGGGGTTTTGAAAATATTGTAGAAGACTCAAGCTTCGTAACGCCTTTGCAAGAAAGGGGGAAGCTGTGACAAATCATTTGTATGAAGGAACATTTCTTCAAAAGCAACTCAACAAGAACTCATAATTTTGCTAAGTCTCATGACTCATCTACTCCATAATTACATTTGGACATTAGTTTAAAGATTCTGAGTTTCAACACAAGATTTCTTAGACTGCACTTTGAATTTGACTTTTCAGAATTGTGCCAACGCTGTAATGGTTTGGGGAATTTGCATACACAAATGCATAAATTAGGGTTACCTTTGGAGTTAAGCAAGGTATAATAGTATTCATAAAAAAATTGTTTTAAGATACCATTGTCTTGGTGAATTTCTATTGCTACTGGTCTATGACGTAGCAGTTGTAAAGAAAGCTTTTGGCACAACATTCCATTTCCTGTACAATATAATTATATTGAAGTTGTACAAGACATTATCAGGCTAAATTTGGAACTTTGTGTCGAGTTTTAGCATCTTCTTACAGGAAGGATTGTAAAAAGATTGAAAGATTGCAGAGAAAAAAAAAGTACAAGGATTTTGCCCTAACTAAGTTAAAGGGAACGTTTGAACAATCTCTGGGTAAATGCAAACAGGTTTTTTCCACTGAGATTTGGTAAGACAAGAATGAGAGGACATGAGTTAAGGGTGTAAGGTGAAATGTTTAAGGGGAATATTAGAGGGAACTTCTTCACTCAGAGAAAGGTGCGAGTGCAGATCAAGCTTGCCAGTAGAGGTGGCGGATGCAGGTTTGATTAAGGTTTTTGAGAAGATTGGACAGGAACATGGATAGAAGGATGCATTGTGGAGGGTCATGGCTGTCATATGACAACACTGCCCATTACCTGGTTGGAAGACACAGCACCTGCCAATCAAGGTTTGACTCCACCCTACCCATCAGTGCACACCTGCCCATTGGCCTTTAAGTACCTTTGTACTTGGCCTTTATAATTAATTAGATCTTGCTGGCACCAAGCCATTGTACCCCTGTAAATTATAATACTGGAGGGCTGAGGAGCCCAGCACAGGTAAAGGATGCCACGTGAACTTGCCTCTCACTCCTTTTGCCACCTCCGAGGGACCGCTCTGCTCGCAGCACCAATTGTTGTGAGTAAGGGAACAGGTTCAATGGGTGTCAAAACCAAGGACTCTGAACACAGTCTGACAGTAAATAACTATTTATAGATTATTACAACAGGGATAAGGCCCACATACACACACAACAATGTACTAGACTACACAGTGCTGTTACATACAATCAAGGAAAAGAAACAATACCTGCCACAGGCATGGCTTTATGCTACTTGGGACACTAACTAAAACACTCCCAATCCTTTACTAGTGCACACTTTACCAAATTATTTCTCCAGCATTGTTCCACAGTACTCAGCCTTGAGTAAAGCAGGGTGGTCCCTCAGAGATGGCAAAAAGAGAGAGAGGCAAGTGCACTTGGTGCCCTTTATAGTACTGGAGGGCTGGGGAATCCAGTCAAGGTAATCTAAAGGGAGCCAATGGCTCAGTGCCAGCAAGTTCTAATTGATTACAAAGGCCAATAGCTCAAGACCAAGCACAAAGCTACTTAAAAGGGGCCAATGGTTAGATGTGCACTGGTGGGTGGGGTAGAGCCAAACTTTGATTGGCAGATGGTATCTTCTAACCAGGTAGAGGGCAGTGCTCACAATACAGAGGGGCATGGATGGGTACAGTCTGGGAGAAGGTTGATGGGACCATTCATGCACCAGATGAGCCGAATTTCTGTGTAGTGTTCTATGGCTCTATAAATATGCCTACATTAACCAAGTATAGACTGAGTCAATCTATGTATTTATTGATCGAAACTAGATCCCTGCAGATTAAAGTGATTGATGTGCACAGCATACTTCTTGTTGTGATTAGAGGAGCAAATCAATGTGACACCTCTGTGGAACCTGTACAGCTGCTTTGTCACTCATCTGGTTTTCATTTGTCCTTGGAAAGGCTATAAGGTTCTGAAATGGATCACAAGTTCAGGCATCAAGCCTGAAAAATCTTTCAAAGCTCCAACAAAAAGAAACCCCATACAGATATGTCTTATATCCCCCAAAGGTCCTGACATCAGCTGTTAAAACAGCTGCATATGCAGTGAGTACCAACCAGCTCATGGAATCCAAAAAAAATCAGTTAACAAGTCTAGAAATAATAAAACAGGTAATTTTTTCCTACATTTCCACCATTTTAGCTTATCAAAGCTCCAACTTCACGCTGGTTATTTTCTATCTGTGGGTTGAAGACGAGCAAGCATGTCGGCTTCAAAAAGAAATATTGTGAACACATCTTATGCTGACAGAGACATGGCAGATAAATGTTTGCAACACCAACATCTGAAGTTGCTTAACAGCTGTCAATTTAGAACTAAATCTAATAAAAATTTAAAATTTACTCATACGTTCAAAGTGTAAGTGCATATTTTTTAAAAAGTAATTTTCCATCATATTTTATGGTATTTCACCTTTTTGATGATTATCAAAACAAACACAAATTTGTTGAATTCTCTCACTGTTGTTCGAGGTTATTACTTATGGACCACTCTTAATGTTTTTTAATTCACTGACAAAAGGCAAAGGAGGAAAAACCCAACACCCAACCCCAACCAACCAATTTTCCCCTACAGCCGCTGCAACCGTGTCTGCCTGTCCCGCATCGGACTTGTCAGCCACAAACGAGCCTGCAGCTGACGTGGACTTTTACCCCCTCCTTAAATCTTCGTCCGCGAAGCCAAGCCAAAGATAGCACAATAACAGGCCGTTTTAGCCCACAAATCCATGCTGCCAATTTAAACCCTATTAACCTACACCCCTGTTATGTTTTTGAACATTGTTCAAGAGTTGTTTTGCGCATTATTGACATTCTAACTACTTATTTCAGTTGTTTCTATGGAATGTCCTGCCCATTGAAGCAAATGACAAGGTTGGATAGACTTTTACATAGCAGGGGAATAAAGGGCTAGGGGGAAAAGACAGGAAGGTGGTGATGAGCCTATCATTACGTCAGCCGTGATCTTATGGAATGGCGGAACAGGCTCGATGAGCCGGATGGCCTTCTCCTGCTCCTACTTCTTAGGTTCTTATGATCAAGCCCACAAAATTTGGCAACATGAGGATCAAAAGGATACTAAAACTTTCTTCCAAAAGATGGGATGGGGCTCCTTGGATGACTTCATTACTTCAATAAAGCTAATGATGCTTCCGTCACATCCAGCTGTCTTCCTCAAACAATGTGCATTTGTATAGTATCTTTTTTAAAAAAAAAATTTTATTGATATTTGTACAATCAGAAAAAAAAATTCAATGATGTGTGCTATCGAACTAGTTAAAAAATAGTGATCATATGTAAAAATTCAGGTTCATGTATCTTTTAATCAGAATTCCTCAGGCACCTTGTAGGAAATTTATGAAAGAAAATTTGCAGTACCAAAACCCATGAAGGTAGCATTATCCAGAGGTAAAGGTTAAAACAAAAGTGAAGGAATGAGCAAGGTGTGAGGGCAAAACTGTTGATCAGCAATGATCAGCCGTGATCCAATTGAACGGTGGAGCAAGTTCAAAGGGTGCTGACCCTTTATTTGATAGAACTCTTAGGTCACCTCTCACCCTCACTTGCTCCAGGAAAACAGATCCATCACATCCAATCTCTCCTCACAACAAGCCCTCCAGTCAAAATTGGAAACCATTGGATGGCAGATCATTAGTTTTTCTGAAAAAACAACTGATCTGCTTTTGTGGCATTTTTCAAATTATTCGATACCAAATTAGATCAATCTTTCCACATTATTCTCAAAGTTCTTTCACCACCATAAGCCAATCCCCCAAATTTTACGGAGCTTACGTCGGTTAATTGTTTCAATGACCCACCTTGTCATCAACCTCCTAAATACTCTCCCTCCACTTATTTTCCTTGCCCTCTCCATTCATGGAAATCGCTGCATTCATTTTCTTAGGGTATCAAATTTAGCTCCCATTTTTATGGTTTTCGCTCCACCATTTCCATGCATCAGAAGAATGGAAGAGGGTGAACTACATTTGACAAGGTTCTGCAGGTTTGATCAAATTGGACCAAAGGTGAGATAGCAGAATGGATAGAAATGTGCCTTCATGGAAGAAAGCAAAAGGGAATGGTGGGAAGATATTTCTCAGACCAGATGCATGTGACTCATGGTGCGCCACAATGATTGGCGCTAGGTCCACTGTGTCCATCATCTTCGTCAATGACTTAGGTGAAATTGTACACGGCAACGATTAGCAAGTTGGAGGATGACATTGAAGTGTCTGGTACTGCAGATTGTGATGAAGGTTTCCAAAGATTGCAGCAGGATCTTAGCAGGTGTACAGAGGAATGGTTGATGGAATTTAATAGAGAGAAATGAGAAGTGTTGCATCTTTGGAAGTTTCAACATGGGTAAGGCCTGCACAGCGAATGGTAGGGATCTGGGGAATGTTGTGGAGCAGAGGGATCCAGGAGTGCAGGTACACAGAACCTCAACAGTGGTGTCACAGGTAGTTAGGCTGGTCAAAAAGGCTTTTGGCACATTGGCTTTAGTAAGGGATTGTTTAAGGTGGTAAGTGAGTGGAAAGAAAAAGGTTTGAAAACCAATGATTTAATTGTACCTAATTGACTCGTTATGTGCAGGGTTTCATAACTCCAAAGGAAATGGGCCAATGACAATTTTTCTCAGGCAAAATATTTCAGTAACATTTGGGTCTAGAGCAATGATTCTCAGCTTTTTTTTCCCCACTCACATACCACCTTTACCAATCCCTTACCAATCACAGAGCATCTATGGATTGCTTAAGGTGGAATGTGAGTTTAGGGGGCAGTTTGAAAACCATAAACATGTGGGAATAGCGTGGGTCGGACATTTTAGTTGGTGTATGAGAGTTGGGCTGAAGGGCCTGTTTCCACGTTGTGACTTTATGGTGCTATGCTGGAGATCATCCTAGATCTGGCCTGCAGCCCTGTCTGTGCCTTTTTTATCATTCCATTTCATCTGCCACATTCTTGTTCATCCGCTTCTCTTTATCCATTTCTCCTCCCAGGATCTCTGCAGCTCATACTGTCACCCAAATCTGTATCAGCATCAAACTTAGATACATACTCTGTTCTCTCATTTTGTTTAAACTATTGTTTGGTACTTTGAAAGATTTCTGAATGTCCAATACACCATATCCACTAGTTGACCCTATCTATTCTGTTAGTTACAGCTTCAGATTAGTAAAGCATGATTTTCCTTTCATAATATCGGGAAAGGGAGCGGGTGATCAGATCTGTCAGCTTCTGACAGCAGCTGATCTCAAACTTCATTTCAATGTGCAGACACATAGGTCAGAGTCGAGATGAGCACAGAAACATTTCTCTGAAGAGATGGTTGTCTAAAAAGTTCTCTCTACTTCAATGTTATAACTGCAGATTGAAAAATAAAACGAGCCTATCTTTGACCAATAACAACAAATTAGATAGATAATTTGGCTTTAACATCAATCTATGTCAAGTTATGAGACAACTAAAACCTTGGCTGAGAAGCATATGTTCAGGAAAGCTCAAAAGAGGAGATAGATCAGCAAAAGAAAGAATTTTTAGTTACATTTAAAAATGCACATGCGTTTTAAAAGTGAAACAAAAACACAAAATACCAGAAAAAGTGAACAGTTCAGGTAGAGTGAAGTCAACAACCCTCCTGTGACGTTGCCTAGCTTCTGAAATCATGATCGGAAGAATATGCACAGGAACCCAGAAGGTAGAACTCTGGAAGAGGATCTCTCTGTAAGGATTGAAGATCTTTGAGATGCAGAGACCAGATTTCAAGTTCGAGAACGTTAACATGAGGTCCGCCAGTGTCAAGTCTTTGAAAATGTACAACAAAGAAGGTGACCAGCCAGTCTATCGTGCCCACTAAAGGCTATCATTCATGCCACCATCCCCTCAAGCCCTGGAGGTGGCAGATCTCAAATTTCAAGGTCTAGTTTCAATCTAAGAATTTCCATGTCAACCAGCCTTTCAAATGAGATATAGATCCCTACCACCATTGAATTTAAAAAAAGATTTATAGTCCAATTCTTTCACTAGAAAGAAATTGGTCTTTTCTAAATATTCAACTTGGACTCTATGGAGCATCATGTGATGGTGAGATTGTACCAGAGATTGGTTTGATGAGTAAGTTTTCACTGGGATTTAGAAGAATGGGTGGGGGGGGATCTTCTTGATGTAAACACAATTCTTACAGAACGAGACAAACTGGATGCAGAAAGAATGCTTTGCTGGCTAGAGGTTCTAGATAAAACAAGGGATAAGAACCATGATAGAGATTAAAACAAGTTTCTTCATTCAGGGAATGATGACTCTGTGGAATTCTCCACCACACAAAGCTGTGGAGACCAGAAAATAGCACAGGATTACCCACGAGTGCCCTGAACGGTGGAACAGGCGCAATTTACTTTCTCCTATTTATTTATTATTGGACAGTCCAGATATCCAATTGCGTATATACTTTACCCATATATTTCAAGAGTTAGCAATTAACAAATTCTTGATGCCATCTTGTCAACAACATGTTATAATAAAATGATATCTTGGGAATTCTGTCTTCTGCAACTTTTAGATTATTTGTCACATTATTCCTGTACAGTGAGAAAGGTTCTTCTGCAAACAGTCTAACAGGTTAGCTCAATCATAAAATAAAAGAGCACAATTTACCAAATATATAGACACAATGACATGAAAGATCAATTTGCACCAAGGGCAGCATTTTAGCACTGTTGTGGGGTTCACTCAGAAGCCTGATGGTTGTGGGGGAAAAATAATTCTCTTCACAGCTGTTAGCATGAGTTCTGCACTGTTGAGCCTTCTCTCCCATGGGAGAAGGGAGAGGGTGTCTTCAATGTGATGGCTCCTGCACCGTGATAGCTACCTTTGATAGGCAGCAGTCATAAATTGACTCCACGGAGAGAAGGGAAGTTCTTGCAATGTTCTGAGTTGTACTCACAATCTTCTGCAGCTCCTTCCGATCTTGACAGAGCAGCATCCAGCAAGTATGCCTTCAGTGGTTCACCTGCAGAGGCGACAACTGGTAAGGGACAAGGGGGACATGCCAAAATTCCTTAGTCTTTTAGAAGGTAGATGCATTGCTGTGCTTTCTTTATCATCATGTCAATAAGCTTGGCCAAGATCAGGTCATTAGAAATGTTTATTCCTTTGAACTTGAAGCTATCAACTTATTACATTTCAGCACTATTGATTAGGACAGGGATCAGGACTCTGACCCTCTTCTGAATTCAATGATTATCTTCTCCTTATTGATTTTTGACAGAGGTTGTACCTTGGGGCCAAGCCATGAGACTTTCAATCTCATCCTTGTATTCTGTCTCGTTGTTGTTTGATTCCCTGCCTGCTACTGTGGTACCACCAACAAATTTGAAGATGGAAATGGAATGGGTGTAGGGGGAGTATGGTAGGGGACTGAATACACATCCTTCAGTGTAGGGTGTGGCCGTGGAGATGCTATTTTCCTTCTTCACTGATTGTAGTCTGTTAGGCAAAAAGTCAAGGATCCAGTTGCAGAGGTGGATGCAGAGGCTGAGATCCTGAGGTTTGCGAGGAACTACTGCATTGAAGGCAGAGCTGTAATTAAAGTAAAACTATGCCAACCCTGCTCAAACTAGATCAAAGTTCAAAGTTATTGTTAGCAATATCACATACAACCCTGAGATTCTTTAACCAGCAGGCCAGGCAGAATTTCTAGTCATCGGTAACTGACACTGTACTCAAGAAAAAAAGACATGCATATAAAAAGAGAGAAATGTAAACATAAAAATAAACAAACTTTGCAATAAAGAAAGAAAATATTCAGTAATAAATAATGGCACAGTTAGCACAGCAGTGAGTGGAATGTCTTTACAGCCAAATGATTGGGACCAGGGTTAGAATCCCACACACTCTGTAAGGAGTTTTTATGTTCTCCCAGTGTCTGCGTGGGTTTTCCCCAAGGGCCCCAGTTTCCTCCCAGCGTTAAACACGTACCGAGGGTTATAGGTCAATTGGGTGTAATTGCTGTATGTCTAAATTAAAATTTTAAGTCACGAGTCTCTGATTGAGTTTGTTGTTGAGGAGTCTGATGGTGGAGGGATACAACTGTTCCTGAAATTGGTGGTACGAGTCTTGTGGCACCTATACCTCTTTCTTGATGTCAGTAACGAAAACAGAGCACGTCCTGGGTAGTGTGGATCCTTGATGATTGCTTCTTACTGCTGCTCTCCAACAGCAGAGTTTCATGTACATTTTTCTCGATGGTGGGGAAAATTTTGACTGTGATGTACTGGGCTGCGTCCACCATTTTTTGCAGAGCTTTCTGCTCTAAGGTATAGGTACTCCCATACAAGACCATGATGCACACTTTCCGCAACACATCTGTAGATGTTTGCTAAAGTTTACGATGTCATTCTGAACCTCCGTCAACTCCTTGAGGAAGTAGAAGCATTGACATGCTTTCTTCACAATCACATTCGTGTGTTGGTCCAGGAAAGATCCTCCGAGATGTTAACTCCCAGGAATTTAAATTTTCTCACCACTGGTTTTCCCTTCCTAAAGTCTACAATCAGCTCCTTGGTTTTGGTGACATCGCGTGTGAGGTTGTTGTTAGTACTCCGTTCAGTCAAGTTTTCAATCTCCCTCCTGTATGATGACTCATTGCCTTTTTGTATCAATCAGCTATACAATTAAATATGACATTACAGACTTTCAATCTCTCTCCTCAACTGCATCGCTAAACTGTACTATGTGCAGTTTTGGGCCCCTTATCTTAGAAGGGATGTAATCATGTTGGAGAGGGCACAGAGAAAATTTATGAGGATAATTCCTGGAATGCAAGGACTAACATAACGAGGACCATTTATCAGCTCTTGGTCTGTATTAATTGGAGTATAGAAGAATGAGAAGGGATCTCATAGAAACATTTCGAATTCTGAAAGGATTGGGCAGAGTAGATGGGAATAAGATGTTTCTCTTGGTGGGTGAGTTCTTGGCAGGAGGGCACAGATTTGGAATTAGAAGGTACCCATTTAAAAATAGAAATGAGGATAAATTTCTTTAGCCAGAGGGTTGTGGATTTATGGAATTCGTTGTCACGTACAGCTGTGGAGGCCTGATCATTGGGAGAGTTTGAGGAGATGGATTAGTCAGAGAATCAAGGGATATGGGGAAAAGGACGGAAATTGGAACAAGATGTGAGAATTGTTCAGCTCAGGGGGTGGAGTTGCAGAGCAGACTCAATAGGCTGAATGGCCTACTTCGGTTCCTTTATCTTGTGATCTTGCAAAATGGGATTTATAATTGTCCCAAGTTAGCCAAGTAAAAGACGATTAAACCAAAGAGCACAGCTGAAGGCCTGTTGGTTAGCTTCTGAAATATTAGCCCAACTTTCTAAACTGGAATCCCATGAAAACTGTTTCCCAGATTTTGGGAGACAAGTTCAATGGCTTTGGAGAAGTGACATAAGGAATGGGGCAGTTTCTTTTGCCATGGTGGGGGAGTGTTGGCCATGGGTTGATACTTGCTTCTTGAAGGGAGTAAATGGAGCCCAAAGGATGGAAAGACCAACACTGTTAGTATTAGCCATCAGCAGCCAGAAAGGGAATCTGCACACTTAGCAAGTTGGTGGGAAAGTAGTTGCAAGATCAAAGAGTGGGTCACATTGAAAATCTGAGTTTAAAAGAGTACACCTTTGAAAAGCAGAAGGGAAACTCAACAAGGCATCAAGTTCACAACCAAGGGGCTGGGAAAGATCAGAGCAAGTTTTGGCTTGTGGGCTCCAGGAAAGGAGAGGGGCAGCAGCAGAAGAGAATCCTGGTGTCATTGTCTATGCACCTCTCACACTTGCTGCTGGATGCGAACATGGAAGAGATTGGGGAAAGGGCCTGTTGGACGACGGAGAAAATAGTTGGAAATCATTTCTGCTTTTGAGGACAAGCCTGGAGTAGGAAACTGCAGTGATCTATTTGTGTCTTGTGGTCACCTCCCTTCAGCAAGTACAAGGGAGCAGAGATAAAGGCGAAGTCAGGAAATAGACACAGCGGGGGACAGCAATGGCAGTATTGGGTATTAAAAGGCAAGGGTAATGGCATGTTTAAACTATAAATAAAAATGTAAAGGAAACTGCAGATGCTGAAAATCTAAGATAATAACTTGCTTTCTGATGAAGGTTCCAAATTTGAATGTTAACAATTTCTCTTTCCATGGATGCTGCCTGGCACGCTGAGCAATTCCTGCATTTTATTTTGTGACAGGCTGGTCAAAGTAGAATGGCCCTGATAAGCAGGGACCCATGGGCATTTTAATATGAACACTCCCAAGAGACTTCTATCAAGGGAACAAGAGTTGGGAAGGGTGATACAAATGAAGGATACAAGGAAGTAGTAATAAGGTCACATGAGGTTTTGTTCAAAAATTAGACTTGAGCACATCCACGTTTGCCAAGGGGCATGTGCCAGGAGATAGAGCCCCATGTTATTTTGTAACTCACAGCATCACTTCATTGCATTATCAAACTTGCATCTGTCAGCCACTTCATTGAAAGCAAAATATCTTTAAATCAATAAATTTACATTTTAAATTTTATTTACAGCACGGAAGAAGCCGAACCCGGCTATTTAAACCTGCGCCACCCAATTAACCTACAACCCCATATGTTCTGGAGAGTGAGTGGAAACTGGAGCACCCGGAAGAAACCCACGCAGACGTGGGCAGACAGAGCCAGATTCAATTTTTTTTTTAAATCATAAACTAATAAACGACAAAAATTAATTCTCTTTCTCTTTAACAGGTCGCTGTTTAGGTTTCCTGGAACAAAATCATTCTGGAAAGAACAATTGTTTGGCCCAGGATGCAGACAAGAAGTGGATTTTCATTTATTGCAGGATTTGCAGCATTTGTTCCAACAGATGATTGAGCCTCTGCACAACAACCAACATTTCCTGGTTCATTCCCTCTCGTCTGTTTACTTTCCCTTTACCATGTTCCTCAAACACTCCATTGGTAATGAGCTCCCTCCATTTACCAGGTAAATGGAAAGCAGCAGTTCAAACACATTGCCAGAGACAGCTGTTAATATTTGCTCTGCTCTATGATGATATTTTCACAGCAGTTTCAAAACAAGTGCTTAATATCACTTTTAAAAATGTGTGATGTTGATCCTACACAGCCAATCTCAGTTGCTTCTTACTGTTCCACTCGAATGCAAGTACTAAATGAGCTCAATTCCTGAGAAAATTCAGATTTGCGTCCATCCACAGATTTTTGTATCTCTGCAAACAACCAAAGTAAGAAAAATATGCCAGGTACAGGAGTGAGCCAGTCAGCTAATTAAGCTTTTATTGTCATATAACCATTGTTGATCTATATCTTTACGTTATCTGCTTTGGTTAGGCAATAATATACAAAACCAAGCTTATTGTGAAATCTGCAACTAGCCAGGGGTGCTAATGGAGAGAGAAAAATAAACTGAGGCAATATCATAGATGGATGACAAGTTATGGGAATTCAATATCCGGTTTGTCCCTCAAGCTTTTGTCAGGATTATCAAACCAGTAATGGAAGCAGCTATGAACAGTACTACAAACCAGCATTTACTTACCAAAAATAGACTAATTGCCCTGCACACATTTTTCCAACTGCTGTCCAACATGAAACACTGATGCATCATCTGAGGTAAGCAATAGGTAGTGGTGGGGGTGGGGGGCGGGAGGGGGGCCTGCCCATTATTTTAACCTATATCATGAGATTTCATAGGATCTGCCCTAAAGGGTGAAGTCTCCAAGGGCTTTTCTATTCCACGTATACCCGGGTATGATACCACCTCCGCTATGTCTGTGCTGCCAGTGGACCAAGACTTGTTCTGAGACTGTGTTGGTCACCCAGAAAATTCATTGTATAGTGTGATTCAGTGAGTAACACCTTATCAGGTTGTTGCTGGATGTGTTTACAAGACAGGTCACCCAATTTAGACATCAAAGACACCAATCCCAAGACTTTAGCAAAGGGGATTGGGGGAGGGAGGAGTTTGCCAGGCTTTCTTGGCTGGGACAGCCAAATTAATGCCAAATTATAATCTTTTTCTGCTCAAATATAGAAGAAACAGTGCACTTCAGGGCCTGGTAGGTTAATTTAGAGGGCATACAAGTCAATCACATGGGGCCAATCTAAAGTCCATGTAGACCTGACTGGGTAAGGCCATTAGGAACTCACAAACTAATCCATCCTCAGATAGATGATGAAGAAAAGGCTCTCTTCATAGATACAGTACTCAAAGATCAAGATGACTCCAAGTTATTTGCCATATATTACGGCGTACAAGTCAAGTCATGAAACCCAAAAACTTTCTACAAAAAACTGGGGGTCGACTTGTATGCCGGATATACTTTTGAGACCTTAAATTCATCTTAAAATCCAATCAGTGTTGATCTGGTGTATTATAAGTTGATTTAACATACAAGTCGACCCTTGAAAAAACAAAATACCAAATACAATAGATTTTCATTGAGATTTTTATTGAAAACAACACATTTATAACCCTTCAAAATCATTCTCGCTATCATCGTCTGAGGCAAAGATGGCAGCGAGTACATCCGTCCTCTCACTGTTTAAACAGTCATCATATGGGTCCCAGTCTGTATCTGATGAGGCCGTTTCAGCTTCGTCGTCAGTGTCCCACAATAAGTCATCGTCCGTGCCATCAATTGCACAAGAGATACTGCACTTTTTAAACAATTTTAATCAGTCAACAACTTTGCCCCATGCCTGAGCACGAAGTTACACAGCATATCAACTGATGCAGCACACATTGCCCCGCCTTTTGTAAACAACTTTTCTGCACTCGATTCCATTCCTCACACACATGGTCTTTGAATGGCTTGTTCAAGCAGACATTGAAAGGTTGCAATAGAAGCATCAAACCACCCGGATAACCACCATGTAAGTATTATCTACTGCTAATCTACATTTAGTCTTCTCAGTTAAGTGGCTACAAAACATATCCCAGACCAGCAAACTCCATTCTTTGCATAAACCACCTGTTCCACACATTGTCGATCCATAGTTTTACACCATTTTCATCCATCCATCTTTTTTCATGAAAATGAACAAAAATACCAGCAGGGAATTTCATTTTCAGATTAATTTTGTATTTGATGATTACCATGGGTCTTAACTTTGTCCCGTTGGCGAAGCACAGTAACACCACGGCAAACCTGGTCCTTTCATGGTCTGTACTTCTAGTTTGCTCAGTTTTAACACCTTTCTGTTCCACTGTTCTATTGCTTATCATGTTGAAATTCATGGGGGTTTCATCCATGTTTCCGATCTTTGCCAATGCAAACTGGTGTTTCTGCCGGTTAAGTATAATAAACTGGTGACAAATTACAACTTTATGATCAAGATCTTTTGGTAGCTACTGTGAAATTTTTGTTTTTTGGCGTAATACCAGATTTTTCCTGTTCATTAAACAATTGCTCCTGCTGACTGTAGCCTTAAAATCATCACTGAGGACTGGGAGCGAATTGGTCCACTGCAGTGCAAATGTTCTTATTTTATTTCAGGTTACGATGTAGAAATCTTGCCTCTGTACATGTGCCCATTCTGCAATATGATTTTCCATTGCCTTTTTGGTAATCTTCTTAAAGTCTCTTCTTTCTTCCTCCAATCTCTTACCAACTTCTCAACACATCAACTTGCAGCAGGCAGTTATTGGTTTTCTTGGCCATTTCTATCACTTTTAACTTAAAACTTGCTTCATATTTTTGTCTTGTGCTGGGTTGTGTCAATGGACCCTCCATGATAGCCATCCTGCCAACGTCCAGCAGATAAATCTGCACAATCTGGGGAAGGGGGGGGCGAAATCGACGTATACGCCACTCAACAACCCATCTCAGCATCATGAGCTTTGGGGTCATCTTATACCTCAGTCAAAGGGGCACCTCAGGCAGCCAGAAAATGAGGGTCGACGTTCGCTGGATATATCACAAAACCCTTAAAATGAGGCTGAAAAAGGGGGTCGACTTATAAGCCAAAATATACGGTACTTCATTGCAAGGAGGAAGAGTTGATATGAAGCATACTGACAGCAAAGTCTAACACAAATTTAACTCAGCATTGGTTTTACTTTTGTGTTTTATATCTTAATTTTGGTATGTTTAGATATTGAAGAACCAAAATTAACTTTAACCTGTTTTTAAAGGCAGATAATCTAAATAGTGCATGCAAAGGAATTTAATCTGCTCATAAAGGCATTCAGAAGATGGGAAGAAAAGTTCAAAATTAAACTCAGCCATCCAAAATAAGTCATCAGAAAACACTTTCTCCTTCACTTATCTGATATTTCCATTTATGATTATTGTTGGCTTGGCACAATATTTCACACCAATGTTTCCTTTAGAAGATGCCTGCAACATCACAGGTACCAGACTTCACTTCCACTGAGGACATCTACATGAGTCGGTGTCTTTAAAAAAGCAGCCTCTATCCTCAAAGGCCCCCACCACCCAGGCCATGCCCTCCTCACTCTGCGACGATCGGAAAAAAGGTACAGGAGTCTAAAGACGACACAAGGACAGCTTCTTCCCCGCTGCCATCAGATTCCTGAATAATCAATAAACCAAAGACACTGCCTTACTTTTTGTACACTATTTTTGTTTATAGTAACGTTGAAAGATGGTTATAATATTAATGTTTGCTCTATGACGATGCCGCAAAAAACACAGAATTTCATGACTTGATCGTGACAAATTTGATTCTCGTTCTGGTTGCTATTTCCATTTCCAAATAGTTCAAGGAAAAATGGATTCAAAGTGATGGATAGACTATGAAGAGAACACAAGGAATTACTCATTTTAAGAAAAGTGACAAATGTGAAAATACAGTACAACTCCGATTATCTGAAATTGGATTCTCCATAACCTTCATTTATCCAAAAATCTTTTCAGAGCCAAACTGACCGGGGACGCTGGGATGTCGGCAGCAGCCAGCATTATTTCTTTTTAAAGTGAGACTTAAACTTTATGTTAGTGTTTAAAATGCCTTCCCTTGTTGTTTGTTGTATTTTAAACACTGTTACAAGTGATTTGTTGTTGCTACTGGGCTGTTTTTATAAAATGACCAAAAAAAACTGCTTATCCGACATAGACCAGGTCCCGGCCATTTTGGATGATAGGAGTTGTACTATAGAGGAAGAAGGATACTCCGAGGTTGAGAAAAGAAATTAACAGAGCTCAGATCTCCAAAGTGAGGCTCTTCAGCAAATAAGCATGCACCATGGACCAAAAAGTCTTCAGTGACATAATATTTCCAATGGAAGTCTGGAAACCTTTCCCAGATGACTGTGAATGCTGTCAATTCAAAAAGTCACATTTGACAGATTTTATTAAATGCTTCACTTCACATAATTCAGGGAAAAAGCACAGTTGAGAAACAGATCTCACAATTAAACTAAATGGCCAAGCAGGTTGGTGAAACAGGAAATTGCCTCATTATGATCCTATCTATTCATCAGCTAGCTCACAAAAAGTTCTCAATTCTGCAGTCAACCAAAATGTTTTTCAATAAAGTGCAACTTTTACAAAGCAATTTTTCAGATTTGGTCACAAAATAGCTCAATGTCAGCATAAAATGTATCTTTTTGTGGTAATTTATTTGCTCTGGGGAAATAAGAGAATAACACTTTCCTATTAGTATGCATTGTTCCAGTGTTTGCTTCTTGTTTTGAAGTCTCAATTTATTTCCACAAAGTGCAGAAACACATCCATTGGTTTACCAGACTAAACGCAAGTTCATTATTATCCAACTGTACAAGTACAAAACGGTGCTCTCCGGTACTCAGTGCAAAAACATGCAAACACACAACCAGACGTACCGCACAGACAAATGATACATATGCAGCACCTATATTTAAAAAATTGTTTAATATATGGTAGAGCAGTGGTTCTCAACCTTTTTCTTTTCATTCACATACCACTTTCAGTATTCTCTCTGTGATTACTAAGGGATTGTTTAGGTGAGAACAGTGTTTCCACTGGGGGAATGATCGTATTAAACACCAAGCTGAAGTCAACGAACAACAGCCTGGCATATGAGGTGTCCTTCAAAAGGTGGGTCAGGATGGAGTGAAGCAACAAGGTGAGAGCATCTTCTATAGGTAAATTGAAATGGGTCCAGTGATGATATAATTATACATCATAACTATAATGTGGAAATTTAAAGCAAAGGGATAGTCAAAACCTTCTAACTGCAAAATATTTCCAACAGAGGTCCACAAAAGACCAATTTTAGAAAAGGAATGAGTGCCACTTGGGTTATATTTGTATATCACATCTCTATATGGTCATGGGGTAATTTCTCTCATAACCCTTCCTCAAACCACCACAGGATCCCAGCTCCGAATCTCTCACTCAAAGGCTTCTTAACCAGCAAGACCTACTTCAAGTATCAAATATCTCATACATTCTTCCTACTGGAGATGGCAGGAACTGGAAATACTAAGGAACTTGAACCAACACCTGAGAGGAGAGAGAAAAAAATGGTTGTCAAATGCTAAAAAAAAAGTCTGTATTTCCTTTTTTTTTAAAACATTTAAGCACTTACCCTGGCTTGAACACAAGTAAATTCTGGAAGTTCTTCTGAATTAAAGTTATCATTTAATTGATCGACAAACACTGTAATTAAAAAAAAACTCATACTTTCTTGCAACACAGGAGTTTAATTGACAGCTCGACATCTCAACAAATCTTGATGACAATTGATTATTTGTAGGGCTCACATTGGATGGGGTATACCTGCTAAAAGAATGTTCACGTTTGGACATGGTTCGGTTTTACCTGTCCAACTCGATCATTTATCGGGATGATCTTGAGTTATTCTCATATACATTCCACAATGTACACGACACCTGAACAGCTACTTCGTGCACCCAGGGAAGATTTTACCCTGCTGGTTTGTGTAATGTTATTAACAGGAAATCAGATTTACAAACTAATTTGTGCACCTCTGAACTGTAAATCCCAACCTGTTCCCCCAGCACGCACTCTGATGTATTAATCAAATCGGATCAATGCAACCCCTTGGGGCTGTAAAGCAGTTCAAGCATCATTAAGAGGGATTAGAAATGATGAGACACCTGTTACCAACAGGATTATTCAAAATCCTCTAACAATGGAGCTGCATTTCACTTATCACGGTGAGACAAATTAGACCAGGGTGGCACATATCAGGTTGCACAAGAAATATTTGTGGTACATGCACAACAGTTACATAATTGTCTCTCATTTCAAACATTATTTAAAGTCAATGCACACAGTAAGTATGTTTCTCGACTTGCTCTTTACAACTGAACACACTAAGACATTGTTTAAAGAACGAGGCAATGTGCATTGTAGCTGTGGCTTCTTTGGGATCTTACACACAGTTCAAAGCTTTCCATTCAAAAATCTAAACCAACACTCTGCTACATTAACGTCAACAATGACCTCGTTTCGCTTTGCATTAAGCTGCTGTCAGAATGGCAGAGCTTAATGAGAATTAATTCCCCAAATATTAAATATTAATCAAATATTCCCCAGGCACATTGTTGGGATTGCTACAATCTCATTTATGAAAGATAGAGGAATCAGTCTTTAATCAATTGCCCAATATTTATTATCATAAATTGCTTGTTTGAATAATGTACAATTTTACAGAAGGAGAAATGAGAGCTTTTCCTGTGATTTTTCAATGAACATAGAACATTATAGCATAGCACCGGCCCTTTAGCCCACAATGTTGTGCCGACCTATATATACCTACAAATAAAATTAAACCTTCCCTGTCTCATAACCCTCTATTTTACTTTCATCCATGTGTCTGTCTCAGAGTCTCGAAATGCCTCTATTGTTCCAGCCTTCACAACCGCCCACAACGATGCATTCCAGAACCCATAACTCTCTGTGTTTAAAAAAAAAACTTGCTCCTGATGTCTCCCCTAAACTTTCCTCCCTTCACTTTGTACAGATGCCGTCTAATGTTTGCTACTCCTGCCCTGGAAAAAAGGTGCTGCCTGTCTACCTTTCATAATCTTGCAGATCTCTATTTAGGCACCTCTCATCTTTCTTCGCTCCAAAGAAAAAAGCCCTAACTCTGCAAACCTTGCCTCATAAGACTTATTTTCCAATCTGGGCAACATCCTAGTAAATCTCCTCTCCATAACTTCCACATCCTTCCTGCAATGAAGTGACCAGAACTGATCACAATATTCCAAGTTTGGTCTCACCAGGGATTCATAGAGCTGCAACATTACCTCACAACTACCAAATTCAATCCCTAGCTAATGAAGCCCAGCATATCAGAGGCCTTCTTAACTATCAACCTGTGCAGCAATCTTGAGAGATCAGTGGATTTGGACCATAATGCCTGTTCTTCCACACTTTCTTTCAATTTTGACCTCATCATTTCCCATCTTTCACAAGCAGTATGCTTTTAATTATTTTCAATTATTGTTTTAATATGCCCTTACCTCTGCCTTTTAATATGAATTACCACCATTGCAATCGTTTACCATAGTTATTTCCCTCAAAAATCCCTCATCTCAAGGGTACAAGTGACATAGTTGTGAAGGGAAATGAAATAATGACGACTGAAATATTCTCTGTACTATCTGGCCACAGCACAAAGAACTGACTGGTTTTCTGTATCCCTATCATTGCAGAATAGAGCATTCCAGCACAGAAAACAGGCCCTTTGGCCCTTCTAATCAGTGCAAAACTATTAATCTGCCTAGTCCCACTGATCTGCACCCAGTTCATCATCCTCCATACTACTCCCATCCATGTGCCTGTCCAATTGTTTTCTTAAATGTTAAAATTGAGCCTGCATATTCACCACTTCAGTTGGCAGGTCGTTCCATACTCCCACTACTCTCTGTGTGAAGAAGATCCGCCTAAAACTTGCCCCTTTCACCATGTCCTCTGGTTTGTATCTGACCCAACCTCAGTGGAAAAAGCCTACAGGTGCTCCCCTACTTACAATGGTCTGACTTACAATTTTTCGAAGTTACGATGATTCAAAAACGCACTTTCAATTTCAAATTCCGGACTGCTTCCACGCTTGTGATATGTGGTATGCTACTCTCTCACGATGCTGGCCGATGGCAGCATTGCACGAGAATATCGTACAGCATACTCTCTCGCAATGCTGAATCAACTATGCTCGTAGTCTCTGTCGCCATCAAATGAACACTCCACCCTCCATTCTCTCCGCAACAAACCTAACCACACTATCAAACTCACAGACAAGGGTGGAGCTGTTGACCTCTATCTTGCTGAGGCCATTCGACAGATATCAGATACCTCCTCCTATCCACTCCCATAGGACCCCACCATCACCCATCAAGCCACCGTCTCCAACACCATCTCTCACCTCATTGACTCTGGGCACCTCCACCCCCACCCCCCCCCCCCCACCACCACAGCCACCAACTTCATTGTCTCTCATCCTCACACTGCCCATTTCAACCTTCTACCCAAGATACATAAATCTAACCATCTGGGCGGACTCATTGTCTCTGCTTGCTCTTCCCCCACGGAACTAATTTCATCCTACCTTGACTCCATCTTTACTCCCCTAGTTCAATCCCTCCCCCACCTACATCCACAACACCTCACACACCCTCCACCTCCTCTAAGACTTCAGATTCGCAGAACCAGAGCACCTCATTTTCACGATGAATGTCCAGTCCCTTTACACTTCCATTCCCCACATAGAAGGCCTTAAAGCACTTCGCTTTTTCTTGGACCTCAGACCCGAGCGGTCACCTTCTACCACCACCCTTCTCCGCCTGGTAGAACTGGTCCTCATCCTTAACAATTTTTCCTTTAACTCATCCCACTACCTCCAGATTAAAGGAGTAGCTATGGGTACCTGCATGGGTCCCAGCTATGCCTGCCTGTGTGTGGGTTTTGTGCATTCTACTAATCAGCTTGCCTTCCCCCCTCCCCCCACTTAAACTAGTTATTACAATTCCTACTTCCTTTCTCTCTCCACCTAGCCTAGACTCCTCCCCTCCCACCTTCCTGTGATCCTCTCACCCCACCCCCCCCACCGCCCCTTTTGTTTGGACATCTCTCATGCTCCCCCACACCTTGATGAAGGACTCAAGCCTGAAACGTTGGTGATGTAGCTTTACCTTTGCTACATTAAGGCACTGTTTGTGGTGATATGTAATTACACCACTAGGTCACCAGGGTTCATATCGGTGACCTTGTATATAAAGCAGCCCAGAGCTACAGTCTAGCCTTCCAGGTTCATCTTGCAGAGAGACAAGACCTCTTAGTGTACATATTAGTTTATTAAAACTGTCTTATACTCGCACTGCTGGTTTGGTTATTGTCAGTACAATTTAATAAACTAATATCATAGCTACTAGGATGGAAGCTGCTTCTGCTCCAATGTGTATTCCCGACCACCTGGAGACTCTTCCTGAGGAATGGAATCCGGCGACGATCAGCACACACGTGCATCTAAGGACAGAGACAGTGAGGGACCACTGTACTGGAATCGTGGTGGAATGTGGGGAAGACCACAGAAGTACGATAGGGCGGGTAAGAAATGGCCAAGAGTCCTGCCTGCCCGTGGGTTCGTCGATATAGGCGCCACAGACCCTAAACCCTGGTCCAATCATAAAGGGGCCACTACAAGTGCAGGTGGAAGGATCTCCACAAGTCGTGCTCCTGATCGCCACGTATGTGCAGAATTCCTGACTACTCCAGAGCCAGGGAAAGTAGACATCGCTACCATCACTCCCCCAGCAGCAGTTTCCCCAGTACCACGGAGACCTGATGATACCACCAGGATCTCCCCAAAGCCCACTGCAAATGTCCCAAAGCCAGAGACTCAGCCAACAGCCCCAAGAACCCAGATTACTCCTCCAACAGACACAAGCTCTACAGAGGCTCTACCAGCAGCTCCCAGGGTCCACCCTTGCTACACCTAGACCCAGAGACCACGTGGAGACCGGGAATGACCCCCGGGTGCCCCCACATTACCTAAGGGACCAGAGACTGCGGCTTAGCCATGTGCTATGACCAGACAGGCTGGAGAATGACCCTAGAAGTCCTGGAGCTGGCACGCACTTCGGCCGCTGGCAGAGATGCTTTCTGAATTACGTGGAGGGTGCTGAGGCATCGGATAAAGAGCTATTAATGCTGCTGTTAGCCCAACTGGGAGACCACCCTTACTCCCTTATACAGGATGCCAGGTCCTACCAAGAGGCAATGAGCATTTTCCAGAGGCATTACAGTAAGGGGCAAAGTGAACTCCACTCCCGGTACACACTCATGACCAGTAGGGGAGTCTACCAGAGACTTTATACTCTCTCTGAAAGACCTGGCGAGAGGCTGCAACTTTAAAGTAGTATCAGCTCAGGAGTATGTGGAGGACCTTGTTAGTGACAGAACTGTTGCAGGCATACGGTCCACTGAGACGAGACATCGATTGCTGGAGAAAGGAATGGTGGGGCTAGATGAGGCAGAGACTATTGTAGAAGCTTTAGAAAGCACCAGGAAAGAATTGGAGGAGTACTCACAGGACCCTGGGGCTTGGACAAACGTCACACTGCTGGACTCTCTAGCCCCATGAAAAGAAAAGTATGCTGCCTCACAGGAATTCACAGCCGCAGCACACCTTGAGGGTCCCAAGTGCTTTTTCTGTGGACAAAGAAAGCACCCCAGAGCCCTCTGCCCTGCCAGAGAAAATGTCTGTTCCAACTGTGGAAAATTTGGGCATTATGCAAAAGTCTGCAGAAGCCCCAAGGCCATAGCCAAGGCCCATTCTCATGCTAATAAGAGGTAGGAAAGCTCTTCTTTCTCCAGAGACAAACAGAAGAAGAAGAATGCCATGTGCAGCCAGCCATCTTGGAAAAATGCTACAGAACAGAGGACACAGTCTTCAGGAGATGAATATGACACCGAGTACTATCAGATTGAAGGAGACGAAGGACACGCCAGACTTGCTTCCCTACGCATGAATCAGGTGAATCCACACAATTTATCTGATGCCACTGTGTGCATCAAAATTAATGATGTGAGGGTAAATTGCTTAATAGATAGTGGAAGCACTGGAAGTTTTATTGGCCAGGGGTTAGTCAACCGCCTTGCCCTCCCAACATACCCAAGTGAGCATCGGATCCTGTTAGCAGCCAGCAGCCTTGCGGTTGAGGTAAAACAGTTTTGCAGGGTTACTCTAGAAATCCAGGGCACAAATTACAAAGGGTTCAAATTACTAGTACTCCCTCACCTCTGTGCCCCGGTACTATTGGGGTTAGGTTTCCAGTGCCAGTTAGAAAGCATTACAATAGTGCACAATGGGTCTCACCACCCTGCACCCCGCCCCCCGCCCCCCCCCCACCCCCCCACCGCCCCACTACACCTTAGGAAGAAACAACACAGCAGCCTGTCTGTCCTGAACATAGAACTGCCTCCGCTGTTCACACACCTGATCCCAGAATGCATACCAATAGCCACAAAGAGCAGGAGGTTCAGCCCAAGGGACAGAGCCTTCATTAGGACAGAGGTCTGCAGGCTATTAGAGGAGGGCATCATAGAGCAGAGCACCAGCCCCTGGAGAGCCCAGGTGGTTGTAGTAAAGTCTGGAGAAAAACTGCGCATGGTAGTGGATTACAGCCAGACAATCAACAAATTTACACAACTATATGCCTACCCCCTTCACGCATAGCAGACATGGTGAACAACATTGCACAGTATAAGGTGTTCTCCACCATAGACCTGAAGGCAGCATACCACCAACTGTCCTTTAGAAACAGCGATTGCATTTACACGACATTTGAGGCAGACGGCAGGCTGTATCAATTTCTGCGACTCCACTTTGGTATCACCAATGCAGTGTCCCTGTTTCAGAGAGAAATGGACTGAATAGTAGATGAGTTCCAAGTGAAAGCGGTGTTCCCCTACTTAGACACTCAGGAGGATCAAAACACAAATTTAAAACGCTTCTTCCAGGCAGCTGAGGAAAGGAACCCAACATTCAACAGGGACAAATGCGTCTTTAGTACCAGGAAGTTGCCAATTCTGGGCTACATAATGCAGAATGGGGAAATCAGCCCAGACCCAGCCCGTATGCGCCCTCTCCGAGACCTCCCAGTGCCACACTCGCTGAAAGCACTAAAAAGGTGTTTGGGACTGTTCGCTTACTACGCCCAATGGGTCCCCAACTACGCTGACAGGGCCCGCCCACTTATAATAACCTCAGTTTTTCCACTGTGCCCAACAGCCACCAGAGCATTCAGGGATATTAGGGACCATGTTGCTAAAGCTACCATGCAGTCCATAGATGAGTTGGTCCCGTTTCAAGTAGAAATGGATGCATCCGATGTGGCTCTGGCAGCCACCCTAAACCAAGACGGACGACCGGTGGCCTTTTTCTCGCGAACCCTACAGGGGTCAGAGGTAAGACACTCAGCAGTAGAAGGAGGCCCTAGCCATTGTGGAAGCAGTAAGGCACTGGCGACATTATCTGGTGTGCAAACACTTCACCCTCGTCACGGACCAACGGTCTGTGGCTTTTATGTTCGATAACCACAACGGGAAGAATTAACGACAAAATCCTGCGCTGGCAGATAGAATTGTCTACATTTAATGACGACATTCTATACTGCCCTGGGAGATTCAATGAGTCCCCGGACGCGTTGTCCAGAGGCACTTGTGCCGTCCTTAACCACACGTCCCAGTTGCAGAGCTTGCACAATGAGCTGGACCACCCGGGGGCCGCTAGACTGTTTCACTTCATTAAAACCCAAAACCTCCCATTTTCGGTAGAGGAAGTGAGGTCATCTGTGCGGAATGCAAATTGCAATTTTACTGGCCAGACAAAGCCACCCTGATCAAAGCTACCAAACCTTTTGAGCGCCTCAGCCTCGATTTTAAAGGCCCGCTCCCATCTAATAATAGAAATGTCTATTCCCTAAATGTAATAGATGAATATTTCCGTTTCCCCTTCGCAATCCCGTGTTCTGATCTATTAGCAGCCACTGTTATAAAATGCCTCCAACCCATCTTTAGCCTATTTGGGTACCCAAACTACATACACACAGACAGGGGTGCTGCATTCATGAGCGCAGAAGTACAGCAGTACCTGTACGAGAGAGGGTTTGCTACCAGCCGCACAACAAATTACAATCCCTGGGGCAATGGACAAGTCGAAAGGGAAAATACCACTATCTGGAAAACAGTCCTCTTGACCTTAAAAGCAAAAGACCTGCCTGTTACTAGATGGCAAGAAGTGTTGCCAGAAGCCCTACACTCTATACGTTCTTTGTTGTGTACTGCCACTAACATGACCCCACATGACCATATCTTTTCTTTCACAAGGAAATCCACGACGGGCACAGTCCTGTCTAAATGAATGATGACACCGGGACCTGTTCTCTTCCGGAAACACTGTTAGACCCCACAAAGCGGACCCGCTGGTGGATCAAGTGGAGCTGAGGCATGCGAACCCTCAGTACGCCTTTGTCACATTCCCAGATGGAAGAGAAGACTCGGTGGCCACCAGGGATCTCGCGCCGGCCGGATGTGTGAGCAACGCGGAGGAAACACAGATGTCTACGGATCAACAAGGAACGCAGCAGCAGTAACTAGAACAGTCGTCCATCGAGTCACCCCAGAGGACTAGACCACCCACCCCGAAAATCAGGACCCTGGGTACGCCCACTCCACAAAATATCACCACCCTAGACTTGATGGCAACCTAATCCCATACAAGAGGATCCCCAGCCCACACGGTCACATGACCAACCAGTACTTTCCACTCCCACACCTTCACCAAGAAAGGCCGAAAGGCAGACCGCACTCCCCACCCCTATACCACTACCGAGGAAGTCCGGAAGGCACGAAAAATTTTGAATTTATGAACTTACAAACAAGGAAAGGAGGATGGGGGTGGGGGGGGGGAGAATAACAATTTTTTTAGAGGGGGTGAATGTGGTGATGTTTAATTACACCACTAGGTCACCAGGGGTCATCCCGGTGACCTTGTATATCAAGCAGTCCAGAACTACAGACTAGCCTTCCAGGTTCGTCTTGCAGAGAGACAAGACCTCCTAGTGTACATATTAGTTTATTAAAGCTGTCTTATACTCGCACTGCTGGTGTGGTTATTGTCAGTACACTGTTTGACCTGCTGAGTTTCTCCATCATTTGTGTGTTTTCTTTCCAAATGAACGAATGAAATTGATGACCCTGTCGCTTTAGCATCACCATTCAGCAATTAATTTTAGTTCAATGCTTCAAACATTCTTCATGTCCAGTGTGCTTCCAGCTGTGTATGTTAATGGTGTTTTTCAGTGTGGAATTCAAAATTGAATTATAAAAAAATGTAGGTGCGGTATTAATTTAATACTTATGATTTTTCTTTGACTTTCGATGGGGTTGCCGGAACGCAACCCCCTCGTAAGTTGAGGAGCACCTGTATTCGCATTTACTCTGTCTAACCCCCTCATCATTTTGAAAACCATGTACCTCTATCAGGGTTACTATGAATGCAGAAATCATTGGGTGCAAGAGGAAAGGCATGTTACTGCAATTAAGGGGCTGCATGGTCTTCACGCAGAAGTGGGGGGGGAGGGGATGCGTTTACAATGTTAAGAGTTCACTAGATACCCTGATTTCTGAACGAGCAGGTTTGTTGTATGAGGTGGGCTTCAGAAAAATGGACCAATACTTTTTAATTTATAATAATGAGAGATGATACCAGAACATGCAAAATCCATGTAGGGTTTGATAGGATATATACAATAGATGACGTTTTCCTGGTTGAGGATTCCGGGGATCAGAATCTCAAAGAGATGGTCAATTCAGAGAATGGTGAATCTTTGGAATTCTCAGTCAAATGGTCAGCTGTGACCTTATTGAATGGTCGAGGAGACACAAGGGCATCAATGGCCTGCACCTGCCTCAACTCATGTTTTTTTTTAAACTTTCCATGAAACTGCAGGACCTGGGAGATTCTTCCTACATTTTCTGGACTAGGTTTCTCCAAAACACCTTTTCACCCATGTCTCACTGTGTGCATCCACAGTGATATTCAAGGGAAAATAAGAGATTTTATACCTTGTCAATTGTAATGTTCAAAGAGAGCCAGAGGAAAAGTGAACTCAAAACCAAATATATCACACAAAAAAAAATTCAGTGTCACCATAATTTTCAAAGCTAGAATCCCCTGTCCCATGATTAGTTTTTAAAACTGCCAGTTCAAAAATTCAACAGTGAAATTGATTGTTTCAATTCAAGGTAGTGAAGCCAAATACTAAGGAGAAACATTCAATCAGGAAATGGGGGTGGGGAAGAGGAGAGATGGCAGAAAGTGCACTTGAATAAGTCAATGCATGAAATACCATTGCAGATCAAGTCATACTGAGATGAACTGTGGAATTTTTCAAAGCGTTAACATAGAGCTTACAGCACCGTGTAGGCCCTTGAGCAAACTGTGTCAACCTATATAAACCTCCTCAACAATATAACCAGCAATAGGGGCCCATAACTACACCCCTTGGGGGCTACTGAACATTTTAAGGAGGGACTGACTAAACTTGACTATTTCACAGGGAAGGGGTCCCATAATCTTTGAGCAGAGTCCTCAGGGGGCCAAAGTCAAAAATGTCAGGAATGGCTGATCTCACACCCATAACCCTCTATTGTTTTTACATCCTTGAGCTGATGTCTTGGCATTGTATCAGCCTCCACGACCACCCCTGGCAATGCATTCCAGGCACCCACAATTCTGTAAAAAAAACTTGCCCCTGCCACCTCATCCAAATTTTCTTTCCCTCACTTGATTTAGATGTCCTCTGCCGTTCGCTACTGTTGCTACAAGAAAAAAATGTGCCAGCTGTTGACCTGTAAAAGGTCTATTGCTGACCTGTAAATGTTCAATGTGTGGCAGCTGCCAACTAGGTACAGAATTTAATTCATGAATGGCATCACCAAAGTTGCATGTAAATTATCAATTTGATGAATAAACATTATTTTCTGGCAGAACCTATTCATAAAATTCTGACTTTTAAGTGACAAACTCTTTATGAAGCCTTTATCATCAATCAAGAAATGACTTGGGTTTAACTGTTAATTTTGCTGAGCTCACTACCTCAACTGAGATAGTACATTTGGCTTTTGAACAGGCAACAAAACAAAAGTTGTACTCTGCGGAATCAGCAGGAACCAAAATATATCCCCTCTCGGCAACTTTCAAATGTATGAAAGTTTTTTCCGAACCCCAACCTGGTCACCATATCCTATACCAATCGAAAAGGGGAGAGACACACGTGCGTTTCATCACAGATCAATAAGGCTGTTATTTTCTCGGAAATACTACTTCTTGTGACTGACCACATTAAAGGACCTCGCAAATGCATCCTCAGAAGTAACAGCTGTCAGCATCAACTGTAAGTTTCCTTTCTTTAAAACAACACTCTTTTCTGGCATAAAAATAAAGTGTTTGAGGATGTACACACAATACAAATATCTTTAGTAAGAGGCAGGGAGGGGAAACAACAGCTCATCAGATCACAACCATGACATTGAACCACTCCTTGTACATCAATATTAATGTCACGACAAGAATGTTTAAAAGCCTGAGAAAGACATGAACTACTGGGGGCATACTTTCATGCAAGCTCTACGGCCAGCTGGACAAATCATAAAACCGATTTATACAGACAAGGGTAAAAAATTATTGGTGAAACCACCATTATTTCAATGGCGAGAATGCTTAAAATAAATTTTAAAAATTGCATTAATGCCTCTGTTATCTTTAACTTATAGCCTTCAGCCTGCATCAAATTATTTGCAGTCATGATTAGTTAAAGCTTGGTTTGAAGGTTGATTTTCTCTTCACCTCTGCCAACTCAGCTCATTTATATACCATTCTCACTTGCAAAAATTAATTACTGTGGCCTCCTGAAGATCAATATGACCCATCTTTCCCACATCACCTGCACAGGCATATACTCACGTGACCATTCCTTGCAACCACTATGTGGTGGTACACCACCGGCCTACTGCAGGGGGCAACCTCTGTACCTGCAGGAATGTAAGGGGACAGGACAACACCTGGCCGGCTGTCAATCAGTCGGCCTGAATGGATCAAGCCCCACCTGGTCGGGTGTCAATCACCCTCCGGGATATAAACCTGTGCCAGCCTCCCGAGACCTCACACTGAGTTGCTGCAGCCACAGCCAGCCTGGCTCTGTGGAAGTCTTTGTGGATTAATGCCTGTTGTACAGACTTTACCTTTGTGTGTGTCTGATTCTGGCTGACAGCGCACCACACACTGTCAGCAAAAGCTGCAACTTAAACATACAAAAGCAGTGCAACTCCCCCCCCCCCCCCCCCAACATTTTACTCAAAATTTTTCCAACAGTACAAATTCTATCCCATTAGAGGCCTTGTATGCTGAATTCAACTGTCAATTCAACTTAAGGCCATAGGAATTTCATTATAATCAGCTTGATCTCTTGTACTCAAAGATATCCTTGAAAAATAACTGAACAGAAGGCCTTTCATAAAAAAAGTACAACTGTAATTGAATTCACCATGAATAGTAAGATTTAATCAGATTTTACCAGATGAATTTACAATTCCCATGGAAGCTACGGAAGTATTTGCTCCCTTCTGCCTGTAGGCCATGTTGCTCATGAAGTATTGCAGTATTTATTAATAAATACGAATGGCTGCAAGCACAGTAATTTCTTTATCCCAGGACTTGCTGCCTTCAACTTCCCCACTTCCCGTCCCCCACCTATTTGGTCCATGGTTGTGTTAAAATCTCAGTTTCAGACAAACAACGTGTCAGTGAGACATTGTACACGGTTTTAAGTCCTATAGGAACAGAATGTAACTGGAGGCTCAATGATTTAAAGGTTTGAGGCTATAGACACAACCATCACAAAATGTTCATTTAAAAGTAACTGACTTTGTGTGATTAGAGGTGCACCAAAGAAAAGGTACAAGGACTGCCTAAAGAAATCTCTTGGTGCCTGCCCCATTGACCACCGGCAGTGGGCTGATATCGCCTCAAACCGTGCATCTTGGCACCTCACAGTTCGGCAGGCAGAAGAAGACCGCAGAGCCCACCTCACTGACAAAAGACAAAGGAGGAAAAACCCAACACCCAATTTTCCCCTGCAGCCGCGTCTGCCTGTCCCGCATCGGACTTGTCAGCCACAAACGAGCCTGCAGCTGACGTGGACTTTTACCCCCTCCATAAATCTTCGTCCGCAAAGCCAAACCAAAGAAGAATTTAGGTCTCCAGCCTGATCTCGGACTCTGCTGTCCCACCTCTTCTCTTCCACACGCCTAACACCCTCCCCAGAGTATGGAAAAAAAAGACAAGCTTGACAATGCTTTACAGGAGCAAACACTAAGAGGGTCCTGTCTGGGTGCATCATTGTGTGGCATCGTAACCGCAAAGCAATGGACCAGGTCAATACAGTGGATCATCAAAATGGCCGAAAAGATCAGTGGGATTCTCCAGTTTATTATTTGACTGCACATATACACCCAGACGGAAGAGTGTTTCTCAGATCACAGTGCACAAGCATACATAATAATCACACAAATACATTTAGATACAATTTGTATAAGTATTTTGCGATAATTTATTCCGTCATAGGGTACTGTTCATCAATCTCACAGCCTGTGCAAAGAAGTTATTTTCCATTCTGACAGTCCCGTTTGTAATAGATTTTGATGGTTGTTGGTAGTGGGTCAAATATATTATGTGCTGGATATAAAGGGACTTCTATCATTCTTTAGATTCTATCTAACCGTCGCTCCCAGTAGATGCTGTCCCCAGTGATCTTCTCGACCATTTTGATGATCTTCTGTATTGACTCTGTTATGTTTTGCAACTCCCATCCCAAGCAATGATGCAGCCAGACAGGACACTCTCAGTTGTTCTTCTGTAAAAGTGGTCAAGAAAGGGGCTGGTAGCCTTGCTGTCCTCAACCTCCTGAGGAAGTGTGGGCATTGCTGCACCTTCCTGATTAATGAGATGGTGCTGTGGGTCCAGGATAGGTCATCCTTTATATGCACACCAAGGAACTTTGTGCTCTTATGGATGTGCAATGGAGAATAGCCAATCTTCGGCCTCCTGAAGTCCACCATGGACAAGATAAAGCATCTCCTTTATCTTGTCTATGCTGGGCTAGTTGAGACATAGTCTCGCATCATTTTGTGAGCCATACAACTTCCTCTCCGTAAGCCAACTCACCATGTTGTCAATGAGGCCAACTACTGTTGTATCATCCACGAACTCGATGGTTGGGTTAGAAATGAATCTGGCAGTGCAGTCACGAGTCAGGACCGTGAACAGAGGCAGGCTGAGCACACACCCTTGAGGTGCGCTAGTGCTCAGCCTGACAGGAGTTGTGGTTTTGGTACCAACTCAGACATGACTGTGGACTTTCAGTCAAGAAGCCCAGAATCCATTTGCAGGGAGGGCTGTTCAGTCTCAGTGAGGAGAGTTTATCCACCAGCTTTTGAGGAATGACCAGGTAGAAGTTGATAAACAACACCCTGGCATAGGAGGCATTGTTCTCCAGGTTGGTCGGGACAAAGTGCAGGGACCGTTTTAGGACGGATGGCAAACTAGAATGACTTCAATGTCGCTGAAAGGAATTATAAGGAACAAACTTAGAAAGCAAAATTTGTTGCAGTCAATAAACATATTCACTACAACTATTAAAGCCTACCCACTGTTCCCATAGAATTAATTGCCAATGACTGCTAATCTGTGTGATAGTACAGATTCTAACACCAATATGTATGAAGTGTAGGATGACTGTGATTGGCTGAGAGCGTAGCCACACCTAAAGGATTGCTCCTAGCCAGACCAGGTCATTCTGGACTGGTCGACCTACTTGTGTGACCTACTTGCTCCAGTCTTTTAGTTAATAAAATTGTTGAGCGCGTCGAAAGAACCAAAGCCTTCTTTCGACGTGCTCTACAATCTGTTTATGGTTTTGCTGGCCAGAATAACCATCTGCCAGCTCATGCACCGCTATATCTACTGAGGATCTCTACACCATCCTTACACTTTTTGAACAAGAATTATACCTCATTTCTTAAACAAATTATACCTCATTTTGAGTCCCATATTTAACCAGAAATTGAATAGCTCAATTCATTCCTCCTTCTGGTCTTCAGTATTCACCTTAAAAGGTCTTCTACCCATCTTTCAACTTCTGTTATCTAAACAAGTTCCTTCAGTTGTTTCTGCTAGGCAAGGAACAGGATTCCAACTTCCAACAAATTGAATATGTAAAATAATGTACTCAGTTCCACATGCTTCATATCGCAGACATAATTCCTGTAAAATTTTCAAGATTAACTCATTCTTTACAATACTGCTCGTATAAATCACAATTTAAATATGGGCAACAAACAAGTCATTCTAAAAAGTTTATTAGGAGAAAGATAGATGAAAAAAAGTTGCAAGGGCTTTCCTTAAGTTTGCACATTGTCCTAGATAATAGAAATTGTGCCAGCTTGAGGAATGAATTTTTTGGAGAAAGCAGCCAACTCTCTCAAAGAACTGTAGGCCTCATGCCAGGCAGTACAAGAAAGCATTGAAAAGGGCGCACAAAATCAGTGAACCGGTGCGGACTCGAAAGGCCAACATGGCCTGTTTCCGCTCCGTATATGGTTATATGGTTATTCATCAGTGATCTGGTGAGTATTCATAATGAAAGTGAATAAAGGGAAAATGGAGAAACTTGATTGATAAGGCAGCATCCACAGATACTGTCTGACACAGAGTCCCTCCAACTTCACAAGAGGCCAGCATCTGCAGTTTTCGTTTTTCTCGTCAGTAGACGCACCCCAACTGATCAACCTCAATGAATAGAATGTTCTAAATGTGACCATGGAGGTGATCACAGATCCCTCTTTCACTTGGGACACAGAACAACGTTCCCAGGAATGGGAATCCTGGCAGGTTATTCTTAACACTCAGCTTCAGTTCTTAACTAGGCTGTAGTCTGCTGCTCCAGATTTGAGGAGCAGGCACTGCTCTGGCCAGAAATAAAATCCGAGTTGCTATGGGGTTGGATAGTTTCCCATTATTTTTAATACTCAGTTCTGTACCAACCCAATTTTTCTGCATCAAAACACAAATTCAAAAGGTGCTCTCAATCAGATTTGGGGTTCAAATGAGATGAAGTTCAAAAATAAAAACAGAACCTCCAGTCCAGTATGATGCACTGCAAAGTTGCCATCTTTTGATGGTCTCTCAGAAGGGCAATGTAAGTGTGGTCTTCCCAGTGCACTGAACATTTTTTTTAATCCTCAACCAACCTTTCTAAAACAGATTACCTAATCACTATGAACTTCCTCTGACAGCAATGTTAAAGTTGGTAATTGGATTCCACCTTTTCACATCACAAATGCGACTACACTTCATTTTCACTCAATATGCTGTGATGTACTTTAGGACATCGTGAGATCATGAAGGTAAATACAAGCACCTCCTTTCGTGGATGAAGTATGGTCCTTTTTCTGAACAGAGCAATTCAGATTTATTTCAAATTCTTGAAATATTAATGTATTAGTTTCAGAGGACAGTTTGGAAAAGGTACATGAAGCCACTGCTTCTCAACTTGGGTCCATTATCAGGGACTGATATGGGGAGAGTGGTGTATCTAGGTGAAGTGCTGTTCTAGAACTGTCACCGGTATTGGCGCCCTACCCCCATTTTAAAAAAAAACACACAGAAAATGCCCTCCTCCCACTCAAGCAGGAGCTGATCTGCTTCAACCCAGCCTTTCAAAACACTTCATCTCTGTTGAGGCGAGTGCCGGCTGTCAATGGTCATTTAGGCAGGTTACCACACTCTTCTTGGGCACCAGTACAATTGACACCTGTTTGAAACAGGAGGGCACCACACTGGAGTGAGAGGTTGAAGATATCCTTGAATACATTGGCATGTTGGTCAACACAGGTTTCTGAATATTCGACCAGGTAAGTTTCCGTCGCATTCACTCTCCTGAAGGCAGCCTGCACGTCAACCTCGGATACAGACGGGAGAGGATCGTCAAGGGACATGGGATTGCACAGTGGTGATTCCCCTAATTCTGTGCTTAGTCTCAATCAAATGACATTACACCATGTGATCGTCTTAATATATTTTATAAGATGTTCCTGATTTTCATCCAGTAACCCATCCTCAGAATATAGCTAGTTTCAGCAAAACTTGCTGGCTCATTCGAGTGAAGGGGAAGGTACAAGAGATTGAATTATCGGCATGACAAAAGTAAATTAGTTGAAGATGCATTGGAGGAATTAATAAAGCCTGCTTTGCCATCTGAAGAGATACAGTGTTCAGATAAACAGTACAATTATGAAAGGCGTAATATTCATGGGCAAAATTCTGATCATTTATTGGATCTTGTGCCCCTGGATGAGAGGTAAGTGCAGCAATCAATTAGGAAGGGAAAAGTATGTGGGCCCTTAAGAATAAAAATGTTATTGCAATTTCAGGATTCCAACTGGAGCAATGGTCTCCTTACTGAAGGGGGTGGGGTATACTTGTTATAAATGACTTTCTTAGAGATGTACAGCTTGGAAACAGGCCACATAGCCACATGAACCAGTGGGAACTCATCCATACTGATCCCTTCTCCCAGCACTTGGCCAGTAAGAGATTTAAGTGCTCATGCACTTCCACTGAAAGGACTGATGTGAAAACACGTCTCAAGGCAGCAGCCAACATCGTAAAAGATCCCCATCACCCTGGTCAGGCTCTTTTCTTGCTACTATCATACAATTCTAGGATGACCAAAGATCAGTCTGTAATATTGTAACACAAGTTTCTTTGTACTGATTGCAATTGTGAATATTTTATTTGTCTCTTGCTTGGTACTCTATACTTATTGTTTGTCTATTTTATATCCTTGCAGGGCTGCAATAAGGGGAAATTTGTGGCATCTGCACATTGGATTCATGTATATGACAATAAACTCTCCATGTGGTCAGTGATTCTGCTTCAACCACTTTTTTTGGGTAGTGCATTCCAAGTAAAATGACAGCAAAGATTCACTAGACTGGCTCCTGGGATGGAAGGTCTGTTAGTCAAGGAGAAATTAACCAGACTTCAGAAGACTGAGAGCTGACCTCATTGAAACGTACAAGAGGGCTCGAAAAGAATGGATGCTGATGGATGTTTCCCCTGGCCAAATCATCCAGAACTAGAGGGTCTAAAAAATTCATTAAGCAGAGAGTGGTGAATGTTTGGGATTCTCTACCTGGAGTTTTATGGAGATTCAGTTATTAAAACATATATTAATGAATATCAGCATATTGTCAAAGAGATCAGATATGGAGCAGGAACATAATTCTATAATTTTAAGATCTTTCAGTGTTATTGAAATATTTGTTGTGTTGATGTTGAAATACTGAGGTAGTGAGCTAAAAAGAATGGAATATTTTGAAAATATTGAAAAAAAACAATGAAAAAGCTCCCTTTAGCACAAGGTATGGCCCATATTTTAGCTCCATGCTCAAGCATGACTGTTTATTTGTTTAGATTCTAACTGTAATAAATCCCTCCTCTCCCAATAAGACAAAGCCAAACTATATGAGAGCAGAACACATTTTGGATGTGCTCAGCCAGTCAGCCAAAATTGTTGAAGGAAAAACAGTTAACATTTCAGAATGATGAGATACTGCTGAGAATTTCCAGCATTTTTTAATTCCTATTTTGGAGATCCAGCATCTTTTGCATTTTGCTCTGTATAGAATCATCAAATCTTAACAACTATGGACATATTCTCATGAATATAAAATATTAAGAATTACCTCCTATAAATGAATGGAAAATGGACATGCATACATTTTTGAAAGCAAGCAAATGGAAATGAGAAGCTTATCCATCGGTGAGTACATGCAAACTCCAGGTTATCACATCACCAAACATCCAAATGCTTGCCTGAGAGTCACAGAGCCTCTCCCCAACTTAAGACTATCTGTACATATGACTGAACAAAAAATAATGGCTGTGTGCGTATGATAGTGACCGTCTCTCAGTTGCCATTTGGTAAGTGCATAAGCTTGCCAAGGAAGATGGCGAACAAGAGGAAAACCCCATCCTCTGTTGATAGATCTGGGAAGAAGCCAAGGAAGACACTCAATTTGGAATTGGCAATGGCTTGATTTATAGCTTCTACACGCCATGCTAGCACACGTCCAATTTGAGTTACGACTGGTCAGTCAGAACAGAACTTGGACGTATGTCGGGGAATAGCTGTTCAGACCATGGAGATGCACTGAACGACAGACACCCATTTTATGCTAATTATACTAATCTCATTCTCCCAAGTTCCCATCAACAAGACTCAATGTTCAAAAGAGAGTTAGATAAGACTCTAGTGGACAAAGGAGTTAAGGGTTATGGGGATAAGGCTGGAAAGGGGTACTGATGGTAGTGATCAGCCATGATCTGTAAAATGGCGGTGCTGGCTCGACAGGCCGAAGGGCCTACTCCAGCTCCTATTGTTTATTGTCTATTGTCACTCGCCTACATATTTCTGGGCAATTTACTGTGGCCGTTGATCCACCTCTGTGAGATGTGGGAGTAAACCAGAGCACCAGAGGGGAATCCCATGCAGCAATGGAGACAATATATAAATGCCACACAAGCTCACTGGAGCTCAGGACTGAACTGGGGTCACAAGAACTGCAAGGAAGCAGTTCTATTAACTGCCTCTTTCACTGCATTTTTCTCCCTTAACCCACTGAAAATTGAAGATTTGCGATGCACCTGGGTGCACAAAGTACACCAAGTTCAAAGTAATCCAAGGAATTGACATAATGGAGATCAAGAAATTATTTCCAATGGCAAGAATGGGAGATACAACTTAAAATTAAAGCTCAGCTTTTCTGGAGCAATCTAAAAAGGGTGGTAGATATTTGGAACACGTCTCGTTCTTTTAACTGCAAGGGCTGGTATTGGTGGGGGTTGAGGGTTGAGCTGCAGAGAAGACTCAATTAAAATGTTCCAGAATAAAGACAGATGAGTTTTTGCTAGCAAGAGAATTACAGAAGCGATGTTAATAATTGCCATTAAGCTACAGATCAGCCAATAACTAAACGAACAACATAGAGGGGGCTCAATGACCTTCAGCTGTCTTCTTCCACTAACTTAACACATGGGCACTTAAATGTCAAGAACTGGGCCGTGTGGGAGAACTGATGAATCATTATTTTTGAGGGGAAGCTGGAAAGAGGTGGGCAAAGATAACAAAAAGTGAGAAAGAACTATTAATGATGAAGGAAATGCTAGAGCCATTTCATAGAATGGTGAATAATGAATTAAATACCTATCCTTTTCAACTTTTTTTTTAATATATACATGTATATTTACAAAAGATAATGATTTGATTTCATTTTAACTCCCTCCTGCTAAATCTTCTATGATTTTTTTTTGCCTTGCTTGTTCTCAACTATTTATTTTGAGAAGTCAGGGTAAAATCATCAATGCTATTCTGCTGCATGTTCAGTCTCTCCTGGATTTTCCATGTCCAACAGTTTTCCACATAGTTACCTGCAGCGGGTTAAATTTAAAGAGAACCATGTCTCCTCAAAAACTCAGGGCTGATCTCAATGCTATAAAAATATCCGGTGAGTATTACTTCCTGCTTCAACCGAGTTAAGTGCAATCAGCTCCGCCAATGCATTATTGTTTCTATGCATCCTGTACAGAGCAGGTTTATGTCCTCTTACCTGGTCACTACCAAAAATCCTTAACCCTCATCAAAACTGATTTAACCATTGACCATTAAATGTCAACATGTTTGGTCTCTATGAATGATGAAAGATGATGCTTTCAGCACCTGCAGATTATTTATTAGGTTAACAGTAATCACAACATTTTTGTCACAGAAATGTTATAAAGGTAAACCCTGCTTTATGAATACTCGTTTTATGAAAATTCGCTTATATGAAGAAACCCATGTTCGCTTTTATGAAGAAATTATAATGGGTTTTCGCTTTTACGGAAACTGCCTCCAATAGTAGTCAATGGGTCCTCACTTTACAAATTGTTGGTTTATGAACAGTTTCTCAGGAGTGCTCTACCTTTGTAACGTGGAGTATACCTGTAATGCCAGAGGCCATTCAGCCCATCACATTGGTGGCAGTTAAAAGATACCAAGCCTTATCCCACCTTCTCTTGCACTTGGTCTGCAGCCCTGCAGTCATGATCATTCTCATATAGGACAAAGTTCTTTTTTTACATAAACGTGTTGAGTACATCCACCTTTACCATTCTTTCAGGATGAGTTCCGTATTCCCCCTCATTCCCCCTTACCTACCAATTAATTTAACTTATGCTACTTCATTTTGGACCCCTCTGATGGGGCTAATTTTTGTTCTTATCCAATCCACAAATTTAATACACTTCATTTAGCAGCTTATCCTCCCGTGATCCAAAGAAAGAACTTATAGCTTATTCAATCTTTTCTGTTCATTCCAATTTTCCAGTTTCAGCAATACTTCCTCAAGAATCTCTGCACCATTGCAGTCGCATCTTTTCTGTATTATGCTGGCCAGAACTGGATATTACTCAATTTGTGGTCTTCCTAGAAGTACAGCATAACATACATTTTATGTACCGGTTTTCCAAGATACAACTTAAAAAAAATCCACTGGCTTTTTAACATCCTTCAAAGATCAGAACAGATTTACTCTAGTTTGCTTTAGTCATCCTCAGTTGTGATTAAACTTCAATTCCAGTCTTTTGACCAACAAACCGGATTATCTTTACTCACTTGCAAGCTCATACTTGCTTCCCTCCTCACTGTTAAACGCACATGCAAATTCTCATTCATCTGCATCCTGATTTATCATTCTTCCCCCTAATATTAAAATTCAACAAGTTATGCACATTTCAAAGAGTGAAAGGCTAGATTCCAAGCAGCCTGGATCCCAATTGGTAACAGCCTTCCAATCACAAATTATCCTCCGCTTCCTGCCACTGACCCACTTCTGGATTTAATTTGTCATTTTTATTGAATCCTGAGGACTTTTAATTTTTTTTTGACTGCACTGTCAGGCAGAATCTTGTCAAAAGCCATGCTAAAATCCAGAAAGGGTTCAGTAACCGTGGTTACCTCCTGACAAAAAATTCAATTGGCCAGTCAACCTTTCCTTAACAAATCCATGCCAACAGGCCTCATTTAGTCTCCTTCAAAATGAAGTTTCACACCATCCATCGCTATTGACTTCAATAATCTGAGCAGCCAAGTTAAACTGGCCTCGAACTACACAGCTTATCTCTTGTTTTAAAAAAAAGTACAAGGTTGATGGCCTCTATCCTCTGCCATCATTACTGCAGCCAAATTGAAATGAAAAATAATAAGAAGCCTCAAGCCATTTCCTCCCTTGCTTCTTTAAATCTGTGTATGGCGATCTACGCGTTTTGACAGATGTTAAATTTCTTAGCACTTCCTCTTCTACGGTGTTTATCCATTCCAATATTTCCCACTTATTTCCACCTAATTACAACCCCTGATCATCCTCATCTGTAAAGTTAACTGCAACAAGAACCATCTCCCCAAGTTTACCTTTTTGGTACCCAAGAAATTCACTAAATTATGATCACTCCTGAAGTGCCAGTTGATGAAGTAGACAAAGACGATGTGGTCAAACAATAATCATGGCTTTTATTAGCAGAAACTCATGGTACAATAATGAAAGAACATAGATGCATATACAGTTATATCCAAGGGGAGTGTCCTTAACAGTAGAGATAATGCACAGCCAAGGTTAGTACAGCAAGGCTCGCCAGAGGGGAGGCAGGCAGCTTGGCAGACATTCACCACGACTGCATCTTCAAATACTCTTGCAATGACACCACTTTCACCTGTCTGGTTTCTGACTGAAAAGCAAATCCTGAATTGCTCAACTTTAATATTTTTGGGGTTGCTACATACAAGCTCTACAATATATTTTTAAAAAATGCCCTTAGTCAATTCAAGAACTTTGCACCTTCTGTATCTTTTATATTAGTCATATCCTGATTAACATTATGAATTCACCAAAGTTGCTGTGCTCATTCTTTTGCACGCCATTACTTTACATCTGAATTTGCTCATCTTCCTCCCTCTTACTGCTGTGTGTCTTTCGTGCACTCCCGTGGAAATCTTTGGTTGCTTGATCTGAACCACGTGGCTTAAAATGGAGTCAGCCTGATTCTTCAAAGCCAGTAGTGCCAGCCCTTTCTATTTCCACTGAGAACCCTGCAACCAGAAGCATTAGCCTGCCAGTTCAGTCCTTCAAAACTGTATTTTAGTAATAGTTAAAATACTGTGCTCCAACAGATACTCCAATACTCTGTTAAACTTTTGGACAGCTTGCATTATGCTTTATTGGAGTATTTAACTTCAGTTTTCTGCAGGGTGATAGATTGGGTAGATTAAATCAACTGAAGGAAGAATAATTAATAAACAGTCACCATATGCCATACTCACTTTCCAATTCTATTACAGAACATAATGTCACAAGCACTGCATGACAATCTTTTTGTCCATCTACACTAATCCCATTTGCCCACATTAGGTCAAATATCGTACCGCTAAATGAATTTCCAAAATGCATCAACTTGCACTCCATCTGCCACAGCTCCATCCAATCTTCCATTTGTTGACTTAGACAACTTCCCTTACTTCCCACAGCTCTACTGATTTTCATGTTAAACTCAATACAGTAATCATATTATCTATATTCAAAACAAATGTGAAATATGAATTGGATGTGAAGATCACAATGAATTTCAAGATTTCCCCACATCATTTAATCCTCTGCTACAGCATCATGCCATTTGCAAATCAAGCTGTATTTACATTATAATTATTATTACTAAATATATATCTATATATAAATTGCACTACCCCAGAGGTTAGAATGTAGATTCTTCCATTTTTGTTTGAACTGCATGACCTAATTCCCTTTACAATGACTACTATAATTTAGCAGCAAGACCAATAGTGTTCAAAAAAGTGATTACTCAATGAATAAAGAAAACTGAAATGAAAGGAGTGTAATATATTGGAAGACAAATATGTTAACTCTATTCACAGCAAGATAATGTCATGACCAAGTACTTTCCTCTATCGCTGCAGTGCCGAGTGCATAGGGTGAAATATTAAAGCCCATCAGGCAGTAGTCAGTTTGGAGCATCTTTTGGGATGGTTTTCCAAACGCACCAGCAAAATCACTTGGTAGAATGTTTCATTGTCAGAACTTACCAACAAGCACAAAAATACCAGATAGAGTTCCACTCTACAACAGTGAGGCCCAATGCAGGTTGGGCAATCACTTAGCCAAAGGTCCCAGCAGCAATAGAAATTCACCAAGACAAACGGTTACTTAAACAAAAGTTACTTTTAATTTTCTTTAAACATAAAAACAGGATCAAACTCTGAGTTATTACTATTAACTTAGCCCCCTTCTAATTCTAAGCACCCGTCTATGTAATGGGTGTGTACGTTCAGAAAAGTTCTTTGATTCACAGTCCAATCTCACTTCTCACTCCTCCAAGTTCACTGGTATCAGGCAATTCTTATACTGTGCACAGAATTTAACATTTATGAATTTTCACCAGGCTTTGGTGCTTGAAAGGTAAATGGTTACCGATCAGGAAGGTTCTTGTTGGTTTTCAGAGAGATTTGTTGCTCTTCAGAGATATTTGTGGCTCATTGGGACACACACAAACTGATTCCTTCTGATCAGCCACGTCAGTGTCCTGACGAAGAAACTTGCCCCATCAGGGTTTTCCAGATGATAACCTCTTTCTTTCAGGTCACCACAGGGTTCCTTTACTGTTTCCTTTATGTCAGATAAAACACGACACAGCCATCTCCTCTTGTATGGACCACGTGGACTTTGAATAGGCTGAACTCAGGACTCACAACCTGTCTTCAAAATGGGGTTTCAGACAAGCTTCCAATAGCCACTGCAGAAAACCAGCAGTCTCTCTCTCTTCTCTGTCACACTTCGAGAAAAAACCTGCGACTCTCCCTGCTTGCAAAAGCACATGGCCTTCTTCGAACAGCAAACTGCATTTAGACAGATTGCGGCACCAGCCCCAACCTTCCAAGTTCGCTCATCTTTCCAAAACAATAACCCATTACTCCACAGCATGTCCAATTAACATCTACTTGTGAAATATTCTTCAAAGTTTCTGCAAAGGCACTCGGAGCCTGAACTGTCTGCTTGAGTAGAGCTCCAGCATTTTAAATGAAATCTGTTTTGAAGTGTTTGTATCTGTGTGTGGCCTAACTAAAAACCCCACAATCTATCTTCCAAAAACATATCTATGTGCAATATAAAATATAACATAATCCGTCATAGGCTCCAAACCTGGTTGCCAACCATTTCCCCTTTCCATTTCCACACAGACCTACACATCTATCCTCAGCCTCATCCATTGTCAGGTGGATCTAAACCCAAGGACAACTACATTATATTCCTCTTGGGCAGCCTTAAACCTCACAGCAATTTTTTTTTGAGATGTTGGTAACCCCTCCCCTCATCTGTTTCCATCTCTTATCACCTCCAGTTCTTCCTTTTCTCACCACCATCTTCACCTTCTTTCCTATACCTTTGTACACCCAGCTTCTTTCTTCCTTTTGATATACTTAACATCACACCTTCTTATTTTAGTCACAATAGAGGGCCTGACCTGAAACACTGACTGGCAATTTCGACCTGAACTGTGGAGTCCCTCCAGCTTCCCATTGTTTGACAAACACCAAGAGCTCAGTTGACTGGCAGTGAGAGAGGTTTTAGTGTCAGATCCTTCCTGCAAGGTAGGCATCTTCCACCTTTGGATGGCTGTGATGAGGATAAGATGATCGTCCACTTTCCTTTAGACTATATTTGCAAAAGTTTGGAAACTGATGCCATGGTTCTAGTTGATGGTCATCCAAAGTAGTCAGTTAATAGAATCTTTTCTCATCCACAGGCTGCTCCCAGAGATATATCCAAAGACAAACATCAGATGGACCTGGGAGATAATCAATGGGTGAAAGATGCACTTTCACTTTGCTGATCTTCCATTGTGATGAGATGCCTGTTAGTGAATTTTGGTACCTGGCACATTCCAGGCTTTAAGAATTCATACTAGGGGATATGTGGTTTTTCAGTTCAGCCAAGATAAAAGCTAGGTGGAGGCAGACCGCAATCTACAGCCTTGTTGCTAGTTGACACTGAATGACTGGGTCCTGTGTAACAACCCCACAAATATTTGAAGGGTACAATGTTCAAAAGGCAATGCTACTTTGTAAATGATATGCACCAACTTTATAACAGTGAATATACTGACCTGATGGCAGTATGAATGCACAGTTGATGAAACAATGAATGTAATGATATATATACACACATATACAAATAAATTAAGTGGGACAAAGTTTCAGGTATCTCACAAACAAACCAGCCACCACAGATTCAGTAATAATTCACACATCAGAAATTACTCTGGGGAAAGTCTAAGCAGTCCACACATTATACAAGTAATGTCGAGAGAGCAGTCATCGTCAGAGTGGACTGAGTTAGAGAGGTAAGGCTTTGGCTCAACAGGCTTTGGCTAGAACAGGCAAGAGGTAGTCGGTGATGAAGAATGTAAGGGCCACCATTTTTAAGGAACAAAAAGGATTCAGCACAAAGTTACAGGTAAGGGCAGGTTTTAAATAGCATATATTTTGTTCCTCTAGTCATAAACATGGGAATGGCAGCCAAGGCAGGGGAATGCACCTCTTGCGGAATGTGGGTCATCAGGGAAGCCAACAGTACCCCTGATAACTTCATTTGTGAGAAGCACATCCAACTGCAGTTTCTGAAAAGCTGATTTAAGGAATTGGCGCTGGAGTTGGATGAACTCCAGATCATTAAGGAGGCAGATGGCATGATAGACAGGAGTCAGGAGGTGACAGTCAAGAGAGGGAAATGGAACAGGCAGACAGTGCAGGACACCCCTGTGGCCGTTCCCTTCAATAATCTACACCATTTTGGATACTGTTGGACATGGGGAGGGATCTACCAGGGTCAAGTCACGGCGATCAAGTCTCTGGCATGGAGTGTGGATCTGTGGTTAAGAAGGGAAAGGAGAAGAAGAGGCAAGCTGCAGTGATAGGGGATTCCTTAATTAAGGGAACACATACAAGAGGTTTTGTGGAAAGATCGAATATCTGGGATGGCATGTTGCCTTCCTAGTGCCAGGGTCCAAGATATCTCAGCTGAGATTCATGTCATTCTCAGGAGGGAGTGTGAGCAGCCAGATGTCGTGGTCCACGAACGAACCAATGACGTGGGTAGGAAGGGTGAGGAGGTCCTGTAAGAAGAGTTCAGTGAGTTAGGTGCTAGGTTGAAGGACAGGGCCTCCAGGGTAGTGATCTCAGAATTGCTACCTGAGCCACACACTAGTGAGGTTAGAAATAGGAGGATAATGTCACATGACACGTAGCTAAAGACATGGTGTGGGAGGGAAGACTCTCTTCCAGGGAAGGTAGAACCTGTTCCAATGGGATGGTTTGCATCTGAACTGGAAGGGGACTAATATCCTTGCTAGATGGTTTGCTATTGCTGCTTGGGTGGGTTTAAACTAGATTTTCAAGGGGGTGGGAACCAGAGTGCCAGAGCAGATAGAGGAGGGAAAAGATGATGTTAAAATTGCATGCACCATTGAAAGTCTACGGGTTAAATGTTGTGGAAATGTTCTCTGGTGAATCTATTTCAATACAAGAGGTATTGTAGATAAGGCAGATTATTTTAGAGCATGGATTGGCACGTGGAATTATGACATTGTTGCCATTAGTGAAACTTGGTTGCAGGAGGGGCAGGAGTGGCAGCTAAGTGCCGTGGGCTTCCGTTGCTTCAGATGCAACAGAAAGGGGGGGGGGGGATGAAAGGGGGAGGAGTGGTGTTGCTCGTCAGGGAAAACATCACAGCTGTGCTCAGGCAGGATCGACCAGAGGGCTCATGTACTGAGACTATATGGGTGGAAATGAGGAACAGAAAAGGTATGACCACACTCATGGGGTTGTAATATAGACCATCAAATAGTCAGCGAGAATTGGAGGAGCAAATCCATAAAGAGATAGCAGACAGCAGCAGGAAACACAAGGATGTGATAGTAGGAGATTTTAAATTTGCACATATTGACTGGGATTCCTGTATTGTAAAATGGCAGAATGACTTGGAGTTTGTCATATATGTTAGGAATTTTAAAAAAATCAATATGCAGTATTGAGGTACCAATTAGAGAGAATGCAATACTGGATCTCCTATTAGGGAACGAGACAGAGCAGGTGACAAAAGTATGTGTAGGGGAACATTTTGGGTTCAGTGATCATAATGGCATTCATTTCAATTATGGAGAAAGGCAGGTCTGGACCTCGAGCTGAGATTCTAAATTGGAGAAAGGCCAATTCTGAGGAAATGAGAAAGGATCCAGATTCATCGATTGGGATAAACTGTTTTTGGATTAGGATATGCAAGGTAAGTGGAGGATCTTCAAAGGTGAAATTTTGAGAGTGAAGAGTTTGTATGTTCCTGTTAAGATCAAAGGCAAGGTTAGAAGGCATAGGGAACCTTGGTTTTCGAGGGATATTGGGGATTTGGTTTGGAAGAAGAGAGAGGTGTATAGCAGGTTTAGGCAACATGGAGCAAATAAGGTACTTGAGGAGTGTGTAAAAAAATGCAAGGAAAATCTCAGGGAAAAAAAAATCAGGAAGGCTAAAAGAAGACAAGAGATTGCTTTGGCAGAAAATGTGAAGGAAAATCTCAAGGGTATCTACAGGTATTTTAAGAGCAAAAGGAGAGTAAGGGACAAAATTGGTTCCCTTGAAGATCAGAGTGGTCGCCTTTATATGGAACCTGAAGAGATTAGTCAATGACTGGATGAGAGAAGCCAGAGAATAGTGGTGGATGATTGCTTTCTCAGATTGGAGACCTGTGACAGGGATTAGTGCTGGGACCCTTGTTGTTTGTCATCTATATCAATGATCTAGATAATAATGTGGTAAATTGGATCAGCAAGTTTGCAGATGACACTAAGATTGGAGGTGTTGTGGGCAGTGAAGGTCGTTTTCAAAGCTTGCAGAGGGATCTGGACCAGCTGAAAAATGGCAAATGGAATTTAATACAGACAAGTGTGAGGGGTTGCATTTTGGTAGGAGTGTGGTGGAACAAAGGGATCTGGGAATACAGATACATAATTCCCTGAAAGTAGCATCATAGATGGCTAGTGTTGTAAAAGAGAGCTTTTGGCTTATTGGCCTTCATAGATCAAAATATTGAGTACAGGAGTTGGGATGTTACAGTATGTTAAAGTCATACAAGACTTGTAGAACATAGACGAAATTTGGAGTATTGTATGCAGTTTTGACCACCTAACTAAAGGAAAGATTAAGGATTTAAGTTCAAGTATTAGGAAGTTTTTGTGGAAAGGGAAAATCGCGAGAGTTTGTTGAAAAAATTGACTTGGAAATTTGAATTAGGAGGTTTGCAACTTCATTTTAAGAATTATTATGGAGCAGCTCAACTTAAATATATTAATGGAATATTTTATTTAGATAAATTTCCAAGCTGGTTTAAAATAGAATCAAATAAAAGGAGAAGATGCTATGCAGGACTTTATTTATAAGTGGAATTCAAAATTGTTGATAGGAACGAGAGAGGTGCCTATTCTGAGACATTTGATTGAATTATGGAATAAAATAAATTATGTGATAGGTCAAAAAGATTTGATATCTCAAGATGTCTCTGTATAAAAATATAAAAACTACATGAAAGATATCACTAAGACAGAAAGAGTGCAAAGACGATTTACTAGGATGTTGCACAGACCTCAGGAACTGAGTTACAGGGATTGGTTAAACAGGTTAGGACTTTAATCCCTGGAGTGTAGAAGAATGAAGAGAAATTTGATCGAGGTATTTAAAATTATGAAAGAGATAGACAGAGTAAGTGTAGATAGGCTTTTTCCACTGAGGGTATCTGAGATAAAACCAGGGGACATGGGTTAAGAGTGAAAGGGGAAAAGCTTACAGGGAACTTCTTCACACAGAAAGTGGTGGGAATCTGGAATAAGCTTCCAGCTGAGGTGGTGAATTTTAACAAGTACATAGATGGGAGAGGTATGGAGGGCTATGGACTGGGTGGAGGTCAGTGGAATTAAGCAAAAAAATAATGGCTTGGCACAGACAAGAAGGGCCGAGGGGGCCTGTTACTGTGCTGTAGGGTTCTATGTTCTAAGTGAAAATTGTTTATGTTCTGGCCCTTGTGTGTATTTCCAGCATGTGAAATTCTATTATTATAATTAATTCAAGTTAATCGATACAAGTGAACAGTCGCTCACTGTACCGCAACGCACAATGACAGATACTCATTGCCCTAATTTCAGGTCCTAGAGTTTCTTGCATTGATACTCAAAGTCCAAGTTCAGAGAGTCCAGTCCGCTTCGTTCAGATGGCATTGACATTAACTTTTCTGCTTTCTTCTAAACCTGCCCGTCCTTTCTTTCCCCTCCCCCTTTTTTGCCTTTCCAATTCTTCTACCCACCTAGCCATCCCTCCTCCCCCTCATTGCTGCTGTCCCCTCCCTCCCTTCTCCCCCTATCATCTCCTGCCTTTGTCCCCCACCTTTGTTCAGGCGCCTGCCAGCGTTTTCTCAAACTTTGATGAAGGGCTCAAGCCCACAACGTCAGTTCTGTATTTTTTACCTTTGCTTAATAAAGGACATTGTTTGACCTGTTGAGTTTCTCCAGCATTTTGTGTTTTTACTTCAACCAGTGTCTACAGATTTTTGTGATTTACTTTTAAGCTCTGCATTTTGGTGATTTACAATTCATGATGCTGAACAACAGCAGGCCTTGCTTGCAACAAACAAATAATATTTATATGCTGATGTTTAATTTTTGCTGGTCTGGTCCACACAATGTTATTTCTTTCTGAACGTATCTGAGGAATATCCCATTGCTTGCCCACTGTTCCACTGGTGACTTGTTGATTTCTGCACAACTCAGAAGAGCCAACATATTTATATAAGATTAGCGTAGGTGACCTCCCCACCTGATCGCACAAGAGTCTCAAAAACAATATCTAGCTTTTAATCATTTCAACTAGTCTTCTACAGGTATCACACCAGATGTTATAAAATATATATTTAAATTTAAACTTGTCTTTAACATTGAATGGGTCCAAATTAGAATGCTGCAGGTCCAACTATCACTACAAAACTTTGAGTAGACAAAGCACTTCACTATAAAGCAATGTTATTCCAGCAGAGATCTTGCTATTTTCTCCTTCTTGCACAAACTAATACCTCGCCAGATGGTTACAAAAAAAATTGCTGCAGAAATATTTAGAAGAAAAATATTCTTCCTATGTTTAAGATGCTCTGCCATCAAAATCAAATTAGCCATTTGCCATGTGTTGTGGTGTGCACAGGTTGCCAATAAGAAAGCATGATTGCATTTCAATGGTAATTACGTCTGCAAAGACCTTCAGGTTGTCCAGAGGATGTGAAAGCCATTGAACAAAAATAAAACTTCTCAATGAACATATTTTTAAAATACAACTCAAAACAAATGCAGAAGCAAACTGTCAAATATTAGAATTTTTCTTGCTCATCACAAACACGAATAACATAGATTCATCTGATTTTATTAAGTATGTTCAGGGCAAGTTCAGTCACCAACAACAGACACCATTATGTTAAATCCACTGCTTTGGTTTTGAAACTGCAAAACACCCTTATTTTATTATTAAAAGTGAACTCTGGATTCCTTAATTATTATCATATTTTTTTCTCTAATTTTGTAACACATAGTATAATTGCACTGTAAGTGTCAATAAAAATAGTTTTAAAAGAAACTGCAAAACACTACAATTATACAAAAAATTCCATAATTCTCTTGAATTTAATTATATATTGTTTTTCACATCTTAATGGAAATCATGGAAAATTTATTTGGCTATTTTTAGTCATATATTTTGAAAGAGATATTTGAATAGAAGGAATATATTAAAAGCACAAAGTTGTACAAGTAGCAACATACATTGCCGTTGGGTCTGCAAGCCAGCTCATCCAATGAAGTTCCCTTACATTTTACTTTATATACAACCATCAATCCACTTTCTGTCATTTTATTATGCTTAAAAAGAATATTAAGACTTCCACTACCAGTACGTTGCCCCTTAATCCCAGATTTTGACCTAAATAATAGGATTAGCCCATAGTGTTAATGAGAATCTTGCAGGGACTTCTGCGAGGTTAATTTCTCAATACTGATAGTCAACTTTCTTTTGATACTTATTGAGTACAATTACAGGCAATCTCATCATGACACACAATAGTATCCCACTGAGATAAAGTGAGGTTTCAACATCTAAAATGGATGTGGTTCTTTTTAAAATCATTTCACACAAAATGTCAACTTCATTTTTCCAAATTGAGATGTAACAATGACTTGTTTAAAATCAAAAACAGAAAATTAGGCAAAATCCCTACTAGTTCTGATTAAGTTAACCATTGCATTCACTTATACTAAGCCAGCCCAGGTAATCAGCCCAAAACATAAAATCTACCTTTTCAGAATATTATCTGTGACAATTTATGCATTATGTTCAAGGAAATTCTTTGCTTGGTTTACGAAGTATCGGGATTAAATTTATATTTTGCTTCCTAAAGCAATATTTCTGTGGTATACTGAGACATCAATAGATGCTACCATGAATGGGGAGGCATTCTGCAATTTTCTATTCTTCTTTAGTATTGTCCTTATTCGTGGATTTAAATAATAGCTAAATTCAAAATTGAATTCTCAAGTGCAAATCCTAGATTCAATAATGAAGCTGCTGTATGCTTGCCTCATCATTTAAGCAGTTAAAAATGTTACGAGCCCAGAGGACCCCATAACCCGGCAGCAATAGATATTCACCAAGACAAATGGTTACTTAAAAAAAAGTTGCTTTTAATCATCTTTAAACATGAAAATTGAATCACACTTCAACTTATCACTATTGACTTAACTAACCTAACTTAAACCCCTTCTAATTCTAAGCATGTAATGTGTGTGTAAGAACATTTCTGAACTTAGGTTCACAGTCCAATCTCACTTCTCATTCCTCCAAGTTCACTGGTTGCAGGCAATTCTTATACTATGCATAGAATTTAACATTTATAAAGTTCACCAGGCTTTGGTGCTTGAAAGGTAAATGGTTACCACTCAGAAAGGTTCTTGTCAGTTTTCAGAGAGAGATTTGTTGTTCCAGGACACCCACAACTGATTTATTCCATCAGCCACTTCAGTGTCTTGATGACGAAACTTGCCCATTCAGGTTTCTATAGATGATAACCTTTTTTTACAGGTCACCACAGAGTTCCTTTTTGTTTCTCTTATTCCAAGTGAAACATTAGACAGCCAGTCCTCTCCTCCTGCATGAGCCCCAAGGGCTTTGACCAAGCCGAACGAAGAACTCACAACCCACCTTCCAAATGGGGCTTTCCACAAGCTTGCCAGCTTGTCCTGTTCCAGTCCCAGCTGCTGTTGCTGGTTGTAACACTGTAGAACTGATCTCTCTCCCTCTCTCTGAGAGGAAAAATCCTGTTTGACTCTCTCTGCTTGCCAAACCACATGACCCTCTTAGAACAATTCCAGACAATCTGCGGTTCTGACAAGATCTTTTATCTGTTGCCTTTTTGTAAGCAACAATCCATTAGTGAGGTCTCTTGGGCACTCTCCAAAGCTCTTGCAAAGGCTGTGGGGCCAATAAGTCTAGCCTTAGCATAGCTCCAGTATTTCAAATAAGATCTGTTTTAAAGTGTTTGTATGTGGCCTACTCTAACAAACCTTTCCCATTTTATCTCCCAAAAACATATCTATATACTCTGTCCAGAGATCTAACACCAAGGAAGTAAGAGTTTGATGATATCCAAAAATTGTACTGTTTTACAAAACCAATGTAATTCTACAGGTCTTCAGTAGCTCCATTGCCAAAAGCTCTATTTCTTATTTTCAATTATTGCGCAGACTATGCTTTCCTAGATTCCAGCTGTTTAGAGCATAGATAAATAATATAGTTAACATATCAACAGAAAATGCTGGAAAAAATTCAACAGGTCAGGCAACATTTGTGGAAGGAGAATAATCTAGCATTTCAAGTCTGAAGCCCTTCATTAAAACTAAAATGTGCATTGCTGTATCGCATTAGCAACATTTTACAAAGACAAAATATTTAGTCTTAACTGTCTCATTATCTCAAGTAATTAAATAAATACTCTGCTCCACCCTTTGCCCTACTCTGCTACCAAGATTGACTTCAGAAGATGAGTCCCAGGATGCCTGACCTACATTGTCCGGCATTTGTTGTTTCAGATTTCCAGCGTCAGCTGTTACTCAGATCTTCATTTTACTTGACATACCAATACTGACCTAATTGACAGTAAAATAGCCATTTCAACAAATTATTGTAAATGACAACTGTGCTATTGAAACCAGCAGCGTGAAATTTTTATCATCACTGACAAGATTTCTGATGACGATATTGGAGAATGACACAGCTCACCAGACATTATTAACACATACTGTGTAGAAAAACATACAACGCGCAGAATTGATGGTCAGAGATTTTCCCCCAACAATTCCTGAACTCCACACGAAGCGTGAACATTTGTCAGAGCTGTCAATGTACAAGAGAGAGCAAGGCATAAGAGGAACTTTGACACGGGCATTACCAAAACTTAACATCCTACAGGAAATAAGCTCGGGAGTAAAAACTTCAAACAACATAACAACTTACACATGCAATTGATCAAAACTTCAAGGAAAGCCCTCAGCAGAGTATTACAGGAAAAATTGGCATTTCATGAAAATTAAACTTCAAGGTCAGTTTGCAGACAGGATCTAAATACTTTGGTGTTGGTGGCAAAAGATCAATTCAAATCCATTAATGTAGGCATCGTTCTGTCACTCTTCATTCAATTTTTGCAAACTATTCAGTTTGTGATGCAAGAGCCAGATGTTCTACTTGAGACTTCTGATTGAAGCCTCACAGAGAAAACATGGAGCTATGTCTGAAGAGAATGATGGATGTAATTTAAGCTTGCAGCAAACATTACAACTCACTACTGCACAAATTGTCTCTAATACCATTTGATACCATTCGGCAAATTAAAACATAATAAGGTTATCCCTTAAAACTCTTAAAAATGGGAGCAGGGCAATTCAACAGTGAAAACACATTCGTCGCATTGCTCATAATGCAATGACTCATTTCAGCCCAATCACCCCTACAGCTCGAAGTGGAAATCCTTCACTTAATGTGTACAATTAGGACACAGTGGAATACAATCCTATTTATTGTATAACTCAGTTGCCAAAAAAAAAAGACTTAACAGTCCTGCCATTCTGAACGGGAGTCCTGCGGCCCTGGGGGCCACTGCACATTTAAGCAAAAGCCTTGGGTTTTTTTTTCCACCTTACATAACACAAATATATTTTTATGTTCTTTTATGTCGTCGGTAGGAGAGAAGTCTACAAGAAACCAAAACTTGACTGCCTTAAAGCTGTTCTGCCACTCACAGTTGATGCTTTCCTCACATCTACCCCCTGCCTAACACCCCCAAACCCAGCTTTCCTATCGGTCGCAAAGCCTCTACCTTGAAAATAATCAATGCCTGTGCAACTCCAGCCTTGGATGGGGAATTTCCAAACATTTGGCCAAAGAATAAAAATTATCCATCATCTCTACAAGGCTGATTTTCTTGTTGAAACCCCGTGTAATTAAGCAATTCTTTTTAAGAGAATGTGCATGATCCTGATGGAGGTGTTTCTGGCAGGGAAACAATGTTACAAACCCACTTCTGCAAATAGATGGCTTCACTTAGTCAATGTGGCCAGTCACAATATATGCCTTTGACTTACTGCAATTTGATTCACACTGCCTTGTTTCCAACTTTACAGCCTCTGGACACTCAAGTAACAAGAGAAGCCCATTGTTGCTAAAAAAAAATAAACAGCATTTGCTGATGCTCTTAACCCTTCTCCCACACCCTGCTCATGGGAATATAGGATTTTGTGTGATGTTTGCTTTCGTCCCAGTTTACAATCAGGAATAGATCAATTTGGGGAAAGCACAGACTGAAGATGAACAAGATGGTGCAGTTCTAAAATTTAGAATTAAAATAGAGCAAGCCTAAGTTAGCAAAATGCATTAGGAGCCATTCCTAAAATCTCTTGCCAGGAGAATCAGTTGGTTTGAAATTCCCCATACTATGTGGACTGCAAAGGTCCTGAACAACCTAGATGTTTGATCACTGGAGGCGGTTTATCTACTTTCAATTGCATCTGCATATCGTAGATTTCTGTCAATTCTCTGGGTAAAAGAAAGAGTGAATGCCGGCTAACATTACAAAAGCAAAATCCAGGATATCTTAAAATAAATTGTGGGGTTAAAATACCAGAGCTCATTACTATTAACTGAGTTATAACAAAATAGAAACATGTGCCAGAAGTTGATCTTGACTGTTGCAGCCACAAGCTCTGGACCCATTTCACGCTTCCAACAATTAACACCGTCAATTTCTATTTGGCCTTCACACTTCACAGAAACTTGAGTCGAATTACAGTTTCCAACCAGGGTCAAAAGGATGAAATAGGTCATATCGTTAACATTTAACCCATTTGTACCAAATTCTCTCAGCTAATTTCATACTGGTATCCTGCTTACTTTAACCTTTCAACAGCTGAATGCCAGATGCTTACATCTAAATCCCCTGCAAAAGTCACAGGATCCAACTGATCCCATTAATCCCTCAAGTTGGCCCCAAAATTTCCAGGTGGTTAAAAGTAGAACTTCAGGATTCTGCTACTCACATAGAGATGAGCCAAAGTGGCCTACAAGAATACTGGACAAGGGAATTAAAGTCCTTTGTTCCACACAAGTATTAACCATATGGATAACAAGGAATCTCTGCTTTCTAACTGGTAGGAGAAGGAAATGAATGGACTATGGGAAGAGGACTGCTTGGAGGCAATATCAACTGTTTGGGAAAATGTGCGACTGAACTGGCAAACATGTTCAGCCTCAATTCATTCTGCACTTCTAGTCATAAAAGCAACTTCTGTTTGTAACTCTGGGCCAGTGTGAGTACCTAGCAGAATGAGTTCAACGTGGACTATATCGGCCAAAGGACCTGCTTCTGCATTGTAGTGTTCCATGGTTCTAAATGGAGAACAAGCTCCAATTTAGTCAGAAGTACAAGGTGTCCCCAAACACAGAAGATTGACTAAAGGATAAATCAATACAAGGATAAAATCCATAAAAGTGGCAACAATGGACAGCAAATTTCCCCCTAAAGATGTGCTCCCTGAAAAGAAAATGGGGATATAATCGACAACTTCAAGCTGAACACAAAGATGGGGAACAACAATTCATGCAATCTGGACATGTGAGAGAGTAGAAAAATTTTGGGATGATCTCAATCAGATATTAAATAAAATAACAGAAAACAATATACCAAAGAATCCAGAGATCTTTCTCCTAAGTAACATAAAAAATAAAGAATTTGGAATTGACTTGGAAGATGCACAAAAAAGATTTGTTAAGATAGCCCTAGCCGTAGCAAAAAAATGTATTATGTCAACCTGGAAATTGTAAGATAATTTGAAAATACAACAATGGTATATAGAAATGAATAAATGTATTCCATTAGAAAAAATAACATATAGTTTAAGAAATAATATTGAAATATTCGAACAAGTATGGGAGCCTTACATTAAATACAATAGCGAAAACCTACCGGGAACAAACATTACCTAAGTTGATGGAAGGAGAAGAAAAGAAAAGAATAGACTCAGTAGAATTTCTGGTGTATTTTTGTTGAATGACAACATTGTCTGACTGGCTTAATGCAACCTAGATTGTATACCTAAAATGGATGAGGGGGGGGTGGGGGGGTGGCTTGGGAGGAGGGAGGGGGCGGGGGAGAAAAAGACACTGTATATGTGTGAAAAAGAAAAAGTGTATATCATGAAAAATAAAAAATTTTTTAAAAAAAAGCTGAACACAAAGATCATTTCAGATTTGCTGTACTATGTAGGAAGTTGGGAAAACATTAAATTAACTTTTATTGAACTTAGCTCAGAGGACATCTGAGCCAAGCTCTCAAGTTGACTGCATATGTTGCACAACTAAATGTGAGGAGCCAGGGTTGATCTTGGTCACCAATTTTAAACTGAAATAGAGCTCATAGGCTTTCTTAATAAATACAGTCATGCTGTGTCTTTGAGCCTTTAACATATACTTGCCACAAATGTAACAGAAAGTATCACAGCTGTTGACGAGACATTCCTGCTCTATTGAATCTTCCCGAAGACAATAAATGCTATTGTTACGTACACTCCCTGTGCTATTGCCTGAAGAACATGTGCATCAGCATGCCTTCAATCTATATCAATGTAATGCACATTATCTGCATACGTGATCTGCTTTTATAGCCTGTCTGCATCTATCCTGACTCAGCATGCTCAGGCCTAATACAACATTTTCAAACCACCTACACTGAGTGCATGCCTAGGTATGCTTGGACTGACCAAAACAACTTCCTTTCTGGGTAATATACTAGTAGACTTAAAATATGACAGGAAATAACAAAAATAGGTTACATCCTTTTTTAAAAATGGTATGTGATGGGGAAATTTTAAACTGATGTCCATGATCACCAGCCCAAAATCCACAAAATACACTTAAAAGTGTTCAGGAAGCAAAATCTTCAATGTCCAGTGTAATCACACCTTTGACTACTGGCACTGTAGTCAGGAATTCACAAGTGGATATCTGAAAATACTAAGCAAAAAAAGCACTGCATGCTGTCGCAATTATTTGTGCAATGTGCGTTTGCAAGCTCAAATTTAAATCATTTCAGAAGTCAGAATCAGGATTTATTGCCGTGTTTTGTGGCAGGATCATAGTGCAAGCATACATATTATAACCATCTTATGACATTAATATAAAAAATATAATAATACTAGTGCACGAAAAGTAAGGCAGTGTCTTTAGTTCATTGATTATTCCAGAATCTGATGGCAGCAGGGAAGAAGCTGTCCTTGTGCCACTCTGCGCTCGTCTTTAGGCTCCTGTACCCTTTTCCCCGATATTAGCAGAGTGAAGAAGGCGTGGGCTGTGTGATGGGGGTCTTTGAGAACAGAGGATGTTTTTTTTTTAAAGACACCACCTCATGTAGATGTCCTCGATGGAGTGACGTCTGGTGCCTGTGATGTCGCAGGCCAAGTTAACAACCCTCTGGAGTTTATTCTTGTCCTGATGCAACCAGCCAGAATGCTCTCCACGGTACACCTGTAGAAGTTTACAAGAGTTTTTGGTGACATACCGAATCCCCTCAGATATTTCACGAAGTATAGCTAACGGTGAGCCTTCTTTGTGATTGTATCAACATGGAGGATCCAGGACAGATCCTCAGAGATGTTGACACCCAGGAATTTGAAACTCTTGACCCTCTCCATGACTGAGCCCTTAATGAGGACTGGGTCGTGTTCCTCTGACTTCCTCATGAAGTCCACAATAATTTCCTTGGTTTTGCTGACATTGAGCACAAAGTTGTTGTCACTACACCATTCAATGAGCTGATCTATCTCCCTCCTGTTCGCTTCCTCATTGCCATTTGTGATTCTGCCGATAACTGAGGTGTCATCAGTAAACTAGTAGATGGCATTAGAATTGTGCCTGGCCACACAGTCAAGTGTATATGGCGGGAAGAGCAGTGGTCTAACCACGCATCCTTTGGAAGGGGGGGACGGGATGTGCCTGTGTTGATCCTCAGTAAGGAGGAGACATTATTTACAATTTGTACTGACTGTGGTCTTCCAATGAGAAAGTCAAGGATCAAGTTGCAGGGTTGGGGGGGAGGCTTAGAGTTTGTAGCTTCTTGACCAGAATTGAGAGAGAGGGAATAATGGTATTGAAGGCCGAGCTGTAGTCTATGAAGAGCAGTCGTATGTATGAGTTGTTGTTTTCGAGGTGATCCAGAGTTGAGTGGAGAGCAATTCATGTGATATTCTCATATTGGATTTAGTACCTGTATCCAAAATGTGGTGCACATCACCTTCTTGATTGTGCTTCTTGTACCCTCAACTAGAGCATGGATAGTATTCACACTTGTGTGGTCTTTGGAGGAACATTAAATGTTAAACCAATATTGATCCACATATGGATTACTGCACTTTATCTGGAGAGCTCAAATTCAGAAATATTACTTCCATGCTTTTGAACTGTGTGCTTTCCAAAGAGTTTGCATTTTAGTTTTATCTCAATAAATTTCATCTGTTATTCATGAAAAGGAACAAATATATGTCAAATAATTTGCCACTTGCATTGTGACACATCACAGGAAAGAGTAGATAAAAATATGAATTTTAAAACATACAGATTCTGTGCTGCTTTCTGCAACTGTTGAATGGGCTTGTAAGCAGATTCTTCATTGGAAGAAAAGACTGGGGCAATTAAATGCAAGTTTGCAATTATCTTCAACAAATAAAAGCAAACTAACAAAAGAAAGAAAAACATAGTTTTATCCAAATTTACAAATGTTAAAAGAGGCTTCAATTCAAAATGATGTTACAATAAACTGCAGAAAATAAACATCAGTGTGAAATGGTTATTAGCAAATTAACATGTGTAGAGGGCCATTTCCTTTGCACAATACAGAGCCAAAGTCCTGGATTTTTTTTTGGTGGAATTTCTAATACATTTGTAATCAGAGCCATGGTTTTATTACACGGAAACAGGCTCTTCCCCCAACTTGTTCATAACGACCAAGCTGGTGATATTTCCCTCTATTCAGCCCATACCCCTTCGAGTTTAAACGTTTTCTATCATTATACCTGTACAAATACCTTTTAAATTCTCCCCTACCATTTCCTCTGGAAGCCTGTTCCATGTACTCACCAATCTCTGTGAAAAAAAGTCAATTTGACTTGACCACTCAGATCAAGCTATTTGTCAGACATTAGGCAGAATCTGATTGTCATGCTTACAGCAATTTACAGGTGTCCTTTTAACATTTTCCCATCTCATCTTAAATCTATGCTCTCCAGTTTTAGATCCCCTACCCTGGAGGAAATCACATATCTGTTTTCAAAACAAAAGCCTCGAGTTGCAATGAAAATCTCAGTGGGACACAAGGACAGTAAAAAGTAATAACACCAATAAAGTGCAATTACTTCTGATTCCCCCTCCAGCTCCCAACAAGTCATTCAAATTTGCTTGAAAGAAACCTTTGAAGAATTGAAAACAGGATTGCCTGGATTTCCCACAAAACCTGCCCAAAGTGCTTGGGACACCGTGCCAATTTTGCTGAGATAATGCATTGTACTCTTTTATTAGCATTCGTTGAGACACAAAATCTGCTACAAATTCCTGCGCAATCAGGCCAAGATCAATTTTTTGACTGGAACAAAACCAATGAAGTGAGCGAAGTTATACAAGAGAGGAAAAAGAAACTGTTAAACCGATTGATATACCAGCAGCCATAAAAGCTAATCCAGTCAATATTTTCATTTGACTGCTGGTCATCGACCAAATGATATTTTTGCAGTAGGACAAATCAATTTAATGCCCTTGGACTTTTTGATGCCGCCACTGCTGGTCTGGAGATCACCACTCCATTTGTAGGACCACAGAGCTTCAGCACCTGACAATCTGGAAACATCAAACTGGTCTCACCCCCCTGAATGAGGCCTACCAAGAGATACTCGGGTAGCTGTGTGATGAGAGCGCCAAAATATTATTTAATATGAAGCACAAAACTCAGGCTCGAAGAGCCATGATTTGACTTTCACGACACAGATCAAGCAGTGGGTCAGACATTGAAGAGAAACTGATTGCAGTGATTTACAGTTGGAAGGAGCACATAAATGTGCAGCTTCCCCTTCTAACTCAGGTTAAAAAAAAATCACCTGTCAGTGAAATAACTTGCTTTGATGTTTACCAAAAAGACTCAGATCACAGTATTAAATGGGAATAAAGTTACACAAATGACACTTGCACATCCCAAGACATAGACATGAACCTGAACCTCTGGTTTTTGGAATGACAATCAAAGAGGTCAATTAATAAAACACAAATTTTCAGGTATGTTTATTGCAAGAAGTTGTCACTCTTCTACATTAATCCATCTCTGCCAAACATTGTATATGCAGCACACAATTCATTTTGTTCATCCCAAGAAACAATGATAGAGCAACAAATAAAGCAACTTTTACTTCAAGGTATCCAACGGTGAACTGGGGATTGATTCTGCAGTGCACCAAAGCTTGCCACACACACCAGAGTTCTTGGTATTCTCAAAACAACACTTTATACGATTATCCAGGAAATGTTCACAGATTTCTAGCTCCCATATTTTAAGTGGATCTGGTCAATAGAATTTGTGACTACAATTGGGGCTAGATAGTGTTTTAACCCCTAGAACTGTTGGAATCTAGGGGTTAAAACAATAGACATCTTAACACCCCACCCAAAATTAATTACATGTATTAAGGAAATCACTGAAATAATTGCACCCAACAGACGCGCCAAGAATCAAATGTCTTTCATACAAAAGTTGTGATACAATCTTCTGACAAAGCGTGTTAAAAAAAATCTCTGCTTTCCAATTAACTTTTGGGGAACCATGGATTTTATTATTTGAAAATCAAAAGGGCATTGCAGAAGGATTCAGTAAATGCTTACTGAACAAGTTTGTCCAAGAACATAATTTTGCTTGTGTCCAGCACTCAAGAGGCATGGCTTACACCAAGGCATACAAAATTCTATGTTCACAAGCCGGATAACATGCTATGACCTTCACATTTTTCAATTGTCACAGATCTACAAGAGCTTATTCATTCCAGATTCACACAAAAGCTTGTAAGTTCATGTTTCTACTTTGATAAATACAATGGAAATAGTTTTTAAAATAGTTTGTTTGGCATCACTGCTGTATTTGGCTGAAATGCCGCAAGAGCAAAATACTTCTGCCATTTATGTAAATATTCCATGGCACCCACTAAATTCACCACTGCAATATTCTCCAGTTCATTCTGAAAGGTTTTCATGACTGTCAACACAGTTCAGGGCAATTAAAAGCAAGCAATGCAAACACTTCCGAAGAAAGCAGTTAAAATCTCTACTAGTTTACAGCTTTTATAAAGAAACACAGGGAATAGTTTAAGCTCTGGCACATTGCAAGCCTCATCTTTACTGAGATGAATAAATTCTCTCTTGTAGAATCATAACACAGAAGATGGTCATTCAGTCATGTCCAAAGCAGTTCTACTAAGCCAATATTTGTGGGTTTTTTTTAAAAAGAAACGTGACCATTCACAAATAACTTGACTCATACCCTTGAATGGATAGTAAAAACAACAAATGCTGGAGAAGCTCAGCAAAGGGAAAGATACATCACCGACGTTTTGGGCTTGAGCCCTTCATCAAGGTATGAGAAAACGCCAGCAAGTTTCCAACAAAGAGGAGGGTGGAGGACGGGTTGGTAAAGGCAGGAGATATGTGGAGAAAGAAGGTAGTGGACAGCAGCAATGAGGGGGAGGGGGATGGCTGGAGGAACTGGAAAGACAGGAAAGAGGGGGGAGGGGAAAGAAAAGACAAGCAGGTTTAATGTAAATCAGTTAAGTCAATGATCATGTTAAGTGGCTGGAGTGTCCAGATGGAAAATAAAGTGTTGTTCCTCCAATCTGTGGGTGGTCAGGGTGGGACAGTACAGAAGGCCATGGACAGACGTGGGAGCGCAGGAGTGTGACCCGGAATAGAATGGACAGGTCACCTTTTCAGAAAGGTTGGCAATCTTACACTTCCAACAAATGAATTTTAGAAAAGTGAGAGCGAATATAATTGAAACACAAGGTCCTAAGACATTGGAGGTGACAATTTAAAAATTGCATTGCCCCTTTAAGAGTAAAACGAGACAACGTTTCTTCTCACAGGTGGTGGTCATGAATTTTTGGAGCTCTCTTCCCCAAAGGGCAGTGGAAGCAGAGCAGATATATTTGTGATTAAATGGGAGTGAAAGAGTACTGGGGTACGCAGGAACACAAGATTGGTTGCAATCAGATTATCTTGTTAAGTAGCCAAGTAAACTCAAAGGGTTGAGCGGCCTGGACCTGATTTGGATTTACGAGTTGTAACTTAAACCTTACAACAAGGAGCAATTAGCAAAACAAAATGATGTCATCATAAAAGACCAGGAACATGAAGGACTGTTTTTTTTTAAAGAAGGCTGCTCACAGGGAATCAATTTGTTCTGAGTGGAGAAGTTTGGGTAACTCTCTAATGAGTTGACCCTGGTCCCTTGCACAGCTGTTTAGGACTGTAACTTAATGTTTCCATCCCTAATTTCCTCAGTACTACAGAACAAGTCAGGATGGCACGCAAAAATCGGGGTTTGATCACTCATCTGTGACACTGGCGCAGAAATACCATCAATGGACTGTACCTGAAATTCCCATTTCCCTCAACGTTGACCTTAATTCTGCCATTAACCTCATCCTTCCCTGACCCACAGCTTTTCCTTTCCTCATTCTTATATGTATGCCTCTCTCCCGGCTGCAGAGTGACACAGCACAGAAACAGGCTCTTCAACCCACTTGACATGCAACAACTATGAAGCATCCATTTTCACTAACCTCAACCCATCCCATTTTATTCTCCCCACAATACCACGGTACAGGTTTCTGCTTTACGCCCGATGGCTGCATTTCAGCAGAAAGACTACCTCAGTTACTCAACTGATTCATTTAGAATTTAGACCCATTGCAAAGTTCTGGAGGAACCAGGAAAATATTTATCCCTTTTTTAAAAAAACTTCTCAACTCCTCACAATTTACTGATATTCATGATGAAGGGCTCAGGCCTGAAAGATTCACTGTCCATCACTTTCCTTGGATGCTGCATGACCTGCTGAGTTCCTCCAATACATTTGTGTTAACTGCACTAGTTCTCCAACTCTTTTTTTGCCCTTGTTGAACATCTAACTTTGTTCTTTATGCAAGCAGTGTCAAATTTAATTTCATAGTGATGTGGAGTATATTAGGATAAACTAATTGTATTATTGCGGGTCCAGAGGATCCCAGAACCCAGCAGCAATAGATATGCACCATGACAAAGGGTAACTTAAACAAAAGTTGCTTTTAATTATCTTTGAACATGAAAATAGAATCAAACTTTAACTTATCTCTATTGACTCACTTAACCTACTTAACCCCCTTCTAATTCTAAGTGCAGATGTGCATAATGTGTGTGCAAGTTCAGCAAAGTTCTTTGGTTCACAGTCCAATCTCACTGGTTGCAGGCAATTCTTGTACTGTGCACAGAAGTTAGCATGAATAAAGTTCACAAGGCTTTGGTGTTTAGCAGGTAAATGGTTACCACTCAGAAAAGTTCTTGTTGGTTTTCAGAGTGAGAGAGTTTTTCTTGTTCCAGGACAACTGATTCCTCCTTCATCAGCTTCTCCAGTGTCTTGCTGAAGAAACTTGTCCCCTTCAGGGTTCTCCAGATGATAACCTCTTTCTTTCAGGTCACCACAAAGTTCCTTTCTGTTTCTCCTATTCCAAGGGAACTACTGGACAGCCAGTCCTCTCCTTTGACCAGGCATGTCCCTCTGGAACCGATGTATGTGTCTCTCCTCTCTCTCCCTCCAACTCTGGGAGCAAAGCCTGTTTTTTTTTCTCCTCTCTGCCTGCAAAGATCACGTGACCTTCCAGACAGTAAATTCTCTTTTTTCCAGACAGAGCTGCTACTGCATGTTGTTACATTTGTTGCCTTCTACAAACAACAGTCCTTCGTGCATCTCAGCACTCTTGCAAAAGCTCCTGCAAACATTCTGTGTTTTAAAGTGTTTGTATGTGATCTGCTCTCACAAACCTTTCCCAATTTATCTCCCAAACACCTCTATATACTCTGTCACAGTATATTGTTGATAATTGCTGATTCAAATGTACCTCACCCAACTGCACAGGCCTTTTGCAAATTTGCTTTGATAATATCAAGGGAGAGAAGCCAAAGTGAAAAAAAAACAATTAATTGGGCTGTTGGATAGGCTACAGAAAGAAAACCTCTTTGGAAGAGCAATCATCACCATTCAAGACGCACAGTCGGCCCTGATTCTATGACACCTCAATCTTAGTTGGCTGCGAAATAAATGAAAAATGCTACCCGTCTCCAACATTACCAGCAACTCTGACAAAGCCGTGTCAGATATTAATAAACAAAGAACACAATGTACAATGATCCAAGAAGTTGCATCCATCACTCCAACCTCCTGCATTCAGCTTCCTATATTGCACCAACTTCATTTGATAGAATAGAGGAACAACTTAGCTGGGCCCGTGCAATCCTCCAAATTCAGCAGTTAATTCGATAATATCAGGCAATCACACCATTATTTTTTCCTCTCTACAGATGTGGCTGAACTCTTCAGAGTCTTAAAATATTCTACCTGTCATTAATTGCTACCTTGATTAAAATAATCAAGTCTTCACTTAGTTCCACAACCCCTTTGTTCTTTTAACACCTCCTCCTCCTCTCTGCAATGCAAAACGTGCTAGTCTTCTCACTTTTTCAGTTCTAACGAAGGCCCCTTGCCCGGAAACGCAGATATAGTTTCTCTCTCTTTGCAGGAGCTGCTTAACCTGCTAAGCAATTCCAGCATGTTCCACTTCTATTTCGGATTTTCAGCATCTGCTCTTTTTGCTCCTCTCTGTAAAACAGCTGGGGCGTAGCTTGTCCAATTTGGGGCACTGGTTTTCAGGGAGACAAGAGGACTTGGTGAGACGCAGGCTTACTGGAAAGGTAGAAAGGAAAAGGATTTTCCGTGTAGGTGGAGAAGGAAAGCTGGGATTGTTCTCTTAACACCAACTAATTTCAAAAAACAAGATAGGAGAGCGAGCAAAAATCCAAAAATAAAATAGAAAATAGCAGTTCTCCACACGTCAACCAACATTTTAAACATGTAAGACTGATGGCAAATAGAAACGTGTTTCTGTTTCCGGAGACCAAAAAAAAAATCAGGAAAAGATACAATTTAAATACCGTATTTTTTGGCGTACAAGTTGAGTTGTGAAAGCCTAAAATAAATTCTCAAGGGGGGGGGTGGGGTGGGGGGGGTTGACTTTTACGCCAGATATATTTTTGAATCTTTAAATTCACTGAAAAAAAGCAGATTGACATCAATTCGGTGCATAAGTCAATGCTTCAATGCTAGAAGCACTCCCTACCGCCAGCATCACCGACCCTTCACCACCGCTGGGTGCCATCGTAACCACTCATACTTGGGACCCTGAGGTCACTGTCACTGCTCCTGCCTGGTAGTCTGAGGTGGGTTTTTTTTATAAACTTACTTGATTTACAGCTTTGTTACTTGCGATTGGGTTTCTACTGGGAGGCCCAGACAGCCCAAAAAATGGGGGTCGACTTATACGTTGGATACACGATAAAACCCTAAAAATTAGGCTTTAAAAAAAATTAGGATACGCCAGTAAATTTATACATCGAAATTTATAGTAGACAATCAAAATAATCGGATGGAACAGAGAAGAAAAGGCTTTTGCAACAAGTACTGGAATAGATTACACCATCTGAAAGGGCAGTAGGCAGATTTAATAACAGCTTTCAAAAAAAAGTAACAGAATTGAACACTGAAGTGAAAAGAATTTCAGGGTTACAAACAGGGAACTGGGACTATTTGGACATAATAGCTTTCCCAAGATTGTACATGCAAGAATTGACCAAGTTACACCTTTCTATGACACATCATTACATAATTCTGTAACTTATGGTCTAATAGCTTTATGTTTGGCAATTTGCCAAAAGACTATACAGAGCCGTTGTCATACCCACACTCCTGTTCGGCTCCGAATCATGGGTCCTCTACCGGCATCACCTACGGCTCCTAGAACGCTTCCACCAGCGTTGTCTCCGCTCCATCCTCAACATTCATTGGAGCGACTTCATCCCTAACATCGAAGTACTCGAGATGGCAGAGGCCAACAGCATCGAATCCACGCTGTTGAAGATCCAACTGCGCTGGGTAGGTCACGTCTCCAGAATGGAAGACCATCGCCTCCCCAAGATCGTGTTATATGGCGAGCTCTCCACCGGCCATCGTGTCAGAGGTGCACCAAAGAAGAGGTACAAGGACTGCCTAAAGAAATCTCTTGGTGCCTGCCACATTGACCACCGCCAGTGGGCTGATATCGCCTCAAACCGTGCATCTTGGCGCCTCACAGTTCGGCGGGCAGCAACCTCCTTTGAAGAAGACCGCAGAGCCCACCTCACTGACAAAAGACAAAGGAGGACAAACCCAACACCCAACCCCAACCAACCAATTTTCCCCTGCAACCGTGTCTGCCTGTCCCGCATCGGACTTGTCAGCCACAAATGAGTCTGCAGCTGACGTGGACATTTACCCATCCATAAATCTTCGTCCGCGAAGCCAAGCCAAAGAAGAAGAAGAAGAAAGAAGATTTATTCAACTAGTGATTGCAAGGTAATAGAGAACTCTTTCTCAAGTGGTTAGAATACTTTGGGGAGCTGAATCATTTCCAGTCATATCTGGACCACCAGAGTAAAATCCTAAGCAGGGAATGAAGGATTTATCTCATCTCAGGATATAATCAGATCTTTTTTAAAAAAAAACCTGATCTCCAATTATTGTCATCTGTAAAATGAAGTTTTCCTGCTATGGTTAATAATCTAACTTCTCTTCTACATTCAAGAGGAACAATTTGTGACAAGAACCTCTTACCCACAAAAATACAAGATGGTTTTGATGAGCTCACTATTTTCCACCCAACCTCGACTTGATCCAATCAGGGTTCCAAACTAGATACGTTTGCACAATGCAAACATTTTAAATCAGTCAGGTTACAACAGAACCGGCACAAAATTGAGGATTGATACCTTGATCTACTTATAGATGATATTAAAAAAATAAATCACAGAGTTAGTCATAAGACTGGAGGAACAGGAATCATGGTATATTACAAATAAAATTTAATGCGATCTTTACCAGTAATCTTAGTAACTGGCCAGTTTACTTTTATTCAAATATAACTTCAATGTCTCCAAAATAATAACATGTTAAGAACACTTGTTTAATATAATTAAAACTGCCTGATTGCCTTAGGTGTGATCAAATTGCATCAGGCGAAAATGTAGACAAAAAAAAGTACAATTCCGTTTATGTTTTAGTTGTGATAATGGTGGAAATATTATAAATTAACAGCAGCTCAGATCATTTATAAAGCCAACTACACCCAACTGCCCCCATCATAAAAGTTTGATAACTATTTACACAAGTATTGTATCATTCAGTTTGATGTAATTAACTCAAACACTATACAAAAATAACACTTTACATCTACTTAATCCTTGTAAATACTTCTAAATTCTAAACTTTGGTCAATTTCAGCTTTTTTTTGTGTTTGCTTCTCTGTTCGACTCTTGCAGCTGCCTAGCCTTCTCACTTACCTCAACTAACCACAAGAAAATCCTCTGAATAATTTGGCAAAGTTATTGAAAATTGTCTTCCATGAATGATATCATCCATCGTCTGAAGTGGTGCAAGACATGTGGAATCACTATAAACTCTCCATTTGTAATAAAAAGACCCTATTGTTTTTCCCAATTACATTTCTCCTTAAATGCTTTGTGCATGAGGTTAAAAGGAGAAGGATGCACCTGTGGAAGCTGATAGGCACGTCAAACAAAATGATCGAAACCTTAAAATGCAGAATAATGCACCAACATAATCAGAAAAATGTGCATGTCCAGCCAAATCGAGTAATAACGGACTTGAATGAGAGGAATTATAAATATTTACAGTGATTAGAGAATATCACCCAGCCTTTAGTTCCTTTTAATATTGATAAATCTGAAAGTTAAGCTTGCCCCATTGACATTTAGAAGAATATCAGGGCTCCTGAGTAAAGCCTACAAGATAGATCTTAACAGAGTAGATGTGGAGAATCTAGAGCCAGGGTTCATTTTAAAAATATGAGATCATCCATTTAGAATAGACAAGGTAAATTTTGCCTCTGAGGATCAGAACCTTTGGAACCCTCTTCCTCAAAGGGCAATAAAAATGGGCTATGAATATTTTTTTAACATTGAAGTAGAGAGGTTTTCAATAAACGCAAGATGAAAATTTAATTACAGGCCAAGATTACAATCACATCAACCATGAATCTACTAAATGGTAGGGCACATTGAGAAAGACTGAGTGGCCTGCTCTGAAATTAAATGAAATTTTAATTTCCAACAAAGTTGACCCACTACACTGATGTGTCCAACATGTCAATATACAATTACCAGAGGAGAGAAAAAGAGAGGTCATTAAGATTAAAATCAATGGAAATGAAATGTGTAATAATAGAGTCGGAGCACAGAACAAGCCCCTCAGGCCAACTGGTCCATGCCGACCAAGTTGGCATTCTGGGCTAGTCCCATTTGGGCCACATTCTGAGCCCCTCCAATCCACAAATCTGTCCAAATGTCACAAGTGTGCCCACTTCTACTACAGTTTCCTCTGCCAACTCATTCCAGATCCAGACAACCGCTGAGTGAAAAAGTTGCTTCTCAGGTCCCTCTTCAATACTTCCCTTCTCATCTTAAAGCTATGCTCTCTATTTCTAGAATGATCTACCATGGTAAAAGACTGTAGACATTCACTTTTTCCATGTCCCTCATATAATAACTTCTTAGTATGAACTTAACATTTCTAGTAAGTAACATATCATGCTGCAGTTAAAATAAATAAATGTCGATCAAAACCTTGTGATTTCAATGAGCCCACTTGTAGGTCTAAAATACAAAGGCTCCATGAACTCTGAACCATTGGTTTTTAATACACTGACTTGCTTTGGTGCCAGTGAGAAACAGAAGGAGAACCCCATTCCAACATTATCAATGAGGCACAAACCAATTCTGTTAGCTCACCTCTGATCCACATCCAGTGGTGTCATTACCCAACAAAATCAATGATGGTAGAGGCCAATGTAACTAGGGAGAGCACAACAGCGACCCAGGGAGGTAGTGCGACCAGGACAGTTACCACAACCATGGATGTGGTTTTGACTCAGACCATGACTTACAGCAGAGAGTGGCTGTTTGCTGAATTCACATTCACCCACAGAACTAAGCAGCTCCTGGAATGGCCGCTGTGAAGAAAAGAATTAATTAATAATTTGCCCATTATGATAAAATGCTAGAAATCCAGTTAATCTGTGGTTTTCTGTAAATTTTTTAAATACAAAATGGCACCAGAGCAGAGCTACTCTGTTGTGATGCCTGGATAGCATTCAAAACTAAGCTTTTCACTGTATCTTGGTACAGTGAAATTGAATCTCAAGCCATTAATCTCCACAACCCAAAATCCACAGGAGCTTTATATTTAGAATTCCAGAGGTTCCGACATTACAGTGACAATAATTCAGGTTCTTCAAAGTTCCAAAGTACATTACAGCCAGAAGTTCGATGCTCTAAAGGTTTTTTCGCTCCCTTTTAATATTTTATCATCTTGTTCTTACTTCCCTTGATTAAAATATCTCAGCATTTCATAAGATCAATTTTCAGATTAAAATTCAATTTCAAGGAAATAGCCATGTTCCTGTGAACCACTAATTTTTCTGCATTTTAAAGACTCTGTTATTCACCTTAACATGATACCTTATTCACAAAGTATATCACATCAATCATTCTTGGACTAAATGAAATGTACATCTAACTTATCAGTAAGAGGAAGCTTTATAAACAAAAATTTTAAAAAGATTGCCGATGGTGTAAATCTGAATTAAAAATTGAAATGTTGTTAAATCTCAGCAGATTCGAGGGAACAGTTAACATTTCAGGTTAAAGACCCTTCGTCAGTGCCAAGTCCCCCCCCCCCCATCATCCCCCAGATTCTTCAGCTTTCATTTCAACATTTTCCCCCCACAAGTAGAATGGGAGAAAAAAAAATGAAAGTTAATGAATCTGCCAAAAAATAAAATCCCATTCTATACATAATGACACAAGAGACAGCCATTCGGTCCACTGGACTTATGCTAGCAATCAATTTCATTAGTCCCATTCCCCGTGGCCCTGAAACTTGCTCCCCCTCACACCTGACCATCAACTTACACTGAGGGGAAATTTACAGTGGCCACTTAAGTTACCGGCACAATCTCTGGGAAGAAAGAGGAAGCCAGAACACCCTGAGCAATCTCACATGATAACAGAGAGAATAACACAAAAAAGCACGGCAGAACAGGACTCAATCCAAAGCAAAGCATGAAAATCTGACGACACCGTGAGTGAAGTTAAAACCTAATGCTGGAAAAACTCAGTGGGTCAAACAGCGTCCTTTATATAGCAGAGGTAAAAGCCCAAAACATCGGTTATCTTTCTGCAGCATTGTGTGTTTTTACAGGACTCAGTCTGAGTCTCTCGAACTGCAAGGACGCCAAATTAACTGCTGCAAAAGTTGTCAAGCATTTTGGGAGGGAAAAAAAACAATCGTCTCCTTTCGGAAAGGAATCAAATTCAAGGGTCCAGTGAACCACAAATTGCAAGTCAAGCCTCAACTCACTAAATGTTTAAGGTTCACTTGCAAATAACTTTTATAAATAAAGGTGTTTACAGAACTCAATGTTCAGCTTACTACACCAGAGAATGTCCTTGTGCTCTTGATACTTGGCTGCCCCTTCAGGCCAGGGTGGAGACAGAAAGCCTTGTACTGTATTTGAACTCCCGTCTGCTAATGTTCACGAATAATTATGAACAGAGCTAGGATTTCAACTTCTGCCTGTCAAATATTTCTCACTCCGCCCATGTTCGATCACCCGTGACCACCCACCTTTTACGTACAGCACGTACAGCCAGCAATGACTATCCAGCAGCCACAGAAGGAGCAACATTCAGCACTTTTTATATTTTGTGCCGTTGATTAAAGTAAAGAACATTTTACAGCATGTTTGGTTTGACAGCATGTACTTGTATCTCCTGCCATCACAACCCCAATCCCAACCCTGTAACCATCGTAAACCAAGAATTCTTAGAACACGAAATGCCTCAAATGCCAAAAAGTAAAATCCACGATAAAAGGGCATCAATTATTAAATATCCGAGAAATGATTTGAATAATTAGACCTGAGGTAGCTCTGTTGAACTGGCACAGGTGTGATGAGCAGAATGGTCCTTTCTTTACTGCAAATGGCATCAGCGGCTAATCAAAATCTGAACTCACTGATATCGTATGTAAATGACAAGCCTATCCAGCAGACTTGCAAGTATCTTTGATAGGATGAACAGAGGAGCAACAGCAAAATATTCCTAGATTGAAATTTTTGTTAACTAAAATGAACCTTGCTTTCATGTTAAAATTAATGAAACGCGTTCATCGGATTCCAGACAATTACAGAAAGGAGGCAAGCACCGCATCTGAAATTTACAACATGCCAGACAAGCTGTAGTCCAAGGCATCACACATTATAACCATGTCCTCCTTCAGTTAGCTTTCAAACCTGCTGAGGTTTTTTATTCATTTAAAAAAAACTTTGTAGTGTAATTGTAATGTTATATATTGATCATGGGAGCGAAAACTAGTTGGTTACTTTATCCCATAAATTCACTCAAATATAACGGGGGGGGGGGGGGGGGGGGAAGCAAATATAACTGATTAAACACAATATCTAAAGAGAATAATTTCAAGACAAAAGTAGTTGATCACAGATCTGTTCTTGAACACAACTGCCGATCAGACTTGGTTCTATTGGAATGAGCTGAGAATACCTTTAATGAAATAATGATAGATTTCCAAAAAGAATAAAATTATGGTTCAACCCTACTAATCAGTAATTCATTTAATTGTCTGAGACTATACTTTGATCTTTCAATTAGATATTTACACTAGATAATCAACTATTATGACACAATTCATTTCTAAAGCTTAAGGAATGTTGCAAACTACTCTGAAGCAGGTTTGATGTGCATCCGGTCACCTAAACATCTGCCTACCCTCAAAGGGTCGGAGAGCACAGAAACAGATCTTTGGGCTCAACGTACCAATCATCCATCCACTGTAATCCACAATACCATCAACCCCCAACCTGAAATTCTGTTACACACCTGCATATTGGGGCCAATTTACAGGAACTTCCTAATCTGCATCTCTTTGCAATGTAGAAAGAACCCAGAGAAAGTCAGAGGAATCCCACACAGCCTCACGAAGAACGTGCAAACTTGACATAGACAGGCAAGGTCAGCATTGAACTGGAGCTGCTAATACTGTGAGGCAGTCATTAAGCTTTCCTCTAGAGTTTAGAGAATCTGAGATTGTTTGGCCTAATTCACGAGGTTAATCTAAAGTCTAGATTAACCTTGTGAATTAGACCAAACAATCTCAGACTTTAGGAGACAAGGGTAGTGCAGTGATAATGTAGGCCATAGTTTAAATCCCACTATAGCAGCCATTAACCTTAAATTTATAATTTTGAACGTAATAAAAGTACGCCAATATTAACAACAACACTACAAAACTGTGGAACACATGCCTTTCAGGGAAGAAATCTGCCATCCTTATTCAACCTAACCTATATAACCTAGACCCACCTATGCATTTACATTGAATTAGCCAAACATGCCACTCAGTTATACCATAACCTCCACTCCTCAGATGAAGATTTGGCACCATCTTTGGTGAGTGGCACAGCGGGATTGCAGATAATCGATCTGCTTCACTATCCTGATGAACAGAGTTCAACTCCAGATTTGAGCGACGTCGATGTGAAGTTTGCATATTTTCCCCATCACCAAATGGGTTTCTTTCAATTTCCACCTACATCCCAAAAACTTGTGATTAGCCACTGAACATTGCTCCCAGGATCTATAGGTGAGTGGTAGAATCCGATGGACATATGGGGAAAATATAATGGGATTAGTGGAGGGTTAATAAAACCATAGAACATTACCACACAGAAACAGGCCTTTTCAGCCCTTCTAGTCTGTGCCAAAACATTTTTTTTTTGCCTAGTCCCACCTAGTCCATAACCTCTCCCATCCATGTATCTGTCCAAATTCCTCTTAAATGTTAAGAATGAGCCCACATCCACCACCAGCTGGAAGCTCGATCCACACCCCCACCACTCTGTATGAAGATGTTCCCCCTAAACCTTTTCCCCTTTCACTCTTAAACCATGTCCTCTGGTTTGTATCTCACCTGAGAATATAGAAACATAATTCCCTGAAAATGGCGTCACAGGTAGACAGGATGGTAAAGAAATATTTTGGCATCTTGGCCTTCATAAATCAAAGTATTGAGTACAGGAATTGGAATGTAATTATGAGCTTGTATAAGACATTGGTGAGGCCAAATTTGGAGTATTTTGTGCAGTTCAGATTGCCAAACTACAAGAAGGATATCAGTAAGATTGAGAGAGTGCAGAGAAGATTTACTAGGATGTTGCTGGATCTTCAGGAGTTGAGTTACAGGGAAAGATTAAACAGGTTGGATTTTATACATTGGAAATTTGATAGAGGTTTACAAAATTATGAGGGGTGTAGACAGAGTAAATGTGAGTAGCCTCTTTCGACTTGAATTAGAAGAGATAAATACAAGAGGACATTGCTTTAGGATGAAAGGAGCTTCACTCAGAGAGAGGTAGGAGTGTGGAATGATCTGCCATCTGACATAGTAAATGTGGGCTCACTTGCAAGTTAAGAATAAATTGGATCGATACATGGATGGGAGAGGTCTGGAAGGTTATGGAAAGGGGGCAGGTCAGTGGGACTAGTACAATGATGCTTTGGCACAGACTAGAAGAGCCAAATGGCCTGTATTCTGTGCTATACTTTTCTGTGGTCCTACCCTCAGTGAAAAAACTTATCTACATTTACTCTGTATGTCCCCTCATAATTTTTAAATACCTCTATCAAATCTCCCCTCTTTCATCTACGCTCCAGGGGATAAAGTCCAAACCTGTTTAACCTTTCCCTGTAACTCAGTTCCTAAAGTCCCGGCAACATCCTAGTAAATCTTCTCCACACTCATTTTATCTTATTGATATCTTTCTTGTAGTTAGGTGACCAAAACTCTACACAATACTCCAAATTTGGCCTCACCAATGTCTTTTACAACTTTAACATAACATCCCAACTCCTATACTAAATACTTTGATTTATGAAAGCCAAAATGCCAAAAGCTATTTTTACTATCATATCCACCTGTGATACCATTTTCAGGGAATTATGAATCTGTATTCCCAGGTGCTTCTATTCTACTGCACTCCTCAGTGCCCTATTTACCATACATGTCCCTTCTTGGTTTGTCTTTCCAAAGTGCAACACCTCACACTTGTCTGCATTAAATTCCATCTGCCATTTTTCAGCCCATTTTTTCAGCTGGTCCAGATCCATCTGCAAGCTTTGAAAACCTCCTTTGCTGTCCGCAACACCTCCATTCTTTGTGTCATCTGCAAACTTGCTGATCCAATTGACCACGTTATCATCCAGATCATTGATATAGATGACAAACAACAATAGTCCCAGCACACCACTAGTCGCAGGCCTCCAGTCTGAGAAACAATCATCCACCACTACTCTCTGGCTTCTCCTGTCCAGCCATTGTCAAATCCAGTTCACTACTTCACCATGAATACCCAGCATCTGAACTTTCCTGACTAACCTCCCATGCGGGAGCTTGTCAAAGGCCTTGCTTAAGTCCATGAAGACAACATCCATAGCCTTTCCTTTGTTAACTTTCCTGATAACCTCCTCGAAAAGCTCTATATGATAGGTTAAACATGACCTACCATGCACAAAGCCATGTTGACTATCCCCAATCATCCATGGCTATCCCTTAGAACACCTTCCAATAATTTGCCTACTACTGGCATCAGGCTCACTGATCTAGTGTTTCCATGCTTACTTTTGGAGCCTTTTTTTAAACCAACGGATTGGAGCTACCTCCCATCCTCCAGCACCACACCCAAGGTCAAGCCATTTTAAATATTTCTGCCAGAGCCCCTGCAATTTCTACACTAGCCTACCTCAAGGTCTGAGAGATTATCTTGTCAGGCCATGGGGATCTATCCACCCTTATTTGCTTTAAGACAGCAAACACTTCCTCCTCTTTAATCTGTATAGGTTCAATGACCTCACTGCTTTTTTTCTTTACTTCCCATGATTGTGCCCTTTTCCTGAGCAATTACAGATGGAAAAAAAAATTTTTACAACCTCTCCCATCTATTTTGGCTCCATACAAAGCCGACCACTCTGATCTTCAAGGGGACCAATTTTGTCCCTTACTATCCTTTTGCTCTTAATATACTTGTAGATACCCTTAAGATTTTCTTTCACATTGTCGGCCAAAGCAACTTCTTTTAGCTTCCTGATTTCTTTCTTGAGGTTTTCCTTGCATTTTTTAAAATACTTGTCAAATACTTAATTTGCTCCCGGTTGCCTATACACCCGAACCAGAATCAGAACCCCAATATCCCTCAAAAACCAAGGCTTCCTTTTCTTTCTAACCTTGGCTTTGATCCTGATAGGAAGCATACAAATTCTCAAAATTTCACTTACCTCGCACATCCTTGCTCGAAAACAATTTGTTCCAATCCATGCATTCTAGTGAATTCCTCAAAATTGGCCTTTCTCCAATTTAAAATCTCAACCCGAGGCCTAAACCTATCCCCATAATTAACAAAACTAATGGCATTATGATCACTGGACCAAAAATATTCCCTTACACATACTTTTGTCACCTGTCCTGTCTCGTTCCCTAATAGAAGATCCAATCTTGCACTCTCTCTATTTGGTACCTGATTATTGATTTAGAAAATGTTCCTGAATACCTTTGACAACCCCAAGCCATCCAGTCCTCTTACAGTATGGGAGTCTCAGTCAATATGTCGAAAGTTAAAATCCCCTGCTATCACACGTTACCTGCAGCTGACTGCTATTTCTCTATAGATTTGCTCCTCCAATATTTGTTGACTATTGGGAGGTCCATAATACAACCCCATGAGTGTGGTCATACCTTTCCTGTTCCTCAGCTCCATCCATATAGCCTTAGTACATGAGCCCTCTGGTTTGTCCTTCCTGAGTACAGCTGTGCACATTTTCCCTGACAAGCAATGCCACTCCTCCCCCTTTCATCCCCCGTATTCTATTGCATCTAAAGCAATGGAAGCTCGGAACTTTGTGCTGCCAATTCTGCCCTTCCTGCAACCAAGTTTCACTAATGGACAAAATATCATAATTCCACTTACCAATCCACTGCCTATGCTCATCTGCCTTTCCTACAACACTCCTTGCATTGAAATAGTTGCACCTGAGAACATTTCCACCACATTTAACCCATTAACTTCTAACGATGGATGCAATTTTAACATCATCTTTGCCCTCCTCCATCTCCTCTGGTTCCCCTCCCCCTCCAAATCTAGTTCAAACCCAGTGGAGCAGCACAAGCAAACATTCCCACAAGAATATTAGTCCCCTTCCAGTTCAGTTACAAACTGACCCAATGGAACAGGTCTCATGTTCCCTGGAAGAGAGCCCAATGATCCAGAAACCTGAAGTCCTCTCTCCTGCACCATGTCTTTAGCCACATGATAAGGTGCATTATTCTCACTGGCACGTGGTACGGGTAACAATCCTGAGATCACTACCCAAGAGATCTTGTCTTTCAGCCTCGTACCTAACTCCCTGAACTCTCCTTGCAGGACCTCCTCATCTTTCCTACCTTAGTTATTGGTCTGTACATGGACCACGACATATGGCTGCTCACCCTACCGCCTGAGAATACCATTAATTCGATCTGAGATATCTTGGACCTTGACACCAGGGAAGCAACATACCATCTGGGATACTCAATCACTTCCACAGAATGTCTTATTTGTCCCCTTAACTATGGAATCCCCCATCACTACAGCTCGCCTCTTCTCCTCCCTTCCCTTCTTAACTACAGGACAAGACTCTGAACCACAGACCTGATCCCTATGGCTTGTCCCTGGTAGGTCATTCCCCCACAAGAGTATCCAAAATGGTATACATGTTATTGAGGGGGTCGGCCACAGGGCAGCCCTGCACTGCTTGCCTATTCCCTTTCCCTCATCTGTCACCCTCGTCCTGCCTCCTAGGTGTGATCATGTCCCTGTAACTCCAGTCTATCACCCCCTCTGCCTCCCGAATGATCCGAAGTTCATCCAACTCCAGCTCCAATTCCTTAACTCTGCAGCTGGATGCATATCTTACAGATGAAATCATCAGGGAAACTGCTGGCTTCCCTGATGACCCATATTTTGCAAGAGGAGCATTTCCCTGCCTATGTCTAGATGAACAAAATATATATCTAAAAAACCTGTTTTACCTGTGCCTACTTGCTGAATCCTTTTTGTTCCTTGAATAAAGTGGCCCTTTCTGACTTAAACTCCTATTCCCTGCCTCTTACCTGTTGTCACTGCATCCTGTTGAGCTAAAGCATTACCACTCAGCCAACTCTGACAATGACCGCTCCCTCCTTTGTCTTCAACTGCTGAACTCAATTACCCAGTCAACTGCTATCTGCTGGGCCTCTCCTTTTTGACCCCTTTGTCTTCACCTGCTAGAACTCGATTGCCCAATGCAAGGCTGTAGGTTGGTGTGGATTCATTGGGCCAAAAACTCTCTTCTGTGCTATGCAACTTCATAACTCATCCCATGAGCAATTAGGAAAGGGCAATATTATCTAGCAATGGGAAAATCTTCAAGCTGAGTGGAGTAACAACAGTGCTGCACATGTACATTGTATTGTAGTTTCAAGCCTTATTACCACTATTACCAAGTGAAGTTTCTGGGTTCTCCATGTCACTGGATGAGTTTACCCTCCTACCCCCAAGGTTGCAGCTAGAACTCGAAAAGTACAGTAGAAGACCTTCAGCCCTTGATGTCTGTGCTGACCATGCCAATTTAAACTTTACTTCTTCCTGTACATGGTCTGTGTCTCTCCACTCCTTGCTTCTTCATGAAAATGTCTAAATGACTCTTCAAAGTTGCCATCATCAGGTTCTCCAGCTTCCTCCTGAATCCCAAGCCCAGACTGACATCTTGGTTGATCAGTAACCATAAATTGCCCTGGAACAGGTGGACACCACGAAAACCAGGATGGGATTGATGGGGTTGTTCAGAGTGGTTATGAAACTCGTGGGTCAAACAGCCTCCATCAGCGTCGTGAGAAAATATGTCAATGCAGGAGAATGCCCAGATCCCAAAAATTAAAAATAGTCATACAGATTGACATCACTGATCGTTGCACAGATCCGAGTGGCAGAGTGATACACAAGAAATGGTTCCTCAATAGGAATTTATTTTCAATAGAGCCAGTGATTTAGGCTGGTGCAATAAATTTCCCCTCTTGACCTTCCCACAATATTAGTATGTTTTATCCACACTCAAGGATGCGCACTCCACCCCATACTGAACCATGTAGATCTCCTCTTCCATGAGGAGCAGCACACAGCACTATTCACACTTGGAGTCGCCTTATCACAAGGGCATTAATTGTCACCTTTGGACAGCACACCATGTATCAATCGTTGGAAGAATTTATAACTGAAGTTGTTGCATGTTGGTGTATTTGGTAAAGGCTACCTTTTTTGCAATTCTGAAATGAAAATGCATTTTAACTTCAGGGAAACTGTAGGTAAAACAGAATAAAGTCTAATAAGCCAAGTGGAAATTCACAAATCTCATTTGCCAGAAACATAATCCAAATCACCCAAGTGGATGAATATCAGTTTCCGTTTCTTCAGAATGACAAGTCCGTAAAATGATCACTTACAATTAGTACTCAACTGTAATTTTCTTGTCATGTTAATTCATAACCTCATATCATAAATGTCACAGATATTAATGCAACAACAAAATACTACCAAACTTCTGGAGATTCCTTCAGAAAATGTGGATTATAAAACAAAGGAACTTAATGTTAGATTTGCACAGCAGCCCTTTGGATAGACTGTTCATATTTCTTGTCTCTGTACAAAAATAAATAAAAGATGGAAGTACTGGTGAGAAGTATTTAGAATTTTACCAAAATTGAAAACCTGCAACTAGTTTAAGCTTCCTGCAAAGAGAAAGATATAATTAAGGTTTTTATTAAATTGTAAAGAGATTCAGTTGGGTGATTATGGAGAAATTGTTCCCAGAACCAGATAAATATAAAATTGCCACTAACAAATCAAAATTAAAAATGAGAAGAAGCTTCTCTGTATAATGTTACCAAAGACTGAAACAGAATTAATAAATGGTAATTATAACTCAAGACGCAGGATGAGGCGGAATGCACAAAATTTGGTTCCATTTATTTAAATATCAAAATACACCCAATCTGATTAGATTTCACAATGCGTAGGTTAAAAGTTCCATCAAATGTACTGAAGGGATTTGGAACAAATGTTATTTCACCCCCACCCCCCACAGTTTAGATTTTCTCTGAAATTTTCTTATTGCGCCAACAGAGAAGGGAACCAAGAAATAAAAAGAAAACACAATTCAAAATCCAACAAAGACCAATCTGCCAAATGTTTTTTTTCCCCCACTAAGCTGGAGGTTGTATCAAATTCAATGATTTTTCTCCCACTAAACTACTGCCTGTGTCTAATTCTGTATTTTTTTTCCCACTAAACTCCAAGTTGCATCTTATTCTGTGTTTCAAGTCCTTCACTGTGCACCCTAGAACGATTAGAATAGTGCAATACCATTTCATAAAGAAAAGCTAACTTTTCATTTAATTGGACTATTTAAATGAGTTTTATTATATAAAAAAATACATATTCCCATAAACTCTCTCTTGGAACTCAGAGATTCAATACTGGTTAAACTGTTACCCTGTCTTTGGCAGCTCAGAATGTTTCCCACAAAAACATGTTGCTGAAATATTCTGAAAATTCATTACCAACCAGGATGCAATATATAGATCTAAGATTTAACACAATTTCAATTGCATATCATGCAATTGTAAACATGGGGTGAATGATTCAGAAGTCGACATTATCATACAAAGTTAATTCCCAATTTCAAAAAAAACCCAGTGAAAATTGAAAATTGCACATTGCAAACTTGTGCTGCTGTTTTATCAAAGTGGTACAATGGATTCTCTGTAGAGAGCACTGATTCAGTAACAAGTTAAATCAATTACATAATAACCAGCATTTTATGCATACTTCAAGCAGTTGAATAAGCCAGGAAAAAAAAAGTTATGGGTGCAAGAGATTGCTGTGCAGTTGCCAACCTGTATAGAGTTAGAGCCTCAGGAATGAATAGGATTGCTCACTTCAATCTTTAAATACCCCCCCCCCCCCACCCCCGTGTCAAGTTACAAGTTACCTCATCAAACATGGGCTTATTTCACCAGTGTTTTCGATGCCCTACAAAGTAATCAACCTCTTGCAATGGTTATAGATGCCCTACAAAGTAATCAACCTCTTGCAATGGTTATAGATGCCCTACAAAGTAATCAACCTCTTGCAATGGTTATAGATGCCCTACAAAGTAATCAACCTCTTGCAATGGTTATAGATGCCCTACAAAGTAATCAACCTCTTGCAATGGTTATAGATGCCCTACAAAGTAATCAACCTCTTGCAATGGTTATAGATGCCCTACAAAGTAATCAACCTCTTGCATTGGTTATAGATGCCCTACAAAGTAATCAACCTCTTGCAATGGTTATAGATGCCCTACAAAGTAATCAACCTCTTTCAATGGTTATAGATGCCCTATAAAGAAATCAACCTCTTGCAATGGTTATAGATGCCCTACAAAGTAATCAACCTCTTGCAATGGTTATAGATGCCCTACAAAGTAATCAACCTCTTGCAATGGTTATAGATGCCCTACAAAGTATTCAACCTCTTGCAATGGTTATAGATGCCCTACAAAGTAATCAACCTCTTGCAATGGTTATAGATGCCCTACAAAGTAATCAACCTCTTGCAATGGTTATAGATGCCCTACAAAGTAATTAACCTCTTGCATTGGTTATAGATGCCCTACAAAGTAATCAACCTCTTGCAATGGTTATAGATGCCCTACAAAGTAAACAACCTCTTTCAATGGTTATAGATGCCCTATAAAGAAATCAACCTCTTGCAATGGTTATAGATGCCCTACAAAGTAATCAACCTCTTGCAATGGTTATAGATGCCCTACAAAGTAATCAACCTCTTGCATTGGTTATAGATGCCCTACAAAGTAATCAACCTCTTGCAATGGTTATAGATGCCCTACAAAGTAATCAACCTCTTGCAATGGTTATAGATGCCCTATAAACAAATCAACCTCTTGCAATGGTTATAGATGCCCTACAAAGTAATCAACCTCTTGCAATGGTTATGGATGCCCTACAAAGTAATCAACCTCTTGCAATGGTTATAGATGCCCTACAAAGTATTCAACCTCTTGCATTGGTTTTACTAATATGCTCAACTCTGATACAGCAATGATAACAAAGCAGGAGAAAAGCTTGTGGACGACTGGAGCAAATGATCTTTCAGCCCATTTAAAAGGTGGGCGATTTCATCTTCTGCATTAATGTAGAATGCATTAATCTTACGGACTACGGCAGGTTCACTAAAGTTTGGGGGGCGGGGGAGTTGGGAGTGGGGGAATCGCTCGTTTGCTGTGAGATTGTAACAATTTATAAAGGTTACATCACGCCCTGACAGGTCGCACCTCTCCAGTGTGACCTATATAAAAGGAACCGTTAGATCTCGGAGGTGAAACGGCTATACAAATACATTTCCGAACTGACACAAACTTTGGCAACAACTTCTGATCGTTGTTTTCTTCTCACTTAGTAGAACATTGTTACCCTTCCTCTCCCACCCACCCCCAATGGAAAAGTTGGGGTTTTTTTTCGCTAGTTAAGGTTTACATTTGCGATCTTCAGGATATTACTGCACCTTTTGGTCCACGATAGAACAGACGAGATCCTTGACGGCAGACAGGGAGATGTCTTGTGCTTCGATGGTCACCGGTTCACGAGTGAGGCCGATCTGCAGAAGGAAGGAGACGCCGTTGAAGGATCCCCGGGAATTGGTGGGACTCGGGGCACTGAAACTCCCATTGGAGAGCCGGCCGCAAAGCACAGCTGAGGTAGCCGGCGGGGAGAGCGACGGGGTGGGCGAAGAGGCGGGCAGCGGCAGCGCGGATGGCAGCAATCTCTGGGACACGGGAGGAGACGAGTTGCTGTGGCTTGACATCTGGCTGGCTCCCCCCGGGCGATTAATGTCCACTCTGAAACTTCCAGCGTTGCAAAATGTTCCAGCAACAACGCAGCCGTCCCAACAGTCCAGGCTCCCCCTCGCCCGGCCGCGATCGAAGCGGGGTTTGCAGGCTAGCGGCCTGGCATTTGCCGTCAAGTTTTGTTCAGCGGGATCACTCTCTTGCTATCCCACTCATGTTCACCCCCGCCCCCCCCCCCCCACCTCTCTTCTCTCCTCCTCCCCTCTTCTCTCCCTGTACTTTCAATCCGCCGTCACAGACGCTCAGTCCGTCACCGGAAATACTCTGCAAGAGAGAGGAAAAAAAGAGAGGGGGCGGCTTGTTGAATAGATGATTTTAAAGCGTCTTTCCAACTTTCCGACGTGCACAAACATAACCCGAGAGTGGCCATTGGGGTGGGGGGGGGAGTCCTTACTGCGGGGAGATCCTTACTGCGGGGTGGGGGGGGGGGTCCTTACTGCGGGGGATACTTACTGCGGGGTGGGGGTCTTTACTGCGGGGAGATCCTTACTGCGGGGGGGGGGGGAGGTCCTTACTGCGGGGAGGGGGTCCTTACTACGGGGTGATCCTTACTGCGGAAGGGGTCCTTACTGCGGGGAGATCCTTACTACGGGGGGGATCCTTACTGCGGGGAGATCCTTACTGCGGGGGGGGTGGTATCCTTACTGCAGGGGGGAGTCCTTACTACGGGGGGGGATCCTTACTGCGGGGAGATCCTTACTGCGGGGGGGGGGGGGTCCTTACTGCGGGGGGGGGGGGGCGGGTTGATGTTTCCTCCAGATGCAAGTTCCTATATTGCAGACACCGGTGAGAATCCCGAGCTTTCCAACTCAAGCAGGGTCTCGGCAACTCGGGCCGGCCACCACTAGCGGGGGAGGTGGCTTCACGCTGCACCCCCTCCCCTCTCCTGTGGTCACCCGATCGCTCATCCACTTCCCTGCAAAACTGGCGAGGAAGGGAAGAATCGGACGGCGTGGCCGGATGGTCCGCAATCTCTACTCCCCGTTCATCTCCTCTCCGACCATTTCGGCTCGGGTGGGTGATTTTGGAGGGAGCCTCTCTGCGTTCGCCTGGAAACATTTCTCTGGATCCGATGGCATCAATTGCAAAATAAATCATCCGTTTAGCAAACCACAGGGGTCCCTATTGCGCCTGACACACACAGACACACAGCTGGTGGAAGTTGGAGACCCGTGATCGCGGGACTGCGAGGCCGGCCGAGGTTACTGCAGGAGTTCCGCGGCGCGGTGCAGTCGGCGCCTTTCACTCACTCTCCAGGCGGACTGACCCACTTTACCCGACGGCTGGTCTGGTGGGCGGCAGGGCAAGAATTCGCACGCAGAAGAACCTTTGGCGGGTGCCTTGCCTCCCGTGATCCGTTAGCGCCTTTAAAGACGATTCCAACCACCCCCCCCCCCACCCCAAAAAAAGAGACCTTCCAACTTTTGAAGTTCCAAAACTGGACGGAAGGTACCTAGCGGATGCCCACTGATGGGTAACGCCGCCTTAACGTGCTCGTTTGCACCCTCGTAAGGACCACCTGGGCTGTTCAAATTTGGAGAAGGAGGAAGCTCAAATTGAACCATTGTGCGGGCATAATGTGGCCTTTGAATCCTCACCCCACACAATTCCATGCCAACTGAGTTGGAAAGCTGTTTAGGGACTCTCAAGGTGTTGTGATACCAAACTTGGAAATTGCACTTTGCCCAGGGATCGATTACTGAAAGTACATCCTCGTCCCCTTGAGTTGCACATGGAAAATGTATCCATCACGGACCTCTTCTGCATGGCAGGGGAAGGAGCACGAGTCCTCCAAACGGATCGATTGCGCCAAACTTGTGCGGGAGTCGGCGATGATCGGCACCACAGGTGGTCTCTCAGCGTGAATGTCATCGAGACGCAAATGCAGGTCATTGCACCTTCAAACGATGTTGATTAGGAATATTTGTTTTATGGGACTCTTAAGCATATTAGACATACAGCGTGGTGGACAGCCCCTGTTCTCCTCTTTGGAAAACCTTGCACTCATCGCTTCATAAGATAACGAAATAAGTGGAGCGACGCTCCGATCTTTCTGCAGTTCTCATCCCACCCAGATTAAATGGTTGCGATTCCAATGTGGTTAAACATGATAAGTATTGCCAATAATTCTGCACTCGTGTTTCTACTGAGTTGCTGTGGAAAAGGTATCTCAATATGCAAGGGACTTTATTTTCATAATTTAAATAAATTAGTCCCACAAATAATTAACTCTATATTGTAAACATGCATATTTAAAAGGTGAATATATCTGGAAATCAGCCTGAAGAAAACTGAGGTCCTCCATCAGCCACCCCCCCCCCCCTCCCCCACATCTCCATCGGACACACAGAACTCAAAACAGTCAACCAGTTTACCTACCTCGGCTGCACCATTTCATCTGATGCAAGGATCGACAAAGAGATAGACAACAGACTTGCCAAGCCAAATAGCGACTTTGGAAGACTACACAAAAGAGTCTGGAAAAACAACCACCTGAAGAAACACACAAAGATCAGCGTGTACAGAGCCGTTGTCATACCCTCGCTCCTGTTCGGCTCTGAATCATGGGCCCTCTATCGGCATCACCTACGGCTCCTAGAATGCTTCCATCAGTGCTGTCTCCGCTCCATCCTCAACATTCATTGGGATGACTTCATCACCAACATCGAAGTACTCGAGCTGGCAGAATCCGCAAGCATCGAATCCACGCTGCTGAAGACCCAATTGCGCTGGGTGGGTCACGTCTCCAGAATGGAGGACCATCGCCTTCCCAAGATCGTGTTATATGGCGAGCTCTCCACTGGCCACCGAGACAGAGGTGCACCAAAGAAGAAGTACAAGGACTGCTTAAAGAAATCTCTTGGTGCCTGCCACATTGACCACCGCCAGTGGGCTGATATTGCCTCCAACCGTGCATCTTGGCACCTCACAGTTCAGCGGGCTGCAACCTCCTTTGAAGAAGACCGCAGAGCCCACCTCACTGACAAAAGACAAAGGAGGAAAAACCCAACACCCAACCCCAACCAACCAATTTTCCCTTGCAACCGCTGCAACAGTGTCTGCCTGTCCCGCATCGGACTTGTCAGTCACCAACGAGCCTGCAGCAGACGTGGACATACCCCTCCATAAATCTTCGTCTGCGAAGCCAAGCCAAAGAAGAAATATCTGGATATTTAGGATCGAATCTATGTACCTGTTTTTTTTCTCTAATGTCAAATTGATTAAAATATTACCTTTCTGGGCTATTATGCCACGGAGTGAAACACTAAAGTCTGCAGACGCTGTGATTGCAGTAAAAATACACAGTAAATGCTGAAGGGACGGCTGGTTTTGCAGTGTCCATAGGAGGTAAAAGTACATTACCGAAGTTTCAGGCCTTTGCCCTTCTTCACGGGAACAAAGACCTGCACGGATGGTCTGGACCAGCAAGAGGCATGCGAAGGTGAATCTGAGAGTGGACAGCAAAAGGACTATCATCTTCCCACCCTCCATATTTTCCATGGGCACTTGGTGCATTCTAGACAGTCAAGGGTGTGCTGGAACTGCAACAAACCTGGACGTGTGGTGACTTAATACAGCGCAGTCATCTGCAAAGACTGCAGGCAGGAAGGCCACCAGACCACAGACTGTGCAGAGAGCAAATGATCCAACTTGTGTGGAGAAGTAGGCCACCTCTTTAGAGCCTACCCAAAACAACGGCATCTACACACCGGCAATATGAGGGGCAACAGCCAACATCTCCACCCCTAATGAGGTCAACACCTCTTCAACTGCAACTGTGACAGAGACCAGGGTAAAGACCAATACCAGGAGGAGTGAGTCCACCTCAAATCTCCAGCCATGAGGCCCCTCCTGAAGAGGCAGACTCGACAGAGGACCCAACAGCGGTGGAAAAGTGGAAGGCTGCCAAGAAACAAAAACTCCAAAAAGCCCCACAAAAGAAGTTGGCAAGTGACACTGCAACAGTGAGAAGAAAAGGATCAAGGCAGAAACAGGAGGCAGCAACTTTGTGTCATTTAACAACACCAGCATGAGCGTCTGTGGATGCATCAAGATAGAAAGGAGGGAACAGGTTTGCAAGAAAACCAATAGAGAGATGGAAAGCCGATTGAAAGCTGCAGAAAGACCATCCCCCCTCCCCCCTCCTCCACCGAGGTCTGGTAGACTGGGAGCAACGTAAAGGCTATCGCCTAGCCATCCCTGGAAGAAAGAGAATACAAGTCAGCCAGGATATGGAGATACAGGAGCACAGATGAATCTTCCCCAAGCTACACCTTCTGCTTCACCTGAGGAGACCTTACTCACTGAGGAAGATCACCTCCTGTACCTGAAGAGAGAGCTGCAGTTCATCAAAGCAATAGACATGAGGGCTCAGGATTGTGAATTTGAGACTCCAATAAACCACAATGAAAATTCAAAGAGCAACTCTCAATCTGCGCAGTGTCAAACTCACTTCATGATGTGTTAATGTCTTGTAATACTTCGCCAAGGTCAAGGCAGATGTGCGGGCTGCTCACCTCAGAAGCTGTTGGTGCAACTTTATAATTACTGAGGTTGAAGAGGTGGTTGGAGGGGGCGTCTCCTTGAGCTGAATCTAATGTGCAGCCACACCCTGCTCTGACTGATTAACGTGTATGTTTCATCTGTGCAGAGTGAGAGGCTGACCATCTTCCAGCAACTCCCAGTGTTGCTGGCAAAGTCCAGGTCATTTGTTCTAGCCGGTAACTTTGGCTGCTTCCTCAATAAAACCATAGAACATTACAGCACAGAAATAGGCCACCTCCAGTCTTTGCTGAACATTTTTTTTCCTAGCCCTACTGACCAGCACCCAGCCCATAGCCCTCTATACCTCTCCCATCCATGTACCTGTCCAAGTTCTTAGGTAAATGTTAAAATTGAGCCCGCATTTACCACTTCAACTGAAAGCTTGATCCACATTCCCACCACTCTCTGTGTGAAGAAGTTTCTTCTTTCACCATTAACCCATGTCCTCTGGTTTATATTTCCTTGGTGGAAAAAGCCTATCGACTTTTACTCTGTTTATCCCCCCCACCCATAATTTTAAATAGCTCTATCAAATCGCCTCCTCATTCTTCCCGTGCTCCACAGAATAAAGTCCTAACTAGTTTAACCTTTCCTTATAACTCACTTCCTGAAGTCCAGGCAACATTCCAGTAAACCTTTTCTGCACTCTTTCCATCTTATTGTATCTTTCCTGTAGTTAGGTGGCCAAAACTTCACACAATACTCCAAATTTGGCTTCACCAATGTCTTACACAACTTTATCATAACTTCCCAACTCCTGTACTCAATACTTTGATTTATGAAAGCCAATATGCCAAAAGCTCTCTTTACACCCTATCCACTGGAAATTATGTGTCTGTATTCCCAGAATCTTCTGTTCTACTGCACTCCTTGGTGTCCTACCATTTACTGTGTATGTCCTTTCTTGGTTTGTTCTTCCAAAATGCACACCTCACGCATGTCTGCATTAAATTCCATCTGCCATTTTTCAATCCACTTTTTCCAGCTGGTCCAGATCCCTCTGCAAGTTTTGAAAACTTTCGCTGTCCACAACACCAACAATCTTAGTGTCATCTGCAAACCTGCTGATCCAATTGACCACATTATCATCCAGATCATTGATATAGATGACAAACAAGGATCCCAGTACTGATCCCTGAGGCACACTACTAGTCACAGGCCTCCAATCTGAGCAGCAATCAACCACCACTACTCTCTGGTTCGGCTAGATAATCCGGCATTGCTGACGGCAAACTGGTCAGCTCCTCCAGAGTCCTTATGGAGATGGTTAAAGATATACAGCCTTGTGATACCTTCAGCAACCCTAAAGGTGGAGGACAGCACAACCCACCTGGTCAGATTGGATGGCTCAACCCGATAGACTTCCTCTTCATGGTGAAGGCTGTCACGCTAGTGTTATTCTCTGAACACTTCCTCCTTCGCACCTTTTGTCACCTACAGGAAGATCAGAGGGTGGGCAGGGGAAAAAGAAAGCTGCCTGTGAAGTTGCTGACCCCAGGGAACATGGAGGAACTGAAGGAGAACGCAGAATGGAGAACCATGAACCCATTCTTTGAGATTTCTCAGTAAACTGATGGGAAGAGACCAAACAAAAATTCTCAAGGGTGTTCAGAGAACAAGTTAGAGACAGCAGGAGTTGAGCGAACGCCAGATGGACCTACAGCAATTCCTCCTTCTACAGTCAAGAGCGGTGGATGTGAGGGAGAAATTCTGAGATGTGAAGAGCTGGCAAGCCTTGCTATTCACCTCAGAGTCCTCCAAGATCATCTTCCTGCTCAGTGGAGCAGGAGGAGATGTGCTCATGCTTCTTTCAAAATGTTTGTGGGGGTGGGGTCTGTGATCCACACCCTTGAGGAAGAGGGTGGCTCAGTCACAACCTCATAGATGTATAGATCCTTTTACACACACACACACATTTCTCCAAAATGTGTTTTGGGAAAGGAATCCAAAATTCGATTAAACTGCTTTACAAGGACATTTGTGGTGCAGTTCAAATCAGTTGGTAGGAATCATCTTCCCCATCAAGTCTGGAGTTAGGCATGGTTGCCTACTCTCTCCTGTCTTGTTTGTTTGTTGCATAGAACCCTTTACTGATCCATCAGGAAGGACAAAGGCATAAGGGGGCTAACATTGCCAGGCAGTGGAGGCACTCAGGTCAAAGCCTCGCAGTACATGGATGATGTCACCTCTTCTGTTCAGACACATGATTGGTCCACAAACTGTGGTCAGTTTGAACAAGGCATCTGGCCTGATGGGTCCACCATCCCCTTCACAGTCAGATCCGACTATCTGGAGAGATCATGTGATGCAGGGAGAGTAAGAGGATCTAAAACGCCAGAGCTCCCAGGATTGTAAGAAATTAACCGGGAAAAAAACTTCATTTCAAATAACCACAATATTAATAAAGGGCACAGGAAGATGTCCAGGACAAGACTATGACAAAGAAAAGTAAACTTGCAAATAAAATCCTGAAAGAATCAACTCTGAAGCAGGAGACCCGAAAATGGCGTGTCTGCTTCGAGGTCTGATGGGGGAACCAAAGCTCCAGCTGAGCAGCCCACACAGCAAGAAAGATGAGGCCCAGGAGAAGAAGGTGCTGAGAGCCGTCAGGTAGGGGTGAAAAGCCCGACAGGAGCCCTTGGGAAGGGCAGAGAAGCTTGTGTCCCCCTCCCACAGTGGGAGCACCAGATCGGGCGCCCTCCCGATGTGTGCGATGCTTGAGGTGTGGCCGGCACCTGTGGCGATTGTGGAGTGGATAACTGCGAGAGCGCAAAGAGCAGGCCGGCTAGAAAGTCTAAAAAGCTGGGGAGGTTGGCGTTGGCTCCAGCATCGAGGCGAGTGGTGTGACCCACCTTGATTCCAGTGGCAGGTCCAATGGCAGGCTGCACGGAGCGGCAGGTGATGATGAGGCAGGCTGCATCGGATCAGGCACGGAAATGAGCACCGTCTTGGCACACCTTAAGAAGATGGGAGTGGACCTGGCCTTCCTCCAAGAAACTCACTGAACGGAATCAGAGCACCAAAAGTTGAGGTGCGGGTGGATGGGCCTGGTAGTGGCCTCTTTGTTTGGCTCAAAAGCAAGGGGGAATGGCAATTTTGATTGGGAAAAGAATTCCAGTGAGGGTGCAGAGTGTGTTGGTAGATAAAACCGGTAGATTTATAATGGTCCACTGTCAAATATACTTCGAATCCTGGACCTCGGTGAATCTGTAGGCCCCCAACATAGATGATGAAAAAAATTATGCAGGATATTTTCCTGAGATTGGCAGAAGCAAAGGAGAATATTCTAACTTTTTCCTGGGCCCTGTTTTGGATAAGTCAACAAAAAGAATTATGAAAACAAAGGCGGCGTGTGCCGTGACTGACGATATGAAGGAGCTGAATTTGATGGATGTGTGGAGGCGTAAGTATTCGAGAGAGAGGGACTATCATCTTAGACTGTCATCTATAGCAGCATGACTCCTATTCTAGAATATATTTGTTGCTGGCTTCAGCCCATATAGAGGGTAGGATCATGGAAGCTGAGAACACGGCAAGGCAACTTTCAGATCATTTGCCTTTAGTAGTTTAGTTTTGAGATTCTGGATAAACAGGCGGCGTCTTGATGCACTGCTGTTAAAGAAACTGGAGTTTTGTAATTTTATAAGAATGCAAATAGATTTGTGAGGCCAATTGTACCTCCTCGTTGGATAAGTTCCTTTTATGCAACACCCTCAAAGCATACTTGAGGGGTCAAATAATAGGATATACCAAAACAATTAAGAAGGAATACGAGAGGGAGGTGGGCGATTTGGAGCAAGAAATCATATGTCTAGAAAGGGACTTTCAAAAATCAGGGTCAGAAGATCAATATAGGGTTTTGACAAATAAGAAGTTGAAGTATAACACGCTTCAAACATACTGTTTTGAAAAGGCAAGTCTAGGCAAAAAATTATGAATTGGGGGAAAGAGCCCATAGGGTCCTGGCAGAACAAGCCTCAAGAATGATCAATGCAATACAAACAGTGGGTGGCAAGATCGCTTCTAAACCAAGGGAAATTAATGACATATAAATCGGAATTGGAAGGGAGTCTGAATAAAATTGGGGAATTCCTGTCTAAAATAAGAGTTGCCAAACTTGGATCTGGAAGGGCAGGAAGGTCTGGACTGTCCGTTCAAGGAAGAAGAAATAGTGAATGCACTGAACTTGTTGCAAATCAATAAGTCTCCAGGGGAAGATGAGTTTCCACCCGAGTTCTACAAAGAATTCAAAGATCTGTTGATTCCTCTTTATATGAAGGTGATAGATCAGGCAATGGAGACTCATAGACTCCTGGAATCTTTTTCAACAGCAATCATTACAATCATTTTGAAAAAAAGGTAAGAACTCATTAATGCTGTCCTCTTATAGACCTATTTTGCTATTAAACACGGACTATAAGATAACAGCCAAATTCTTGGCAAATAGATTGGTGAAGCATTTACCAGAACTAATTAACAAAGATTAAGTGGGCTATGTACAAAAGAGACGGGCGGGGATAACCTGGACAGACTACTAGGCATAATGCATTTGGTGCAAACTAGAAATGAGAGGGGTCTCGCCGAGGCTCTCGATGCAGAAAAGGCATTTGATAGAATGGGACTTCTTATTTAACGTTCTGGAGAAAATATGCCTAGGGTCGACTTTTATTAATTGGATAAGGATGCTATATCATGCGCCAAGGCGAAAGTTGTGACCAACGGGCAAATTTCTTCAGCTTTCCCACTCACAAGATCAAGCAGGCAAGGATGGCCACTATCTCCAGCTCTGTTTGTACTGGCAAAAGAGCTGTGGGCTGAGGCCATTAATCAGGATCCAGACATTAAGGGGTATCAAGTGGGCCAGGAAGAATGCAAAATCAGTTTATTTGCTGATGATGTATTTATATATTTAACAGACCCAGTAAGCTCATTGACCAAGCTGCACTCTACTCTGGAGGTTATGGGGAGGTCTTTGGGTACAAGATTAATTGGGACAATTATGGGAAGGGATTATAGTCAATATGAAAAAAAGCAGTTATCTAAAGTGGCCTCAAAATGGGATTAAGTACCTTAGATTCAACATAAAGACCTAAATAACTTGTACAAATTAAATTATACCCCCTGCTGAGAAAGATCGAGGAGGACCTAAGCAGATGGATGTCCTTGGCCATAACACTGGTGGACAGGATCAACTGTGTGAAAATGAATGTGCTGCCAAGACTCCAGTATCTTTTTCAAGCCTTGCCTGTGGCATTACCCAGGGTTTTTTTTTTCAGGCCTTGCTCTTATGGTTAAGAACATTCCTATGGAATGGGAAGGCAGCCAGGGTCTCTATGGAAAAATTGACCTGGGATTACAGTTTGGGCATATTACAGATGCTGGACTTTAAAAAATATTATTGGGCGGCCCAGTTGAGGTACATCTCTGCACTCTTTGGGAGGGGAGAGGTGCCATCCTGGGTACGAATTGGTCTGCACTTAGTAGGACAGATGGTAGCAGAGGACCTTATTTACAAATGGGATGCCAAAATACTATCTGGAAAAACAGACAGCCCCGTATTAAAGCAACTTATTCATATTTGGAATGATATTAATCCATATTTAGCAACAAAATTGGGGCTGACCCCAAAAACGCCCCCAACTCCAAACCAATTAAAACCTTTGATGGTGGGTAACAAGATCCTAGACACTTGTCATGGGAATGGCATCAGATGCGTAGAGGACTGTTATGAGCAGGGACAACTGATGTCATTTGAGCAGTTTAGGCACAAGTATCAGTTATCAAATAAGACATTCCACTGCTACCTTCAGATAAGATCTTTTTTGTGGGACAAATTGGATCCAACTATGGCCCTACCAAAGTGCAGTGACATAGAGACCTTGATTCGAAAGGGGATCACCCAGAAATTCATTTCAGTAATGTATCTCCTCCTCCAAGCAGAAGGACCCAAACGTGGTCTTCATATATCAAGACAGAGGTGGGAGTCGGACTTACCGATTAATGATTGATGAGCGGTGCTGGTCCAACCTGTGCAGGATTAGCATGACGGTGGTAATCAATGCGAGGGATAGGCTGATGCAGTATAATTTCCTGCACTAGTTACAGCCGACACCACAAAAGATTAACAGGTCCAAGCCGGAGCTGTCGGATCAGTGTTTTAGATGCAGCATTGAGGCAGGAATCTTTGTGCACACGCGACCTGGACATGTACCATGGTGAGGCCCTTCTGGGTGGAACTAGGTGAAGTCCTAGGGAAAATTATGGGTAAGGAATTCCCACAGGATCCTGAATTGTTCCTGTTGGGCAACATAATGCACATAAGACTTACAATGAAGCTGTCCAAATTCCAAATTCAATTTGTAATGATCGCATTGGCGGTGGCCAGGAAGTGCATAGCAGTAACCTGGAAGTCTGACTCTTGCCTGAGTATTCCACAATGGAGCAAGGAGATGCAGGCTTGTATTCCCCTGGAAAAAAAATTACCTATAACTTGAGGGGAAGGTACAGCACCTTTCAAAAAATTTGGCAGCCATACCTGAACCATATAAGAGCACAACTGTGGGAAAAAAGATAATTTTGTCTCAGGGCCTGACCCAGCTCAACCCCTCCCCAATTTCTTTTGGGGGGTGGGGCAAGGGGTCCATCTCCGTCCAGCCGGGGAAAGTCAGGGAACAAAGGAAAGTTAGCCCAATTCCTGGCTGCTGCACCAACTGGGTCAGGCCCATCACTCCCCAACATAATTTACTCCCATATTATGGATGTTTTAACGTCTAAATGTTTTTTTTTTCTAGTTTTTTTTTCCTTTGGTTGCTCGGTTTATGTGTTGAGTGTTTGATATTTAGGGTACAAGGTGGAGGAAGGAGAAAGGGCAAAGGCTATTATGTTTGGATTTGATCAAAAACTTGTATGGATTAGATAAGGATAATTTGTAAAATGGCATAGATCTGTAATTATTGTTGATGACAGAGTTGTACAACATTCAGTCCAAACCTGAAAAATTATAAATAAAATATTTTTTTTAAAAATCTGACTATCTGAAGATGCGGGGATCTGGTTTGGAGGGGATGAGGCATAGAACATCAATTGTTCAGAGTGGAAGGCAAAGGTCCACTGGCATCACTAGGGGGGAACAGACTGCACCGGATGGCACCATTGGGGGGGGGGGGGGGAACATCAAAATGACTTTCTATAAAATTGTTGTGCAGCATTTCAGCAGAAATTTATTGTTATAAAAATATCCCTGTAATTGATCATAACAACAAAAATATTTTTCATAAGCCCAGCTTACATGTATCAATATACCTACATGTGGGTCCGTGGGTGTGGAACTCCTTCTCAATAACAGGGAAGAACATGGTCATCAGATGAGATGAGCTCTTAGTACTGCCGTGTGTGGTGCAGGTGTGACCCAGCCCCCTCAACTCCGCTCTTTCGGTCATCATTGCTGGAAATGTATGGATGTGACATGAAGGATGTGAAAAGTTTGATGGTTTTCCTTTTTGTAAATAATTGATTGTGAGTGAAGTTTATTTTTGAAAAAAAAATTCATTTCTAAAACAACATTGTGGGCCATATATTAATTACAGCGTGTAATAACTGTGATTCCCCTGGAAAAAAAAATTACCTATAACTTGAGGGGAAGGTACAGCACTGTGGACTATCTAAGATCTAAAGGGCAAGTCATTTGTTTTTGGTGTCATAAGCAAAAGTAATGACTATTTCACAATTCAGAGCCAGCTCTTCAGCGCTTGACGTCCTGCTTTGCGGAAACTGCCAAAATGTTTGGCCTGGAAGTCAGCCTGAAGAAAACTGAGGTCCTCCATCAGTCAGCTCCCCACCATGACTACCAGCCCCCCCACATCTCCATCGGGCACACAAAACTCAAAACGGTCAACCAGTTTACCTATCTCGGCTGCACCATTTCATCAGATGCAAGGATCGACAATGAGATAGACAACAGACTCGCCAAGGCAAATAGCGCCTTTGGAAGACTACACAAAAGAGTCTGGAAAAACAACCAACTGAAAAACCTCACAAAGATAAGCGTATACAGAGCCGTTGTCATACCCACACTCCTGTTCGGCTCCGAATCATGGGTCCTCTACCGGCACCACCTACGGCTCCTAGAACGCTTCCACCAGCGTTGTCTCCGCTCCATCCTCAACATCCATTGGAGCGCTCACACCCCTAACGTCGAGGTACTCGAGGTGGCAGAGGTCGACAGCATCGAGTCCACGCTGCTGAAGATCCAGCTGCGCTGGATGGGTCACGTCTCCAGAATGGAGGACCATCGCCTTCCCAAGATCGTATTATATGGCGAGCTCTCCACTGGCCACCGTGACAGAGGTGCACCAAAGAAAAGGTACAAGGACTGCCTAAAGAAATCTCTTGGTGCCTGCCACATTGACCACCGCCAGTGGGCTGATAACGCCTCAAACCGTGCATCTTGGCGCCTCACAGTTTGGCGGGCAGCAGCCTCCTTTGAAGAAGACCGCAGAGCCCACCTCACTGACAAAAGGCAAAGGAGGAAAAACCCAACACCCAACCCCATTGTTTTAAAAAAAAAGCAAGGGGTTGTTGGAGACGCCCACTTCCAACTATTGACCAATGGGACACTTCGTTGTTCTATTGGGAATCTCCAGATTTGTCAATATCATCATCCCACGGAAAGCAACAGTCAAAACAGAATCTGAACTACGTTTAAACTTTGTTCAATGAAGGAAAAAAAGTCTCATGAACTCCAACATATCTGTGATGTTAGAAATAAATGTGTTCTTTTAAATTCAATTCATCCTCCCTCTGAATGAAGACATTTCACACACTCCACCTTTTTTAATTTTTTTAAGAAAGTTACCACAAATTGCCACCATTGGTAAAAAAAATCAAGTTGCAGTCATTTCTGTTGGAAATAAACTTGATTTCAAAAACGATGAGGCAAAATCGTAGTTGATTTCACGATCGTGTCATTTGAGAAAACCCCAAGAAAACAGAGTAACATTGGCAGGGGGAAACTAAATTCAACAAGAAAGCATTGTCCATCAGGCTAGTGACAAGCGCACATATTTAATTCTAAGTTTATCTAGCTCCAAATGTTATTCTTTCTGTTTTACCAGTTACAATTAGCTTCTGATTGCAAGGTATTCACTCCTTATTGTGAGTTGCCTAAATTTTACTCACCACTTTCTACCCTCTACAATTCTAGTTCATTTCATCTATAATTGCGTAAACACAAGGCTGGTAGCGATGTAGGTAGGGGCTGTTGGTGTTGGTCATTTCAGGACTGGTAATCTAATAGGGATTTTTAAAAATCCCCCTCCCATATGGCAGAAAATTACAACTTCTGAACTACAATTCCCAGCGACCCTTTCCTTCTATTTGCAGGCATGAGCACCCGGACAAACGCCACAGTGGAGATGGAGGGAAAGGGGAGATGCAACCTCTAACGGTTTAGTGGAGGGTGATTGGAACTGGGAGTATGTTGCCTGGCCATGAAAGCAGCCAGCTCAGCAAGCTCTGGAAGAATCCCGCTCCACCGGTGTGAAGCGTTTGGAATAATGAGTAGTCAATCGTGGTCGATCCCATCCAAATCGTGAGAGTATTTCCATGGAAACCTTGAACAACCCCCGTATCGCTGATCTGCCAATCACAACTAGGGATGGGTGTCCACCAGGTCACTGGGAAGGCAGAAACGTTTTTAATGGCTTCTGAATTATACTGTCAAAAAGTTGGTAATAAATGAAAAGAAGATCAGAAATCAATACATTTTCTCTCTGCAATCATGATCTCTTTTTTCTCCAATTTCCAGCAATGCTCTGCTTCTGAGTATTATTGTTTCATTCATTCCCACTTCTCCTGCTCTTTGGAAAAAAATCCCTGCTTTCCTTTCCCCATGGAATTTCTTTATATTGCACCTTGCTTTCAGTTTCTCTTTTTGTCTGAACAGGTCTGTAAGAACTGGCTTTCTCGATCTCAGCAAATTTCTCTGGTTCTCCATTGTGTTTCAAGTAAAATTCCACTCTTGCTGCTTTTGGGTCCACCCAGTTCAAAAGATGTCCTGTCTGCTCTTTTCCTCTTCAACATGCTCCTTCTCAGAATTGTGTTGGCCAGTGATTCCATTTCATCGTTCACCTCACCTGGGGCTCTAATTAACAATTTTATATGTCAAGGATGACTAGAGGTCAACTCCCTTTTTTTTCTCTGCAAAACCTTCCTGCATCATTGATTATCGACAGCATTCAGCTTTTTTTATTAAATTACAAACTTTTCTATTGACATTCATTGCAAATCATGTTGCCAAGGCCTGAGCCAGATGAACTTCAGTTATCGACATTAAACCAAACCAAAATAAAATGCAGGGCACACCAAACTATTTTGAACAAAGGAAGACAGTGTTATTGATAAAGCCCATAAACCATTGTCTGAATGATCAAATTTTGATATCCTTATTATTCTGCTGTCAATCTTGGTGGCCTGTTGTTACTTCATGCAACTTATGTAACTAAAATTTGATTGAAAGCAATTAGTTGTTGAGCACTTCTGTTCCACTTTATTGAAAAGACATTTAGAAAATGCGTGCATTCTCTATGAATTAGGAGCAATATTCAGCCACTCATTCTGAGACTGCACATTGTTCAAAGAGATTGCAACTGATCTGACTGGTCTCAATTCTGCATTCCTGACCATATCAGTAAGCTTTCATCCAATTGATAATGAGTCGATGCCACACATTGTACAATGTCCGATGTAAGAATCCATCCATCTCTGCCTTAAAGTATTCAGACTCTCATAATGATGACCTTTGATGGAGGCGTCCAAAAATTCACAATGTACTGAGAGAAAATAATTTTACCTCATCTTTATCTTAAACACACGACCCCATGAGGTAGCATCCTCTCTACATCCACCCTGTCAAGACCTCTTAATGACCTTATTTGTTTCAATCAAATCATTCTCTTGTACATTAGCAGTACTAGCCAAGTCTGTTCAACGTTTCCTCATAAAACAACCTGCCCATTTCAGGCATCTGTCCGATAAACTTTCTCTGAACTGCTTACAACACATTTACTATCTCCATGATGCTCCAGCAGATGTCTCGTTCATGCCCTAAATATCTGAAACATATTCTCCCTACTATTGTATTCAATTCCCCATAAATGAAAACATTCTGTTAGCTTCCCAGTCACTTGTTAAGGTAGATGCCTGAATAAAAGAGTAGGGGAAAGGGGGAGGAAGAGGAAGGAACACAGGCTAACAGGCAATCAGTAGATACAGGTGGGAAAGTACAAGAAAAGAAGTTAAGAAGTGATAGGGGAGAGGGCAGAAGGATAAGAAGGGTAGCTCTCTGATAGAAGGAAGAAAAGGAGTGGGGTAGAGAGAGAAGTAGGGAAAGAGAGGGACCGACCGGGGAGGGGGCTTAATGGAAATTGGAGGTCATTACTCCAATTCTGGCTTTCCTGCCTCATTCCCCTTGTATTCCTAAACATTCCATACCTTATATTTTCATCCAGCCTTTTAGTATCAACAAACTTTTCCCTCGTGTTTATCTTAAATACATGACCCCTCGTTCGTATCGTTAATATAATAATGTGTATAGCCCGAAGTCCAATATTAAGTCATGTAGATCATCATTAAGATTCTGTTCACCTGAAAATGATGTGTTTGTCTCTGGAGTGAAACATTGAAGTCTGCAGATGCTGCGATTGTAGTAAAAATACAAAAATGCTGGAGGAACCCAGCAGGTCTTGCAGCAGCTATAGGAGATAAAGATATATAACCAAAGTTTCGGGCCTGAACCCTTCATCAGGGTATGAGCAAAAAAATAATTCTGCCCATAAGCTAATTGTGCAATGTTACCTTCAGCCATCTGAGTCTCCTTGTACATATCTGCTTTATGTGTTATCTTTAAAGTGCAACTATCCTACATCAGTTGGTTTCCTTTAACCACCATTAGTTATCTCTTCAAAAAACTCTTGGACTTATCAAACTCTATTTTATATAACCATAACCATATAACCATTTACAGTGTGGGAACAGGCCATGTCGGCCCTTCAAGTCCGCGCCGGTTCTCTTGAACAACTCCACTAGTTCCCTCCTCCCGCTCTCCGCCCATAACCCTCTAACCCCCTCACATCCATGTACACATCCAACCATCCATTAAATGACAGAAGGGACCCTGCCGCAACTAACTATTTTGGAAGATCATTCCATTCTGCCACCACTCTCTGAGTGAAAAAGCATTCTCTAATATTTCTCCTAAAGTTTTGCCCCCTTACTCTAAACTTATGCCCTCTTATACCAACCTCCCCTTTCCTCAGGGGAAAGTCTATTTATGTCTAGTCTATCTATTCCTTTCATAATTTTAAATACCTCTATCAAATCCGCTCTCAGCCATTTACATTCCAATGAATAAAGTCCCAGTCTCCTTAATCTTTCCCTGTAATCTAGATGCTGTAAGATCCTAAGAATCAGCTAGCCAACAGGATCTGTACAGCAGACTTTGATTCTTCTGGTTCACGTTTTGAAGTGCAGAAGTAAAGGACATTATGGAGGGCAGGTGCATCTAAATTCCCCATGTCCCAGATTAAGGCCATGCATATTCCTGATTGACTCAAGCTGAGCCAAGAAATGAGACAAAACATATGTTTGGTTTCTCAACTGCAACTGATATAATCCCATGATTTTTGAGTGAAGCTGCTGGCCTTCATTTGAATGCAACTTTATTTAATTGTTTCAATTTATATCAGCTAATTGTGTTAATTTGTTGTTTAGTTATTGTATTTAATTTATTTTGTCTTTGAGGGTGAGCTGTGGGAACAGCCCAAGGCTTAGTTACTGATTTGTTGCCTATTCTTCAGATCAGTTGTGATGGTGGGCCTCTGTTGTTGGAAGCCACAGGTCACAAATGATCAGAGTAATTGTATAGTTATGGGCCTAATGTGCCAAGAGCTGGAAGGGATAATGGAGGTGACTAAGATATAGGCCAGCAGATTCCAGTCCTTTCTCATTTTATTGTCCTGTCCTTAATGATGCCAGCATTCTGTCAACACCTGTGAGTCTAATTAATCTCCCCTTCCATTTCTTAAAGAGAGATGTAGCCTTTGCTACTGCTGCAGTTCCACTGGGATGTTTCCAGTATCTGGGGAATTTTGGGAAGTCATCAATAATACATCCATTAACTTGAAGAAGGGCACAGGCCCCAAGAATTGGTAATGTATCTTTACCTGCTATTGACGCTGCGAGACCAGCTGAGTTCCTCCAGCATTTACTGTGTGTTTTCACTACATTCACAGTGTCTGCAGACTTTAGTGTTTCACTCCATCCATTATCTTCAATAGCTATCACTTAAGAATGCTGGGATGCAGCCTAAGTTCTAGAGGTGGCTGATTACAGTTTCTTTAACATTTTCCACTATTTTCTCATTAATATGATCTTTAATTCTCACAGTCAATAAGCTCCTTGCTTTTTATTCCTCTCTGCAACAAAAACAAAATGTGAATCCAGTGTAGTCTCCAAGAGGGAAACTTAACACAGATTGAAGAGCATATTTATTAACATAAACATGATGCCCAAGCTTGGTGCCAGACAACTTATCCTTATAAATGTTTCTTTGGACGAGCCTCATTACCACCTCTGAAATTTTATTTGTAACCTTTGTCTTCAGCAATATTCTTTGATCCTGAACTCGCTCTCTCATGCAAACTCCCACATTACTTTAATGTTCCATTTCTAATGACAGAATCTTCAAAGTGTTCCGTAACTTGAAATTAAACATTTCTATCTTAGTTATATCAAATTATCTCTTTAACCACACAATAGCAATCAGAGTTTAAACTCTAAAGTTATGTTGGTATCTCTTGTTGGTTCATGAACGTAGCCGTACATCAATTATCTGTCATGACTGTACTTTGAAATAATGTAATTGGCTGAAACATTTTAAAATGTATCTGATATTATTAAAACATTCCCTTAGCATAAAATGCTACAAGTGACCATCTTTTAGTATGATAAAGCAAAATACGGTTTCTATACACTTGGGGATTAAACATCCTATGGAAGCAGAGAAAAGAAATTTCTCCAAATTAGAAAATATCAAAACCAGGACGTCTCAGTGCTTTAATGAATTTTCTCTTATTGCATTGAAAAGGCAAAATCATTTGAATGATTCATCATTTTACTTGTTGAAGACCATTAATTAGTTGCATCTTGAAGAGCGGGGTTTAATTCAAAGGTTCCTTTTATTGTCACATAATAATACATAAAAAATTTAAATGTACATGATCCATTTCAACTTTTGTCTGCCATAAGGCAAAGAGTCACCGTGGGCATTGTGTGGTACCCCTAACAATAGAAGAGAAACAAAAGAGAGTCCCTGCAGAATCAGTGAGGTTGGTGGATTCATCTCCTCTGCAGCCGGCACACATCCATCCATCGGCAACCCAACTTCAGGATCCAAACCTCCAACACGATCAGGAGCCCTTCAGTGTCGAGGCCCCTTCAGGAGCTCCTCTTTCCCTCAGCACCCTGTCGAATCCTAGCTCAGACACCCGGCTCCTTAGCAGCTCAGTGTGATTCTTTTGAGCACAAGCTGCCTGCTGCCTGAGTGAGTCCCCAAGCTAGCTTTGGTGCCTCAGTCACTAACCCCTTGCTGGTCTGCTGCTGTGGTCACTGTCCTACAGGATGTAGAATGTGTTAGAGGAGGGCATTAGGGTAAATGGATGGAGCTCAGTCCGACAGTCAGAAATTCACTCAGCTGGAAGGGAGAGGTGCTGGTGGTGGCCTAACTACTTAAAGCATGTACAGATTCATCATCATTTAGTCTGGGCAGTAGGACCCTGTGGAGCAGTGCTATGTCTCTACTCCCCTAGGTTTTCATGCCAGCGGCAGTGCCGTCAACATAGCAGCCACAGCAGTGCCTCCATATTTTTACCCCACAATTCACCTCCATCAAAACTGTAGCTACTTTTCATAGTTGTTGTTTATGAACCTTGCTGTACAAATTGCCTCTTGTACATTTCCATTCCATAGGTAACTTCAAAAGCAAAATATGAAATTAAACAAAAAGCTGAGTTTTAGAAATAAAAGTCTGAATAAGGTAAAGATATTGTTCCAGCAAGTTTGGAAGCACAGGTTCTGAACTTATTTTCATCCTTTTCAATTAAAATTATAAACAACATGGAAACAAGTCCCTTGGCCCAACTTGCCCATGTCAACCAAAATATCAATCCCACACTAATCCCCCTAAACCTATCCTATCCTGTCTAAATCTGAAATGTTGCAGTAATGCCTGCCTTAACTACCTCCAATGGCAAGCTTGTTCCATACATCCACCTCCCTCTGTGTACAAAAAAGTTACCCCACAGATTTCTATTAAATATCTCCCCCCTCACTTTAAACCTTAAACCATCATCCTCTGATTCCCTGATTCTGAGCATTCACCTTATCTATTCTCTCATTTTATACACTTCTACAAGATCACCCTTCATGCTCTTGCGCTCTAAGGAATATAGCCCCAGTCTGCTCAACCTCTCCCTAATGATCAGGCTCCTTGATCTTCTCTGCATCCTTTGCAGCTTGACATCTTTTCTATAGCACAGTGACCAAATCTGAACTCAATACTCCAAATTCAGCCTCATCAACATCTTATACAACTGTAACATGACCTCCACATTTCTATAGTCAAGTCTATTTTATTGTTAACTGATTGTACAACCTGACAAAACAGCATTCTCCAGACCCCGGACATGCAACCAGACATAACACACACACATACAAACAATACATATGCAGGACAAGTATTTTATCCATTCAAATAAATAAATAATTTTGTGCAATGGGAATCTCTGATCATTACGTGTGAGCAGTTCCTTTGGTCATTAAGCATTCTCACTGCCTATGGGAAGAAACTGTTTCTCAGCCTGGTGGTGCTAGCTCTGATCCTCCTGTATCTCTTCCCTGACAAGATGCTGAGTGATTTTATTCAATAATGTCAGATTAAAGCTTTTCGACTACCCTATCTACCTGTGATGCCCTTTTCAAAATATTATGAACCTGTACTCCTAGACCCTTCTGCTCTACAACACTTCCCAGATCATGATCATTTCCTGCGTGGGTCCTCCCCATGATAGACTTGTCAATTGCAAAACCTCCCATATCTCTATTTTAAATTCCATCAACCATTCCTCTGCCCACCTGCCCATCGATCAAGATCCTGCTTGCAGCAATTTTGGTAACCATGTTCATTATCCATAATACTAGACACCTTAGTCATGTCATCTGCAAACTTGCTAATCATGCATCTTTTGATTCTAAATCTCAATTTCAATGACAAATAGCTAAGGCACACCACTAGTCACAGGCCTCCAGTCCAACGTTATCTTATACCATCACCCTCAGTTTTCTTCCATGGAGCCAATTTTCTATCCATTTGGCTATTTCTATTTGAAGCCTACTATGCGGAACATTATCAACTGCCTTATCGAACACACTACAAATGATCATATAACTGATTTCCAAATATTATTAACTGATGTCAATCATATGTAATGAGATTCATGAGCAAAACTCAAACTGCTGAAAGAATTCATCAGGGTCAGGAAACATCTTTGGAGGCAAGGGGATAATCCATGTTTCAGGTTGAGACCCTGCATCCCTTTGACTCCACAGATGCTGTCTGACTCGCTGAGATCCTCCAAGTTTTTTTTTGCTCTAGGTTACAACATTTAGAGTCTCTTCTATCTCCTCAGTAATAATATTCATGGTCAGCAAGTAAAAAATTTTTTTTTAATACAAGTACTTTTCAACCTTCATATTAGGGTGACACAGTTAGTGCAACGCTGTTACAGCGCCAGCAATCAGGACGGGGTTCGAATCCCACGCTGTCCGTAAGGAGTCTGTATGTTTTCCCCACGTCTGCATGGGTTTCCTCCAGGTGCTCCAGTTTTCTCCCACCATTCAAAAACGTACCATGGTTGTTTTTTTAATTGGGTGGCATGAGCCTGTGGGCCGAAAAGGCCTGTTACCGTGCTGCATATCTCAATTAAATATATTTTTTTCCGCATTTAAATATGTAAAAAGTGTGCATATTTTAAAAACTCGTCCAGTGGAACTGGGTGATAAAATCACAAAGTAATAAAGGAGACAAAAAAATTAAATGACTATTGTGTCAATAATGAACACTTAGATTATACAGTACATTAAGATAAATATAACCAATAGCTGAAAATATATTGTTCTATTAACTATCTCAGTATCAGAATTGCCATATATTTATTCAAGATTGCTAAATGATACAAGTACATTGTTAAATAGATAACAATTTCTATTGTCTGAATTTCTGCACAGGTCATTTGTCTCATTTGCCTGGGGTACTATTTCAATTGCCACTTCACGGTTAACCTTTTAGTTTTCATAATATACCAGTATGATTAATTTAGTAGTAGAGTATCTATAACAAAAGATACTTTAATAAAATGATTCACTGTGATAATCAGCGTTTCCATGTACTTATATTTAGTTACTAATTGTTTGTGCCTTACTAAGCAGTTCAAATATATGCAATACATAAATTTGTAATTATAGTATCTGGTAATCATATTGATAGCATTGCACTTAAATACTGTGCAAGTTTTCTTTCCAGTTACAGAGCAATCCTAACATATTACTTTCTCTGACATATATACATAAGTACATATAACTTGCAGCATATTGAAAAATTATTATACTTTAAGAACTACTTTTTAAAAATTGGTTTACATGGACTTGCCTCCATTTTTCCCCCCCTTTGAGCAATTAATACTGTGGGAAGGTTCGATCAATTTTATGAGCCCAGGCCATTAATCCACCTTGAATATCTTTCACCGATAAGAAATTGAGCTCAGGATTTAGCATCCCCTGCAGGATTTTGACAGCCTTCTGTGAATCATTTCCTTGTTTGCAGATAACGTATACTAGAGAGGAAAAGAAAAAAATAATTAAATTTAGTTGTTTTTACCTGCTGGTTCATTAACTAACATATACCATACAACTAAAAAGTGTTGCAATGAATGCTTATTCAAGATTTAGGATTTACAAGTCTGTTTCCCAAGGCTGAAGTGTCTAAAACTAGAGGGCTTACATGTCCTTACTGTGAGAGTGTGAAGGTTTAAAATGATATCTGAAGGGTATTTTTTTTTCCCACTCTCCAAAGTACAGTTGGTGTCTGGAATAAGCTACCAGAAGAGGAGGTCGTGGTGGCAGGAATTGTAGCAATGTTTAAGAGGCACCTGGATAAATAATTCAAATGACAAATCAACTGAGGAATTTTGTATTAATGCAAGTGTGATTAATGTAGATGGAAATAATGGTTACCAGAGTCATAGCAGGTTGAAGGGTCTGTTTCCATTCAATCCAGGTCTATAACTACAACTCAATGATTTGAAACAAAGCTCGGTTATTGTGAGTGCTAATATGAAATTTCATTCCAATTACCATAAAATTTGTAAGGAAATCAAATGCTTTCTTGGAGTGACAGATTTCAACATTTTTCCCCAAAACAATGTATCTTAAAGTAAATAATTTGTTTTTATTACAATGTTCCTGGTGGGCTGAAATTCCTCCTAAAAGATAAATCAAGAGCCCCCCCTAGTGATGAAAGTTCAAACAGTAAGGCATGGTCCAAACAAACTATCTGGAGGCATCTGAGCAGCATCAGTGGAGGGAGGGCAGGGAGAGAGGGAAATGTCAGCAAAGTCAGTGCATCAGGACAGGTCAACCTGCTGAGTTCCACACTGACAGCACCTGAGATCATGATTGAACCTGTGAGAGAGAGCAGTGCAAAACACTGCATCACTATGTTGCTTTCCCCCCTCTCCCCCCACTAGAATTAACGGCAACTTGGGGAGATCGTTACAACATAAAAAACCAATGAATACAGATCACATAATAAAATTTACCTGGGAAGGTGACTTTATCAGCTGATTCATTATTTCTCTTCTCATTGATGCTATTCCATAACAGCTTCGTGGATTCAACATTCTTTTCTTCTAGATCAGTCAATGGAATATCTGACATTGTGCATAAGAAACAATACTAAAAGCTTTTAATCTAAAAACAAAAACAATTATGCATGCAAAATAATTAAAAACCAGGTGAGTTGATGAAGAGAATATAGATTGACTACCAAATATCCAGAAACCTAGACAAATGACTTTGGGACATGAGGTATTAAATAGTTATGACCAAAATGGATACGAAACTAGCTTAATAAATAGTTATTTATACTTAATAAATAGTTAACTAGCTTAGTAAATAGTTATTTTTCTGGACAGAAGTAGGACTAAGGATAACTCAGAGCTCAATGCTGGGACCACTCGTTTATTCAATACAAATGACTTAGACATGAGTATACAAGGTAAAATGTCCAAAATCTGCTGATATCACAAAACTTGGAAGTTTGGCAAACTGTGATATAATAGTCTGAAAGATCATTTTAAAATAACAAGTAAACAACTGGGAAAAGAACAATACAGTGCAAAAATGACCACTGAGGCAGAAAGGGAGATATCATTGCCTAAATGGCGCCATTCTGCTGTTGTTTGTCATTCATAGTCGAAGATGGCATGACTTCAAAATCAAATGGGAGATTGGTGGCTGTGGGTCCGGAGGTGACTGGTGAGGTCAATCCAGGCCCTGAAGGCTCGCCCACATATGGGAAACAAGTGGGTGGGTGCTGTTGTGGCAGTGCATGCTGCTCAGGCCTTGCGCACAGCATGCTTTCCTTGCGCCTCGGTGATGCGCCTGACTTCAGCTGCCTGGGCTCCTGTGGTGATCTTGCTGCGTCAAGTTGGATGGTCGAGGGCAAGCATCTCCCACGTGTTGATGCCAACATCAAGGCCTTAGAAGGATGCTTTGAGGCTGTCTGTAACGTTTCTTCTGCCCCCTGACTGAGTATTTGCCCTGACACAGTTCTCCGTAAAGTAGCTGCTTAGGCAATTGGCTGTCTGGCATTCTGACCACATGGCTTGGGCTTTCAGCAGGAGGGTGTGGACGCTGCAGAGCCCAGCTCGTTCCAGCATTTCTGGGTTGGGGACTTTGTCCTGCCACCTATTGTGGAGGAGTCTGCGGAGACAGCTAAGATGAAAGTGGTTGAGCTGTCTGGCGCGTCTGCAGTAGACAGTCCAGGTCTCTCTGGTGTAAATAAGGGTGATAAGGACCACTGCACAGTAGACCTTCAGCTTGGGGGTAAGGCTGACTCCCCTCCGCTCCGAGACAATCTCACGGAGTCTCCCAAACGCGGCGCTGGCCATTCTACAGTGTGTAGGAACAGAGGTACCCAATTGAAGATGTGCATAAATATTGAGTCATGGGTTTGTTGATAGAATGATTATTAAAGAATATCGTTTCGTTACTGGAGACTTGGTACAAAAACTGAGGAGTTACTTTGGAAAAAAAAATCAAAAAGCAGATCCTGGAAATTTAAAATAAGAAGAGAAAATACTGGAAATACTCAGCAGGTCAGAGACGGAATCAGAAGGAAGAGAAGTGCTCAAGTTTTAGGACATAGACCTTTCATCAGAACAGGTTAACAACTCTATTCCTACAGGATGTGGCTCAGTTCACTGAGCATTTTTAGTATTTTCTGTTTGCTCCTAATCTATGAATATCTTGAGACTCAGTGACTATTTTTAAATTAGAGGTTGTATGCCAAAATTGTTGCCAGCTTGACTGTGTCCCTGATAAGCAACTGCACAGTAGCCTCTGCACATGTACATTAAACACCAATTATTCAAAATTCTACTGTGCAATATTGATCAGAGGAGTGAGACCTGCTTCCCGCCACTTTCAACTCCCCAACTTCAACACTCCCTCCTTGTTTCAGAAGTCATTGAAATTTACCACACAAAAATGAGATCATTGTATCCAAGTCAATCAAAATATTGTGGATTTTGTTTGCTTCCATTCTCTACCACTTCATTCACAACCCCACATCCTATGGATGGACAAGAGTTCTGCTGGCTCATCTTTTTATATTTGAAGCCTAAAATATTGTTCCTATTAATCCACACTGAATTTTACTTCAGATATAGTGTTGACAATCAAGTTTTCTACATACATCATGAGAGCAAAGTTCTTATTACAGACTTTATACAGCATGTAACACATGATCACTAAAAATCTCGTTGATCATTACCTTTTGCTTCCCATCCCAAAGAGTCCATTTGGAATCCAGTATGGAGACCGTCTCACCGCCACCTTCTGTGAAACTTAACACTAACTTCTTTCTGCCCAATGGTCTTCAATCCAAAATGTTAACTCTCTGTTGCTTTCACTAACCTGCTAATTATTTCCAATTTTTTGTTTTTAACCATAGGCAGAATTTGGGTGCCCTGATCCATACAAAGTATGAAGTTGCTTAATCAGTTCTGAAATAACTTGTTGGAAGATCAAACATGGATTTATGTTAATAGTTTGAAAAATGAAGCTGCTCACTTTTGATAACAACCACAAATTTGTTGAAAGTAACATCATGGAAATAATGCAAAAGCTCAGAAATAACTGCATGAAGACCGGGAAAAACAACAATAATAAACTTTAATCAAAAGAAACAAATTAAAAAGGAATCAGTTTTCTGAGCAAACCCAGTAAAGTATTTTCTTAAATCCTGCTGAGTTTGAAAATGTGCACAGTATTGGCAAAATATGATGAATGAACTCCTTTTACAACCAGATGAAGTATAATAAATTAGAATTTTATAAAACATGACATTTATTGCTGCAACAATTTCATTAATTTTAGGCATGCCGTGGAGAACATAGTGGTCTTCACAGCTTGAAAATGTCTGGTATTGCTGAGAGTCTTGTCACAGTGAAAGAAAACAACCACAAGTCCTCACGCACTGTTAAAGTGGATAGAAATTGGAAGAAAAAGGTTCAATTAACATTTGAGATAAACAAAGATGTCCATTTTGAACTGAGAGTTGGTTTGGCTTCACACTTTTCGTTTAACATCACTTGGTGTCATGAATCAAATTGTTTTAAAATCCTCAACAAATTCCAAGATGAAAATGCTTGCTGGATTCAAGATGTTCAGTTGTGATAAACAAGAAAACTAATTGAAAAATCACTGAGGTCAAAGATTATTTATATTTTAAAATATGAAAACATTGTAAATGCTGATATTGTGCAATATTACCATTTCTAGTTTTATTTATAAATGCATTAATCTATACAATCAAATGAGTAATTTATAAAATGGATTACATCAATTGTTGAATTCTCACAATTGATATCTTGCTCAGAACGTATTTCCTATCTCATCAAATCACTATGGAGGAAGAAAGAAAAAAGGAAGAAAAAGAACATCTCCAAACACATAACCCCTGCTAATTATCAGATATAAATTTGGCAAAGTTAGGTTTATTTGCAATATAGAATGGTCATGAATAGGATCAATAAAAAATAATGAACTGCATAAAGACAAAGAGATCAGGATGAAATAAAAGTTTAAACCAGTCAAAAATATGTTTTATTTAATCAAAGAGCTGTTAAGAGACAAAAGGTTTAAAAGACCTAGTAATGTTGATTTCAAACTGCAAATTAAAATGTACTCACCATGGAGTGAAATTTAAAAAAAAAATGACAGGAAGCATTTCCAGGTCATTTCACATCATTCTGGAAATATGATGGTTTGCACAGAAAGTTTTATCTTACCTTCAAGTGATGCAGGTAATAATTTGGTGTTTCATTATTGCACTGAAACCTCACAAAAGCAAATGCTTCATTCAGTTTCTATTCTTTAGACATCCTTACCCAATATACGGTATTAGCTCATGACATTTTCCACCCAAAGCCAACCATCGATCTTGTCTTTCAGCCCTCCATTACAACTCCATTATCCAAAACTCTTATCTCCACTCAACTCCTGACCATTATATCCAGTATCCTCCCGCCGCCCCCACAGCCACTTACCCGATTACCTGAATAACTAGACTTTAATACTGAAAATCATCTTCATATCATAGGTATCTTCATATAAAGGTACCTAACGTCAATATAGAATGAATGTGTGAATGTAGTGGAACTGAAGTAGTTTATAAATTCCACCCATTCTTTCCTACATTTCACTGCATAACAATGAAGAAAATGGAAAAAAAAAGGATACAAATAGAGTTGGGTAGATGGCAAATATCAACCTCCACTTGTTGGCGAACATCCACCAGGACATGAGGAATATCTTCATCCAAAAACTTTTTATATTCCTACAGTTATGGAGAAGGCAAATTATAACAGTGTCAGTACTTCTGAGCAACTTAAAGATCTTGTAAATAACTTGGATTTATGAATATTTAAAATAAAAAAAATGTATTATAAATGTATTCAATTTTCAGGCATGGAAAATGCAATGTAGTAACAGAGCTTCTGCTTATTAATGCATAGAAAACATTTGTCCTTTGTATGAAAGTATAAAGAAAACTGCTTACCTGTACAGTTATTCTTTGTTCTCCAGTTAACAAATGAAGTGTCCTACACTATAATTGGAATGCACAATCAATGGAAGAGGGTCAGGTGTTAGAATAATAAACAGTAATCGAGAATCTTAAATGTGCATTATAAAACAATATTTATTACTCCCTAAATGGGACATGCAACTTAATCACTGTCCACTTTGCATTATTTGCAAATTAGGCTTCGATGCACAGCCAATCTCCAGCAGAAATATTCTCCATAAACTATTACGTGGGATCATAAGGACCCAACACAAATATCCACGTACTTGAGGAATAAAGGTACCTAATGTGGACCTTATTTTATAATTTGAAATGTAGACATGCAGCACGCTACAGGCTGATTCAGCCCACGTGTCCATGCCGCCCCATATACACCCAATTAACCTACACCCCAGTACGTTTCAAACAGTTGGAGGAAACACAAGATTCCAGGGAAAACCCACGCCAACCCAGAGAGAACATACAAACTCCTTACAGACAGTGTAGGATTCGAACCCCGGTCTGGTCCTGATCACTGGCGCTGTAAAGGTGTTGTGCTAACCTCATCCTTTTGTAATTAGCCCTTCCACACTTTCACATTTTTCTTCTGTATGGTTGTGTCATCTTATCTCCATCACTTTTGCCCTGACAATAACCCCTTTCATTAAAAGTCTTCCACTTTGTTCAACTAGATTCCCTTCACCTGTAGTAATTGAGAGAGGCATCAAACATGCCTGCTTTCGCCTCTTAATTCATCTCAGAACCAAGATATAAACCCAGTTCCATTGTATTAGCCTTGATATTTTTAAATAGCTCTTTTTAGTCCATTTCTGATACCTTCAGATGGATGTCAGTATTAAAGAATCCAACCTTACCTTCCCATTTCACCATTTTATAGTGTTTGTTCCCTCCATGTGTTCTGCTTTTCAATTACCACCACCATCTACTTTCAAGCTCCTTCACATGCAAGTCCACAAGATAGAATGAATATCTGCCTTTTACTTCCTAACTTCCCACACCAAAGGCCCCAAAATTTCATTCCACACGAAATGGCAATCTTCATAGAATACTAAAGCATGGTACAGGTACTTTGGCCCTCGATCTTGTGCCGACCCATACATTCCAAAAAAAAATAGTCAACCCTCCCTACCCCGTAACCCTCCTCTTTTCCTCCATCCATGTCTCTTAAATGCCCCCAATGTTCAACCCTCCACCACCATCCCTGGCAGGGCATTCCAGGAACCCACAACTCTCTACATAAAATGTCTCCCCTAAGCTTCCCTCCCTTCACTTTTTACACATGTCCTCTGGTGTTGGCTATTCCTGCCCTGGGAAACAGGCATTGGCTGTCATCTCATATTTTTTTCTATCAAGTCTCCTCTCATTCTTCTATGTTCCAAAGAGAAAAGTCACAGGTCTGCTAACTTTATCTCGTAAGATTTGTTTTCTAATGCAGGTAAATCTCTTCTGCACCCTCTCTGTAGCTTCCACATCCTTTCTATGATGAGGTGACCACAAATGAACACAATACTCTAAGAGTGGTCGCACCAGAGATTTATAGAGTTGCAACATGACCTCTCTACTCCTGAAATCAATCCCCCTATTAATGAAGCCCAGCATCCCATAGGCTTATTTAACTATCCTATCAACCTGTGCGGCAACCTTGAGGGATGTATGGATTTGATCCCCAAGGTCCCTCTGTTCATCCACACACCTAAGTAACTGACCATTAACCCTGTACTCAGTCTTCTGGTTTGTCCTTCCAAAATGCATTACCTCATACTTACCCAGATTGAATTCCATCTGCCACTTTTCCGCCCATCTCTGGATCCTGTCTATATTCTCGTGACCTTCGACAGCCTTCAGCTCCATCTACAACTTCTCCAACCTTTGTGTTATCTGCAAACTTACTGATCCCTTATTCTGCCTCTTCATCCAGGTCATTGATAAAAATCAAAGTGCAAGGGTCCCAGAACAGATACTTGCAGCATTCTACTATCACTGACCTCCAGGCAGAATACTTTCCTCCCACTGTTTTCTGCTTCCTATATCTAACATATGCTTCCTTTGACCAGTTGTCTCACCTGTTTTGTCAGTCACATTTTCCTTTTCCTACCATATTTTCCTTGTCCCAATGGGACAAACCTATCCTGAACCAAGCAGAAGTGGTCCCTAAATTTCCTTCACATTACTTCTGTGCTTTCACCCTTGAACAACTGTTTCCAATTTATTCTTGCAAGTTTCTGCCCCATCCTTTTGTAATTAGCCCTTCCACAATTAAGCACTTTCACATTTTTCTTCTGTATTAATCCTTTTTCATAGCTTTGCTGAAGCTAAGTGAGTTGTGATCACTCTCACCAAAATGCTCCCTCAACAAGAAGTCCATCAGCTGACCAGGGTTCATTACCCAGAACTAGATCCAGTATGGCCTCTCCTCTTGTTGGCCAGTCCACATACTGTTCCTTCTTGAACACACCTGACAAATTCAGCCCCAAACATCCCTCTTGTAGTCAGGAGGTGCCAATCAATATCAGGGAAGTTAAAATCACCCATAACTACAACCCTGCACCATTCTAAAATCTGCCCGCTTATCTGATCCTTGGGGGCCTATAGATTATTCTGATCACTGTGATTTCTCTCTTCCTATTTCTGACTGCCACCCACACCAACTCAGTGGATACTCCCTCCACCTTTGTGTAGCTGTGATTTACTTTCAATTCCTTCAGCATTCACTGCATCCCTTGAAATCAATGTGACTTGTCCTTATTCAGGTGAACTTATTGTGAAATAAATAGTAATTTCTGCAAATAGCCCTTTGTCAGTCAATGTGTTCTTTCATTTTTAACATCTGCTTAAAAATAAAAGCTATTTCATAGGTGAACTCCTCTAATGTTCACTATGATATAATAAAACAATGCTCTTGACCTGATCTGTTGCTGCTGAGCCACAGAATATCTCATAGTCAATTAAATCCTTCACCACTGGATTCTCACTACACACAGCACATGTCGGTTGCTTTTGTCGAAGTTTAATGGTGCGAAATCGAGCTTCCAGAGCATCAAATACCAACATCTGTTGGCTGTAAGATGCTGAAGAGATTATTGTTAAGGAGTGAACAAGGGAAATATATTTCTGTGACAGGAAGCGGGTTAACATTACAAATGAAAAGCTCCAGCTGGTGGCTGATCAACTACAACTCAGCAGTTTTGATTTCGCACCATACTCATGTTCTTGTGGGATGAAGTCTTTTCCGCTGAGGAATATTTTGTCCTCAAAGATGATTTATGAGTAAAAAGGACTGAATTTGGATATTTCCTTTTACTCTCAGCTTGGTTTGGCTATGCCATCTCAATCCATTTAAGAATTAGTGGATGCACATCAATTTCACAAAATTTAGCATCAATACTCCGCCGAGCTCAGACAGTTGTGGAGTGGTTGCTGGAGGCGAATTGAACAGGATTACATGATGAAAACTACTCCGGAATGGAGTAAGAATTTTGAAAGTATTCTTTTTTTTAGCATTAACATCTTTCATCATAATCAGATGTAAACAATATCACACACGAACAAAACTATGTACAGTTGCTGTTAGGAAAGAGCTGGATTTGGGAATGGATAGAGGGCATGCTGAAATTCATAGTTGTATACTTCTTGAGAAAAATACATATAATTTAAGAAATAAACATGATATTTTCTGAAACATCAGCTGCCCATATTTACATATTGTAGGTATTACATGATGATAACTATCCCCTAAACCTCAAAGAACCTTATCAACTCCTTGGAATTAGTATATGCTTCATATTGTAGGCAAAATTTGATTGAATGTATTGAAACTTTAGTAAACAGATGTGTTTCTTTCTTTACTTTTTCTCGTAAATTTTTCTCTATTTTTGTTTTTTATGTTCTTTGGGGCTATTATTATTTGGTGGGGGGGGGGAGAAGAGCCGGGGGTGGGGGGAGGTATATAACCATATAACAATTACAACATGGAAACAGGCCAATTTGGCCTTTCTAGTCCACATTTATCCAAGTACCTCCTCTAATCCCACCTGCCCATATCCCTCCATCCCCCTCCCAACTCTTTCTTAAATGACAAAATTAACCCTGCCTCCACCACCTTTCCTGGAAGCCCATTCCACACAGTAACCACTCTGAGTGAAGAAGCTCCCCCTCTTGTTACTCCTAAACCTTTGCCCGTCAACTCTCAACCCATGACCTCTTGTATCCATCTCTCCTACTCTCAATGGGAAAAGTCTTTCCACATCAACTCTATCTATCCCTCTCATTATCTTAAACACCTCTATAAAATCCCCTCTCAGCCTTCTATGTTCCAAGGAATAAAGACCTAATTTGCTCAATCTCTCATTGTATTCCAGATGCTGAAATCCAGGCAATATTTTTCTAAATCTTCTCTGCATTCTCTCTATCTTGTTAATATCCTTCCTATAAACCGGTGACCAGAACTGCACACAGTACTCTAAATTTGGCCTCACCAATGCCTTGTACAGTTTTATCATTACTTCCCAACTCCTAGATTCTATGCACTGATTTATATAGGCAAGCATACTAAAGGCCTTCTTCACCACCCTATCCAAACATGCACTCCTACCTTCAGGGAACAAAGCACCGTTATTCCTAGATCTTTCTACTCCACTGTATTCTTCAGTGCCCTCCCATTTACCACACATGTCTTGCTTATTCTTTGATTATTCTTTCCAAAATGAAGCACCTCACACTTATCAGCATTAAACTCCATCTGCCACCTTTCTGCCCACTCCTCTAAGCAGTTTAAATCCCTCTGCAATCTTTGAAAACCCTCTTCATCATCCACAATTCCCCCTATTTTAATATCATCTACATATTTACTAATCCAATTTACCGCCCCACCCTCTGGATCATTAATATATATGACAAACAGCAACGGTCCCAATACCGAACACTGAAGTACACCACTTGTCACCGGCCTCCATCTTGACAAACAATTATCTTCTACTACTCTCTGGCACCTTCCTTCCAGCCACTGTTGAATCCATTTGACTATCTCCAAATTAATACCCAAGGAATTAGCCTTCCTAACTAACCTCCAATCCGGTACCTTATCGAAGGCCTTAGTGAAGTCCATATAGACTACATCCACTACTCTACCCTCATCAACATTCCTAGTCACCTCTTCAAAAAATTCAATAAGATTGGTCAAACACGACCTTCCACGCACAAATCCGTGTTGAGTGTCCCTGATCAGACCCTGACTCTCCATATACTTATATATACTATCTCTAAGAATGCTTTCCATCAATTTACCTACCACAGATGTCAAACTTACAGGCCGATAATTGCTAGGCTTGCTCCTCGAACCCTTTTTAAACAAAGGAACCACATGTGCAACACGCCAATCCTCCGGCACTATACCCATCTCTAATGACATTTGAAAAATCACTGACAGAGCCTCCTCTATTTTCTCACTAACTTCTCTCAAGGTCCTGGGGAAAATCCTGTCAGGACCTGGAGACTTATCCACCTTTATGTTTCAAAAGCTCCAGTACTACCTCTTTCTTAAACACTACAGTCTCCATATATACCCCCTTTTCTTCCTTTACCCTGCACAGTTCA